>NC_091441.1:102844926-103467004 GCF_964237555.1 Oryctolagus cuniculus
AAGTCCTTGGGCCCATACATCCACATGGGAGACCTGGAAGAAGCTCCTAGCTCTTGGCTTTGGATCAGTTCAGCTCTGGCTGTTGCAGCCATTCTGGGGGGTGAACCGGCAGATGGAAGACCCTCCCCCGCCTCTGCCTTTCAAATAAAAAAAAAAATTCTTAAAAAGAAAGAAAGAAGAAAGGTATTACCACTCAAGATTCAACTTAAAAAATTAAATAAATAAAATAAACCTAGCACCTTTAGCTTGTAACTCCTTGTCCCTGGCCGGCAAGGATGACGGGTGCCAGAGGCTCCTGCCTGAAGCCTTGGAACAGGTGTCCACTCTTGGTGCTCTCACAGTGCCTTGCCTGTCCCCACCAATGTATTTCTCACCTGGCCCCAAAACTGCCTGTTTATTTGCCTGCCCTCTGTCCCTCTGCCCCACGGGTGGCAGAAGAGACCGTGTCTTGCTCACTGTCATCTGCGGCACCTCATATGGGTCCCAGCGCCCAGGAGACACTTGCGTATTGAACAAGTGCAGTGTCAAAGGCATCGTGTCCCCTTGTTCTCACTGCAGACCCCCATCCATCCTTCTACACCAACTTAGGCATGGACGGGCCTTTCCAAAGCCAACCTGCCAGCCAGGGCAAGGCCCACCACAAGGTGGAGTCGGGGATCCTCAAGCCCAGAGCGGAGCAGGTGGACTCGCCCCTCACCTAGCCCAGTGCCCTCCTGTGGGGGAAGTAGGAGCCTGGGGTCCACACCATGCTCTCCCCACTGCACTGGGCGTCCCATGCACCCCAGACCAGCATGTTTCCTGGGCCAGGCGGCAAGATGATGCTTCACCTTGTGAGGTCGTTCCCCATGCGGTACGTGAGCGACCACTGCAGGGGGAAGAAGACCCTCCCTGGGTCTGCTGTGAGCTAGGCCCTCCCCGCCAGGCCAGACGTTTCTAGAATGCCTCACTGCCCACCAGGAAGTTCAGTTGTCTGCTCAGAGTCATGGTTAATTAAAAAAAAAAAATCCTCATTGCCTTTTCTGGTAGATCAAGCCATCACATGAAGGAACACAGATTTCGCCCTTCCTCCATGACCTTAATGAGAAACAGGAGAATTTAGAAAATCGAGTGGTGGCTTGGGGAGACCTGGCCTGGGGCTCAATGAACAGGCACAGGGCAGAAGCTGCAGAACAAGTCTTGGCGTCATGCTGTTCTTGCCTCAAAGTAACGGAAGGAGTGGCTGTCTTGAGCCTCCCCTGCCACCACCCCCCCCCCCCCCGTGAGAGTCAACTTACAGAAAGTGTGACTCACGGAGTGACGGTGTCACCATCTGTGTTCTTCCCCTCCCCTGCTCACACTGGCAGTGTCATCTCACAGTGACCCACAATACCCCGGGGCTGTGTGGCCAGAGGGGGCGTCCCGCCAGCCAGAGCCGGCCGAGAGTGTCACCTACTTCCTTTTCACAAAGCAGATGATGAGTCCGAGGGCCAACAGCAGGAAGGCGCCACCTACCACCGCTGCGCTGATGACGGTCGTGAGGTCTATGAGCAGAACACAGGACAGGTGGTCAGCCCGACGGTGAACCGGAGTCGTCTCCAGAGACAGCCCCCAGCAGCTCCAGTCCCCTCCCTTGCAATCTGCTGGCCGCCAGAAAGCAGCCATGGCAGTTCTGGGCCCACGCTCTAAGAGGAATGTCAGCCTGCACTTCCTTCTTCGGTGTAAGAAGTCTGTGCTGAGGCCACCATGCTGCGAGGAAGCCCAAGCTAGCCACGTGACGGCTTCATGGGGAGAGAACCCAGCCCAGCTTAAAGGGAGAACCAAGGTCCCTGTCGTAGGACTCCCCTCTACCATCCCAGCCTCCTCCAGCTGGTTCAAGGCATCTGGTTGGGGCCCCAGGTCACCCTGTGCAGATGAACCACCCTGCTGTGCCCTGTCCCGAGTCCTGACCCACAAACTGAGCAAAAACAAAACAATGTCTCAATCACTAAATCTTCGGGGTAGTTTGCATGCAAACTTAGACAAACTGGGGGACCTACCAGCCGTGCTCCCAAGGCCACTGCTGGCTGCATGGGGGTGTCCCTGGCCCCTCCAGCCTGTTGTGGGGAAGGACAGAGCAGAGAGAGCAGCAGAAAGCTGGGCGTCCAAAGGCAGACGCAAAGCAGTTGCGGCGAGCGCTGTCTTGCTCGTGCCAGCCTCCTACAGCTCTACACAGGGAACAGAAAACAGAGCAGAGCGGGAACCCCGCGCCAGACAGGCATTCAGAACTTCTTGGCTGTGCACTGAGAAAACGCAAAGTGTGATTCCAAGGAAACAGGAAGAGGAAGCAACGGCAGGAAATGAATATGAGAGAGGAGGCGGGGAGCTTCCCACCCGTGGCTTTGGCCCCTTCTCGGCCCCTCTGCCGCTAGCTGGGGTGTGGGCCCAGCAGGACACTCAGTTTCTCTGCCCATAGGAAGGGGAAGGGGCCGGGAGAAAACAGCCTCCACCCCTGTGGCTCCAACACCCTGTGCTCCGCAGCCATCACCGAACCAAGAGCAGACAAGGCCCTGGGGGCGCAGCTTCTCGGGCATCTCTTGGCCAGAGCTCACCTCGCATCTGGTAACTTGGCAAATGACAGGCAGCTCCCAGCCTGGCTCCTCAGCCTGACACCGAGGGCACTTCACCATCCCAGTGTTTCACGGGAGTGGATTAAAAACCCACCCCACTTTCCACCTCCCCACGTTTGCCTTATTTTTATTTTTAAATTGATTACTACAATTGAGAGAGAGTGAGAGAGAGAGAGGGACAGTGAGTCAGACCGTGAGAGATCTTCCATCCACTAGTTCACTCCCTAAATGCCCACAATGGCCAGGCTGCAGTGGGGAGCCCAGAACTCCATCCAGGTCTCCCACATGGGTGGCAGAGACCCAACTACTTTTTTTTTTTTTTAATTTTTTGCCAGGCAGAGTTAGACAGTGAGCGAGAGAGAGACAGAGAGTTATAGACAGTGAGAGACAGAGAGAAAAAGTCTTCCTTCAGTTGGTTCACTCCCCTAATGGCCACCATGGCCGGTGCTATGCCGATCCGAAGCCAGGAGCCAGGTACTTCCTCCCAGTCTCCCATGCAGGTACAGGGACCCAAGCACTTGGGCCATCCTCCACTGTTCTCCCGGGCCACAGCAGAGAGCTGGACTGGGAGAGGAGCAACCAGGACTCGTACCCAGTGCCCCAACTGGGACTAGAACCTGAGGTGCCAGTGCCGCAGGTGGAGGATTAGCCAAGTGAGCCATGGCACCGGCCTGAGACCCAACTACTTAAGCCATCCCCTACCACCCAGGGTCTGCATTAGCAGGAAGCTGGAATTGGGAGAGGAGCCAGAGGCCTGAACCAGGACACACTGACAGTGGATGTGGGCATTCCTGGCCACATCTTAACTGCTGGGTGAGAGGCCCGCCCCTGGTCCCCACATGTTCACGCCCAACACTGAACCCCCATGATCCTTTCAGGATGCGGTTGCTAGCGTGTACTCTCTACAGATAAGGGAGATGGTGGGGGAAGGAGGAGACCTGCCCTAGGCCAGAGAGCTATTAAGAGGAAAGAATGGGGGACAGACTGACCGAGAGCACCAAGGCTGGCCATGAGGACAGCGTAGAAGAGGCAGTGTGCACGTTCCCCACCCAACAAGAGAGACCTCGCACGCAGCATGCCACAAACCTCTCTGCCCCTGCTGTGAGACCTGGACAGGAGACTGCACGGAGGGCAGCCAAGTCCAGTTGTCCTGGATGATCTTGGCTGGGCCCCAGACAGCACAGTGCCTGGGCAAGGACTGGCAAAGCATGCTAGCCAACCTGCAGCTGTCCACAGGTGCACGAGGGAGTGAGGCCCACGAGCCCAGCTCAAGCCAGAACTGCCCAGCCCACGTGGGAGTGGTAACAAACAGCTGTTTTTTAAGCCACTACGTTCTGGGGTGGCTTTGGAGGCAGCATTGCTGCCGCATCAGCCCACAGACTTGTGGACAGCTGCGAATCTGTCTGCATCTTCTGACCTGGCGCTCCCACTTGCTCCTTATCTCTTAGGTGCCCATCCCCAAAAGACCCTGGAGGCCATTACCCATAGTCCTCGGGGTGAGCGCGACCCAGAAGAGTAGGTCCAGCTGCTTGCCGCTGGCGGGGCTGCAGTTGGAGACGTTGACCCAGAAGCTGCGGCGGCGGACGCGTGGCTCGGGCAGCACCTCCTCCAGGCTGAAGATCTCCTTGGCCCGGGTCTGCTGCTCCTGGATGATCATGAACGCGCGGCCGGTCTGGCACACCACGCCCATCCGCTCCTTGACGAGGGTCAGGCAGGCCACCTGGTTGCTGGGCACGCTGATGTTCCAGGACACCGAGGAGAGGGACGGCAGGCCCCGGTCCCAGTTAGGGGTCCTCAGGTAGACCTTGCTTTTCGCGTCTGGGGTCACGGTGAAAATGCTTTCCTCTGCAGGACAGGAAGCTGTTGTTTCACTCAGCCAAGACACAGAGAGCCGGAGCAGCCAGGGGCTGATGCTGAACTGGCTGGATGGGCGCCACCCCACACCGCTGTCCACAGGGCTGGACGTGTGCTGCACCCGCACCACCCCACAGAGCAACCACCGGCCGCGTGTGCCTGCTGAGCACCTGCAGTAAGTGCCCAATGGGACACAAGAATTGCACGGTTAATTTTAATTCACTGGCCACAGGAGGTGGCTGATGGCTACGGGACAGGTCAGTGCAGCAGGCTGCATAGTTACAGTCCTATTCGGCACATATCAGGTCTTCCAATCAATCGATCAATCAGCAAACCTCAAAACCAGACCACTGGTTTGCCAAACTAGTGGTTATGTTGGCTTCCTTCTAGAAATGCTCTCAACCCAGTGAACTCTTATCTGCTGCCCGGCTCCACGTGGGAATGACACATCCCAATTTCCATCTTCAGCATGAAAACAACTTGGAGGGGCCGGTGCTGTGGTGTAGCAGGCTAAGCCTCTGCCTGTGGTGCCAGCATCCCACATGGGCACAGGTTTGAGACCCAGCTGCTCCACTGCCCATCTAGCTCCGTGCTAATGGCCTGGGAAAGCAATAGAAGATGGCCCAAGTGCCTGGGCCCCTGAACCCATGTGGGAGACCTGGAAGAAGCTCCTGGCTCCTGGCTTCGGATTGGCCCAGCTCTAGCCATTGTGGGCATTTAGGGAGTCAACCAGTGGATAAAAGACCTTTTTTTTTTTGTCTCTGTGTTTAACTCTACCTCTCAAATAAATCAGTAAACCTTAAAAAACAAAAAAACCCGACAACTTGGAATTCTGGGAAGAATTCTAGAACTGCGAAGCTGAAGGAGCCCCTGACAGGTCAGCGAATCCAGTCCTTACCCGCAGGCGAGATAAAAGCCCAATGCTGCAGGCGGATGAGAACGCGTCTGATTGCCAGAGACTCCCCAGAAGGAGTTCCTCTGGTCACCTTGGAGATGTCAGGGAGCCTGCATGGAATCTAATCTCACGGCCAAAGAGGCTTCTCCTCCCACGCCCGCCTCCGAGAACAGAAGGACAAAGCAGCCCTCAGATAAAGGTCTCGGTCAATGCTGAAACGGCCTCTAACGCTCGTAACTGTTGGAGCACTTGTACTGTGGAGGCTGTGGCTTTTAAAATCAACCCCGGAGAGCTCAGAGTGGTGAGTGAGTGAGTGAGGACGCCGAACGCCTTGGTCTGGTGTTCCAGGAGGGCCTGCTGCACCCCACTGGAGACGGGGATGCACCTGTCTCCCATGGCCTTTGCTCAGAGTGCTGCACACTGCACTCGGAATTGTAAACGCAGAATCACAGAAATGTCAGCACCACCTTAAAAAGCCAGGATCGGGCATATCTGGTTGTTTCTCTCCCTGCTCCCAAGAAACAATCAAATCCTTTTTTTGGTTTGTCTTGCCACCTACCAACCACTGCCTCCCACTGCCAGATTTTATTATTATTTTTTTCTATTTATTTGAAAGGCGGAATGATAGAAGAAGGAGGGGTGGTGGAATCTTCTACTCACTGGTCCACTCCCCAAATGGCTGCAGCAGCGGGGGCTGGGCCAGGCCAGATCCAGGATCCTGAACCTCTTGAGTCTCCCACATGCGTGGTGGGGGACCAAGCACCTGGGCCACCCCTGTTGCTTTTCCATTAAAAGGAGCTGGACTGGAAGTGGACCAGCCAGGACTCAAACCGGCGCTCATGTGGGATGCCAGCCTCACAGGTGGTGGCTTAACTCCAGATTTTTCTTATTTTTAACCTCTGCAATTTTCCACGCTACATTAAGGTTAACGCCGGGAGCAGGTCTCACCATCTTTCAAATTCCTGGTGGGAGGACCAACGCGTCATGCCACCCTTTCTCTGCAAATCAGCAGCTTAATGAAGGGAACTATAGAGCGAGCCCCGAACCCAAAGGACTAAGGCAGCAGGGTGGCGGGGACAGACGGCTTACCTTTGAAGAAGGGGATGAAGGACACGTTCAGCACCTGCCTGGAGGCGTCCTTCTGGAAGCCGGGTGAGAAGGTGCGCAGGGTCACCGACACGTTCTGCTTCACCTGGATGTGCTCGATGGCGCCTCCGGGGCAGAAGGAGCCGAAGTACAGGTCCTGGCCCGGCACGGCGCTGGCCAGCAGGTAGCTGAAGCTGGTGCTGCAGGCCCTCTCGTGCGTGTGCTGCTGCAGCTTCTGCGCCGGCACCAGCGCCAGGCTGAGCCTGTCCTTGGGCACCAGCAGCTTCCAGGAGAAGTCATGCAGCTGCACGGGCAGCTGGAGGATGTCGCTGGGCACCTGCAGGCGGTAGGACTTCCTCTGGCAGTAGCGGGGGTCCAGGCAGCCTGGAAGAGAGGAGCTCATGGGACCCACGCCTGGAGGAGGCCAGGAGGGCACCCTTCTCACCGCTGCCGCTGGCCTGGGGCTGGACGCCTGCCAGCAGCCCTGCTCTGCTCTTGGGGGTCTCAGCTCCCAGGCTGCCCCTCGCTGCTGCCTCCTTCGCCAGCTTTTCCTCCCTCTCTCTTGTCCTGTGACCCTAGGACAGACTTCTGGGGGACGCTCCACTTTTTTTTAATTTTTTTTTTTAATTTATTTTTTTTGACAGGCAGTTAGACAGTGAGAGAGAGACAGAGAGAAAGGTCTTCCTTTTTGCCGTTGGTTCACCCCCCCAAAAGTTTGCTACGGCTGGTGTGCTGTGCCGATCTGAAGCCAGGAGCCAGGTGCTTCCTTCTGGTCTCCCATGCGGGTGCAGGGCCCAAGCACTTGGGCCATCCTCCACTGCCTTCCCGGGCCACAGTAGAGAGCTGGACTGGAAGAGGAGCAACCGGGACAGAACCGGCATCCCAACCAGGACTAGAACCCAGAGTACTGGCACCGCAGACGGAGGATTAGTCAAGTGAGCCGCGGCGCTGGCCAGGATCCACTTTTGATCTTCCTTTTACGCAGGATTTCCTGGGTCTCACATGGTTAAGTGTCACACGGGCACGGTTCGGGCTCAATTCCCTCACCACACACAGACTGCCCAGCATCCCCAGAGGCGGGGCGGCAGCTCTGTGGAGTGGTGAGAACTGTGAGCGGCCTCAGAGAACTCTCAGCGCGGGTCCCCCTGTGCCACCTCCTAACCAGGTAACCTCAGGCAGGCTACATGGCCTCAGCTCCCATGCTGCAGAGCCTGTCAGAGCAGCCATGGCAGAGATGGTGGTGGGCCAGCAGGAAGGTGACTGCTGGTTTTGCCACCCTCCGCTCATCACTCTTTTTTAAGTGACCAACACTTGCCCAGCACTGCCAGTGACTACACAGATGCAAAGTGGAACAAACCAAGGCCACAAGGTTGTCAGTCTCATGCAGAAGACAAGTTGGGGGTGCAGGGACAGGGCAGGCAGGGCAAGGCCAAGCACAGGAGGGAGACTGTGGCCTGGGCACAGACACACGTGTATGGGCACAGGGAAAAGCAATGCGGGGGATGCCTGTGCCAGCCAGGCTGCTCCTGCAGGGGGCGCACTGTCAGCCCACTGCTGCCCTTGCTCACCTGCACTTGGGTGACTATCTCACTCCCTCTATGACCCCCTCAGGACCACCACCCAGAAGACAGGGCATGGAGGGGAGGGCGGCAGGAAGCGGCCCAGGGTGAAGGCACTCCAGGGCGTACTTAGCGTTTTCTCGGCATTCATCCACAGGCGGGTCAGGTTGTCACACAGGAATGAGATCCTGTGTTTGGAGCCAGGTGTCAGGGTGACGTTGGCACTGCAGGTCCGCGATTCCAGGCACACGAAGCAGCCAGGGACAAACTTGCGGCCATGTTTGACAGGCCGTGGCTCGATGGTCAATGACATGGTCTGCTCGTTACTCAAGTCAACCACGTAGGTCTTATCTGAAACCACAAATAGAAAGCAGGCGTGGAGCAGGAATCAGCAGCAACCACACGAAATGGCAAAAGTTCGTAGAAAACCTCTCCAGGAGCTGGCACTGTAGCGACGCAGGTAGAGCCACTGTTTGTGACATCAGCATCCCATATGGGCACAGGTTCAAATCCTGGCTGCTCCACTTCCTATCCAGTTCCCTGTTAATTGCCTGGGAAAGCAGTGGACAATGGCCTACATGCTTGGGCCCCTGCACCTACGTAGGAGACCTGGATGAAGCTCCTGGCTCCTGGTGTCAGCTTGGCCCAGCCCCAGCCATTGCAGCTATTTGGGGAGTGAATCAGGAGACAGAAGACCTCTCTTTCTCTCTCTTTTTGTAATTTGCCATTCAAATAAATAAATAACATCTTTAAAAAAAAAGAGAGAAAAATAAGTGGACTTAATCCTGATAAAAACAAGGCAACTTCATCACAAACGTGGCTTAAACACGTATAAGAAAAGCAAGAAAAGGAAAGGCCACATATATTTTTATTGCGGTACCATTCCCAAGGGCCGAGACAGGGAATCACCCCAGGCGTCTACGGAGGATGACTGGGTAAGGAAATGTGGGATATACACACGCACAGGAGCCCCGTTCAGCTACAGAAAAGAACAAAACCCTGTTGGTGCAGCAACAGGGACAGAACCGAGTGTGTTAAGACAGCCACGGAAAGAGACATACTGAACATTCTCCCTGCAGCGGCTAAGAGGCCAACCTCACAGAGGAGAGAACAGAACAGGGGTTACTAGAGCCTGGCGCGGGGCTGCAGGGGCTGGGCAGGGGCCGTGCAGTGCAGCTGGAGAGGAGGCACAGGGCTGCAGGTGCTCCAGACAGCAGGGTGAGCACGGTCTACAGCAGTTACCTGTGCATTTCAGAGTGGCTAGGAGGGAGGACTTTGAATGTCTGCAACACAAACGATAAACGTTTGCAATGCCAGGCCTACCAGTTATCCTGATCTGATTATGCCACACTGTATACAGATACTGAGATGTCACGCAGTGCCCCATACGTATGTGCAATCACTACGTGTCAATTAAAAATTTGCTAAAAGGCTTAGAAGATTAATATATCTGTCAGACAATAAGTGCCATCAGTCATGTTAAAGGACAGGAGGCAGAAAATGCTTGCAATCGAGACTGAACAGTTCATGGGAGATAAAAATGTCCAAAGACTCCAAACGCGAAAAGTTTGGAGAAGAGCAAGTGAGAAGGTGACTAGATCCCCTACTCAGAGGCTGGAACAATGGAAACCTCTGGCATGCGGAGTGCTGGGCAGGCCGTGGGCAGTGGAAGCCTGCAGCAGCCTGATACAGCTGATACAGCTTGGGAATGAGTGGAAAAATGAGCCTCGCACCCGCCGTGACCCCGGCCACATGCCTGGCAGCGTGTGCCTGCGTTTCACTTCAGCACGGGGACTCAGTTCTACTCCAAGCACCACCACCCATCGACCCACTTATGGAAAACTGGGAGCCACCTGGCACGGGACAGTTCAGTCAGCTCTGGGACACTCACGAGTGGAATATTATGCAGCAGGTAAGAGGAATGCGGGAGATCTAAACATGCAGGTCTACAGATCCCAGATGTAGCACCAGGCAAAGAGCAGGCTGCAGAGCAGTGCGTGGACTACGATGCTGTGCCGACGACAGGATCCGCGTGAAAGAAGACAGCTATTTCCACACAGATGTGGCTGGCTGCACAGGTGGAGAGACGAAAGACCAACAACACACCCCAGGAGAGGGCCCTGAAAGATGGGACAGTGTGAGTAGCCAAGGGGCATCTTAGCTTTGTCTGTGATGCCTGAATTTTAGCAAGAAAAGACATTTCTGGGCCAGCGCCGCGGCTCACTAGGCTAATCCTCCGCCTTGCGGCGCCAGCACACCAGTTCTAGTCCCGGTCAGGGCGCCAGATTCTGTCCTGGTTGCCCCTCTTCCAGGCCAGCTCTCTGCTGTGGCCAGGGAGTGCAGTGGAGGATGGCCCAAGTGCTTGGGCCCTGCACCCCATGGGAGACCAGGAGAAGTACCTGGCTCCTGCCATCGGATCAGCGCGGTGCGCCGGCCGCAGTGCACCGGCTGCGGCGGCCATTGGGGGGTGAACCAACGGCAAAAGGAAGACCTTTCTCTCTGTCTCTCTCTCTCACTGTCCACTATGCCTGTCAAAAAATTAAAAAAAAAAAAAAAAAGAAAAGAAAAGAAAAGACACATGTGTGGCATAATTCAGGGGATGCCTGATTATGGGTCACAGAAGTGGTTTCTATGATGTCATCATTAGAAATACACAGTGCAGAGAGGCAGGCCTGATTTACGTGTCAGTTCTCCGGATGACGTCCCAGAATGACCATGGCCAGGTGAGCCAATGGGGCTACTTTATGTCCACTCTAGAACAGATGACCACATACACAGCGACACACAAAAGGGTCGTTTCCCTCTGTAAAGTCATCCCCAGAGGGTTCTATACTGCCAATCCTGGGAGATCACTTTTTTTTTTAAATTTTTTAAAATTTTTTAATTTTTTGATAGGCAGAGTGGACAGTGAGAGAGAGAGAGACAGAGTGAAAGGTCTTCCTTTGCCATTGGTTCACCCTCCAATGGCCGCCGCAACCGGCGCACTGTGCTGATCCGATGGCAGGAGCCAGGTACTTTTCCTGGTCTCCCATGGGGTGCAGGGCCCAAGCACCTGGGCCATCCTCCACTGCACTCCCTGGCCACAGCAGAGAGCTGGCCTGGAAGAGGGGCAACCGGGACAGAATCCGGTGCCCCGACCGGGACTAGAACCCGGTGTGCCGGCGCCACAAGGCGGAGGATTAGCCTAGTGAGCCGCGGCGCCGGCCGGGAGATCACTTTTCACTGAACAGCTTTTCCTTTCTATTCCCTCTGCTTTTACAGGAAGGAATCAAATTAAGACACTGCCTGTGCAGGGTGGCACTGTCCGTGTCAAGGGTGCTAACCCTGCCGCCCAGCAGGTCCCGCCTTCCCCTGCCCGTGGAGAAACACGCAAGCCCAGCCAGCGCTGCTCTGCTTCCTCCTTCCCGGTAACCAGAACCACGTTGATACTAATTGCTCCTTCTGCACCGACTGCCAGGGAGCTCAGTGTCAAATCAGACCCATAACAGAGATGTCTGTCTGTTGGGTGGTCCCATCTCTCAACTCCTGCCTGTTCCCATGTAAGTTTCATCATTGTGTCCACGAATGCTTTAATGAGTGATGTCATGTCTACAGCCAGAGTACAGATTCTAAGGCTGCTACCTTAAATATGATTTGATTCAGGAAATGCTTGGTTTTTCCATCTCTTAGCGCATTTCCACATTGAGCTCATTTCTTCATTTATTATTATTATTATTTTTTTTTTATTTTTTTTTATTTTTTTTTTTTTTGACAGGCAGAGTGGACAGTGAGAGAGAGAGACAGAGAGAAAGGTCTTCCTTTGCCGTTGGTTCACCCTCCAATGGCCACCGCGGCCAGCACGCTGCGGCCGGTGCACCGCGCTGATCCGATGGCAGGAGCCAGGATCCAGGTGCTTTTCCTGGTCTCCCATGGGGTGCAGGGCCCAAGCACCTGGGCCATCCTCCACTGCACTCCCTGGCCACAGCAGAGGGCTGGCCTGGAAGAGGGGCAACCGGGACAGAATCCGGCGCCCCGACCGGGACTAGAACCCGGTGTGCCGGCGCCGCTAGGCGGAGGATTAGCCTAGTGAGCTGCGGCGCCGGCCCATTTATTATTATTTTTTTAAAATTACTTATTTGGGGCCAGCGCCGCGGCTCACTAGGCTAATCCTCCGCTTTGCGGTGCCGGCACACGGGGTTCTAGTCCCAGTCAGGGCGCCGGATTCTGTCCCGGTTGCCCCTCTTCCAGGCCAGCTCTCTGCGGTGGCCCGGGAGTGCAGTGGAGGATGGCCCAAGTGCTTGGTACCTGCACCCCATGGGAGACCAGGATAAGTACCTGGCTCCTGCCATCGGATCAGCGTGGTGCGCTGGCCGCGGCGGCCATTGGAGGGTGAACCAACGGCAAAAGGAAGACCTTTCTCTCTCTCTCTCACTGTCCACTCTGCCTGTCAAAAAAATAATAAAAAAAAAAAAAAGAAAGAAAGAAAGAAAGAAAACAACGGAACAAGGCCTCTAAAATTCTGCAGGAATTCTGTTTGCAACCTAGGATTCTGCACCAAACCAGCACCAGCAAATTGCTCCCACAGGAGGAGGGGGCGCACTTACTGCTCTCGGTCTGTGGATGCTGGACCAGAACCTGGAACCGCAGCCGCAGGATCCCTGGACTTTGGGCATCTTGGTCGCAGCCCTGCAGGGAGAGGTTGAAGGTCCCGGCCATGTTCCCGGGCTGCTGGTCCTCCAGCTTGAACACCTCGGGGTTGGTGGTGGAGCCCGGGATGTAGTACTCCACCCGCTCCTCCTTCTTCTCACAGTTGGAGACGTTGAAGCTGAGGAAGGAGACGCTGGACCGCATGTGCGGGGGGACCAGGAACTGCCACGTCATGAGCTCGTCCTCGGGAAAACCTTCCGGGTAGTTGGCCGACATCAGGGTGGCCGTGCCCTCACCCTCGAACACGCACTCGACGATGCACAGACCTACCGGGAGGAAGCGAGTCAGCACGGAGGAGGCGGCCCCGGGTGGGAGAGTGAGGACATGCGAGGGATGAGACGTGGTGCTGGGCGGTGGCTCGGCACACACTGGCGTTCCACCACACAGACACCGTGCACGGCCTCGGGGGCACAGAGGCAGCGAAATGCACTAAGAGAATTAGGGAGGGACGAGTTCTGAGTGTGACCTCCAATTCTAAAACAGAGGCTGCCACCTATGACACTGGCATCCCATCTGGTCGCCAGTTCAAGTCCTGGCTGTTCCATTTCCAATCCAGCTCCCTGCTGATGCGCCTAGGAAAGCAGCAGAAGATGGCCCAAGTACATGTGTCCCTGCACCCACATGGGAGACCTGGATGGGGCTCCTGGCTCCTGGCTCCTGCCTGGCCCAGCCCCAGCATTTGGGGAGTGAACCAGTGGATGGGAAGATCTCTAACTCTGCCTTTCAGATAAATAAATGAATCTTAAAAAAAGAAAAACACTTTTTTCTTTATTTGAGAGGCAGGGAGAGTGCCCCTATCCACGGGCCCACTCCCCAGTAGCTGGGGAGCCAAAGCTGGGAGCCGGGAACTCAGTTCTGGCCTCCCATGTGGGTGTCAGAGACCCAACCACTTGAACCATCACTGCGGCCTCCCAGGATCTGCATTAGCAGGAAGCTGGAGTCAGGACTCAGAGTCAGGACTTGAACCCAGGCACGGAGAGAGGAGGCAGGCATCCCAGTGATGGCTGAATCACCGGGCAAGAAGCCTGCCCCATAGTCTTATTTTTAATAATGGCTCCTCAAATTCCTGAACATTTAGCAATCAGCTGTCTCCTGAGCCAGTGCAAGGTGGCTCAAAGCACACCACCGATGCAGTTATACAAAGTGTGAGTGAGAAAGAAGATAACGAAGCTAGAAACAGAGCTGCTACGTGGGTCGACAGAACCAATCCCACATCGCTTTCTGAAAACAAATATCACACGTAAACAGCACAAAGATAAGGGTCACTGCACCGCGTGTGTGTGACAGGGAAGACAGCACCCACACCAAGAACCAGGGCCCCATGCCCCCGGCAGAACAGCGGGAGCTCCCTGCGGACACTGAGGCTGACGGGAACGGTCGGGAGGGGAGGGTGCGCTCACGTTTTATAGCCGTGTGGTTTGCAATGCTGAAGCCCGAGAAGTTTCTGGGGTGGAACCACGGCAGGTGCAAGGCCACCTTCACCCCCTCTTGCATCTTGATCCGGGACACGGTGCCATTGCTGCAGAAGGTTCCGATCTTGACCTCAGCCGTGTTGATGCGGCCGCTGATGGAGTGAGTGACGCCGTCCGGGCAAGCTTCGCCAGGGCCGATCTGCCTCAGGCGGGGACGAGAGAAGTGCAGCTCCAGCCCGATGCTCTTGTGGGCCTTGACGTCCCAGACGAAAGTTCTGTTGAGGGCGGGCAACACCGACGTCGAGGGCTCCAGCTGCACCTCCCCAAAGGGACACGGGCCCGACACGCAGTCTGAAACAGACAGGAAAGCAATGCTCATCACAGGTGCTGCAAGGCCACCTGCCGCGGCCCCTAGCATCGCAGACTCTGGGATGCTGCCCAGGTGGGCGCACCCATCCCCAGCTGCTGTCAGTCTTAGTGGCCAAAGGCTCATAGAGGCACCTGCTTCGGGGATGCACCGGAGCTTGGGGGAGCCACCTCGGACCAGAACAGTCTAAGACATTCTGCTGGCTCTGACCCAAAGGGGAGTGACAGTCACCAGGGTAATCAGCCACTAACCGCTGCTTTCAGTTCAAAATGCCTGACTTCCTTGCTTCAAGCGACACCACCTGGGGATGCAGCCATGTTCCAGAGTCCTGGTGAGGGGGTGTGGTCAGGACAAGGCTGGACTGCAGTTAACATGACATCTACCTCTGTGCTTAACCTCTCCCCAACGTCTTTCCTTGTTCACAGGTTTCTTCCCAGGACAATTTATTGATAAACGACTTCAGAAAAAATCCCTGTGCCAGGGGACCAGCACTGTGGTATGCTGAGTTAAGCCGCCAGCTACAACGCTGGCACCCCATATGAGTGCTGGTTCAAGTTCCAGCTGCTCTTTTTTTTTTTTTTTTTTTAACAGGCAGAGTGGACAGTGAGAGAGAGAGAGAGAGAGAGAGAGAGAGAAAGGTCTTCCTTTGCCATTGGTTCACCCTCAAATGGCCGCCGCGGCCGGCACACTGCGGCCAGTGCACCGCACTAATCCAAAGGCAGGAGCCAGGTGCTTCTCCTGGTCTCCCATGGGGTGCAGGGCCCAAGTACTTGGGTCAACCTCCACTCCCGGGCCACAGCAGAGAGCTGTCCTGGAAGAGGGACAACCGGGACAGAATCCGGCGCCCCGACCGGGACTAGAACCCAGTGTGCCAGCCCCGCAAGGCGGAGGATTAGCCTAGTGAGCCGCGGCGCCAGCCCGCTGCTCTACTTCTGATCTAGCTAACGTGCGTGGGAAAGCAGCAGCAGAAGGCCTAAGTACCTGGGCCCCTGCCACCCACATGGGAGACCCGGATGGAGTTCTAGGTTCCTGGCTTTGGCCTCACCCAGCCCTGGCCATCGCAGCCACTTGGGGAGTGAACCAGCTGATAGATCTCTGTCTCTCTCCCTCTCTCTGTAACTCTGCCTTTCAAATAAACAGATAAATAAATAATCTTAAAAAAAAAAATCCTGGTCTCAGGCTCTGCTTCCAGGGCAGCAGACCCCAGCACACCCTCTGCCTACCACGTTTCCAGGCTGCGTTCCTGGTCCACCTGGTGGCTGCCGCACAAGCCTTAGGGGAAGCCAGACGGAGGCCATCAGTGTTCACTTTGCGATCCCCTACTCCTCCTGTTCTGAGGAGTCACAGTTTCCCAACTTTCAGGGTACAGTGCCAAGGTCCACCTTTTACAACTGGTCCATCAACACGGTCATCATCATTGTGAGTACACCCTGAAGGCACAGCTCCCTGGAGGGCTGCAACCCAGATGCAGAGCCGTCTTCCAGCCCCGTGGCTTTAAGGCTGATGTTTTATCACCACTGCAGTTGCACAAATTTTAAGGCAAACCCCTGGACGCCCGCTGTTTCCTAAGCCTTTCAAGACCAAGTGGAAACCACCTCTCCTAAGGAGGAAGTAAAGAGGAGAGTGTGCAGGAGAAATGACAGAGAGCCGGAGGGGGACAGTAAGGTCTCTCTCTGGTCTTGAGCACAGGGGACCTAAAAGGTGTGACAGCCTCCTCCAGTCCTGACCTGGGCCTCTTTACTCCTGCCCTCTCGGGATCTCTGAAAAGAATATGGCCTGGAAGTGGCCTCATGGGAGAATTTCAGAACTCGAGGCCAAACCTGCCGCCTGTGCACAGCGGTGCTAGGCTCCAGGCTCTTGCCATACCCAGCAGGGCTAGGCCAGGAACCCAGGCTGTGTTTGGTCAACCTTCGTTCCTGCCAATGAACTGTGCTGCTGAACCCATAAAACAGGGTTAGATAACGCGGTGACTAACACGGCTAAAATTAGACGCCAAGTGTGAGTAAAGATAGTACCTGTTTTCAGAATGCAGGGAAACTGCATTACCTACACCAAACTATGTCGTTCCTTCAAACCCTGGCCTCGAGTAGCTGTCTCCCCACACCTCCACTGTGCCCAGGGCTGGTTTTCGGTACTCTGCCGGATTACTTAACCCTATTAGGCACTGGCTCCACAACAGACTCACCTGCAAGACTTTTTTTTAATATATATTTATTTATTTACTTGCAAGGCAGAGTGACAGAGAGAGACTCTTCCATCCACTGGTTCACTCTGCAAATGGCTGCAACAGCCAGGAACCAGGTAGGTAGCAGTGGTCCAAGTACTTGATGCCTTAGCAGGAAGCCGGAATGGGAAGTGAAACCAGGACTCAAAGCCAGGCTCCCTGGTATGAGATGCAGGTGTCCTGAACAGCATCTCTACTACTGCGCCAAACACCCACCCCACCTTTTTTCTAATGCTGTTTATTTTTAATCCTTTTTTCCGTAACAATAGTCAGGAGACTTTTCAGTCTTTGTAGAACACCAGATCTTGACTTCAGTAAAATGTAACTTAAAATTTTTTCAAACTTATTTCAAATAATTAAAAATAATTTATTTGAGAGGAGAATCACAGAAACAGAGAGACAGAGAGAGAAAGCTAGAAACAGAGACAGAGAGAAAGAGAGCACCCACCCATTGGTTCACTTCCCCCAGTGCCCACAACAGCTGGGATAGGATTGGCCAAAGCTGGGAGCCAGGAACTCAGTCCAGATCCCACATGTGGGTGGCAGGACCCAAGTACATGAGCCAACACCTGCAGCCTCCCACGGTGCATGTTAGCAGGAAGCTGGAATTAGGAGCAGAGCTGGGACTTGAACACAGGCACTCTGGCACCCACCAAAGTGGCATCTTAACCTGCTGGCCGAACATCCACCCTCTCACGTGTAGGTTTTTTTTTTTTTTAATATTTGCTTATTTATTTGAAAGTCAGAGTTACATAGAGAGAGAAGGAAAGGCAGAGAGAGAGAGAGATCTTCTATTCACTGGTTCACTCTCCAGTTGGGTACAACAGTTGGAGTTGCAACAGTCTGAAGCCAGGAGCCAGGGGCTTCTTCCAGGTCTCCCACGTGGGTGCAGGGGCCCAAGCACTTGGGCCATCTTCTACTGCTTTCCCAGGCCACAGTAGAGAGCTGGATCAGAAGTGGAGCAGTGGGACTTGAACCGACGCTCATATGGGATGCCCGCACTGCAGGCGGTGACTTTACTTGCTACACCACAGCACTGGCCCCACATGTAGTTTTAAAATAGCTTTTTAATATTTTAATTTTTCCCTATCCTTATGACCCCCTCCTTTCTTTTTTTTTTTTTTTTTTTTTTTTTGACAGGCAGAGTGGATAGTGAGAGAGAGAGACAGAGAGAAAGGTCTTCCTTTGCCGTTGGTTCACCTCCAATGGCCGCCGCAGCCGCCGCGCTGCGGCCAGTGCACCGCGCTGATCCGATGGCAGGAGCCCGGTGCCCCGACCGGGACTAGAACCCGGTGTGCCGGTGCCGCTAGGTGGAGGATTAGCCTAGTGAGCCGCGGCGCCGGCCATGACCCCCTCCTTTCTAAAGTACTGCTTTGATCGGACCAGAAACTGTGCTCCCGTTGTTAATGTATCTATGAATTCCTACTTTGGCACTAAAATGGTTAAAATAGTCCCAATTAAAAATGACTGAGAAAATATAAATAAATGCGTGATTATTATCTCCATCATCAATCTCCTACCCCAAACTCAAGTTATAAATAATAAAACTGCGAAATGTTTAGAGGCTGCTGAATTCTTAGATGTCATTTATCTTCAATTCATTATTCTGTTCTGTCTGGAACAACTCTGTTGTTTGGTACGAGGACCTGCACTGTACCAACCAGAAACCTAAGGGGCCATGCAGCTCTAAGGGGCTACGCAGTCACCCCCAACCCCGCGGAGTCACGTGGTCAGGACACATGACCAGCAGCCTCGCATCGGGCTCCCAAGTGGCTGCTTTCCCCGGGCCCGATTCAGTCTTAATTCCGGTTTATCTCCACAACCTTCCGGTTCTTTTGTCTTCCCACGCCCTGGACTTTCGGTCTACATCCGCCAGGTGTTTCTAGCACAGGGGCGCGGCCGCCCACACCTGAGGATCTACGGCTCCCAGGTGTCTCTGGCGCTGGCCCTGCAGCTGGGGCACCTGGGTCCCTCTCCTGGGCGGAGCCACCCACAGCAAGCTCCCCTCTCTGCGGGGTTCTCCTCTGAAGCCGAAATCAAACGACCAACTGGGAATCAGCGGGACCGCCCACATCAGGGCGCGGTCTCAGGGTAGGAGGGGTCTTCCCAAGGCTCACAGAAAGTGCCCAGGATGAAAAAACTCCGCACGGATTTCAAAAATCGTTTTCTATCCCCAAATACGTTCATCTTTTAATTCCATTTCCTTGGCTTGGCGCGGGAGGAGGGGCAGGCAGGTGCAGGGACTCACCCACACTCTTCTGGATCTCCATGACAAAGTGGCTCTCCGGGTTCTGGCAGCTGAAGGTAAACGCTGCTCTTTCCCCAGACCTGATGGCCAGTGTGGTGTCGCGTCTTTTGGAAGTCAAGATGTAACAGGGCTTCCCGGGCAGGGCCGGGGTCCTCGGCTGGATGACCAGTGTGATGCCACTGCCTGGGCGCAGCGCGATCTCAGAGGCACCTGAAAGTAGCAAGAACAGGAAGTGAACCTTGTGGGTCCTGGGAGGCCCCTCTGAGCCCTTTCTCCCCTCCCTCTGGGCCTGAAGCAGGTGTGCTGACTTCATCAGCTGTGAGATGCAGGAGGAAGCTGCCCAACACCTGTCTCTCGCGTGGGTCGTTCACATGTTTCTAACGTCAAAAGCACTCTGCTGGCCCAGAGCAAAGAGCCTCCTCCTGTGCAGTACTGGATGTGTCCTCCGAGAGGTCACGGGTGGGCATCTTACCCCCAAATCCCTGCGTTAATGGCACTGGGAGGCAGGGCCTTTGGGAGGTAAGTAGGGTTGGATGAGGAGCTGAGGGTGGCACCTCCAGGCAGGCGACAGAGAGAGACAGATCTACTGGTTACTCCCAAAATGCTCCCAACAGTCAAGGCTGGGCCAGGCTGAAGCTGGAAGCCAGGAAGTCCATCAGGTCTCCTACATGAATGGCAGGGGCCCGAGCACTTGGGGGCCATCTTCTGCTGTTTTCCCAGGCGCATCAGCAGGGAGCTGGACTGGAAGCAGAGCATATGGGACTCAAACCAGCACTGCTATGTGGACGCTGATGTTGCAAGCAGTGGCTTAACCAGCTGCACCACAACACCAGCCCCCTTTGTATTGTTTTAATTTTTCAAGTTTTGGTTTAACGGGAAATACCTGCACACTTTAGGGGTGCAGGGCAACATTTCAACAGATACACACAGCAAAAACCAGTCGCACCTGGGCAACAGCCGTTCCATTTCCCTTATAGCACACTAGAGTCACGCTGCTGTTCAGTGGGAAGCCAGAGCCGGTCACCTGCATCCCACTGCGTCCTGGACAAGAAATGTCTATTCTTTGTAAATTACTCATTCTCAGACACTTTGCTATAGCAACGCAGACAGCAACAGTCAGAGAAACCGTCACATCCCTTCTCAAAGAGCAGAAAAGTCCATGTATGGAAATCACCATGTGTAGAGAGACATGTGAACGTGCAGAAATGTATGCCCAGTACCTACCTACATGCATGCATGCATACACACATGCGCACTTAGATACCACACACCTACTCATACAGAAGTGGGGGCTAGGTGGGGCTGGCACTGTGGCATAGCAGGTAAAACCTCTGCCTGTTATGTCAGCATTCCATATGAGCGCCAGTCTGTGTCCTGGATGCTCCATTTCCAATCCAGGTCCCAGCTAAGGTGCCTGGGGAAGCAGCAGGAGATGACCCAAGTGCTTGGGCCCCTGCACCCACGTGGGAGACTTAGCTGAAGCTCCTGGCTCAGGAGTTCGGCCTGGCTCAGCCCTGGCCGTTGCGGCTACTTGGGGAGTGAACCAATGGATGGAAGACCTCTCTCTACAACTCTGATTTTCAAATCAATCAACCATAAAAAAAAAGTAGGGGTTAATAAATGGTTTGCGGAAGTTAAACATTGTGTCAATGAGCTTGGAAAGTTACAGCAGAACAATGCTACAGCAGAAACAGCTAGGCCAACACCTCCCAGTGAGCGAGAAGGGTTGGTCACCAGGCAGTGGTGTGCACAGGGGGGCCCTGGTCCAGAAACAACCGACGGCCTTCCCAGCCCCTCCGCTCTCCCTACAGGTTTTCGAGTGCTCTCAGACAGAAAGGGCCGCATTCTTTCTGAGCAGCCCCAGCCCCTGCCCCTGCCAGCCTGGGTCTCCACAGCGGGTGTCCTGACAGATGACAGGACAGGCATATGCAGGCGGGTCCTGGGGAGGGAACCCAGGGCTTGCAGAGACGCACGGGGCCAGAGTGGGTGCCACCGTGGGACTGTGCTCTGGTGCAGACAGATACAGATGGGTCAGGACCTCTTACAGCCCCTGGAACAGCAGGTGCTCCACAAAGAATGCACAAATGCATGGCAAGTTAACCAAAAGCTTGTCTATGTTTCCTTTTAAAATTTATTCTTTAAGTTAACCTTACTGAGGCATAATTTATATACATTTAAAAAGACCAACCCATTTTAAGAACTCTCTTTTTTTTAAAGATTTATTTATTCATTTGAAAGTCAGAGTTACACAGAGGAGAGGCTGAAAGGGGGAGGGGGAGTCTTCCGTCCGCTGGTTCACTCCCCAAATGGCCACAATGGCCAGAGCTGTGCCAATCTGAAGCCAAGAGCCAGGAGCTTCCTCTGGGTCTCCCATGCAGGTGCAGAGACCCAAGGACTTGGGCCATCTTCCACTGCTTTCCCAGGTCATAGCAGAGAACCAGGACTTGAACCGGTGCCCATATGGGATGCCGGCACTGCAGGCGGCAGCTTTACCCGCTACGCCACAGCGCCAGCCCCAAAGAGTTCTGACAAAGCTGTATATCCAATTGCCCAGCACCACCACCACAGTCAAGCTACAGAGAGACATTTTCATCGCTCCCCAAAGCTCCTTGGTGGCCTGCTCAGTCAAGCTGCAGTCCTGTGCCCAGACAACCATACAGAGCTGGCGCCAGCCCTTTGAGCCCAGGGCACCCTGCAGCTCAGTCTCTGCAGTGCCTGGCTGCTCCCGCCACGGGACGCGCTGGATCCCCATTGCTCAGAGCAGCTGTGTGTGTGGTCAGACGCCTGGATTTCTGTCCAAGGCTTGAGTCTCCCTGCCCTTGTACATTTTGTTCCAGCTCCACTGGCCAGCAGCTTTATAAGGTAAGGAAGCTAATCCCCCGACCTGAGGCTGCGAACTGCAAATATTTCCCCTTCTTTCTCATTTGCCTTCTGACTTCACTTAAGATTTTTTTTTTCCCCAGATGAGAACTTAGCCTCTTGGAGCCTCTGTTCCTTCATTTGTGAAAGGAGGGAGACGGGTTAGAACAACTCTGCCTGCTCTGCCAGCTTTGACCCTGGGATCAGTACCTGAGTTAGTGGGGAGCGCCACGGGTACTGTAAGCACCCCCAGCCGCTGTTGGCAATGGCCTCTCTGAGCACCTGGGAACCAGCACAGCTGACTTCATGACTCTGTCGAGGGCTTAGGTTTTCATTTTGAGAGCCAAACGTATCTCCCTCATCTCTGCTTGTACCCCTCCCCCACTCAGCCACTGTGCTCGGACTCCCCCAGCCTTCATTCTTGCACAAATCAACACTGGTCCTTCCCCAGGGCCTTTGCACGTGCTGGTCTTGATTCCTTTAAAAAAATTTATTTATTTATTTGAAAGGCAGAGTTGGGGGGAGGGGCAGGGAGAGACAGAGAGAAAGATCTTCCATCTGTTGGTTCACTCCCAAAATGGCCACAAAAGCCAGGGCTGGGCCAGGATGAAGCCAGGAGCCAGGAGCTTCTTCAAATTCTCCCACGTGGGTGCAGGGGCCCAAGCACTTGAGCCATCATCCACTGCTTTCTCAGGTACATTAGCAAAGAGCTAGATTGGAAGCAGTGCAGCTGGGACTCGAACCGGCACCTATATAAGATGCAGGCACTGCAGGCTGTGGCTTTAACCTGCTGAGCCACAGTGCCAGCCCCTGGAAATGCGCTTTTCTCTGGAGCTGGGTCCTTTTCTGTCTTCCCTGTCCGGCCAATAGTGACCTCCTGAGAGCGGCCTCCTCTGGCCAGATCACCCAGTCACCCAGTCCTCTGTTCTGTGTTCACCCCTCTCTCATCTCCGACTGAGGACACAGCTCTTTGTCCGCCTGCAGCCACCTCCCACGATCAGGCTGCAGGCTCCCTGCAGCAGGGCAGCAGGAACCTGTCCATCTTTCTCAGCGGCGGCTTCGGACCCGACAGCGCCCGGTGCCCACGTGGAAGCCGACCCAATTCCGAAAGAGCTTCGTAGAAAACCAGTCACCACGTCCTCGTCTGCAGTGCACTCCGAACGCCAGTGCCGCTGCGCTGCCGCCAGGGCGGGTGAGCCGCGGCGGGAGCAGCAATGCCTGAACCTGGGAAGCAACGGCTCGACAGCAAGGCGCCTGCGGAGGCACAAGTTCATGTGCTCAAAGCCTTCATCCTCAAGTGGTGCAGGACCTTCCGAGACAGACCTGAGGCTGAGGGCCTTTTAAAGACAGCGGCTTAAAAGAGAATCCAGATCCACAGTCAGAAACCCAACTGTCCGGGCTGGGGATTAGGACCCTTGTGCTTTCCTGTAATCGTCACATCAGCACCTTCTGTGCAGGAAATGCTTGGAGCCCTGTCTCTGAGGGCGTGGCTGCTTCTCCACAGCCTCCGCCCCCTGGCTCGCCCCCTGGCTCTCCAAGCCGGCCTCTTCCCCACCACGGGGAGCCGCATCCAGTCTGGGGGCTGCAGCCTGCCTTAGCTCTGTCACCAATTTCTTTCTCATTCTCGCTGCCCCTTCTGGCTGCTCTTCTCCTCTAGGGCTGGAGCAGTCCTTATCAGTTGCTGACTGTTCCGTTACTATTATTACTTTAAGGAAGTGGCAGACACTAAATGGATCATTTTCCAGGTGCAGCTGCCAGGGGCTGTAGTCAGAGAGAAGAGATGTTCGTGCAGATCCATTCTTCAGGAGAATAAGAGGAAGCCCTGTGCGTGGGGGGGGGGGGGGGGGAGGTTCAGGGACTCAGTCCTGTGCACTCTCACCACCTCGCCATGCTTCTCCGCACTGACTCCGAGGGGACCAGCCTAGCACGTTCTATTGCCCAGCGTGGACTCTACCCCTCCTCCAGTGACCCACACCACAGAGCTGGGCCGTGAACAATCCCCAGCTGGCTCCAGCTCAGGGTCTTGAGAAAACGCCAAGCTCCAGTGCTCAGCCTCACCCACTCCCACCCCTCACCGCCCCAAGTCAGGAAGGGGGTGACTCAGGGTAGGGCTCACCCGACTGCCATTTTTAAAGCTCCCAACCCTGCACGATGATAAGTCAGTGGGAGGGGGCGAGCAGGAGTAAGACAGTAACTGTACCCCGCCACAGAAATGACCCCGGGACCCCCAGTGCTGGCGTGGAGTGGCTTGTAAGCTCGCTGGATCACAAAGGCTCAGGGCTGTAGAACACTCAGCTGGCAGAATCCACCACCAACACCCCACCCCCGCCGTTAATCACTCCTTGCAATAGGAAACATGACAGCTGGGCTCCGCCCCAGCCTGCCCCAGCTGAGCACTTCATGCTAAATGCACTACAATTTCAAGAAAACGGACGGTGACGGGCGGTGTCTTCTTCAACACCGCTGTCTTTGGACTCTAAGGGCAGGCATCTGTGGCTTCGTCAGCCTAATCCTGAAGATCTATGACCCTGTGGACAGAAACTCCAGGTCTGATGCGCTGTGGCAGCGCGTGGGCTCCCAGCTTTGGGCTTTCACAAAGGCTCCACAGCACCCAGTTGGGGGCTCATGACTCACGGCCCTGCTGCCTCCTGACCTGGCCTTATTAGGCCGCCTGTGCGCGCTTCCGCCCCGCCAGCAGCTTCTCAGGCAGGGACTTCCAACGGTTTTAATCACCATTCATTATTCACCGTTCATTAATCACCGCAGCACAGGACACGGTCCCTGCAACTTCTCCCTACTGGCCTACTTCTGCGCAAGTCTGCATTACAGCAAAGGAAACAAATGCCAAGAAAGAGGATCCTGGGAGATGGACACCAGGGAGATGGTTCCCCACCCCCAACCCCCACCCTGGATAGGTCAATTTCCATGTAAGAGACTGGCAAGTGTAAATTAAAAATTTTTAGATGCATCAGAACCAGTTGTCTCCATTCTAGGTGTGGTTTTGGGGTGGGGTGGGGCTCGCATCTCATTCACTCCCTCCGCTCCGTGGGATGAACCAAGCTGCTCCCAGCAGGCACCCACTAAGCGGCAGGCAGCCCCGGAAGAGCGCCTGGGGTGGAAGGAGGCACAGCAGACTCAGAAACCCAGAACATGGTGAATCAGTGAGGCGCGTGGGTCACAGCCTCTGTGGGTGCCAGAGTCCAAGGCCAGCGCATCGGGGGCAAATCGCGTGGGGTCAAAACAGTCCTGTCCTCCCCCAGGAGGATGTCACATCACTGACGGGCCTCCCTCCTGTCTCAACAAGCCCGGAGGCTGGGGATTCCTGGGCTGCAGAGTGGATCCCTGTCCCTCGGCATGAGCACAGCTGAACTCGTGACTTGCCCGCGGGAGCCAGCTTTGCAAGAGGCATTTCCTGAAGTCGTGGTGGGCGCTCGCTCGGAGCAGGGATGCTCATAGCACGAGAACCTGCCGGAAGTGGCAGCGACTCACCCCGAGGAGGGGGGAGACCTATTCCTTGTAAATGACTTCTCCCCACCTTTGTGCCTTGCAGAGAGCAATGGCTGAATTCTCCTAAGATGGATGTATACTTGCCAGTCTGTCTGCTACCACATCTCACCCAACAGTCAGCAACTTGAGGGTACCCAGGAAGTTCAAGGTACTCTGAAGATTCGGGCAAGGTGTGGGGAAGCCAGCAACCCGCAGGGCATGGCGGTTAAGGAAGGCTTCACAGAGGAGGCACAACTTAAAATGGGTATTGAAGAATGATTAGGAGTTTGTGAGCTGAGAACAGTGAGATGGGCGTCAGGCAGGATGGGTGGTGGGGACGGCAGGTGCAGACACAGGAGTGTGAAGACTAGGGCTGCTTTGGAGCCACTTCACGGAGTCTGGTGGGGGTGGGGAAGGAAGGGGCTGGAGAAGTGGACAAGGACTTGGTTGCTGGCCACAGACAGTGGGCTCTACTCATGGAGACCAGCACACGTTAACAGCTTCATATGACAGTTTAGCGTGCAGATTCTAGAACCAGGCTGTCAGGGCTGGTGTCTGGCCCAGTGGTTAAGGTGCTGGTGGGGATGCCACATCTTATATTGGAGTGCTTGGGTTAGAGTCCCAGCTGTGGCTCCTGATCCCAGGTTCCTGCTAATGCAGACCCAGGGAAGCAGCCCTGATGGCTCAAGTTGGTGGCTCCCTGCTTCCCCACATAGGAAACCTGGACTGGGTTCTGGGCTCCTGGTTTCAGCCTGGCCCAGCCCTGGCTGTTGCTGCCATTAGTGGATGACAGTTCTGTCTCTCTCAAACGAAAAAAGAAAGACAGAAAGAAAGACAGAAAGACAGAAAGAAAGAAAGAAAGAAAGAAAGAGAGGAAGAAGGAGGAGGGAGGGGGAGGGGGAAGAAGAGGAGGGGGGAAGAGGAGGAGGGGGAAGAGGAGGAGGAGGGAAGAGGAGGAGGAGGGAAGAGGAGGAGGAGGGAAGAGGAAGAGGAGGAGGGGAAGGAGGAGAAGGAGAAAACAGAATCAGGCTGGCTAAGGTCTATTCCTGGTTCTACTACCCACCAGCTGTGCCTCCTGGGGCCAACTCCTTAGCTCCTCCATGCTTCATTGTCCTCAATTGCGTGCTGGGGTAACAACGGATGCTTGTCAGGCCTAAATGAGTGACACCCTATAAAACACTGAGAATGGCGCCAGGCAGTTACTAGTAGCTGTTATTACTGCTGACACGGTTAATGACAGCACATCACAGCTACGAGTACCCGTGATGGGCACCACTGACGGAGGTCTAGCACCAGCATGGCTCTGAGTCGAAAGCCCTGAGTCCCAGCTGGTTGGATGGGGAGTGGGGAAAGCAAGCAAGGCAGGTAAGGCACCTGCAGGGCCGGCTGTAAGGAGGCACCGCCCCACCCCCCACCCCCCACCCCTGCTCCCGCCACACGGGGGCTGTGCAAGGGATCACAGGCCTCCTTCAGGTCTGCGCCCTTACCTGCCTCGCCCCAGCCCTGGCCCTGCCCCGTTCGCTCACTACCAAGGCCCTTCTACACTTGCTGACTCATGTTTCTACACCTGCTGACTCATGTGACTCCAGCACCCCAGGGAGGCCCGGTGAGGTGACCTCACTTCCCCAAGTCCGCTGGGCTCAGGAGGCAGCAGGGGCATTCTGGCCCCACCTCCCCTCAACCTTTCCAACTCCCTCGGGGGCTTCAGGGACGCTGCCAAGCCTGGTCCTGACACCCCGCGGAAGATGCAGCAGTGCTGCTCCTCTCACGTGAAATGCCCCACCCGGGGGCCGAGGTCACAGGGCCTGCTGGGGGGAGGGGGCGCTGTCCCATCCCCAAACCTGGGAGTCTTCAGGCCGGGGATACCTGGTTTACACAGCGTACATCCATCTGTAAGGGACCTGGGCCACATCTCTTCTTCTTTTCTTTTCTTTTTTTTTTTTTTTTAAAGATTTATTTATTTATTTGAAAGTCAGAGTTACACAGAGAAGGAGAGGCATATATATAGAGAGATAAAGGTCTTCCATCCGATGGTTCTTTCCCCAGTTGGCTGTAATGGCCGGAGCTGTGCCGATCTGAAGCCAGGAGCCAGGAGCTTCTTCTAGGTCTCCCACACAGGTGCAGGGGCCCAAAGGCTTGGGCCATCTTCTACTGCTTTCCCAGGCCATAGCAGAGAGCTGGATTGGAAGTGGAGCAGCCGGGTCTCAAACTGGCACCCATATTGGATGCCAGTGCTGCAGGCCAGGGCTTTAACCTACTGCACCACAGCGCTGGCCCCAGGGCCACATCTCTTAGAGACCATAAACTAAGGTGTAAGTCTCACCAGTGAAAGGAAGACACAGCCCTGCCTATGTGGAAATAGTTCACCTCCAGTCATGAAAGAAACAACTGAAACACCAGTGTCAGAGCCTAGTTTGTCTCCATGGCAGGGGCAGTCTTTGGAGTCCAGATCCCAGGCCTGACTGGACAACAACGGACACTGCACGAGTGCTTGCGATGTGCCCTGCACGCCTGCACCTGACCCGCACTGCTAGGTCCCAACACCACCACACAGAGAGGGCCCAGGCAGGTGAATTAGCCTGAGATGCAGGACTGGAGCCCCGGGGCCCAGGAAATGACCATTCCACCGAGCAAATCCTGCCCCTGGGACCCCACACACAGCCAGCACGGTCTGTTCTCACCAACGCAGTCCAATAAGACTGAGTGAAATATCGCCACGCTGCTGGCTCCCCAGGACATCAGAAAGGCAAGATGTTTGCTCAGAGTGGCCCAGAGGGCATGTGGCGTCAAGGCAAACCTCTCCATCTCACAATCACATGGGAGCGTGGTTTGAACTTAAACTTCAGATGGGAAGTGTTGGGGCCATGGCTGTTGTTCTGCATGTTTTTGGGCAGTGTCCAAGTATAAGGTTCTAGGAAGGGAAGTAGGAATTGTTCAGTGGCTGATGGTGCCACAGTTTCGTGAGGTCTGCCTGAGGGGTGGTGGTGCAATGGCTAAGGGGGCTGAGTTGGTTGCAAAAGCAAAGCAGGAAGGATTCCAGAACAAAGCACAGGGGACAAAAGCCTGGTGCTGGGTCTCGGCAGCAAAGCATCACCTCTCCAGTGAGACTCGAGGGCCAACATGGACCCAAGGGTGACAGTCCCCCGCCTGTCCTTCTAGGTGCCTTAGCTGGGAAGCCACCCGTTCATCCAATTGGAAGTCAGCCCGGATCCAACAAGACCTGCCAATCATCTGGCTCCCACTCCAGCAGCCTGATTCCCAGGCTGGGTTGGAGCAAGACAGCCTACTGGGACATCAACATGGCAAATCTTTCATTGCCCACCTCAGAAGTACAGGAGGGGATGGGGTGCAGTATGGCAGCTGGGCCAAGCCAGGGAAGCTTGGGGCTACCACTGAGGTCTGCAGGAAGGGGAGGATGCAAGGGAGGTGACCATCTATTCCCCAACACCCACAGCAGGAGCACTTCCCAGCGGAAGCTATCCCACACCTGCAGCCCCACAGCTCTCCAAAGGGAAGGGCCACTTTTTCAGCCTCCAGACAAAACACTGCAATGTGCAGTGCACACCCAGGAAGGACTGGGCATTGACCTTACTTCTGCATACAGGGCCTGAGGAGTGATCTTGTGGGACCTCCCACTCGGGGTGGGGCTGGACACAGCACTGCAGTGGGCGGTCAGGGCAGCAGAAATGGCTCAAAGGAACCGGACAAGGACGTGCACAGTGCAAAACCCAGACACAGCCTGGTGTGGAAAAGCTCATGAAGGCTGCCCGCCACCTCACTCAAGGTAATTCTGCTAAAGCTGCCAGCCAGGCCGACTGCCAACATACAAAGATGAGCAAGGCCAGTCCGACTTTCAGAGTCCCATCCAGAGACCCTCAGCGCTCTTAAAATGCTGGCTATTTTCAGATCTCTCAGAGCAATCATAGCAGACAGTGAAAAAACAAGTTCTGATGGCAAATCTAAAGGACCTCCACGCTCCCACGCTCAGCCCACCTTGTTGGAAGAGTTTAACCGAGACAAGAGGCTGTGGGTGCATCCACACTCAAGTTCCAAACTCGTGAGGAAGGAAGATTGTATGCAACAAGGCAAGCCCTTTAGACTAACAGAACCATCCTCCCAAAGGAGTGCCTGCGGCCACTTGTCTGCAGCGTTTGTGGTCTCAGTCACTTTTCCAAAGCAGTGAAGGATCTGCATGGAGCCACTCACACCCTCCTGTTGTAACTGCCCCTTGCTCAGTCAAAACCCCAAGCCACGTTAGGGACGAATGTTAGAGACCCCCACCTCCCCAGCCACCGGTTCACACTCTGCAGCACACAGATACGGCCATGGGTGAACTTGGTTGGGACCATGGCCGTTTTAAAGCTCCTGGCCACCCCAGAATGTGGACTTGGACTTGTAACTCCTGGCAGAGTCAGACCACACCAGGTGGAAAAATGGCTTCCAAGACGGCCGCAGAGGTAAGAAAGCCCCATGACCACAGACGCCGGACACGGGAACTGCAGACTGAACAAACCTAACTCCGTGTATGAGCACTGCAAGTGACTCATGACGATATGCTAGCACGCACAGGGCCACCTTAAATCCAGCAACAGTTGGTGAAATGTTAAAAGATGTGCTTTGTCCACCCTTGACGCGTGAGCCATGACAACCACAGTCACCGAGGATCACGAGGAGTGGGGGAGGACTGCGGGGGTGCACTGAACAGCCCATCTGTCCCCGCGCCTGGGACTCACGCAGACGCTCCACAGCCCCCTTCATCCCTGCTCCAAGGTTAGCAGTTACGCAGTTTCCGGCTTCTTTAATGCTCCCCTCGCCACAGAGTCCCAGAGTCCTTCTTAACCAGTTGTTCAAGAACTTCTGATAAAAAGCCAGCAGGGGGATGGTTAAGTCCACGTAGTATGAGTCCATCTGCATAAAATTCCAGAAGTTGAATCCATGCTTGCATAAATCAGCAGAGGGAACCTCTGGGAGGCAGGGGTAGGCTGGGAATGGTCAAGAGAAAGACTTCTGGGGCTGGCGCTGTGGTGCAGTGGATTAAAGCCCCGGCCTGCAGCGCTGGCATCCCATATGAGCGCTGGTTCAAGTCCTGGCTGCTCCACTTGTGATCCAGCTCTCTGCTGTGGCCTCGGAAAGCAGTAGAAGATGGCCCAAGTCCTTGAGCCCCTGCACCTGCGTAGGAGACCTGGAAGAAGCTCCTGGCTATGGACCAGCTCAGCTCTGGCTGTTGTGGCCATTTAGGGAGTAAATCAGCAGATGGAAGACTTGTCTCTCTCACTCTCTCTCTCTGGCTCTACCTCTCTCTGTAACTCTGCCTTTCAAATAGATAAATCTTTAAAAAAAGAGAGAGAAAAAAACTTTTGCAGCACTGGAAAGTTCCAAATCTTGACCTGGGTGATGGTTACAGAAAACACACAGTACACACACACAACACATACACACACTATTACACACACACAACACATACACACACTATTACACACACACAATACATACACACACTATTACACACACACAACACATACACACACTATTACACACACAATACATACCCAATACCATGCACATACCACATACACTACACACATACCACACACACACACATACATACTTACCCAATACCATGCACACACCACACACACAATACACCACATATACACACACAGAGTCATAAGCTGCATAACAATGTTGTGGTGAATGAAAGATCGCATATACAATGCTGGTCCCATGCGATTACGGGACATCATCAGCAATGTCGCAGCCATCCTAGTTTGTGAAAGCACAGTCTATGATGTTTGCCCAGAGACAACATCACCCAGCAACGCAGTTCTCAGACTATGTCCCTGTTGTTAGGGACTACATTATCAAGCTGTGCGCTCAATAAAAAGATGCAGAAAAATCATTTCTCATGTGTCACATGTCTTTGAACCTACAAGGAAAGAGAGCAGCAGAGGGTTTGGATAGTTCTGTGTCAACTATCCACTTTGGAAAAAGATCTAAACCACGACCACTTGAAGCTTTCTCCACTAACTGAGAAGCTCAACTCTGCCCCCATCCTCCGGGCATACCCCAGGCCCTTCTGAGCCCTCTCTGTGCCGGTGCAGGGTCTCCTCCCTCCACAAATCAGGGGTCTCTGCCCTCAGGCTTCTAGGTTCTCAGAGCCTCACAGCTCCTGCCACACTGAACTGATTCCTGTACAACTCTGAAGACAGAGGAGGAAAACCTGCTGGCTTCTGATGAAGCGATCTTTCCTGGTGATCTGAGCTCTCGGTGCAGGGAGTGAGTTCGGGGGGACGGGGAGGCTCATGGGGCTGTCCCTGAGAGGAGAAGCCTGGGGGGAAGCATGTCCTACCCAGCAGGTGCCGTTTAGGTTCCCAGCTGCTCCACTTCTAATCCAGCTCCCTGCTAAAGGCCTAGGAAAGCAGTAGAAGATGGCCCAAGTGCCTGGGCTCCTGCACCCATGTGGGACACCCAGAAGCATCTCCTGGCTTCAGCCTGGCTCAGCTCTGGCTATTACAGACAGAGCCTCTCTGTCTCTTTCTCCTCTCCTATCTCTGTAACTTTGCCTTTTAAATAAATAAACCTTTAAAAACAAAAAACCCAAAAACCAACTATGTTAATAACTAGAAAACTCAAAGGATGGCAAAATTTTTGCAAAACAACTGGGAGCATTTCCCAGGTAAGTGACCACCTGGCCACGTGTCTTGCACTGTTAGTTACCTGAACTCAGAGACCTTCCCAGACTGCACAAGATATCAAGCTGGGGGCTGGCCTGTGAGCAATGTTCTGATGGGTCTGCATTCTTCAGCAATTAGAAAAATTAACAAAACAAGAAAACCCCTTTCTCACTTCTCTGAACACAATCCTGAGCTGGTTACACTCCGTCTTAACAAGCTCCATCTAAAATGGGCTTTTCCAGAAGGTTCTATCAACCCCTGCCTACTTCATTCGTCATCCATCAAAGGCAAATGCTCGAGACGGGGTGGGGGGCAGTGACAGGGAGATGCTTCATGACCAAAACATCCACTTTTGGTTTCGTTCAGCTCGCAGCTTAGGAAACCTTCTCACGAGGGAGGAGGGGAAGGAGATAAGGTTCTGGGGCCTCTGTCACTCAGCGGATGTGTCACACTCCCCACCTCCTTTTGCCAGTTATTCCAGTCCCTGGCTGGGCCCACGCCTGGCTGGGCCACTTTGGACAAGACACTGCTGTGGACCGCAGGTTTCCCCTCTGTAACATTTGGCCACCCGTGCAGGGCTTTTTCGGGTATTTGAATGAGACCATCTTTGCAAAGTAGGCTGGGCACATGGCAGGTCCCGACTACTAAAGGTCACTATCATCAAGCCTTATAGAGGACAAAGCCCCCAAAGCCACCACACCCTGGAGGGCAGAACTTCCCTGGCAGACCCTCCCTCGTGTGGGAGGGACGCAGAATACTAAACACTGTCCCTCGCCTGACAGCTGATGCTCCGAGGCACAGCTGACTTTCTGGGTGAGTGTGGCCTCATCAGCCGAATTCATCATGAGACTTGGGCTTTTCCTGGAGAAAGTAAAAGGGGAGGCCGGCACTGTGACATAGCAGGTAAAGCCGCTGCCTGCAGTGTTGGCATCCCATATAGGCACCGGTTCGAGTCCTGGATGCTCCACTTCCAATCCAGCTCTCTGCTATGGCCTCGGAAAGCAGTAGAAGATGGCCCAAGTCTTTGGGCCCCTGCACCCACGTGGGAGACCCAGAAGCTCCTGGCTTCAGATCAGCTCAGCTCTAGCCATTGAAGCCAACTGGGGAGTGAACCAGCAGATGGAAGACCTTTCTCTCTCTCTTTCTCTGCCTCTCCTTCTCTCTCTGACTTTCAAATAAATAAATAAATCTTAAAAAAAAAAAAAAAGGAAAGAAAGAAAGAGAAAGAGAAAGGGATCCAGTGTGATGGAGATGCCACATGGCAAGGGATGCCAGTGGCCTCTGGGAGCTGAGCATGGCCGTAGTGGAAGCCCAGGAGGAAATATGGCCCTCCAACCTGCATCCCGAGGGACTGATGCTGCCACAACTGCTGTGCTTAGAGGGCCACCAGCTGCAGATCAGAACATGGCCAACACGTTCATGTGAGCCTGTGAGAGACCCTGAGCAGGGAGCCCACCCACATGGTGCATACTCATCTGACCAATGGACCGTGAGCTAAGAAATGGGTGATGCTGGAAACCTCTATGTGTGCAGCAGTGGGAAATTGACACAGGACTCACAGCCAGACAGGGTTCAGGGAAGACAGGGAAGCTTTTCTAAGATCTACAGAGCTGCTCATGGAGAGAAGTTCTTTTGGACAAGTGCCAAGTATGATTCGGGATGCTGAGCCTCCTCTTCTGAGCTGGGCTGCTGTTACATAAATGGAGACAGCCTTTTCAGAAGTGGGACATCAACAAGGATATCTAAAACCCTCTACTCACTGTAGAACTTGGATGTCTATATGCTGGAAGGTGCTGGGGCGTGTATTAGGCAGCTTTCTGTCCCTACAACCTGAGACAAGGTTATTTGCAAAGGAAGGAGGTTTATTTTGGACCACAGTTGTGGAGGTTCACAGTCCAAGATCAGATAGGCCCCACTGGTCAGAACACCCAGTGAGGCTGAAGGATGCAAGTGGCAGGGTGTGCAGGGGGCTGAAACACCCTTTGGGGGCCTTAGGTCTGTTTGTCAACTGCAGAGGCTCAGTGTCTTAGTCACTCAGGGGGACATAGCCGGGAATGGACACATGGGGTGTCCCCATCCCAGGGGCCAGGACAGCCACCCAGGAATACATCCTCCAGTTTACACCTCCTGCTTTAGGAACCAGGGCCACCACCTTTCCATTGTTGTGTCCAGAAATCCTAATGTGGGGGTGGGAGGAAAGCAACCCACACAGCCTGAGATGAGGAAGGAATTTTCAAATGATGCCCCTGCAACGAATATGGGCCAGGTCAATCACATGAGTCCTCAGGCAAATCAACGAGCTGAGGGTGAGGAGGTCGGCAAAGGAAGGTGGTGCCATCCATGAGATCTTCTGGGCCAGGCAGGCACACACTGTGCTCACCTAGAGGAGATGGGCAGGCCCAGGAGGCGGCGTGCCAGCAGGGATGGCCACAACGGCACCTGTTACATCAAAGCTGGTTATTATGGACAGAGTTAAGTTCACAAGGAAGGCCATTATGGTAGATGCTATCTCAACAAGGGTAGTCATTAAGGAAGACACATACACAACCACAGCTGTTGCAGAAGGTGTTGGCATGGAAGTTGTTAAGTCAGTGAGGAGAGTTATTATACAAGGTGTTCAGTCATCATGAAAGAAGTTATCAACAAGGGTAGTTGTTAACATGTATCAACTAACATGTCCATTACCCACAGGGAATAAGGGTAGTTGTTAACATGTATCAACTAATATGTCCATTACCGGCACGGGACAGTGACAGCACCAGGGCCAGGCTGTCAGCTTAAGATGATTACGCCACAAATTCAGGGAGGTAAGAACCTAAGTCGAGGGACCAAAGATGCTGAATGGAGAAAACTGATTCCAAAATGCACTGTTTCATGGGGGAGGGGTTGGGGAGAGGAGAAACAGCAGAGGGTTACTGCTGAGAGGGAGAGGGACTATGGGTCCGGGCACTTTCCTTTCAAACATCATATTCCTGCTGTGCAGAAGCAGCTTGTCCTACACTAAGAGCTGCTGTCGAGGAAGGAAGAGGAGGACGAGAACAAAACGCAGCCGCCGAATCCTCAGCCAGCCGCCTTCCGCTTTGCCCTCACAGCTAGCTGGTCTCCAGTGATACATCAGACAGGGAAGGAGTCACCCCGAATTACATTTTCCCATAAGGTAGATTGTTTAGCATGTTGTCAGCTCAGATATGGCAGCAAATGCCTTTTTATTTATTTTTGTAAGGTTTATTTATTTATTTAAAAGGCAGAGTTAGAGAGAGGAAGAGACAGAGAAAGAAATCTCCCATCCACGGGTCCACTCTACAAATGACCGCAACAGCAGGCAGGGCTTGGCCAGGCTGAAGTCAGGAGCCTGGCATTCCATCCAGCTCTCCCCCAAGGGTAGCAGGAGCCCATGGACTGGGGTTATCAGCCACTGCTTTCCCAGGCACATGAGCAGGGAGCTGGATCAGAAGCGGAGCAGCCGGAATGCAAATGCTGCTCTGATAGGGGATTCTGGTGTTTGAAGTGGTGGCTTAACCCCTTAGCCACAACACTGGCTCCAAGGCACCTTTTTAAATATCAAAACGATACCATGGGATTATTGGTCATTAATAACAGAGCCACGGCCAGTGCTGCGGCTCAATAGGCTAATCCTCCGCCTGTGGCGCCAGCACACCGGGTTCTAGTCCCGGTCGGGGCGCCGGATTCTGTCCCGGTTGCCCCTCTTCCAGGCCAGCTCTCTGCTGTGGCCAGGGAATGCAGTGGAGGATGGCCCAAGTGCTTGGGCCCTGCACCCCATGGGAGACCAGGAGAAGCACCTGGCTCCTGCCTTCGGATCAGCGCGGTGTGCCGGCTGCAGCACGCCAGCCTCAGCGGCCATTGGAGGGTGAACCAATGGCAAAGGAAGACCTTTCTCTCTGTCTCTCTCTCTCACTGTCCACTCTGCCTGTCCCAAAAAAATAAATAAATAATAATAATAACAGAGCCACACTTCTGATCCAGGGCCAGTCTCGCTGTTATGATGTCCCAAAGACCTCACACATGAAGAACCTCTTCTCTTTCCCCTTCTCTTTTTCTGCCTACAGAAGCTTCATTATGACGTCCACTGCAAATTCTCTACGTTCATCTGCTGTACTTATCACAATGGACAGTGTCACAAATTCAAACAGAAGAGGCCACCTAGGGAAATGGGTCCTTGCTGAATCACAAGGTGCATGCTCTTCCAAGACCTTTTTAATTTAGCTTTTCTAAAAACACATGAAACAGAACTAGACCAGGTGCCAAAGGCCACCAATTCATTCCAAGGCCACACGTGTGAAATCCATGTAGCCAGCGAGTTCTTGAAGCTAGATGCACAAGAGGTATCCAACATTTGTGGGATGAATAGGACTTTCTTCCTTTATTTATTTATTTTTTAACCTCAATGATCTAAGATTAGGGTAGATCTTTTCAGGACATTCTAGATGAAACCAAATTCTCTAGGCCTGCTCAGTGCTAGGCCCCCAAAAAAGCATATACAGGAAAAATAAAACAAAATGAAGAAAAATCAAACAAAATGGAGAAGGCAGCTTTGCCAGCTCCTCTTCTAGTGATTTCACACTTCGAATCCAATTCTTCTTTATAGAGGCTTTCTTTCTTTATACTTGAGGAATTTGTTTTAAGGCAACAGAATTATTAATTGCTAAATCCTAAGAGACTTTGAATTTATCTTAAAAATATCCTAAAGGCAAAAGTGATAGAAGGTAAATCAGTGATTGCCAGGGGTAGGGGTTGGCTACAGGTGACTGGAAGAACTTTGAGAGGTGATGCAAATGTTACATCACTGAGCTATACCCTGCCCTGGGGAAGACGACAGAATTACATTATACCTCACCAGCATGGAAGACTGTACATTCACATACACAAATACATAAAGCACAAAGTAAGACTTGAACAGTAAGAGTCTTTCTCTTCCCCTACAACTTGGTTCTGCTCCCACACACAACCACTGTCACCAATTCCCCACGTTCTTTCAGAGGTAACCTATGAATGAAAGTGTGTTTCTACACACAACACTCGTTTTACCTTATTTCATTTTATTTTGCCAAAAGGTTGCTTGCTCGCCACCCCCCTGCCAAAACTGGTGAAGGATTTCTAAATGTGTTGCACCAAAGTCAACTTCTCTTTTCATTTCGTTGTCCATGAACTCCTGGAAGCCCCCTTGTGAATCTTGGGGGTGGCTCCTAACCCGTTTACAGAGAAATAGCTCATTCTTTCAACCGGCTGCCTAGCAGTTCATTGTTTGGACGTTGCGTAATTTATGTTACTAGTTTCCAAAGATGGACATCTGGCCTGTTTCCAGTCCCCAGTGACCAGGGCAGGGCAAGGTGGAATCTGAGTTTACCCGGTGTGGGAAGGGGCCAGCGGGACACACCTGCCCCAGAGTCCCAGGCTCCCCAGAGAAGCAGAGGCCAGAAAGGCTGGGAGGCGTTCGTTCCCTGTGGGGCAGGCTGCTACACTGGGGTGCTGCTCGTGCAACACCACCCCAAGCACCGCTCACCACCTGGAGAATGTCTTCTACATTCTGCCAAAAAGAAAATCTTACCCAGGAAGGATTTAGCTGCAGGCTGAAGCGCCAGGGAAGACTGCCAGCAGCTGCCAGGCCAGTCTAGAGCAAGTGTCCATCTCTCAGCAGGGATCAGAGGCCAGCGCCCTGCCTGGCTCCCTGCCGCGGGCGATCCAGCTCTGCTTCCCTGCACCGACACCCTGCGGCCTGGTCTGGGTTTCTGACACCTGGTCACAAGGGCAGCTGCAATTCTCGGAAGCCTGCTGGCTGTCTGCCTGCAGGCCTCGCGTGCAGCTGGGCACGGTGTTCCACTTGTACAGAACCGGTCTGGTCAGTCCCCAGCCAGCAGGAAATTCCTGCATGCAGGCGCTTGCTTGCACTTGTTCTAGTGTCACTGCAAACAGTTTCTTGCAGCTTTTTAAAGTTTTTTTTTTGTTTTTTGTTTTTTTTTTTTTTTTTAATTTGAGAGAGAGAGAGAGAGGCAGAGCTAGTTCCCATCTGCTGGTCCACTCCCCAAATGCCCACAATGGCCAGGCTGAGCAGGGCTGAAGCCAGGAATAGGAACTCAATCCAAGTCTGCCAGGGGGCTGGCAGGGACCCAACCACTTGAGATTCCACCACCGAATCAAATCCCACCTGCTCCACCTATGATCCAGCTCCCTGCAAACACGCCCAGGAAAGCAGCAGAAGATGGTCCAAGTACCTGGGACCTCACACCCACATGGGAGACCAGATGCAGTTCCTGGCTCCTGGCTTCAGCCTGGCCCAGCACAAACTATCATGACCATTTTGAGAATGAACCAGTGGATGGAAGGTCTCTCTGTCTCTGTCTCTCTCTCTGTCTCTCTCTCTGTAATCCTGCCTTGCAAAGAAAATAATTTTAAAAATCTTAATGTTCTTCTTGGGCCTATCTCAAATAATGAAAAGTCGTAACAATTCTAGTAACCAAGGAGTGTGCCTCAGGCCAGATGTGGTGCTGAGTGATCTGCACGCGGCCCGGCCAGCTCCTACTCTGTGAATGAGGTTAAGTCACTCGCCCCACTCGCCTGTTAACAAGCAGTGGAGTCAGGAGGAGAACAAAGCTTTGCCCACAAAGCTCGTCTGAGGGACGCTGATTCCAAAGAGCTAGCAAGGCCACTGGGAGCCCTGTGAGGCCTTGGGGCCCCATCCTCCCATTTCTCAGCTTCCTCTCCCTCTACCTTCTTCCAGTCGGGAATCTGGGTGCTTTGGGATGCATGGTCTGAGGATACGGGAAAGGCAGCGGTGGGCAGATTAGCAAAGTGACAGAGAGAGGCTGAGTGTTTGCGTCTCTTGGAGATGTGTGCAGGCCTAACTCCAGCGAGCTCTGTCGGCAGGGCAGGTGCAGGTGCCAGTGAGCACAGCCCTTCTCCACCGACTTGCCCCTCCCCGCTGCTCTCCCCTGGCCTGCACCCCTGAACTGCGGCTGGCCAGCTGCACAGCAATCCAGGAGAGGCCCGAGACCTTCAGACTCAGCAGGGGTTCCTCTCCCCACCCGTCCATCCTCTGTGAAGGCCCAGGACCTGCTAGTCAAACAGTAGCCTGCTGTTCCCGCCTCCAGGTCTGCAGCAGAAGACAGGCATCTGTTTGGATGCATACACGGTATAGCAGGAGCCTGCATGTACCTGTCCCAGCTCAGCCCCGCCCTGGACCATGCGGCAACACCAGCAGAAGCCTTCCCCTAGTGCCACGTGGTCTGCTCCAGGGCAGCCAGCCAGCCGAGCAGGCACACCCAGAGACAAGGGCCACAGCCGACTTGCCCTCCGTCAATCTTTGGACTCAGAAAGTCGGCGAAACTTCATTTTTCCTGGAGGCTGCGTTCATCATCCCAGGCGAAGGCGCAGGCCGTCACCTGGGACATTTCTGCAGAAAGCGCACGTTTCACCCAGAACGAGGGTGGGAGTGCTTGCAATGCGTTAACAACTTAAAGCAAGTTACACCACCCGAGCTTGTGGAGCGGCTCTGGTCTGCTTTCCTGAGACGCCCCCACAAGGATGATTTAAGGCTGTTCACACGCCAAGCTGAGTTGTTTACTGGCCCTTCCATCACATTGCTGACCTGGGCTTCTGTCCAGCACAGGGGTGGGGCACAGCCGGCCTGGGGGCTGCATAAGCCCCACGAAATCATCTTGTCTGGCCCTGCCGAGGTAACAACAGGTGGATCCCGAAATTCAATCCATCGAGAGCAGGCTACTTTTTAATTCGATAATTTTGCGTGGTGAATGATGATACAGATAGCCACATGTCCCTTGGCAGAAAATGGGTCCCCCAGCCCTGGTCTGGTAGAACGCAGGGCTGTTCACAGAGGGGACGGCTGTCTCCCATGCCTGTCCACTCTGCACAGCCAGAGGAGTGAGGCCACCAGAGGTCCCCCCTTGGATGGGGCCCACTTGGGAGAGAACTGGGAAGTGCAGACTATTTTTCAAGCATAGCCACCGAAGAAAGAACTTTCACTTTCATAAAATTCGTCACGTGACTGTACACTGGTCAAATTCTGATTTCCACTGTACGCTGTCACATTCGGCTCCACTCCAGAGAGAAAATCAGAACAACAGAGGTGGGGCACGGGGCTGCGGTGCCGTTCAGAGGAGGGGACAGGCAGGGCCACACGAAGTCCTCCTTATTGTCACCGCCACCCACAGCCTGTCTTCACACACCAGGGTGCTGCTGAGCCCCATCGCGAGGCCCCACACCGCTTTTGGTTTTGCTGCTTCCCCCAGTCTTTTCCCGAAGTTCACCAGGAAGACAGCAAAGAACACGACGGGAGTCCCACTGACACCTGCTGCCTTACACGCTGCTTCCACACGGTCTAATCTCCCAGCTCCGCCTGGTTTTCATCAGATTTGGTGAGAGAGGAGCCAGGCTGTCTTAGAACTTCTCACCCTTGTCACCTGCTACCAGTGTGACCTGAAGAAGTCAGCTAACTTCCCTAAGCTCATTGCTGCCCCTAGAAAGGCTACTATGAGGGGTGACCCATTTGTTTATTCTGCAAATAAAGTGCTTGCCGTGTCCCGGGCATAGTTCTACCCTCTTAGCTCCCAGCAGTGGGATCTGAAGCCACCAGAGCTGGCCCATCACACCTGATGTGCACAGACAGGCTCTGATTTAAATCAGCTCAGAAAACACTAGGGCTGCAGGTTCCTCTGCGTGGTCGAAGCCCTCAAATCAAAGTCGGGAAAACAGAGGCCCAGAGAGATGAAGCAACTCTTTCTGGTCATCAAGCCCCATGCTGACAACACCTGAGGTTAGAGCCAGGCAGCCTGACCGGCAGGTATGACCACTCCGCCCACCTTGTGAACTGGACACTGTCAGCCTCCTGCTGGGCCCAGAACCACCCTACACATTGCAGCCTCCCTTCTGGTTGGGCAAGGCCATGCCCCAGGGTGGCAGCCAATGGGATGGCCGCAGCCGTGACACCTCAGCAGTGTGCAACTCCCACTGCTGGCCCGTGAAAACCGCCCACGTTAAGTCTCTTGCTTTTCCCTTCTGTCAGTCTGATGCAGACGAACACAGAGCCAGGTATTGAAGATGCTGGAGCTACAAAGTGGAAGGAGTCTGGTTCCCCCATCCCTGCCTAGAGGAAGCCCCCTGTTCTGGATCTTAGAAAAGCAAGAAATCAATACTGATGCTGAGTGAGGCATTATACACCTCTGGGTTTGTGTGTCAGCACAGCCCAAGACAGGCGACACATTAACTGCTGGACTCACAGTAAGCAGTGGGTAGGAGCTATCGATCACCAGTGTCAACAAGGAGAGCCACCAGAGCCCAGGCCTGTCCAGTCTTCTTGCTACAGCACTCAGGACCTCTGGAAGGGGCCAGGAAGACAAGGACCAAGAAGCAGCCTCAGGACTTTACAAGAGGTCGTTCCCCATGGCCCCAGCAAAGGACAAAGCAGAGGAAATGAACAAGTGATGACCACAGCCAGCATGGCCCTCCCTGGATGCTGTCACAGGAGGGAGACAGGGGTAAACACACTGAGCCATGGAGTCCACGCATTTTTTTTTTTAAGATTTATTTATTTATTTGACTTGAAAGAGTTACACAGAGAGAGGACAGGCAGAGAGAGAGAGCTCTTCCATCCGCTGGTTCACTCCCCAGTTGGCCACAACAGCTGGAGCTGCGCCGATCTGAAGCCAGGGTCCAGGAACTTCTTCTGGGTCTCCCACGCAGGTGCAGGGGTCCAAGGACTTGGGCCATCTTCTACTGCTTTCTTAGGCCATAGCAGAGAGCTGGATTGGAAGAGGAGCAGCCAGGACTCTAACCGGCGCCCATATGGGATACCGGTACTGCGGGTGGCAGCTTTACCCGCCACACCACAGTGCTGGCCCTGAGCCCGCGCATGTTTTTCATGAAAGGGGAAATTTATTGGAGAAAGCCAAAAAGGCAGGGGGGAGCATTTGAGGAGCATCTAGAGAGAGGTGTCAACATCCTAAGAAAGAGGGGGACAGAGATCCAGGGCAGAGGTGAAACATCTGAAAGGAAATTCAAATCACTGCCTCCCCTCAAGTTTGTGGTTTTAACTGGAAAGAATAAAGGAAGTAACGGACGGCACCATGGAGTAGCTAAGAGGCTTCTGGAAGGAGGCTGACCAGACGCAAGAGGGCACATGTGCTTGGCCGTGACCTTGGCAGTGGGTACACGTCTTTGTTGCTTGCCATCCTCCATTTGTCCTTGGAGACAACCTGTACAAACTCTTGGATCCACTCATTCCTCCCCTGGGAACTCTGCCTACAGATAAACTTGTCCATACACCCAACGGTGTTGATGGCAAGGATGACTGGGACTTAGGCTCTGTGTATGGTAACAAAAACCTGGCACAATCCATCACACCAAGAGGCGTGCCTGTGTGAAGGAATATTACACAGCTGTAAAAGGCAAGGGCACTTTCCCACGTTCTGACGTGGAACAGACACCAAAAAAACAGACCACTTGGTAGAAAGACAAGGTGTACATAGTACACCTCCTACGCTCTATGCTACGTATGCTCCTGTTTGAATGCAAAGGGCAGGTACATCTACCAGCAATTGTGTACCTACATACTAACAGCTCTGAAACAATGCACAAGAAACCATGGCTGCCTCTGGGAAGAAGTCTGAAATCAGAGGTAGAAGGGAACATGCTCTCGGCTTCCCCTAGCACACCACTTGGTGCTATGCATCAGCTAACAACGGAGATGTGCTCTGTTAGCGAGTCCGTCACCAGGCACGTAAACCTCGATGGTTACAGATCAGTCATTCAATGTGGCCTCCTTTGTTTTCAGTGCAGCCTCTGGATGGAATCAAGGGGTAGAATGAACACAAAACACAGGACGTGGCTGCTGGTGTCACATGAGACACTGTTTCCCAGCAAACACTGGATTTTTAAAAAAATAGAAGGCATACCCTCTGAAACGACAAAGTCCAGTATAGCAAGCACACAGCCAGGATCACTGTCACGTATTACCACTATCGGGGATTACGCACTGTATGTACATAATGGATGTGCCACACTATGATGTGACAAGCAGCACCGGGGGCTTGTATACAACCAGCAACACCACAAACACACGAAGAATGCACGGCTCTAAGTGCCGGGGCACGGTCCCTGGTAGTAGGGATGTTTCAGCTCCACTACAATGTAACAGGACCACCAGAGGCGATGCGGCCCATCATTAGATGCTGTAATGCAGTGCTCAATTATACGTTAATTCTTTTTCTAAACACAATTGCTAAATTGTTTGAATATTAAAAATATACACCTTGGCCGGCACCGTGGCTCACTAGGCTAATCCTCCACCTGTAGCGCCTGCACCCCGGGTTCTAGTCCCGGTCGGGGCGCCGGATTCTGTCCCAGTTGCTCCTCTTCCAGGCCAGCTCTCTGCTGTGGCCCGGGAGGGCAGTGGAGGATGGCTCAAGTGCTTGGGCCCTGCACCCGCATGGGAGACCAGGAGGAAAGCACCCGGCTCCTGGCTTCAGATCGGCACGGTGCACCGGCTGCAGTGTACCGGCCATAGCGGCCATTTTGGGGGTGAACCAACAGAAGGAAGACCTTTCTCTCTGTGTGTGTGTCTCTCTCTCACTGTCTAACTCTGCCTGTCAAAACACACACACACACACACACACACATCCCTATATCTAGAACACATATGAGCACAGCACTAAGTGTTGGTTGATTTTTTTTTTCTCCAAGGAAAGAAACCAAGTCAGGAGCACAGACATGATCTTTAAGAAGACACAGCAATGCCATCTGGAGGTGCACCATGCGTGGGCACACAGCGCACAGGTGCTGGGAGCCGGGTTCTGGAGTCACACTCCTGGGCTGCCGTCTCAGCGGCACCCCACACCAGCTGAGGGGCCCTGGGAAACTCACTTCACCTCTCTGTGCCTACTGCAGGGCAACAAGTCAGAGTAAGTACTTGTTGAGGACAGAGCTAGCTGACGCGCAGGCCTACTCAAGAACACCGACTCGCTTCTATTTCCTCAGCAGGACGAGGCTTCATGTTTCTAAAGAACTTCTCCTATTTATTTATTTGAGAGGCAGAGACAGATAGCAAGAGCCAGAGGTCCCATCTGCTGGTTTACTGCCCGAATGCCTGCAGGGGTTGTGGCTGCACCACGCCAAAGCCAGCAGCCTGGAACTCAAATCCAGGTCTCCCATGTGGGTAGCAGGGACTCAGTTATTCCCAGGGTCTGCACTGGAGGAGTCAGGGGCCAGAGCCAGGAATGCAACCTGGGCACTCTGATGCGGCATACGGGTATCTTAACCACTAGGCTAAACACCTGCTCCCAACAGTTTCACTCGTATTACTCAAACGAGTAGAATCTCTGTTTTATCCACCAAAGGGCATTTGTGGCCAATGTCTATTTTGGAAACCACACACACACACACACACACACACACATACACATCTCCAAATACAACACAACATTGTAAGCACCATGTCTTGCAGGGAGCCGGCACTTACACTCCCAACTCCAGTAAGAACATCGGAATCAAGTGGGGATATCCTGAGTGTCAGTAAGGGAGGCGCAATGAGTCACCACACACAAAGCAAACTGGAAGACTGCTGTGGCATTCTTTGAGTGATGACTTAGGCATTTTACACTGAGCAGGACTGCTGTTAGCTGTATATGGGTATGCTTCCGTGTTTCCCTATGCATTGAGAAACCACTCAGGGTTTTGCATTCCTTTGCATTGGGTTATTATAATTTCTCCTCCACAAAATAAAGAGGTGTATAGCATCAGTGTTTTACTGCACCGTGTCTGGTTTTCAGTGGGTGACTGAGAGTAAGTGGGAGATGCCTACATACAAAATTCCCAGCAGAGTGGCCAGCGTGGTGAATGTCCAGCGTGCACTGGCTTCTACGGGGGCAGTAGTAATTAGTCATTTTAAAAACAGATGGACCAAACACAAGCCCAAGGTTACCAAGAGGTGAGCACTTGGTCTCCTTCCCTGGTTGTCTAGAATGCTGCCAGCTGCCCCGGAGAAGGTGATGGGCTAATTACAAGGTTGTGGGAAGTAGTTTGAAATAATTTAATTGCAGGATAATTTTTACAATTTAGGAGGATAATTAAAGGGTATTAACTTTTCTTAAAAACCGAGGCAGAGAGCCTCAGACACGGGGCTGCCGTACCAGGGGTGTTGTTATGCCCCATTGCCCCACCCTGACCAGTGAACGCTGCTCTCCCCAGCCCTACCCCCTACCCTCTCCTCGCCCTCTGCCATCCAAACCCAGGTCTGCACTGCTGGGCAAACACACAGTGGGGTTTGTGTTATAAACCAAGGGACTGAGTTCTGCTTTCTCTTGATGAAAAAACACCGCTGGGCTACTGGCAGCATCCAGCGAGGGTGGCTGCTGGGCGGGGCATCCACTAGCGCCGTCTGACTCGTCCACTGACCTAGAGGGAGGAAAAGGCTTCCTGCACAGATGTCGGTGACACAGTGGCCATGAGCGCCTGGAGAGCGTGCGGCACAGGCTGGAACGTGCACCGGGACGGCAGTGCCCGGTCTGCACAGGCAGCAGGGAAATGACGCACCGGAGGCCGCAGGCCCCTCTCTCCTGTGCGTCCCAGAACTCCTTGGAGAATCTCAGGTGCGTGAAACAGTTAGGAAGGCGCAGAGCAGCACAGCCAGGAGAATGTACACTCGGATCCGTCGAGACGGGACGAGCCCGTCGACACGACCTTAGAACCTCGACAACAGGACAGCACTGGCTCACCTCATCACACCATCGCGTGGCAAAATTTCTAACGAAAGGGTACTGGTCACCAAGGCAGAGGGCCCCAGTCACGGGTCTCCACGTCAGGGTCTTGTTATCCCCCAGCGCCCACCCACATCTTTTCCTTGTGGAAATCACTATAAGCTCTCCCCTGCTATTGGCCAGGTTCTATCTGACACTGGAAAAACTGGAAGCAACCTAAACATCCAACAACAGGGGATGAGTTAAAGCCGTACAATGAGATGGCTCAGTTTTGGTTTACACACTCACACATGGGACCAGGGACCAGAAGGAACAAGGCCGGTCTGTTCATCAATTTCTTTTCCCTATACTGGTTATGGGTATCACCGATTTTTTTGAATAATGCGATGCTACTCAAAACACTTTAAGTGTTGTTTTTGACTTCCTCTCCCATACTGATAGCCAAGGAGGACCACTGTGTGGGGTGGGGCACAGCTGCACACACTGGAAGCCTCCAAGGTGAACCCTGGAGCCCACAGGCAGCTCCCTGAGTAACTCTGCTGACTCTAGGCTGGTGGCAACCGGTGGGGGTGCAGAGGCGGGGGGGGGGGTGCGGGGGGGAGTAAAGAGGAGGAGGCAGGGGAGCCACCAGTCCTGCCAGTCCCCATTTCACTCAGAAGAAGGATGCACACACATACCCCCTCACTGGGTGAGCACACACATCACTTAATCCGTCCGCTCACGTTTCTGGAAAACACACTATCGGCAAGTATCCCAGTGGTTCTTGGAAAGCAACACGGGTGAGGTTTTAAGAAGGCTATGGTTCCAACTTCACCAGTGCTTCCCTGCTGGAAATCCGGGGGCCAGGACACACCACCACACAGACTTTCCCTCCCTCTTCAGCTCCGCGGAGACCCCAAGTTCACTAAGCAGGTTCACAGATTTATCAAATAAAGTCACTAGGCCAAAGACGTCCACCAGGTAGATCCACCCCAAGACTCCAGGCCCACCAGCTACCCCCAGCAAACTGCACCAACCCCAAGCCCTCCCTCCACCAGGCCCAAAGGTGGCTGCCCAGGGCCAGTTCCTTAAACTTAAGAAAGTAAAACGGTCCTGGCTTCGGATCAGCCCAGATCCGGCCGTGGCGGCCATCTGGGGAGTGAACCAGCAGATGGAGGACCTCTCTCTCCGTCTCTCCCTCTGTCTGTAATTCTACCTCTCAAATAAATAAATCAATAAAATCTTTAAAAAAAGAAAGTGAAATGGGAAACACCTAGGCTTCCTGGTATTTATACCCTATACCGTGAGGCAGGACCAGCCAGCCAACAACTTCCTGTAAGGAAGCGACTCCATAGGACCTACCCAGCCAGAGGGGAGACACAGGCAGGAAGCCAGGTGTGGCCAGGCTGGCATTTTTGTCAGTAGGATGCCTTGGTTTTCACCACGTTCTTACTGGAAAAGTTCCTGACCGTTACCGCGGAAAACAAGAAACAGCGCCGGCCATCCGAGAGTGTCCCTGGTGCCCCATGAGTGGCAGGCAGCCATTTTTCTGTCACACACGCATTTACACACCTACACACATGCGTGCACCCCCTACACCACTTTTTGTTCTTCAACCAGCCTCCTCCTCCCACCTTGGGCATCCCGAAAATTCAGTCCTGAGGAAGGAACAGTAAACAAGCATACTCAAAGTGAGGCCTCAAAATATTCACGGTACAGCAAAAGTCACCCCACAGTGTACAAACGCGCCTGGAAGCCGGCCCGCGGCGTGTCTGCAATGTCACACGCTGTCACCACGACACCCAAGCTCAGCTTCACCTGCTGAATTTTCTTCCTTCTTTTACCTAACTGCTTACCACAAACGCACAGCCCCCGCCCCGAGGTGCAGCCAAGGCCCAAGACTCCTGCATAACTCGTGACAAACACAGACCCGTGCAAAGGCCGGCTCCCAAGTTCCTGCGTGTCCAAGCAGGTCATCCCACTGCATCCTAACCCTCCAGGACCCCCACGCCCCGTCCCCCTTCACATCTGCGCTGGCGCGGGGCAGCGCCGAGCGGCCCCTCCCCCAGCCGGAACCACCCCGGGCCGGCGGTCAAAGTCCATCACGCCAGGGCTCGAGGCCCCCAAGCCACGCCGCCGCCTCCCGCCGCTTCCAACTCCGAATGGGGCGGGGAAGTGGGCCGTGTGGACAGAGAGAGAGAGGTGACGTGAGCGTCGGGACCTCCGACCACAGTTCTGAGGAAGTTGGGGGTGGGTGTGGAGAGGAACGCCTTCTCCGCACGTCCCGCCAGGGTGTCCCAGGAATCCCGGCAAAGCCCCTGCCCCCGGGCGTGAGGCGAGCGCGGCGGCCCCGTCCCTGGCCTCGGTCTGTGCGCACTGCTTTTCCCTCCTTCCCTGGACCGCGAGATCCCGGCACCGGGACTCTTCCACGTGCGGCGGCCCCTGCCCACGGCGAGGTCGCCCGAAACCGGGAGCGCACCGGCCGCCGAGCCCGACGCGGGAACTGGCGGAGCCCCCGGCACGGTGGTCAGCAGTCGCGCGTGGTCGGCCCCTCCCCACACTCAAAGCCTCCCTCCCGCGCCCCGCGCCCCGCGCCCCGCGCCCCGCGCCCCGCACTCACCGGCTCCGGCCGGCAGGCGCGCCGCGCCCAGCAGCAGGACGCCCAGCAGTGCGCCTGCGACCCCGAAGTTCAGGCCGGCCATGGCTCCGGGGCGCCTCGGCCTCGGTGGGGAAAAGCGTCGAGGCCCGCGGCTCGGAGCGGCGGCCCGGGGCGCCCGAGCCCTGGCACCGGCTGCGCTGCGCTCCGCCCCGGCTCGTTCACCTGCGCGCGGGTGGACGCGCCCAGGCTCCGCCCTGCGCAGTCGGAGTTAGGCTGACCTGGTCCTTCCCTCCTCCCTCTTCTCCTCCCCTTCCTACCTCAGCGACCGCCTCTCCTGCCCAGGGGCCTAAGTGCCCGGGGCCCTGTGGCTGACTTCCCTCCGCCGTCCATTGAGACTATGGGACTGGCTCATCCCTGTCTTCCTGGGCTTAGCCCAGAGGCGCCGAGGTCGCCCTCGGGAGAAGCCTCCCGCCTTCTCTTGCTTGTCGAGGTCACGGTGCACTCCTTTTGGGAGGGGATTCTTACTTGTGGGTCACCCCAGCCCCGGCTACCTCCCATGTGTCTGGCGCCCGTGAGCCACAGCCGGTACCTGCAGGATTTCTGTTGCGCACCACAACCCTTCCAAGTACGGGCTGAGACAGCTGAGTTATGCAACCTGGCCCAAGTGGCCCGGCCAGTTAGTGAATGAGAGAGAGGCAGGACCTGACAGCGCAGGGTAGGTTTTCCACAGAGTTGCTTTGTTGATTGAGGAATGAATGCGGGAGTTCATGTGAGCTTAATGCGAGACTGGAAAGCGCTAAGAGAAGAAGCCTAAACAGGTTTGCCTCGTGGCAGGGCCCCTTCATTGCGCTGTGAGCGGGTCGTACCGGCCCTCCCTGTAGTGAGTGGGCCGCACGTGTCTGTGGGTGTGGGGCACCCAAGTGGATTGTTGGCCTCCACTGTCCTCCCAGGGCAGGTGTGTCACCTGCCTGTGGCTTCTCCTTCCACCCTGTAGGCCACAGGCCAAGTTCAGGGTCACAGAGCCACAGCTAGAGATGGTTCGATGGTTCGGGAGCTCTTAGCTGGCAGACCAGAGATCTACCAAAATTACTCCATAGCCCCTGAGGCTACCTGTAGCCATGGGTAGATGGAGGCTGGGCCAGGGTCGCCTGGAACAGCCTGGAAGGCCTGGGATGTGGTCCGAAGCTCATGCCACAGCATCAGTCTACAGTGCAGCCCTGGCTTCTGTTTAATTTTGGGAGGGAGCTGAACCCCACCCTTGGGCAAGCACGGAAAGGCTGCTGGCATTGTGTAGTGTGGGAGGGGGAGCAGAACCCCAGCAGTTCTCTGCAGAAAAGGAATGAGACCTAAATGGGCAAGGTGGAGCCCGTCAGCAGCTACAGGTGTGGATCCTGCCGTCAAAGGTCCTGGACTCACTTTTATTTTCTCTGTGCCTTCCCGGCTTGTGCAGCCACCGTTCCCTGTCTGTGCCGCACTCTCCTGACCCAGGAACTGGGGCTGTGAGAACCGGGTATGCTTCATAGACCGTTCTGAAGGTTCATGGGCCACGCGACATCTTTAGCTGGTGCTTGCCACAGAGTAGATGCGCATTACAGTCAGCCGATTGCCTTTGCGTGGGGATCGGCATGGAAGGGATGGAAGCCAGGGAGGTAGAGGGGAGAGTTCTGGAAAGAAAGTCTGCAGATAAAGTCCTTTGAAGTCTCAATCAGCTCCCCGAGGCGGGCAGTCATCTCTGTTTTCCTCATCTTGACATTTCTGAAGCCGGTGCTTGGTATGCAGTCAGTGCACAGCAGAGAGCTGGAGAGGGAAGGAGCTCATCCAGCCGAGCAGTGCATGGGCTGCTAACTGGGCCTGCGGAGCCCGCGGAGCTTTCTGAAACACGTGGCCCTGGAAGCATGCATACATGGTTCACTTTATTTTATTTGGAAGGCAGAATTAGAAGGAGAACCAGAAAGAGAGATCTTTCACCCACTGGTTCACTTCCCAAGTGGCTGTAGCAGCCGGGTCTGGGCCAGGCAGAAGCCAGGAGCCTAGAACTCCATCCAAGTCTCCTGTGTGGGTGGCAGGGGCCCAATTACTTGGACCATCTTCCATTGCTTTCCCAGGCGCATTAGCCGGGAACTAGATCAGAAGTGGAACAGCTGGGACTCAAACCCATGCTCAAGGGATGTGGGCATTGCAGGAAGCAACTTAACCCACTGCACCTCATTGATGGCCTCCACAGTTCACTTTTTAAAGGTAGGGTCTTTGGCTTCCAGAATGAGCCCATAGTGAACCACTCCAGGTAGTGACCCTGGCCTTGTGGGATTGGTCATAGTCAGCAGGACCAGGGCTTTGTCCAGTTTGAGCAGAGTAGAAAGAACATCTGTTGGCATCAGACAGCTGCTTGGAGGCTTTACTCTCCAGGTGATTAAGCAAGCTAACAAAATTGAGATTATTTCAGTGCACAAATTAGCATTTTATGTCACACAAATGCCAAGCACTGGTAGAGGGAGAAAAGCGCCCAGACGTGGCTTGTGAGCCTTGAAGCAGGAGTTTGCCCTGGTTTAGGATGAGACAGGTGTGTCTTGGGAATGACTGACTTTGCCAAGTCAGTTGTCTGAGGGGTAGCACTGGGGTTTGATGAGTTAATCACTAAGGGACGTTCTCGTACAGTAGCTGGCCATGTTGCCCCGGACGGGGGGCCGAGGGGACAGAGATCTGCGTGACTCAGGACCTCTGGAACAGGAGGTGGAGACATCCTGGGGTCACCCCAAAGTGACCTAACCCGGGGGATCCACGCTGCATCACCTCCCCAAATTGTACCACGTGAGAGGCCAAGGGAAAGTGCCGGGGGACAAAAAGCAGAGCTGGAGACAAAGCTGTCTCTACGCCTCTCTCTCTCTCTCTCTCTCTCTCTCTCTCTCTCTCTCTTTTATTTTTTGCCAGGCAGAATTAGACAGTGAGAGAGAGAGACAGAGAGAAAGGTCTTCCTTCCATTGGTTCACTCCCTTAATGGCTGCTACGGCCAGCGCTGCGCCAATACAAAGCCAGGAGCTGGGTACTTCTTCCCGGTCTCCCATGCAGGTGTAGGGGCCCAAGGACCTGGGCCATCCTCTGCTGCCCTCCTGGGCCACAGCAGAGAGCTGGACTGGAAGAAGAGCAACCAGGACTAGTACCTGGCGCCCCAACCGGGACTAGAACCCGGGGTCCTGGTGCCACAGGCGGAGGATTAGCCAAGTGAGCCACAGCACCGGCTTTCTACGCCTTTCTCAGGCTAGCACATCCAGCTGTCTATCAGGCCCTGGCCGCGGAGTCCAGAGCCTTAGCTGCCATCCTGTACACTGCCCCGCGTCCGGCTATGACCCATGGCCACTGCAGCCCCTGCCTGCCAGCCTCGCTTCTTTCTTTTCTGTTTTTCCCTGTGGTTTGGTAGGAAAGCAGCTTTTGCAGTGCCTTTAAGGGATTTTCTCACTGCTAGAGAGAGTATTGAACCATGTTTGAGCTGGGGGCCTTGGGGCTCATCTGGTTGTTACTTTCCTGATGGACGTAGGCCTGGGGAAGGTGACAAAGTCAGGTCGCATAGCAGAGGACCTTCGGACGACGAACCCAACGTCCATCCAGTAGTCCACGTGCTCCCATTCCTGAGATAGCCAGGTCCCATGTCTGCAAGTGCATTGGGCTGGCCAGCACCCTCACACCCTCTCCCGCCTTCTGCCATCCTACCCACACCCCTCACCACCCCGGCCTCTGTGGCTTTCACCGCAACACTACTGAAGCTTTTCTCCTCAGAATGGTCCAAGCCCTGTCCCTTGCTCACTCCGGTGTAGAGGCCGGTGACAGGAAGATGGCCTCAGGAGAAGGACAGACGGGATAGAAGGTGACCAAGGACTGAGACTGGGGGACTTCTTGCCTGCCTGCCTGCCTTTGCCAGGGTCAGGGCTGGTTCAGAGCTGGGAGGGGCCTGCCCTGGGCTGGCCCATCAGACTTCACTGCAGGTAACTAGGTTGCTCTGTAAGGATTAACCGCCTGTGTTCCTCTCCATCTCTTCTCCCTGCCCCGACCCTCTTGTCTGTTTTCTCCAAAAGCCAGCTCCCTGAGGTCTTTCTTCCCATGCGTGTTTGGTGGTTTTCTCTTGCAGGTGAAGTATGGCCTGGGTTTTGGCTCAGTCCCCTGTGTGACTTTTTTTTTAAGCTGCAGTCATCTTTTTTTATTAAGATTTATTTTATTTATTTGAAAGACAGTTACAGAGAGAGAGGTACAGCCAGAGAAAGAGAGGTCGTCCATCTGCTGGTTCACTCCCCAAATGGCCGCAGCAGCCAGAGCTGAGCTGATCTGAAGCCAGGAGCCAGGAGCTGGGGTGGGAGGAGGGTTAGGGATCCGGGCCCTAGAAGGATATAAAAAGTCCCTTAGTGACCCCAACACCAAGGCAGGGGGAGACCCCCCTCCGGCTGTGCTCCCCTGGGGTGCAGGTGTCACTCCTGGATAAAGAGTGCTCGGGGCCCTGCTCTCCGCCCGCTGGCAGCATGGCTGCTAGGAAATACTGGACCGTCTCTGCGTGTCACATTCACAAGCACCACTGACCGAAGATCGCGGTGAGACTTCCAAAATGAGCTGCGAGACGCGTTGCTGTCCTGGGAGCACGCACAGACCGTGCGGCTTCAGACCCAGCCTGCTGCGCCAGCCTCAGCCTCACTGCGCCTCAGCGTCACCTGGAAACAGGCTTGGGGATTGCCACCACCTGGAAGGGGCTGTGGCGCGTAACGCATGGAGCCCGGTGACTGGCTCCTGGTGACGGCTCCGAGGCGCCAGCTGTTGGTAGCGAAGGCTCGTTTTGTCTCGGTGTCCTGTGTCCTAAGGTAATTTCATGGAGACCCTGCCCAGCTCACTCCCTAATGGTTACAGACCCCAGCGGGAAGGCAGGGAGGAGAAAGCAGAAGGGTGCCCTTCCAGCAGCCTGGTGACCGGTGGGGAGCAGGTGGCAGATCCAGAGGAAGTGGCGGTCCAGCCTCCGGAGACGGGCTTGCCTTCAAGTCCCCTCTGCCTCCTGCCCGGTGTGGCCCTCGGGCAGGGCTTTCTGTCCACTCTGTGTCCTCCCCACAATTTTCACTGCCTCTCTTTAATAGTCAGGACACGTGTTCTGTCTAGCTTAATGGCTCTGTCATCAAAGCTGAATCCTGACAGGTACAAAGGAGACATCTGGAAAATCTCCACTCTGTCACTTCTCAGCTTCCCTCCAGGACCTCCGGGGTTTCGGTGGCTCGGCTGCACAGCCTGGGCAAGGAGCTGCAGAGCCCCACTTTGCTGAGTGAGCTCCTGGGAGCTCCTGTGCCGAGGCCCTGCCTGAGCTGGCTGGTCCCAGCCACAGTCATGAGCGGTGGTCACTTGCTCTGTGTTGACCGGAGACCGGAGGCCAGGACAACTCGGGGTCTCAGGACCTGTCCTGCTCAGCGCCAGTCCCCAGCAATGGATGTCTCAACTGCAGGTCAGCCTGGGGACTAAGAAAGCATTTGGGGAAATGGCTTTACTCCTTGCACCCCCGTATGTGCCATTTTCCAGCTGACCTCTGCAGGGAACAAAATTCCTACCCATGCGTAAAATAGAGCACTTCCTGGGGAACAATAAGTTGTGGACACTTGGTGACCACAGGGGTAGCTGGGAGCGTTTGTTGCTTTTGAAGTCCTGAATTCTTCATCTGTCTCTGCATCTATCTATCTAGATATGTGAGTGTCTGGCTATTTTATTTTATTTTTAAAGTTTTTAAAATGCTTATGTATTTTTATTTATTTCAAAGGCAGAGAGAGAGAGCGATCTTCTATCCACTGGTTCACCCCCCTCCAAATGACTGAAATAGCCAGGGCTGGGCCAGGCCAGTGCCAGGAGCCAGAAACTCCATCAGGGTCTCTCACATGGATGACAGGGACCCAAGTACTTGGGCCATAATCTGCTACTTCCCAGAATGTGCATTAGCTGGGAGCTGGATTGGAAGCTGGGGTGGGACTCGAACCCAGGCACTGTGATATGGGCTGTGGGCATTCTAGGCAGTGGTTTAACCGACTCTGCCACCACGCCAGCCCCTGCGTTGCATGTTTATACAGAGGATAGCATAATACACCCTTGTTCTGCCCCAGGGTTGGCTTTTCTGTTGTCTTGTTTTCCGTCCTACAGAGCTTCTTGATGACGTTTCTGTGTGTGCACACAGATAGCAACATTGCCAGTTTCCAGGCTGTGTGCATGGAACACCCTGTATGGCCTGCTGTGCATTGCTAGCTGGCTCAGGCCCGCAGACTGCAGGACTGTGTGGGTCAGGGTGGGGCAGAAAGCAGGTGGCGACCGAAAGGCGGCCACCAAACCACACCCACAGTGAAGGCACAGTTCACAGCCAAGTGGGCGGTGAGAGGAAACAGCCAGGGAGCCTGCAGTACCAGGGCCAGCACTATGCAGTCCGAGGGCTTATCCAGGCCCCCTAGGTCACAGAGCAGGCCACAAAGCCTCCAGGGAGCTGGGGCACCAGGCCAGTATTCTTTTACGGCGTTTGTGTTGATGGTCAAAACTTGAAACAGCACAGCGGACGCTTGGTGATATAAATTCCACTTGCGAGTCTAGGACAGTTTCTAAATTAGCCTTTCCCACAATCAAGACCAATTAGTCAACTCTTCTTTTATGAATTTTCATAATTTCTCTATTTACCCAACTTACAAATTGCATTTTAAGTCATAATTTGGAAATTTATTCATGGCAAATCTTTTTAAAGCAAAAATTTGGAATCAGTGTAAGTGTCCCCTAATAGGATAATGAGTAAGTAATGAGAACCTAGCTACTCATCAGCAAATTTTGCATTCCTTAGATATGATATCTGGGAAGTTTAAAATAAAATGGAAAATGCTTAGCTGTTATGTTCAGGGAAGCGATCCATTTTTCACCCAGGTTCTCATCTCGTGCAGAGATGGAAATACTAAGTGGAGAGAGGGGTTGTGTGCAAACCAGAACAGTTTATTTGGCAGTGCAGGAACAAACATGTGTTTGGGCGTGAGTGTGGGCCGCCCAACACACAGAAATCCAGCTGAGGGGGCCAAGGAACAGCCCAGAGACTAGGGAGGAAGGGAAACAGAGCAGTGCCTGCAAGAGGGAGGGTCTGTGCACAGAGGGAGGCAGCCGAGGGAAAATGTTATATTCTCATACAGGCTGAAAGACAAGGGAAACAGCCAATGAGCACCCAAGAGACCAGTGCAGCACCTGCTGAGAGTCCCCCCCCACGCACCTTCCCCCTCCTTTCCTCTCTGCACTCAGGTCAGGATGTAGCAGGTGCAATACAGGACGCCTTGACTGACAGGTAGGGGTTGGGGCTTCCCTCTCCATAGACTTAACTAGATGCCTACCCATCCCACATCACAGGGACCAATTGCTGCACAAGAAACATCCCAAAACATAGGGGCTGAAACACTGACACCCTTGTTTTCTTCTCCTCAAGGGTGTCAGAGGCTGGGGCAGAAGCACCTGAAGACTGGGTCTCCCGCACAACTGGTGCCAGGGACGTTAGCCGGGACTCTGGTTGGCTGGAACCTACGTGCCCCTTCATCTACGGTCTGGGCTTACTCGTTATCACTGCAGAGAGAGGGTGAGGGGAGGGAGCTTTTATTGCCTTCTATGAATGTGCTTCAGGTCACGCAGAGTCATTCCAACTGTGTCTTACCGGTTAGGATTGAATCACTAAAGGGGCTCTGTATTGCAGGATCGGGGAACTGGAGTCTCCCAGTTGGCTGGAGTATGTCAGGGAAGCAGCAGCACTGTTTTGCAACCACCGTCGTTGGCCTTTGTTGTGTCCCCTCCTCCTTGCGCCTAACACAGAGCCTTCAGAAAATAGGAGGCGACAGTGCTGGTTGGGGGCAGTCGATCGCCTTCCAGATTGGAGCAGGTCTGGGTGCAGAGGATGGGTTTGGCGGAAGCCTGCTCCCTTCCATTGAATGTCACTCAACCTCTGCCTCTAGTCACCCTCCCCCCACCCTTGGCATTGGAGCATCTCAGGACTGCTGTCCTTATTACCTCCCTGGTTTCCCTACCCAGACTTGCCCCGCTGCTCCTTAGCCTCAGCCCTACAGGCTAACAGGCGGGTGCCCTCGTTGGTTCCCAGCAGGGATGGTCCAGTCCTGCCTGGGGCCTTTGCTCCAAAGGCTTCCCTGCCCAGCTTGCTGGCTTCTCCCCTTCCCAGCTGCTGTCCCGTCTTCACCATCCAGCTCACGGGGCCTCTGTCTCACCGTCACCACACCCTTCCCCATCCAGTGTCTCTCTCCTGGGCCCTTGAAGGAGCAGTTCACCATTCACACTGAGAGCCTGCCTGTATTCTTTGTTTTTTAACTTAAAAGAATTACAAAGAGAGGAGAGAGAGAGAGAGAGACAGAGAAACAGAGAGAGACAGAGAGAGACAGAGAGAGACAGAGACAGATCTGTTGGTTCATTCCCCAAGTGTCCATAAGGGCCGGGATGGGCTTGGCCAAAGCCAGGAGCCAGGAGCTTCATCTGGGTCTCCCTTGTGGGTGCAGGGGCCCAAGCACTTGGGCATCTTCTATGCTTTCCCAGGCCTGGAGCTGGATCTGAAAGTGGAGCAGCCAGTACACAAATGTCCAAATGAGATGCCAGTATCTCACTCGGCCGCTTTACCTACTGCACCACAGTGCCAGTCCTCTTTTTAAGGGCAGTTTTCCATCACTGCTGCTTTTCAGAGTTGCCCCTGCATGGGGCTATGGTCATTTTTTGGCTCCCACCCACAATCTAGGCTGTGCCGTCTGTGAGCCCACTGCAGCCTTTTTGTCTCGCTGAGGCTGTTCATGTGAGATAAGGGAGGGGTCCTGGTGCCAGAGTGGGCAGGGGACATGGGGTCTGGGCCATCTGCTGGTGCCCCCTGGCCCTGTTTGGGCCATCTTGGAGAGGCACTTCTACCTTGGATGGCTTCCTGATGGGCCTGACCTTAGGCCTTGGCAGCTATGACAGAAACAGCTCCCAGTGACAGCTTTGGCTATGTAGGGGCCACAGAAATCTACCTCTGCCCTCCCAGGGCTTCTTGGCTGGGCCTGAGAATTACACTGACCTAAGCCAGATCAACAGGATAAAAGCATACAGACTTATTTCATATACATTTTATGGGGCATGGGCTTCATAAGGAAATGAAGACCCAAAGCAAATTCAGATTCACACATCCACATGCTACAGTGAACACAGAGTAGTCGGTTGTGAAAAAGGCGTAGATTTCCCAGGGATGCTGGAGGAAGATCAGCTGTTTTATGGCCTCTACAGATTCCTCTTGGTCTCAACTGCCCTCCTGGATGGCCAGCCTCTTACTTGCCTTCTCTTTCATGGGGGAATTTCATTTCCTGCTCAGAAGAAACAAAATCAAGGTCACAGCCATCTTCTTGCACCTGCTATTCTTCAAGTGTCTTTAGCTAAAAGTGGCCAGTCAGCTGTGAAGTCACTCTAAGTCCCATGGGCAGGCACTGCATCTCTGCCAGGACCCAGGAGCTTGCCAGGCACAGGCAGGGGAACTAGCCCAGCCCCGAAGCCGGCCCATCGGTGTGTACCGTTGCTGGCACCAAGTACAAGGGAACGGTCTCTGCTCCCTCTTTTTGATGAGGATGGAAACAAAGATTTGTTTGCCGGGGTATGGCGGCAGACCAGCTTGGTTCATCTTATAGTAGTTTACTGTCATTTTTCCAGGCTCTGGATTTTGTAAGGGACCACTATCCTTGCACCTTTTAGGATGTCAGAGTGGCACTGGTCTCTGTCCTTCTCTCAGGGGTGCGACATGTATAAGGGATCAAGGGTAGCCTCATGGACTTCCACTTGGCCCCTTCGAGCCAAGGAACCACTGAGGATTTTGTCCCCAAGTGCATCCATTTGCATGATACATTTGGGGGCTGGGGAAGAGACCACCCATCTGCTTCGCACATGGGCCCATTGTGAGCTGGACCTGGGGCAGGGATCCGTTTGTTCCCTGACAGAGGTTGTTCTCCAGTTCCAATAGGATAATACAGGGGCGGAAGATTTGTCACCTGCCATATGTGGCAGCTTTGGGTTCTTACTTATTCATTCAACAATCATTGATGGAGCACCTGCTTCGTGCTAGGTGCCAGACGAGAGACTGGGGTGTTCTCAGGATTGTGATTCCTGTGGGGTGAGAGCTTAGTGACTGTGGGCTGGGGACGAGCAGCTCTGTAGACAGGAACTACTGCATGAACGAGGCAGAGCTCAAGCTGAAAAGGAACTCAGGCCCAGAGGCAGCCCGAGGACTCAGCACAGATACCTTTGTGACTGCTCTGCGTGCTGCTCTGGGCTGTGGTGGAAAAAAATAAATATTTCCCAGGAGCTCCCTGGGAGCTGCACCCAGGGAAGGGGAATGCCCCGCACAGGGAGGCCCCGGACTTTGGAGCTGGAATCCTGGCACTGCCATTACCAAGCTGTGTGTGTCCTGGTCAGGTTAGCGTGCCTCTGAGCTGCAGCTTCCCTGTCCCTAAAGCAGGTGACGACCCCTGCTCTGCAGAGTTGTCACAGGTGTAAATAAGCTGCCGTCGGACACACACCTGGCAGCATTCCAGCCACAGCTTTTCTTGAATGGAAGCTTTATTTTAGCAAGAACCCCTCACTGGCTTCCGCTGAAGGCTTCTTTGTCACTGGGACAGGTGGTGCTCTGGCCGTGCCCAGAATCAGCTTTATGTGAGACTGTCAAAGGTGGGTTCTCTGGGACTTGATTTTCCAGCTCTCTGGGTGGATCCCCTACCTCCCAATGCAGCTCTTCCTTGGTTCTGTGTGAACTTGAAATGCTGCCATTAGCAAGTCATTCCTTTGTATCTTTTTCATCTCCAGAAAGCCCCTGTTTGTCACAAGTGTCTGTTGACACGGCACTTACTTTATCTTGTCCAAAGCACTTTTTGCTCTTGCCAGCAGGCTTGGGAAGTAAACTGGAGATCTGCTGCAGAACCACTTAGCTGGAAAGCAAAAAGTTGGGAGTGGAACCCAACATGCCCTGTGGAGGAGCTCTTAGCTAGAGGTAGTCCGAGTTCTTACCCCAGACACCGCTACGCTGTCTTGAAAACCACATTTTACTGCCTCTAATGAGGTACTAGCAAGTCAGACCTCATCAATTTAGACTAAAACATCAGGCAAGCTTTTGGTCTGGTGGTTAGGATGCGGACTGGGACACCTGCATCCCTCACTGGAGTGCCCGGGATGGATTCCTGGCTTTGGCTCCTGACTCCAGCTTCTTGCTCATGTGTACCCTCGGAGACAGCAGGTGATGGCTCAAGTAGTTGGGTCCCTGCCACCTAGATGTGAGATCTGGATTAAAATTCCCATTACGGGGTTTGACTTGGTCCAGTGGGCATTTGAAGGAATGAACCAGAAAATGGGCGATCTCTCTATCTGTCTCTCTGATAGAGGAATTAAAAATAAATAAATAAAACTTCAATATCCTACACTGTATGTCTAATGGTCTAGCTGTGTGTCATAGCTATTCCAGGGTCTCCAGAGCCCAGAGTGGTGCCTGGCCCCTAGACTTGTATGATGAGAGCCAAGATGATGGTAGATAGGCAGGTAGGCAGGCAAATAAATTGCTCATTCTGTCTGCTAAATGCTTGACATAAGATATATGTGATTTAATCTTCCTGACAGCTTTCTGAGGTGTCCTGGCTCCATTTCACAGGCAAAAACAACAAGGAGAGCTTGAATAACTTGCCCACGCTCACACATTTGTTTGGCAGCAGAGCCTGGGTTGGAGCGAGGAGTTCACAGCCTGACCCCAGGCCTCAAAGCACTAGACGGCATGCTCACGCACATAGAAATGGTTCCAGAAATGTGTACATGCTGATGCACAGGGAGGGCACCGTGGGCATGGGGACAGCCCCAGCAAGAGGCCTGGATGGGCAAAGCCGCTGTACGGTCAGGGTGGCTGGAGCACAGGTCGCGCTGGCAGTGGTGGAGGTGAGAACAGGTGGAGCAAGCCCACCTGAGCGGAGCCAGGGAAGGCGAGAAGGCTCAGCACCCCCAGCTCTCTGCCATTCCCAGTGCCTCTCGGGGTGCCGCCTCTGGCTCAGGGCCACTTCCTGGAGAGTGTGCAAGCTACTACTACTGCAGCTTTGTTGGAACATGTGCTTCTCCAGCCTGCAGGCCTCCGTTCAGGCCGACACCATCCGTCAGCCTGAACAGTGGGCGTGGCTGCAGCGTGCCTGCCTCTTTTTCAGAATGGATCTGGCTACAGGGTGACCAGATCTGTGGCTCTGTGTTTCTAGGTTAAAAAAACAAACAAGTGGAGACATCTCTCAGCCAGGCTGGATCCAGGAAGCGGTGAAGCACACTGCACCCCTGGGGTGAGGTGGGGCAAAGACAGGCCCTCCGTGCCAGGTTCCCTCTGCTGTGGGCTTGGGCTGGCATCTCAGCCTCCACTACACAGGTTCTCCAGCTGTGGCCATGCACACAAGACTCCAGTGACAGCTGGCAGAGGGCAAAGCCCTACACGTGATCTGGGGCCCATCAGGTACCTCTTGGTGTGACCCTTTGGAGGATGGGGGTACTTCAATAAGTTCATGGGAAAATGAAAAGATATATTTGTTTTGCACCCCAAAAATTGAAATCCATGAGTATAGGAGCATCTTCAAAAAGTTCATGGAATGTGTTTTCTGAAAAATTGTGCATGAGTTCCATTTTTTAAATACCAAAATAAACTTATCTTTTTATTTTTATTTCATTTTTAAAAAATTTATTTGACAGTTAGAGTTATAGACAGTGAGAGAGACAGAAAGAAAGGTCTTCCTTCCATTGGTTCACTCCCCAGATGGCCGCAACAGCCAGAGCTGTGCCGATCCGAAGCCAGGAGCTTCTTCCAGATCTCCCACATGGGTTCAGGGGCCCAAGCACCTGGGCCATCCTCCACTGCCCTCCTGGGCCACAGCAGAGAGCTAGACTGGAAAAGGAGCAACTGGGACTAGAACCTGGTGCCCATATGGGATGCCAGCGCCGCAAGCAGAGGATTAACCAAGTGAGCCACGGTGCTGGCCCCTAAACTTATCCTTAAAGAAAATTATGTATGTAATTTATTTGAAAGGGGAAGAGAGTGTGATCTCCTGCCCACTGGTTCACTTCCTAAACACCCACAATAGCCGAGGCTGGACCAGGATGAAGCCAGGAGTCAGAAAATCATTCCATGTCTCTCACATGGTGTCAGGGAGCAAACTACTTGAGCCATAGCTGATGCCTCCCAGGATTCACATTAGCAGGAAGCTGGAGTCAGGAGCAGAGCAGGGACTTGAACCCAGGCACTCCAGTGTGGGATGTGGGATGTGGGTGTCATAGCAGCATCCTTTTTTTTTTTTTTTTTAAAGATTTATTTATTTGTTTGAAAGGCAGACTTACAGAGAGGCAGAACCAGAGAGAAAGAGAAAGTCTTCCAGCCGCTGGTTCACTGCCCAGATGGCTGCACTGCCTGGAGCTGTGCTGATCTGAAGCCAGGAGCCAGGTGCTTCTTTAGGGTCTCCCATGTGGGTGCAGAGGCCCAAACACTTTGACCATCTTTTACTGCTTTCCTAGGCCATAACAGAGAGCTGGATGGGAAGTGGAGCAGCTGGGACTCGAACTACATGGGATGGCAGCTCTGTAGGTAGCAGCTTTACCTGCTGCGTCACAGCGCCAGCCCCAGCCCCAGTCCAGGGGGAATTCTAAGCCCAGCCTACTCCTGGGAGACAGGGGATCCTTGGATGTCTTCCACCTTTGGTTCAAGGACTCCTTGGGGGCCTTGCTGAACACCCCCTGACAACACTGCTCCTACCTTTCTCCCTCTCCTTGAGTTATGGTGAGGATTAAACCCAAGATACCAGATAGAAAACAAACAATTCTTGTACAAGTATATCCCAAATACTGAATGGAACATACTAAAAAAAGTATTTGTTGCATATCTGAAATTCCTGTTCACCTGGGTGCCGTGGCTGTTTATTTTTCAAAGTCTGGCAATCCTATCTGGACCCAGACTCACCTCACAGCCTCCTCTGCTCTGTCTCTCCTTTTCCTCTAATGTAAATTTTGCATGTTTAATTTCTTCTCAGCATCTGTAAGGAGACTCCGAAATGTTCATGGAAAGTAGAATTAAAAGATTAGTTTGGTGCAAATGAACTTTGAAATCTGTGCATCCAGAGGGTCTTTAAAAAGTTCACAAAAAGGGACCAGCACTGTGGCTTTGTAGATTAGACATCCACCTGTGGCGCCAGCATCCCATACGGATACCGGTTTGAGTCCCAGCTGCTCCACTTCCAATCCTGCTTCCTGCTGGTAGCCTGGGAAGGCAGCAGAGGATGGCCCAAGTGCTTGGGCCCCTGCACCCACATGGGAGACCTGGAGGAGGTTCCTGGCTCTGGATTGGCCTAGCTCCAGCTGTTGCAGCCATTTATGAGTAAATCAGTGGGTGGAAGACTGCCCTTTCTTGTCTCTCCCTCTATCTGTAACTCTGCCTCTCAAGTAAATAAATCTTTTTTTTTTTTTTTTTGAAAGGCAGAGTTAGACAGTGAGAGAGAGAGAGACAGAGAGAAAGGTCTTCCTTTTCCGTTGGTTCACCCCCCAAATGGTTGCTACGGCTGGCGCACTGCACCGATCCGAAGCCAGGAACCAGGTGCTTCCTCTTGGTCTCCCATGCGGGTGCAGGGCCCAAGGACCTGGGCCATCCTCCACTGCACTCCTGGGCCACAGCAGAGAGATGGACCGGAAGAGGAGCCACCGGGACAGAACCCGGTGCCCCAACCGGGACTAGAACCTGGGGTGCTGGCGCCGCAGGCGGAGGATTAGCCTAGTGAGCCGCAGCGCCGGCCTAAATCTTTAACTTAAAAAAAAAAGTTCATGAAAAATTCATATTATAAAAAAAAACTATACACGGATTTCGAAGTGTTTTTTGCACCAAAATAAACTTATCTTAAAAAAAAAAAGATTTATTTGAAGGCAAAGTTAGAGAGAGAAGGAGAAAGATCTATATGCCGGTTTACTTATCAAATGGCTGCAACAGCCAGGGCTGGGCCAGGCTGAAGCCAGGAGCCCAGAACTCCATCTAGGCTGGGTCTCACACATAGATGGCAGGTACCCAAGTACTCTAGCCATCATCTGCTGCTCTTCCAGATTCTTTTAACAGATCTGAACTGGAAGTGGAGCAGCCAGTACTCTAATCAGCATTCTGATATGGGATGCTGCTATCTCAAGTGGCAGCTTAACCCACAGAGCCACAACAGTGACCCCAATAAATGTATCTTTTAATTACATTTCCAGTGACCTTTTTGAAGTACCCTCATACTTCTCAGAGAACCTGGACAAGCACCGCAGAAGGTGGGGGAGTGTGATGTGAGCAGGCCGGGCTTGCAAACCTCCAGGGTCTTTAGAGCTGGTAGGGTCTTGGCCTCCACTGCTGCTCAGAGTCTCAGTGGCAGGGCAGGGAAGCAAAGGAGACCCACCTTCTGAGGTTCCAACCTGGAATGCAGCTCCAAGAGTAAGAAAGTTCTCATTCTGGTTCTCCAGTCTTAGGGTTCCCAGAAGTCCATGGGCCATACAAAGGGAAATGCAGATTCCTGGGTGTTCCTCCTGCTCCGAGATTCTATTTCCACAGGTCTGGGGATGGGATCAGCAATTTGCATTTTGGCAAGCTCCACAGATGACTGTGAAACTCAGGGAAGACAACTCTGCATGGTTTGTAAAACTTTCCATGAATGTCACTGCCTGGGTTTATCTGGTGCTGCCTCCGGATAATACTTAGAGCTTAGTAGGAAAACGTTTGTCCCTTCCACACTGAGAACAAACTGCCCCCAAAACACCTGCAAAACATTCCAGAAACACCTGCTGAGTCCTGTCTGAGGAGCGTCCAGACAGAGCTGTTAATCTCATCCATAGGTTTATCTGACTTGGGTGGTGTGCCCTTATAGCCACCTGGCACAACCTTGAACATTCCTTTGTTCTTTATCAACACACTCCTTCTCCATTTCCAGAAATGCCCTTAAAATTAATCAGCAGAGGCTGGCATTGTGGCACAGTGGGTTAAGCCACCACCTGTGATGCCAGCAGCCTATATAGGAGCATTGCTTTGAGTCATGGCTGTTCCACTTCCGGTCCTGCTCCCTGCTATTGTGTGTGTCTGGGAAAGAAGCAGAAGAAAGACCAGGTGCCCAGGCCCCTGCCACCCATGTCGAAGACCTAGATGGAGCTCCATGCTCTACGCCTTGTTTTATTTGATAACGGGGCAGCGTAAGTCACTTTCCCCCTCTCCTGCTAGAAGCTCTGCACAACTTTTGCATACATTTCAGGAGTGTTTACTAAATACAGACTGCTAACACCTGCCAGGTACCAAGCGAAGCACATGGATTTTGGTACATTTGTGTGATTCTTTCATTCCAGGCTCTGAGACTGGCCTGTCTCTCTGATTCTTTGTAGTACACAGAGCATAGACCAGCATTTGCCTGCCTCCTGAGTCTGTGTGAAAGTAGGCGGGGACCCTGCAGAACCGCAGGCCAAGAGATGCCCTGAAAACCGGAGCTGGGTAGGGGTGGGGCAGTGCAGCCAGTGTCTTTGGAATGGGTGTTGGCTGATTCTGATCCCCAGGTGCTGGGATGACTCGGCAGGGAAGGAATGTGCTGACTGGCCCTGTCTCAGGTTCTCCCCTGGTAGAGGGCTGCCCTCCGGGGCTGGCTAATCTGGAAAGGAAAAGACAACGGAGCTTGAATAACAAGCCTGTGAGAACCGGAGCCCCAGCCCGGGAAGGTCAAGGCCTCTCTCATCCCTGCATTCCACCACCAACCGCGAATCACTGATGGGATTCAGAGCCGTCAAGGTACCCATCACCCGATTAAGGCTGCCAAATCCTTCATTTGGGCTTCCCTCCTGCTGTTCCCCCAGGGGCTTCAAGCCACTGCTGTATCATCTCAGCTACTCCATTTGTACCAGGGCCAATGGGGTTGGGGTGGAGGGTGGGGCTCTGACTCCTGGAACTTCCCTCCCGGGTGTTGGTGTCAGTTCTTCTTCCCTGGACAGGCCCATCGACCCTGTAGGGGTCGAAGCCTGGTGGGAGTGGGGAGGATCCCCACGTGTCCAGCCTGGGGCTGCTGGCTTGCAGCAGCCTCCAGAATGGGTTAACTCCCCAGGTGCGGGGCAGGTGAGACCCCCACCTGCCCTGGAGTACCTGTTGTGCACCACGCTCCCACCCCTCATCACAGAAACACCTAACCCCGTTTTCCCATCAGCTCCCACCCCTCATCCCAGAAACACCTAACCCCGTTTTCCCATCAGCCCCATGGATGAGTAATTTTCCTGCTAAGTAGAGCTCCAGTTCTATGGCGTGGGGCTGGGAAGGCAGGGGCCCAGGTGGAGATTCACCCACAGAAAAACAAAGATACCCCCGACCCAGAGCACAGGAGGCCCACGAGGAACAAAGCCGCAGCCAGGGTTGGGGCCCAGAAGGCATGGCTGACAGAACAGAGCCTGGGCCCGTGGCTCCATGGGCAGACAGGGCGGGCCACCAGGCAGCTAGTGGACAGGCCACGCGCCATCTTGGAGCCTTCTGCGACGGGGATTGTTGGGTCTGCCCTGGAGTCGTTCTGAGGCCGGGAGGGACCGGAGTGAGCATGCCTGGCTGCGCGCCGGAGGGCAGAGGATGAGGCACTAGGGGTTCTGCGCGGTGCATCTTGGGAAAGCGAGTCATAGAGACGCGGAGCGTTCTTCAAAAGCGGCCATTTCTGGACACTGAGGAATGGAAAGACCCCTGGCTCCACAGTGGTGGCCTTCGTCCCCACCCGGCCCACCCCGGGGCGCAGTCGTTTCCTGTCCTCACGCAGAAGGTGGAGGCGGCGAGTGCCCCAGTAGCAGGCGCGCCCCCGGGCCTGGCGCCATCTTCCCTGCCAGGGGAGGGACGGGCGAAGTGGGAAGGGGCTGCTCGGCGCCTGCAGGGTGAGAGTGAGTCCCTGGGGGCTCTGACCTCTCACCGGTGTGCACTTGGTTTTCCTGGGACCGCAGGAGAGACGGGCTGGACTCCTGACCTCAGCTGCTTGCCAAGGCAGACCCCGAGAGGCAGCAGGGATGGCTCAGGTGAGAGGTTCTGTCACCTACCCTGGATTGAGTCCCCAGCTCCGCCATTGTGGGTATTTGGGGGAATGAACCAGCAGATGGAGGTTCTCCGTCTCTCAAATAAATTCATTTAAAAATATAATATGGACATACAGAGGGACTTCAAAATGTTTGTGGAAAATGAAATTAAAAGGTGCTTATTTTGGTGCAAAATAAATTCCGTGTATACAGGGAGTCTTCAACAGTGTGTTAATAGAAAACATAACAGAAAATGTGTTATGAAAAAAGTATGCATGCATTTCAGATTTTTTAAGTTTTTTAAAAAATTTATTTATTAAAAGGCAGAGTTACAGAGAGGAGATAGATAGATATTCCATCCACTGGTTCGCTCCCCAAATGGATGCAACGGCTGGGCCAGCTGCTTCATTCTGGTCTCCTCTGTGGGTGGCAGGGGCCTAAGCACTGAACTATCTTCTGATGGTTTCCCTGGCACATTAGCAGGGAGCTGAATCAGAAGTGGAGCAGCTGGGTCTGGAGCCATCACTCACTAAGCCATCACCCACTACAGCACAGTGCCAGCCTCTACTTCTTAATTGTCTTAACCATAACAGAGAGCTGTTAATCAGTTTGCTAACATACTACTACAAATTACAACAAAACCCAATGTGGTCTCACATTTCTGCTCATTTTGCTGCATTACTGATTTTGTATATTGTATGTCATGTAGAAAAATATAAAATGTTTTGGTGGGCTAAAAGAGCCTACGGGGAGATTAAGAACAATTTTGAATCATTTTACAAGTTTCTTTTTTTAAAATATTTATTTGCTTATTTATTTATTAATTTTGAAAGACATAGTTACAGAGAGGCACAGAGAGAGAGGTCTTCCAACCGCTGGTTCACTTCCCAGATGGCTGCAATGGCCAGAGCTGCGCTTATCCAAAGCCAGGAGCCAAGAGCTTCATCTAGATCTCCCACGTGGGTGCAGGAGCCCAAGCACTTGGGCCATCTTCTGCTGCTTTCCCAGGCCACAGCAGAGAGCTGGATCGGAAGGGGGGCAGCCGGCGCCCACATGGGATGCTGGCAGTGCAGGTGGCAGCTTTACCCGCTGCACCACAGCTCCAGCCTCACAAGTTTCTTAATCCCTTCAGTCAGTGAAAAAGAGTACAGCTATATTCCTTCAGTGTAAGACAGTAGTAAATGAAGGGTGTTCCCCTAACATGGCTTGCATCAGACCACGTTTTGCAGCTAAGTTCAGCTGACGGGTGGTCTCTTCCTGGATGCATTCTGTGGATGCAAGACATATGCTTTGTAATATGGCCAGAATTGGCAGTTTCCTCCTGGTTCCTTCTAATCTCAGAGGCTGCCCAAAGATGCTGGGTAGCTTTGGTATCCACTGTCACCTTTTGGTTAAATGTGCCAGGACCTGTTCACTTCTTCACTGTGTCTTAAGGCAGAGGGGTGGGCCTGTAGGACTGGAGCTGGGCGGGAGTGGGGGCTGGGAGGTCAGTGCGGGGTCTGAGCAGAGTTGGTGCTGGGTGGGAGCAGGTGCAGGCGGTCGGTGGGGAAGTTGGGCGTTTCCACGAGGTCATGCCAGTGACTCACATGGCAATGCTGTGCAGGCAGCGTCTGCTCCTGCCCCTCCATAGCTCCTCTTCCTCTCCCGCAGAAGTTTTGGATTTCAAAATTTTTTGTACCAGAGTGAAGTTAACTTTGAACTCCACTTTCTACAAACTTTCTGAAGTCCCTGTGCTTCCTTTTCTTGCTCTGTGGCCTTTTGTGTTGCCCCAGAACACAGTGGCTTGGAGAAGCATTTTGTGTTGCTATTTGCAAAACACAATGAGGCACACGTAGTATTGTGCTCCTGTCATAGAGGTGGACAAGCCCAAGGGCCAAACATGTGTTGTACTTTGAATGGGTCATCTCCCTATGTCCCCAAATCATGGGCTCCTGAATCTTTGTAGTGTTTATGGCCCAAGCTTTGAAGTCCTGAGTATGCAGGGTACCTGCCACTTGTACCTCTGGTCCAGTTCGCCTGATGCTATCAGTGTTGTAGACCAGTGTGATGGCTGAAGAGTGCCTGCACGGGCTAGGTCTTTTCTGGCTCAGCCAAGGCTTCTGCTTTGTCATTAGGCAAGGAGATGGTGCTTCCTCTGATGAGGGGTCGTGAGCTGCTCCTTCCTTCAGGGGACCCAGGTGTGACGTTTCCCCAATGCGACTGTCCTCATGTTCCTTCCCATCCCAGGCCTCGAGATGGAACTCTTACACTGCTAGAATTCTGATTGAGCTGAGTGACCAGTTCTCCGAGGTTCTGCTACTCTGAGATTTAGATCCTGAATCTCTCCTCAACTCAGTTTGCTGGTTGGCTAAAGAGATGAGGGTTTCTTGAATTAACACTGCCACACTGCCAAGGAGGCCCTCTGGCTCTCCCATTTTGAATTGATGGTGCCTTGCCCTCAGCCTGTTACTTTCTCTCTCTGAAGCATGAATGGCCATCAGCAGCAGCCCCCACATCCCACCGTCCGCGGTCGTTACGTTACCCTGTCTCCCCTTGTGATCGTCACATAGCCAGCCTGTCCCGTCCCGCCGGTGTCCCTCTCCAGGTCACCACACATGACAGCCTTTGCAGTTGCGTAGCTGCAGTGAACCAGGCAGACAGACAGAGGAAGTGACTCACCTGGTTTACCCAGTGGCTAACAACCAGGCCAGGGCTGATCGTGCTTCTCTGGGCCTTATTGTGTAGGGAGGGCCAGTGGGGCTGTCTGGATTCCAAGAAACATACACTCTGTCAAACTGTCTCAAATGAAAGTACAGTTATTGCAAGGATCCACAATCTAGGAAGCCACAGAAGCCTTTGGAAGGCCCATTTCTGGAGGAACCACAGGACCTGGTGCACCAAGGCCAGAACCAATATAAAGTACCTCTAGGAGCTGGAGACACTACTCTCAGCTGGGTACTTGCTTAAGGTCTGCCCTCCTCCCCTCTCTCCATCAACCGGACTTGCCTATTCATGCGAGGGATCTGGGAAATCTGGTCAGCCCAACTGATCACTGTTGGTGCTGAGAAGAGATTTTTCCATCAGACCACAGTCTGGGCTGTTGTCCAGCCTGGCCATGGGCTATCATTGGACCAAGCAGGAGGCAGCGGAATCTAGGAGGTGTGGAATGCGATTGCCTGGTGTTGGATCCTGGCCTCACCCCCGGCAGGCTCCATCTCCTTCCTGCTATCCATTTCCCATTTATAAAGTGGGGATTGACAATGACCGTCTACCTCAAGGCTTATCAGTACTGTTTAAGGCCCTGAGGACAGGACCTGAGACATGGTCCGTGGTCTGCATTCTACATCAAAGGAGAGACGTGGAGCTCAGTGATGGAGTCCACAGGGAGGAGAGTAGAGAAAACCCTGCAAAGAGAAGGATGCATTTGTGGGGTCAGGGAAGGCCCCTGGCATTGTCTCAGGTTCTGTCTCTGATTTTTGCTTAATCCGTGTATTTCCCAGTCAGAAAACTTTCCGATCAAGTAGTCTTGAGTTGATTTTTCCCCCCTTTTGCTACCAAAAAAAAAAAAAAAAAAAAATCCCATCTGGAACAAATACCCTTTGTTCCTCCTCTGCGCATAAAAGCCCCACTCTCGCTCTGAAGTCTCTCTGGGCCCTTCCTTCCTCCATGGAGTCTTCCCAGATTCTCCAGGTTGGAAATCTCTTCTGAGCACCTGGAGCAGTCTCTGTCTCCTTAGTGCCTCCTCCTACTCTCTGCTGTGCCATGCAGGCATCTGCCCGCGGGTCTTCCCTCCTCTCCACAGCCACATGGAGCTTACACAGGTAGCAGCATAGCCCGATAGAACTTTATCAAGGGCTTTTCAACTAGGGAGGGGTGTGGGGGTTAGTTTGTTACCATTTGGGACACCCTCATCCCATATCCCAGTGTGTGGTTTGAGTCCTGGTTTTGCTGCCCATTCCAGTTTCCTGCTAGTACATCCTGGGAGGCAGCAGGTGATGGCTCAGGTTGTTTTTTTAATTTTTAAATTTTTTTTTATTTTATTTTGACAGGCAGAGATATAGACAGTGAGAGAGAGAGAGAGAGAGAGAGAGAGAGAGAGAAAGGTCTTCCTTCCATTGGTTTACGCCCCAAATGGCTGCCATGGCCGGTGCTGTGTCGGACAGGAGCCAGGAGCTTACTCCTGGTCTCCCATGCGGTGCAGGGCCCAAGCACTTGGGCCATCCTCCACTGCCTTCCCGGGCCACAGCAGAGAGCTGGACTGGAAGAGGAGCAACCGGGACTAGAACCCTGTGCCGCAGGCAGAGGATTAGCCAGGTGAGCCACGGTGCCAGCTCCCTCTTTTTTTTTTTTTTTTTTTTTAAGACTTATTTTATTTATTTGAAAGACAGAGTCATAGAGAGAGGTAGAGACACAGAGAGAGGTCTTCCATCCGCTGGTTCACTCCCCAGATGGCTGCAATGGCTGGAGCTGTGCTAATCCAAAGCCAGGAGCCAGGAACCTCTTCTGGGTCTCCCATGCGGGTGCAGGGGCCCAAGGACTTGGGCCATCTTCTCTTGCTTTCCCAGGCCATAGCAGAGAGCTGGATCGGGAGGGGAGCAGCTGGGACTAGAACCAGCGCCCATTCAGGCCAGGGCTTAACCCACTGCACCACAGCACCAGCCCCAGATGGCTCAGGTTCTTATGTCCCTGTCATCCATGTGAGGAACCTGGATTGAGTTTCAGGCTCCTGGCTTTTGCCTGGCCTAGCCCTGAATGTTGTGGGCATTTAGGGGAGTAAACAAGTAGATGGAAGATCTCTCTCTCTCTCTCTCTCTTCCCCTTATAAATAAATAAAAAAAAATGAAAGAGCTTCTCAGTCTATAGAAAAAATCCAGACTTCATGACTGTGCTAAAGGTGCTTATTTAGTATTCAATATTGAGGGCCCCCAAGCAGAATCCTGCGCCTGTTGTAGGGAGAGGGCGCTTCTCAGGCTGCACTCTCCCCCAGTTCAGCCCCTACCCAGGGAGGAAGAGTGGCTACCAGGAGTGGTCAGATCCAGATTTGTAACACTGACTAGGCCCCATTTTACCAGTAGGGATGGTCACAGTGTTTCAGAGGCGAGGGGGCTTTGCAAGTTTCCTCTTGCCCTCCCACCCTGTGTGGGAAGCGTGACATAGCAAAGGCAGTTTCCAGCCCTCCTTTCCTCTTTCACTTTCTGTTCCACATCCTGCACAAGCCGGACAAGGCTGGCCTCCCTTTCTGCTCTTCTCTCTCCACCCGCCATGAGTGGCCAGAGGTTCAGGACAGTCAGGTTGGTGAGAATCACCAACCTGTAGGTTTCACAGCCAGAACCACCTCCTTCACACCAGCCTGCACCAGACCTCTATGCAAGGCCTTGGGAGGGCATCCTGTGGTCTGGCATCAACACTGGGCATCTTAGTGAATTGACTCTGGGAAAATGGGCGCACTCGGGGTGTGCCCCAGCCACATCGGGGCATCGGGTCACACCATCACTGGGCTGTCCCTTCGCACTTCCCCAGCAGTACCCTGTTTCCCCCTGATTCTTCCTATTGAGTACAGCTCCTTTGGAGAGAAATCCCAAGGGCAGAAGGGCAGAATGACAGAATCTGCGAACCGAAATCCAACCTTGGATACTTAAATCTGTTTAAGTATCCTTATATAAGTATACTTATTTAAGTATCTTGGATACTAATATCTTTTTTTAAAAAGATTTTTATTTATTTATTTGAGAGTTAGAGTTACAAACTTTGAGAGGGAGAGACAGAGAGAAAGGTCTTTCTTCCATTGGTTCACTCCCCAAATGGCCACAGTGGCCGGAGCTGTGCCCATCTGAAGCCAGGAGCCAGGAGCTTCTTCCAGGTCTCCCATGTGGCAGGGGCCCAAGGACTTGGGCTATCTTCTGCTTTCCCAGGCCACAGCAGAGAGGTAGATTGGAAGAGGAGTAGCCAGGACTAGAACTGGTGCCCATATGGGATGCTGGCGCCACAGGAAGAGGATTAACCTACTGCACCATGGCACTGGCCTCAATGTATAAAGTCTTGTAAAAATGTTTTAAATTCATTAATATATTTACATGAAAGATACAATGACAGATAGATCTACCATCTGATGATTCACTTCCCAAATGCTCACAACAACCAGGAATGGGCCAGATGGAAGCCAGGAGCCATGAACTCCATCTGGGTCTCCTACATGGGTGGTAGGAACCCAGTTACTTGAGTGATCACCTGCTATCTCCCAGTACACGCTGTACTAGGAGTTGAAAGCAGAGGTTGGATTCAAACCTAGGTGTTCTGATATGGGATGTGGGTATCCCAAGTTGCATCCCCAATAGATTATTGAGTAATAAGGATGAAGGAATAATGAATGCAGATGAATTATTGCAAAGTTATAATAAAAATAGGTGACCATATTATGGCAATACTGGTAATTAGAAAAATAACCTGAATAGTGGACTTTGATGGATTTGAGTCAGAAGAGGGTTGGGATCCCAGCTGTGTCACTGTGTCATTTTGGACACATGCTTACCTCAAGGCTGTGTGTGCAGTCTGAAAGCCACTTGAGTGTCCTGCTTCTTGGAGGTTTAGCAAAGTTAAGAGTTTTTCTTGCCAGTCCTCGTGTCTGAGTGATTCCTAGGGCTCAGCAAAGGGACCAAGTTTCCAGAGCCCTGAAGGTAGCACACCCAAATACAGACTTATTTTCCACTCCACCTTCATTGGCCGAGCCGCTGCCAAGAACAAAGGGCACATCATCCCAATACCTGGCCAACAAATGCAGTATTGCCTCATGAATCAATTGCTTCTCTGGGGTACCCACAAGTGTATTCGGGAAGCTTCGAGAACAAGTTGAGGAGCAGCTGTCCTTCTATGAGACTGGAGAGATTCCACGGAAGAATCTGGATGTCAGGAAGGAAGCCATGGTTCAGGCAGAGGCGGCGGCTGTGGAGACCCTTTCCCACCCTGTGTCCTCACCCCAACTAAAACATCACAAAATGCTGAAAAAAGAGTTTTTCTCACAATTTCTACACATTCTTTTTTTCTTTTTTCTTTTTTTTTTTTTTTTTTTTTGGACAGGCAGAGTTAGAGAGAAAGACTGAGAGAAAGGTCTTCCTTCCATTGGTTTATCCCCCAAATGGCTGCTGGTACCAGCACCCCAACTGGGACTAGAACCTGGAGTACTGGCGCCGCAGGTGGAGGATTAGCCTAGTGAGCCATGGCACCGACCTACACATTCTAATTCATTATCCATTCTTAAAACTTTTCTTTCAGGGCCTGTGTGGTGGTGCAGTAGGTTAATCCTCCGCCTGCTGCGCCGGGATCCCATATGGGTGCCAGTTCTAGTCCCGGTTGCTCCTTTTCCAGTCCAGCTCTCTGCTGTGGCCTGGGAAGGCAGTGGAGGATGGCCCAGGTCCCTGGGCCCCTGCACCTGCATGGGAGACTAGGAGGAAGCTCCTGGCTCCTGGCTTCGGATTGATGTGCTGGCTATAGCGGCCATTTGGGGGGTGAACCAATGGAAGGAAGACGTTTCTCTCTCTCTCTCTCTCTCTCTCTCTCTCTCTCTCACTGTTTGTAACTCTACCTGTCAAATAAATAAAATCTTTAAAAAAAAACCCTTTTTTTTCTTTGTGCGTCTCTCTGTCACCACATGTATCTGTGTGTTGCCTCACATCAAACTCAGATAGGAATCGTGGTGCCATCACTTCTTTTCCTTAGGAAACTTGGCCTTCTTCGATGCTTAGTAACTTCAGGTGTAGGTCTGAGGGGTTCTCAGAGCAGGGTCATCGTCTATCAGGACCATCTGCTGTGGGAGTTACTCCAGCCCATCTTCCCTTTTCCTCTCGACTGTCTTCCAGTGTCTGTCCCTCTTCTGTCCACCCATTCCATGAGCCTTTGGAGAAGAGCATCCAGGTTCCTTGTGACTTCTTGTCTCATAAGAACAGGACACCCCAGTGTCCTCCACCTCCTTCCCCTGCCCCTCTACTGTCTTCTAAAGCTTTCCTCCTGGATTCCGGTGAGGGTGATTTCCATCCCATTTATTGCATTAAAAAAGGCTACTCTAGGCTGGTCTCAGAGTGCTATGAACATGTTTGTGACAGGTCTCTACCATAATTCCTGAGTCCCTTGGAAAGCATCAACACAGGGTCACACTGTGTGTGCCTGTGCATTCCTCTCAGGAGCGGCTTAGCTCTGATCGGGTGGTCAAAGGAATCTGCCACTTTTGAAAATTAGAACGACAGCTTTGGAATTTGAGAATTTGATGTCTCCTTTTTACCTTAAATCTTAGAAGTCTCTATAAAATGAGTGCAAAGTTGTGCTGTCAAACATATCAGCAACAATTAGAATTCTCTTTTGAGTTCACAAAAGGCTTTTTAAAAAGGAAAGGAAAAAGATGGAAATCCCTCATTTCCTGCCCCCAATGGGAAGAGAATTGGAAGATGGAGAACTCAGGTTCTTTCCATGCTTTTGCTCTTCCGTCGTTGTCTTTGGTTCTCTTAGTCCTGGGGCCATCATCATAGTGCCAGTGTCATGAGCAGACCCAAAGATGTCTGGTGACATCTGGTTAAAAAAAAAAAAAAAAGTGTGGGGAGTGGGGTGGCAGGCTCTGCAGTGGGCATTTAACGTAGAGATTGAATTGTCATTTGGGACACCCACATGGACATGTAGGAGTGCCTGCCCTCAAGTCCTTGTTCCACTCTGGGTTCCACTGTCTTGCTAATGTGCAGATTTGGAGGCAGCAGGTGATGACTCAAGTACTTGGGTCTCTGCCACCCACATCAGAGACCCAGATTGGCTTCTGGTTTTGTCCTCGCCCAGTCCCTGCTGTTGTGAGTGTTTGGGGAATGAACCAATGGATGGCAAATCTTTGTCTCTGCCTTCCAAATAACTGAAAACTTTTTTAAAAAATATGATTCTCAGAAGATCCCCATAAAATTTCACTTATAGTTCATTGGCCAGAATTATATCCTAGGTCCCTGCCTAAGCCAGTCACAGGTGAAGATAATGGCACCACCTTCATGGGCTTGCACAAAGTGGTACGCACTATTGGGGAGGTGAAGTTGGGTTTAACTCCCACAAACGGTGTAATGCCGTGCTGGAGGGTGCTGTTGGGGGAGCCACAGGGTAGCAGCCACGTGTCTGCCACAGTGAGGTGGAATGGGCTGATCTTTGAGTACTGGAAGACCAATAAGGGAAGCAGGGGTTGATGGAGGGCAGCGGTTCCCCGACAGAGGAGGACAGATGCCATAGCATCCCTCTGGGGTTCTTCCAGCCCACTTCCAAATAAAACAGCCCACCCCTCACTCCCACTTGTGACAGTTCAAAAGCTCCCATGTAGACAAAGAGATATTGGGTGGGAGCTGCATAGTTTTTATACACATCAAAGTCTTGCTCAGCCCACCAAAAATGCTCTCTTAAATGGAATCATCTCAGCCCTGGCTCCACAGGGTATGGGGAATTTCAAAGGGTTCTTAGAAAATGGAATGAGAGGAGATTATTTTGATGAAAAAAAATTGGAATCCATGTATATGAATGTCTTCCAAAAGTTCATGAAAAAGTTATATTAAATGCTGGGATTTAGCCCAGCTGTTAAGATGCCCCACCCTATCTCAGGGTACATGGGTTCAATTCCTGGCTCTGGCTGCTGGCTCCAGCTTCCTGCTAATGCAGAGCTGGCTAATGCAGTGGTGCCTTCAGTTAGCTGCGTTCCTGCCACTCAGCATGGGAGACTTATATTGAGTCTTCTGCGCTTCACCTTAGACTGCTCCAGCCCTGACTATTGCAGACATTTGGGAAGTAAACTGTCAGATGGGAGCTTTCTCCCGCCTTCTGCCTGTCAAGTAAATAAATAAAGAACTTAAAATGCATGTTATGAAAAACCTGCATGGAGATTTCAAACTTACTTTGCACCAAAATATATCTTTTAATTCCATTTTCCACAAATGTTTTGATGGCTCTTCATCCATTACACCTTTGAGGACTCAGAAATGAAGAAAAAGACCATTTAAATTGCACTGCAGAAATGGGGTCGAGAAAATGGAGACACGGAAAGTACTGGCAATAAAAATCTTCCCATTATGGGACCCTCTCCTGCAGCATCCACTTGGGCAGACCCAGTGTCATTATAGAAACATCTGGCAACACAGGGCTATTTGCCAACCATGGTGCTTTGGCAGTGCATTTAAACTGTCCCCTGCAGACTGAGATGACTTTACACTGTAGACCTGAAATTAGCTAAGAATAGGTGACCCCCAGAGTCCTGGTCCATGTTGGAGAAAGGGGTTAGAAACCGAGGCTGCTAAGAGAGATGTGTTGAGATGCTGGGCTGGAGCACGGCTTTTGCAGTGGGGCACTGGTTGTGGGGAGAGCTGGTCTCCTTGCCTCAGCACTAATGGGATGGTGGTGAGAAAACTCCAGCAAATGTGGGCAGTGGTCCTTGCCAGGAGGAGGGGGACTTGGTGCAGGAGGGGGGCTGCAATGTGTTAGTAGGCTCAAGAGGACAGCTCTGTGGGATTTCTAGAAGCAGCAGGTGAAACCATAGGGTTTTCAGTAGCCAGTAGTCAAGCTGGTGGGCTTGGATGTTCGCCATCTGGTTGTAATGAGGGGTGGCTTCGTTTTCACTTCAGAGACCGGTGAGGGTGCTGTAAATTTAACTCACTATGCGCTGGTAGGAAAATCCAGGAGAGGGAGGCAGACTTGTTTCTTTCCTCAAATGATTTGCAGTGACTTCAACTCTCCTTTCACTATCTACGGGGTGCGTTCAAGGATCCCTCTGGATACCAAAATCTTCAGGTGCTCAGGTTCCTCATAGAAGATGGCTTGGTGTTTGCATATAACTACACAACCCTCCTGGATACGTCAAGGCCTCTGTATTTTACTTGTACTAGTTAACACAATGTAAATGTTGTTTAAATAGTTGTTGTACTGTTTACAGAATGGTGACAAGGAAAAAAGAAGTCTGTACAAGTTGATTACAGATGCAATTTATTATTTTTGTTTAAGATTTATTTTATTTATTTGAAAGAAAGAGTTACAGAGAGAGGTAGAGACACAGAGAGAGAGAGAGGTCTTCTATCCGTTGGTTCACTCCCCATATGGCTGCAGTGGCCGGAGCTGCACCGGTCTGAAGCCAGGAGCCAGGAGCTTCTTCTGGGTCTCCCACATGGGTGCAGGGGCCCAAGGACTTGGGCCATCTTCTACTGCTTTCCCAGGCCATAGCAGAAGGCTGGGCTGGAAGAGGAGCGGCCGGGACTAGAACCGGTGCCCATATGTGATGCCAGCGTTTAGGACTAGGGCTTTAACCTGCTGCGTCACAGCGCCAGCCCCACAGATGCAGTTAAAAAAAATGTTTTCAGTCCTTGGATCCATGGATTCAGAACTTGCACATTCAGAGGGCCAGTTGTGTAGACCTGGTCAGAACCACTGTTTTAGCTAGCTTGTGCTGCCTAACAAGTTGCCTCACACTTAGTGCCTCAAAACAACTATTTTTAAGAACTTTTGTATGAGAAGAAGAGAGACAAAGACAGAGATCTTCCATTTGCTGGTTCACTCCCCCAAATGTCTATAACAGCTGGAATTGGGTCACGCCAATACTTGAGGCTTCATCTGCTGCCTCCCAGGGTATGCATTAGCAGGAAGCTGTATCAGAAGCAGGGGAGGTGGGACTTGAACCAGGCACTGCAATTTGTGCTGTGGATGGCCCAAGTGGTGCCTCAACTGTCATGCCGAACACCTGCCCCTAAAACGATCTGTTTTGTAATCTCTCAGGATTTCTGTAGGTAAGGAGTCTGGGAAAGGTTGATTTGGGCAGTTCTGGTTCTACCTCTGATGTGGTTGCCATCGGACAGTAGCCAGAATTCAGACAGCTGGGGCTGAAGGAGCAGTTGGCTGGCTGGTCATCTTGTCTTCCCTTTGGTTTCAGGGCTTCTATGTGTGGCCTTGGTTTAGGCTTTGTCACAGACTGGTGGCCTCAGGGCCATCATTTCACATGGGGGCCAAGGCTTCAAGAGAAAGGGTGCAGGGAGCAAGCTGGAACATGGATCACCTTATGTAGCCTCACTGCAATGCTCTCTATTAAGGGAAAGTCACAAAAGCCTGCCCACTGTTCAAGGGTGGGGCGTAGACTTCACCTCTGCTTGAGGAAGTGGTTAGGTTGTATAAGAGAATGAAGTGGGAAGTGGTGTCACATCCATCTTTGGAAAATATGAAGGTGCTTCAAAAAAGCTCATTGAAAAATGGAATTTAAAGATAAATTTATTTTAGTGCAAACATCTTTTGGCATCATGCATAGTTTTTTTTTTTCATAATATACATTTTTCCACCAACATTTTAATGACTCCTGCCCCCCAATCTGCTTGGATTTTCATTTTTTTCCAGTAAAAATAACATCTTATTAAAAAAAAAAAAAAAGATTGAGGGCCTATTGCTGTGGTATAGCAGGTGAAAATGCCGCCTGCAGTGCTGGCATCCCATTTGGGTGCTGGTTTGAGTCCTCGCTGCTCCACTTCTGATCCAGTGTGGGCGATCTTGTTCCTGGCAGGCAGTCTGCCTGTCTAGCCCATGCAGGGGGTTAGGCAGGCAGTCTGTCCACCAGGTACAAGATCACCCACGATCCAGCTCTCTGCTGATGGCCTGGGAAAGCAGTAGAAGAAGACCCAAATCCTTGGGCACCTGCACCCACGTGGGAGTACTGGAAGAAACTCCAAGCTCCTGTATTCGGATCAGTCCAGCTCTGGGCATTGTAGCCATTTAGGAAGTGAACCAGCAGATGGAAGATCTCTTTCCTCCCTCCCTCCCTCCCTCTATAAGTCCGCTTTTAAAATAAATAATATAAAAAAAATTTATTGATGTTGAAAGAGTTGGAGAGAGAGAGAGAAGGAGGGAGGGAGAGAGGGAAGGAGAGAATCTTCAATACACTGGTTCACTCCCCAGATGGCCCCAATGGCCAGGACTGGGCCAGGCCAAAACCAGAAGCCAGGAGCTTCAACCAGGTCTCCCACCTGGATAGCAGGGGCACAAACACTTGGGCCATCTGCTGCTTTTCCAAAACCATTATCAGGGCTAGCCAAATGGGAAATGGAGCAGCCAGGACACCAGCTGGTGCCCATATGGGATGTTGGCATCACAAGTGGTGGAGTTACCAGCTATGCCACAGTGCTGACCCCAAAAACAGCTTATCTTTTAGTTCCACTTCCCATGGACTTTTTGAAACTCCCTTGTACAACCACAGCTGCCTCTTCCATGCAGGGCAAAATCATTTCTCCCGAGCCTCCTTCCAAGGCTGGCTTCTCCTGAGGTGGCCTCACTCTGCGCCTCTGTTCCCTCCTGTTCGGCCTTCAGCCTCCTTTGCTACTAGCTTCGATTTCCACCCTGCCCCACCCCAGCCCTACACTCTTCCTGAAGGCTGTTTATTATGCTCAGAGCCTCTCCCACAGGGCGGTCCTTCCCTAAAGAGACCCTGAGCTCAGGGTCAGGGAGTGTGGAAGCCTGCTGGGGCCCTGACTTCCATGTAGGGCAGGGCGGCTGACTGCTGCAACACCCCAGGGCTCTCTGTGTACCCGGTGTGCCAGTGAGATCCTTAAGTACATGGAGGTTGGGCTGACCCGGAGGATTAGTGAGTGGAAGGTTGGGGGTGAATGCAGGAAGATCAATGGACGTTAAGACAAGGAAAGGCTCTCTGGGAGTATTTTCCCAGCCTGAGGGCGTGGAAGGACATTCCCAAATCCTCAGTAAGTGAATCATCACCTGTCGTCATGCTGCCTGGTTAAGGAAAACTGTGTGCAACAGGCTTAAAATCAAAACCTTAACATAAAAAAAAAAGCCAACAGAAAAGAGCATGTATTTAGAAGCCTGGAGAGTGATCTGAGGAAAGGCGGGATGGGAACATTTCAAGGCCGGAGAGCAGAGATGGGGGCAGGGGTGTACCTGCTGGGTAGGGGAGGTTGGTGGGGGAGCCCAGGGGTTCCATCCAGGAGAGACCTGCGGGTGTGGCTGCTGCACTGTTTGCCGCCCTCCGGGGCATCTCATCATCTCATTGGCATACAGCCCCTCCAGCCTGGGCTGTTTATCCTTTTGTGTGTGGCAGGCCAGCTACAAAGCCCCGTGTCTGTCATGCACACCGCATTCTTGGTGCAGATGTTCTGGCCAAAGGGTTTCGGCCTCTAGCCCGAGAGTAAACCCGAACTCTTAGCAGCAGCCACTTGTGTTGCACGGCTTTGGGCGAGTCACTTCAACTTTCTGCAGCTTGGCTGGCTCAGGGAAACTGAAGTGGGGATTGTTATTCTCTGCCCTTGTGTCTGGATAAAATGAGGTGCTGTGAGTAAAACGATTAGCCCCGCCGCAGACAGCGCTAGCGCTTAATCAGGGCTGTTCTCTTCCATCCCCTCTTCATCATCCACTGAGCACCTTTTTCCCTTCTGCAGCCAGTCTCAGATTTGTGTCTTGGCCTGGTATGCATCATCTCAGAAAGCAAGGCATTTAAAATCAAAACAGGGTTGTCAGATGGGTGACATTGCACGGTAATTGTCACCCTAGGGGATTCAGCCAAGGAAGACATCCTTCTCACAGCTTCCTTATCCTGTCGTGGCCCTTCCAATCAATTTTCTTGTAAGGAGATGTTTTCCTAGGGAGTTCAGAAACCACTAGCTCCCGCAAGAGCAGGTACAGGTCCCAATATGCTGCTGAGTGAGGGGGACATGGCCCACCCACATCCTGGTGCTGGTCCTTGGCTCCAGGATTTCCCACCTGGCCACCTGCTGCCACCCCAGGTTTCAAAAGAGGATGCTTGAGGGTTTTGCTATGGGGTCTGGGCCCATGAAGCCCATAGAGACCTTGTAGAGCAGGCTCTGAGAGTTCTGCTTCAAGGCCAGCCCCTTCGTAACACACACACAGGTCACCTCCTCCCTCTCCCTGAGTGAAACACACACCTTGTCCACTTTGGAGACTCACATGCAGCAATTTCAGACCCAGTTTTGAGGGATCTGTCTTGTGTTACTGCCCTTCCGTCTCAAACAGGTACACCCTTCTCCCTTGGGACCATTCAGCACCTGGGGCCCACCTCCCTCCCAGCACCTTGCCCTCAGCTTTGGTCCTGAGGGAGCCAGAGCGCACCACTCTGTTCTTCACGAAGCCCCAGGCTATGTGGTCAGTTCTCATTGTCTTCATGTGACTGATTCCCAGGAGAGAGAGTGGCACAGGAGGTACTAAGTGAGTATCTGTTGGCCTGAATCCATCTGATGAAAGGTGAGACTTTTCAGACTCTTGCAACCCTGATATTCCATGGTTAATTTTTTAAAATATTTATTTACTTATTTGAAAAAGCTACACAGATAGAAGAAGAGATAGAGAGAGAGATCCTCCCTCTGTTGGTTCACTCCCCAAATGGCTACAATGGCCATGGCTAGGCCAGGCGAAAGCCAGGAGTCAAGAGTTTCTTCTGGGTCTCCTACATGGCTTCAGGGGCCCAAGCGCTTGGGCCATCCTCCGTTGCTTTCCCAGGCACATTAGCAGGGAGCTGGATCAGAAGTGGAGCAGCCAGGTCTTGAACTGGAGCCCTTATAGGATGCCAGCATTGCAAGTGGTGGCTTTACTTGCTACGCCACAACGCTGGCCCCAATGATTAGTTTTTTAAAAAGCCTACTCACTAAACTTTTTTTTTCAGAATCCAGTTAAATCTAAAATACATGTTTGGAGTTGAAATTTTTACATTACAACTCAGACCTACATAAAAATATTGCCTAAAATTTTTCCTCTTAAGTGATTCATCCTACTTTGAACTTTCATTTCTTTCAACTTGAAATTGCTTTAAAAATGAATCTGGAACAGGCAAAGAATTCTCAAGTATAACACAAAAGCACTAACTATAAGAGGAGATTTTTTGATAAATTAGGTTACATTAAAATTAAGAACTTCTGATCATCAGAAGACAAGACTGTGAAAACAAAATCGCAGCCTAAGAGAGGTTATTTGTGGTAAATATATCCCACAGAGAATTCTAAATACATAAAGAGCTCTTTTTTATATATATTTAGTTATTTACTTGAAAGAGTTATAGAGAAGCAGAGAGAGAGAGAGAGAGAGAGAGAGGGAGAGAGGTCTTCTATCTGCTGGTTCACTCCCACATGGCAGCAACTGGTGAAGCTGTGCTGATCCAAAGCCTGGAGCCAGGAGCTTCTTCTGGGTCTTCTACGTTGGTGCAAGGGCCTAGGACTTGGGCCATCTTATCTGCTTTCCCAGGCCATCAGCAGGGAGCTGGATTGGAAGTGGAGCAGCCAGGACTTGAACCAGCGCCTGTATGGGATGCCAGCACTGCAGGCGGCAGCTTTACCTGCTACACCACAGTGTCAGCCCCAAGAATTCTTGAATATGGATAGGTAATGCCGATAGCTTGACAGAGAATTAGGCGAGTGACTTGAACCGGCACTTCACAGAGGGACCATTTAATAGGTCAATAAAAATATGAAAAGAGGCTCAACTGAAAACTGCAGTGAAATATCACTGTAGATCCACTAGGATGGCTAAAGTTAAAAGGCTGACAATTGCAAGTGTTGGAGGGGATGTGGAACAAGCCTAGCCGTCCTCCACGGTTGATAGGAGAGTAAAGTAGAAGAGTGCCTGGCTTTGTCTGCTATGAACAAATGCACTGTGACTCAGACATGCTCTCCCAGGAACACACAAAACCTTTGTGTGTGAGTGTGAGTGTGTGCACATGTGTGCCAGAAGTAGTGCACAGTAGAACATGTAGTGTAGCCCTATTTGTAATTGCTGCAGAATAGAAACCACCCATGTACCTTACCCATAGGACAACAGCCCCACTCTCTCGGAGATGCCACATGGCAGAGAGGGTTCCGGAACCGTGACAGAGCACCACAGCACAGGCACATTTCACAGCCATAGTAGGGAGCGACGGCGCCAGCCAGGGAGAATACCAAGTGTGTGGTATTGTGTCATAAAGTTCAAAAACAGTCTGTGCCACTTGGAGCTTTTGTTGAGGCACATCACACATACAGGAAAGCAAACAGTTGAGCAGCGGCAGTGCTGCTGGGGAGGTTGGGATCTGCCTGTTGGCCTGATGGCTGTGTGTAATTTATTGTGATTTGTGTACTTTTCTGATCCTCCGATAAAGTTTACAAAACAAACCTTTACATAGCTTTGCCCTTCAGCTGATTTAGATACACATTCCCTAATGGGACTCTATTCTCTTGAAGTTTTTTTGAACAGCTGGGGAGGCCTCCAGGGAGGATGTGCAGCCTCTTCAGGCTCCCATTGCTTGTCTGACCCATGTTTGGGTATTGGCTGTTCTCATTGTGTTCACTACCCCTCTCTGTGGCTTGTGTCACCTGTGGTCAGTTGTCTCAGCATGGGCAATGCACTGTAATTTTTTATGGAGAGATTGGTTCAGCCCCCACCAGCATATGGTGCCCCTAGGGTTGTGCAGTACATGACGTACACAACAGTCCTTGGCAGCCCTGATCCTCATCTGAGCTCCCAAGCACCTGTGGAGCCTGTGAGACCTACATGCACCCCGTGTCCATTCCCCACCCCTCAGCTACTGTCATTAGCACTTCTTCACCCTTCTGTATGCCTCACAGAGACTGGCATTCTCTGGATTCCTTCTGGAAGGGGCAGGTGTGAGGAACCAGGGTGACACTGGGAGCCGGAGATGAGAAAAGGGGAGTGGGAGAAGAGTCCTGAGTGAACCTTAGCTCTTGTTTCCCTGGGGACACAACTGCAGGCCCCGGCCCCCACTTCCTGTGCTTCTGTTACTTTATTCAGCAAATTCTCCAGGTGGCCCATGCAGGTTCATGGGGGTTAACGCCCTCAACAAGGGAAACATGCCCATCAGAGCCATTTCCTCAGACAAGACTTCCTTTAAAGGGGAATTCCAACCCCGCATAGCCCCTGTGCCATTGAGCCCAGACCAGGAAGCAGAGGCAAAGCTCTCCAAGGAAGAGCCAACTACAGCCTGAATCAAAGGTGCCATTTCCCTGGTTGCAGTTTGAAATCTCATAGCAAGACAATGGTCTCCAAATGGAGACTGCCCAGAGAAAGAGCTTTCTTTAAAATTCCCAAGGCTAGAGATTTTGCATATCAAAAAACTCCAAGCCCAGAGAAAATGAGTGATTCTCCAGTGAATCATAGAGGAGGGAAGGTGGCAGATATGACCCCAGGGAATTTCTACCCCACCGGAAGGAGAGCAGCTATTTTTGAGACTTGGGGAAGGAGCTGAGACAGAAGACAGGAAAAGGCAGGCCAGGGTCAGTGGTGAGTGTGCTAGTTCTTCCCATCCTACCCATCAGGAGCAAAGCCCCAGATGCTTGGGAGGCTAGAAACACCCAGGCAGTTTCAAGGACTCCCAAGAGCTTCAGGGCTGGTGCCCCCTTCTCACATCTTTCAGAGGAGCCTTTGGGTGTGCTGGACATGACATCCAACATGGCGACCAAGCCATGGAGGGGCTCCCATGGGCTGGGTTTGGGATCACACCCCTGGTTTGTAATGGATGGACTGCATCCATTACATTACATGAAAGGACTGCAGAAGTTTTTCTGTGCTACCGGGGTCCCTGGAAGGTAGTCAAGGGGCTTGCTGGTGAGTTCACCAGGACGTCAACATGGCAAAAGGCAAAGGAATTAGCAACAGAGAACCATAGGGTGAATGTTTCAAGCCAGGAGTCAAAGGGCTTCCCACTCCCCAACCCCCCCACCTCTTTACCCTCTCCTCCCCTCACCCCCTTATACAGGCCTTGGGGATCAGGAGCCTTCGTGAGAACCAGGGGATGCCAAGGCAGCATGGTAGAGTCTCCAGCCTCACATTCAACATGTCATTGTCCCAAAGTCCAGACCTGAAGCTTTGGAAGCTGCCCCTGCACCCAACTGCCATCTTGGAAAGAGGAAGGGAAGGAAAACCCTTGCTGTAGTGGGGAGACACCCCAGACAGTGTCATCCCAAATAAGGTGATTTAAAAGCAGAGAAAGATGGAGGTGCTGTAATGGCCAGATGATGCCTTCTCTTGCCTTCAGTGGACGTGGGGCCTCCAGAGCTGCCTGGGTTTGTACCGGCGGTAGATGTGCGTGGCTGAGCAGTTCTAGCCTCAGGACTCCTGACTTCTCTGGTAGTGCGGTGTATTCTTTCCCATCATGATGGTGACATGATGTTCTGGTAGAAAAGTTGAGGGGAAGTACTATGAAGAAAAAAATAATAATGACTCTGCTGTTTCACAAACCATAGATAGCCACCGTTAATATCTTGGTTTACTTTCTCCCAATCTTTTCTCTGCGTAAGTGGGAGTATTATTATGATTGTTTCTGCATCTTGTTTGTTGACAAGATTCATTAAGGCACATCTGTGTGGGGAGCATATTTGTGTGTGAATGCTCACCACTTTGTATACTTTGCTCTTTTTTTCTTAAAATTTACTTATTTATTTATTTGGTAACCCAGGCAGAGAGAGAGAGAGTTTTGACCAGTCCTCTTGTTCACTCCCCAAGTGGCCACAACAGCCAGGGTTGGGCCACGGGAAAACCAGGAGCCAGGAACTCCATCCTGGGTGTCAAGGGCCCAAGTTCTTGGGCCATCAGCCACTGCCTTTTCAGATGCATTAACAAGGATCTGGATTGGAAGCAACGTAGTGACTAGAAGCCATGTTCCAGTATGGGATGCTAGCGTGACAAGTGCAGCTTAACCCACTGCACCACCATACCATCCCTGTATCCTTTGTTCTTTAAATAGCAACCCAAAATATGCTTAGTTATTAAATTAAAACTAAAATAAGTTAACTGATTATATTTCTCCAAATGTTTAAACACTGAATGAAGTGTGATTAATTAAACTTCCCTAAATATTCTTTTAAAATTCGCTAATGTTTTAGATTCTCTCATGTGCTTCAAACGCCTGAGAATGGAGACAGAAGGTGCCCAGAAGAGAACATTCCCTCCCTCCCTCCCTCCCTCCCTTCCTTCCTTCCATTTGAGAGGCATAGTTACAGAGAGACAGAGAGGTCTTGCACTTGCTGGTTCATTCCCCAAATGGTTGCAATGGCCAGAGCTGAGCTGAGCTAATTTGAAGCCAAAAGCCAGGAAGCTTCCTTCTTGTCTCCCACGTAGGTACATGGGCCCAAGGAGTTGGGCCATTTTCTACTGCTTTCCTAGGCCATAACGGAGAGCTAGATTGGAAGTGGAGCAGCTGTGAGAGGCCAGAGCCACGCCATGACAGGCTTCTCACAAGACAAAGAAATTGACTAGGCCCAGGATGCACCTGTTGGGGGAAGACGAAACCTGACACCAGGCTGACCTTGGTCTGGCAGGGCCAGTTGGGGGCAACCAATGAGGTGGGCTGTCCTTGGTCCGGCAGGGCCAGGTGGGGGCAACCAAGGTGGGGGGGCTCCATGTATGGCCATATGGGAAAGAAGGAATACGGATGTAATACTTGTTTGCCCGGGAACTATAAAAACCCCAGGAACAAAGAAAGGGGGTCTTGGTCTTTCAGCACTGTGCCTTACGGGAGGCCAGGCTCCAGCATGCTGGACCCGTGGTAAATCCCTTTGTTCTTTGCATTACGGTGAGTCTTGCTGGTTCTTTCTATCTGGGTGATCCGGAACACAACACAGCCAGGACTTGAACTGGCACCCATATGGGATGCTAGTGCTGCAGGTGGTGGCTTTACCCGCTATGCCACAGCACCAGCCCCACAATGATTTCTAAACTGAGCAGCTCTCACATTAACACAGTCACAAAGGTGCCGAGACCTTGGATTGACATCATGTCTTCATCAGCTCATTCTTCTTATTATTTATCTTTTAAAAATATTTATTTATGAAGCAGAGAGACAGCTCCCATCTACTGGTTCACTCCCCTTATGCCACCAGTGTCAGGAGCCAGGAGCTGGAAACTCAGCTCTCCCATGTGAGTGGCAGGAAACCAGTTAGTTGAGCCATCACCTGCTGCTTTCCAAGATCCACATTAGCGGGAAGCTGGAATCGGCAGCAGAGCTGGATGGGAAGGCAGGCACTTGAGTGTGGGACGTGGGCATCTTAACTGCTGGGCCAAGTGCCTGCCCCATCATCTCCTTCTGTTGTCTTGCTGCCCAGGGGCCTGGCTTCTTAGCCTGGAGAGCTCCACTGACAGTCCATTGCTCAGATGACACTGGCTTTGCCTACTCAGATACGAGTTGGTTTTTTGTCCTCCTCTCTTCCTAATTGACACTTGTTCTAGATGTTTTCCACACTGTAGCCCAATCTGCTATGATCTTGCTTCTTAGTTGTCCTAGGGGAAGGAGGGCTGTTGTGATGTAGAAAAAAATTCACACTGAACCACAGCCTTTGTTTCTCATGACTGTGTCAGCCTATAAAATGGTACCTCTCTAGGGGCTGGCGCTGTGGCAGAGTGGGTAAAGCTGCCACCTGTGGTGCCGGCATTCCATATGGGTGCTGGGTTGAGTCCCGGCTGTTCTACTTCTGATCTGGCTCTCTGCTGCGGCCTAGGAAGCCAGTAGAAGATTGTTCTATCTTAATGTTAGCCGTCGCAAAGCACACCGGACACCGGAGTAAGGGAAAGGGTTTATTGGGGAACATCCTACAGACCGGAGTGAAGGGGCGGCGAAGGAAAAAGAGAAGGAGACTGTAAGAGAGAGAGACAGAGAGGAGGGAGAAGAGAGGTGAGAGGAGGAGAGGAGCCAAGAGAGGCCAAGAGAGCGAAGGAGAGAAGGACCGAAAGAGCACGTTTGCAGGAACAGGCCCTTTTAAAACTTTGCCTGAGGGTGGGCAGGGAAGCAGGAGCATCGAATCCCATTAGGATGGGGTGGAGCCTGGCACAGGTAGCTGGGCCATGTGGCCACCTGGCTACAACTGCGCCAGTTTCCTAACAAAGATAGCCCAAGTCCTTGGGACCCTGCACCCACATGGGAGACCTGGAGGAAACTCCTGGCTCCTGGTTTCGGATTGGCGCAGCTACAGCCATTGTGGCCATCTAGGGAGTGAACCAGCAGATGGAAGACCTCTCTCGCTGTCACTCTCTCTGCCTCTGCCTATCAGTAACTCTGCCTTTCAAATAAATTAATAAATCTTTAAAAAAATGTTATCACTCTATTTCCCTCTTAATAATACCTCATGGGCATTTTGTGAATGGTTGCATTTTCTTCACCATTATTTTCAGGGCTGCATGACGTTTGCTAGGAGGGAATGCCCTGCCATTTGTGTAAGCATTGGGTATTTATGTTATGTCCAGTTTGTTTTCCACTGTACCGGTCTCTGTTCAAATGCCACTTGTTCATGAATCTCAGCGTGCCTTTCCAATTTCTGGAGTTAACTCAGAGAAGGGATTTGCTTAGATCATGGGTTGTGAAGATATTTGAGGCTTCACACACACAACACCAAATTGCCTTGTAAGGCAGTTCTCTTGGCATCACCATCCTGCGTGGTCGCACGGAATGGGGAAGGCATTACTCTCTCAGGATTCCCGGAGGGGAGAGGCTTTGGTGAAGGAGCGGCTGTGCTGGGGTTCCCCACACAGCCTGGGCCACTCTGAATATTTATTTGCTGGGAGTGGTTTTCAAAGCAATAATTCAGACCTAGCTTGGCAAGCCCAGGCACACTTAAGGCACTGTGAGAAGGAACGAGATGACTCCGAGAACCAAGACTGCTCCGCAGAAGCTGGAACCGGGACTCACTGTTCACTCCCACATAAATGGCAGGCAGCTGCCACCATGAGCTCTTCATGCTCAGATCGGCCTTTATGGCAGGCACCTGCCTCATGGGAAAGTGGAGCTAATGTGGCTGAGGAGTAAGATGTTTTATTTAAATTTATAAAATTTATGTTTGAAAATATCAGTTATTGGAAAACTGTAGCTGGAACACGTATGCAAATCTAGTTTTTTTCTAGTTCTATGAAAAATACAGATCAGTATTTCTGGTGGAAATTTTTCATACCAACTGAGATGTGCTATAAGCAGCATATATACTGGATTTAAAAAGACTTAGTGTGAAAAAATGTAAGCCACTTCCTCAGTAAACATTTTATATTCATCACATGTTTCAAGATTATATTTTAATATATGGAATTAAATGTAATATATTACAATTTTATTTATTAAAGATTATTTATTTATTTGAAAGGGTTACATAGAGAGATGGAGAGAAAGAGAGAGAGCTCTTCCATCTGCTGGGTCACTTCCCAGATGGCTGCAATGGCCAGGGTGGGCCAGGCAGAAGCCAGGAGCCAGCAGCTTCTTCCAGGTCTCCCATGTGGATGACAGGGGCCCAAGCAGTTGGGGCATCCTCTGCTGCTTTCCCCAGGCCACAAGCAGGGAGCTGGATAGGAAGAAGAGCAGCCAGGACACGAACTGGAATCCATATGGGCTGCTGAGGCAACAGGCAGAGGCTTAACCTATGCCACTGGCCGGCCCCAGCATCATCATTCTTGCATTCAGTTCCTTTTGTCTCTTTATCTTGGCTGCTGGGAAGCTCACTATAATCCTTATCTAGAAACATTTTAGTGTTCCAAGTTTCCTTCCAGGAATATTTGCTTTTTAATCTGTTTCCTCATTGCCTGAATGTCCAATTAGTCATTTTTGTCCTTTTGTGCTGAATAGTTTTCATCCTGAATTCTGAATGGGATGGGCAGGCTGACAAGATAAGGTGGATGCCCTGCTGGGACCCCTTGCTGACCCCCCTGCCACTCCTCTGGAGGTGGTCTTGCCCGAGTTGAGTTTCCATCGCTGGGGCAGTCCTGTCAGCAAGTACCAACTGAATGAGTTTTGGCTAGGAGCAACGGGGAGAGAGACGGGCCGCTTAAGATGCGCCTTAAACCACAGGTCCCTGTATGCTAGACAGAAGCCACCCTCCAGGGAGGGACTCTGCCTGAGAGAGCGCATCCTCCCTCCTGCTTGCTCCGTGTCTCCCCGGCTCCGGGGGCGTGACCTAAGACAGTCTGAGACACATACTTCAATGTTAAGATAAATCTGAAAACACGAAAGGGCTCTGTGGGTGTATTCAGGAATCCAGAGCTGGTTTTCACAGCTTGTTAAGTCAAATAAATCCAGAATCCTTACCCCCACCACAGTCCAAAGTCGGAACCCAAACAGCGGGAAGCCTGCATGTCCTGGGGACACTGGCGCGGGATCCCGAGGGATCCCCCAAGTGGAGATCAGGGTTCTCCGTTCTGCTTCCTCCCTGCTGCCAGGCACAGGCCACAGCTTCCCCGAAATGACAGCCCCACGTGAGCTCCATGCCCCAAGGGAGAGGGCGCCCTGTGTCCCTGGTGCAGGGGGCTGGGTAGGAACAGCTAGGGTTTCTAGAATCCTCTACCTGCTGTGGCTGCCCACCTCCCAGTGCTACCATCTGGGGAAGTGCGCGTGTGTGTGCCGAGTTAACAGCTCAGAAACCCGAGAGCTTTGAGAAAGGTCACGGCTGACGTCGTCCTGCGGGGGCTCCAACCTCCGCACTGGGGCCGGAGGCGACTCCTGGGTTCCTCCTGTGGCTGCGTCCGACCTGTCTCGGAGCCGGCCTGTCCCTCCGGCGAGGACGCCCCCTGGCGGTGGGCAGGCTGTGGGTGCGACGTGTGCGCCCCTTCCCAGCCCCATTCCTTGGCAAGTGTGGGGGGCGGAGCATAGAGGAGAGGGAGGGGCTTATGCATGCAGTTTCCTGTTGCCATGGACACCACAGCGGCTGGGCGGTGTCAGAATTCCAAGCTGCTCCTCCGGGCGTGTTATAGCCTTGGAGAAGTTGATAAAGCATCTCTGAGCCTGTTTCCGGTCTGCTGAAGAGCCCCCAGTGCCACCCTCCCTGGTTCTCTGGGGTCAACCGAGATCGTGTCCCTTTTGAGCAGACCCCGAGAGACTCAGAGATACATGGTTTACCTGGGATGTGATCTGGGAGAGGAAGAGGGGAGAAACAAGGGCGAGTTGTCTAGCGAGTGTGCTGTCCCTGGGGCACCTGGAGCTCTGTCCCTGTCCCTCTGAGTGGCACCTTGACTGAGGGGCAGGGAAACCTGAGTGTTTATCTACCAGTCCCCATCAGGCACTGAGTGGAGCCCACTCTGGGGTGCCCCAGCTCCTTAGGAGTCTGGCTTGTTTGGGACCTGGGTATCGTAGCCCAGAGGGACCTCAGATAGATTTGGAAATGGGGCCAAGGATGCAGAAATGGTGAGTGGGGAGGGAGCAGGGCTGGGGCAACACCAAACTCTTCCATGTGCATGATTCAAAATCCTCAGAATAGGGGCTGACTTCATGGTGCAGCAGGTTAAGCTGCCCCTGCAATGCCAGAATCCCATAAAGAGCAGTGGTGGGAGTGCCAGCTGCTCCACTTCCTATCCAGCCCCCTGCTAATGAGCCTGGGAAGGCAGCAGAGGATAACCCAAGTGCCTGGGCCCCTGCACCCGTATGGGAGACCCAGATGGAGTTCCAGGTTCTTGACTTTGGCATGGCCCAGCCTTGGCCCTGCTGGTTGTGGCTATCTGGGGAGTGAACCAGTGGATGGTTAATTCTCTCTCTCTCTCTGCCTGTTTTTCTGCCTTTCAAATAAATCTTTAAAATTCTTTCTCAGAGCACAGTGGTGCACTAGCAACGTGCACTAGCACACGACAGTGTGGCAGGTAAGCCCACCCTGCCCCACCCAAGTGTGACAAGCTGATAAAGCAGAAGTGGGAACAGAAAGACTGTGCAGTCCCAGAGTGTTAGGCAACCTCAGCTTCCCCGAAGCTCCCACAGTGGGAGAGCCCCGTGGAAGGCCAAGGTCAGGTAGCGTTGGTGCTGTGGGCAGTGCTGTTACCCCTACGGGCACCAGGACTGTAAGAGGGCCTGAAATAAAATGTGCTGCCTCCGGGCCCAACCATGACTGTGCAGAAGCACATTTCCATCTGTAAAATGTCAAGGCTGAATCTTTATGTCCTGCCCTGGGTCTGTGCCCAGTGCTGTACTCCATCCAAGCCCTGTAGCTGCCTCGGGCCACCGAGACTTGGAACAAAAGGAAGAATTCTCAGCAGCAGGAGAGACTGAGGGGATGTTTTCATCCCTCTTCCTGCATAGCTCGGACCCAGGAGAACAGGAGAAACTGGAGGAGGTTCCAGGCCCCCGCCCAGGTCTGCTTCCTGAGGCCTGCCTCAGGGTCAGGAGAGCAGTGTGCTGAGTTCCCGTTCTTTCCCGAGTGCCACAGCTGCACCTGTCAGTGCTAGTGACTGAAGAGAAGCCCCAGCTCCGTGCTTCACGCCAGCCTAGGCTGTGGGCAGCAGGAGCAGGAGAGACGCCCAGGAGTGTGACAGGCAAGGAGCTGTTTCCAGGTCACTCCACCGGGCAGGGGTCAAAACCTGTGTCTGATGGCCTGTGCTCAGTTCTCGGTTGGAGCCAGGACATCCTTCTCCTTATTATCATTTTTAAAACACTTGAAAAATGTGTTCCTCTTATTCTTACCATTTAAAAATACTGTTTTATGAGATATAAATTCATAAAATTCTATTTTTTAAAAAAATTTTATTTTATTTGAAAGGCAGAGTTACAGAGAGAGGAGGAGACACACACAGAGAGAGAGAGAGAGAGAGAAAGAGAGAGAGAGATCTTCCATCCACTGGCTTACTCCCCAAATGGCCACAATGGCTGGGGCTGGACCAGGCTGAATCCAGGAGCCAGGAACTCCATACAGGTCACCCATGTGGGTGGCAGGGGCCCAAGTACTTGGGCCATCTTCCACTGCCTTCCCAGGAGCATTAGAGAGCTGGATTGGAAGTGAAGCAGCCAGGTCTCAAACTGGCACCAGTATGTGATGCCAGCCCTGCAGGCAGAGGCTTAACCTTCTAGGCCACAGTACTGGTCCCCATAAAATTCTGTATGTACTAAACATCAGGCTGTTTTACATGTTGAATTTTGAGGTGCTCAGTACTCTCCATTTTCAGAACTTTCCTGTTACCCGAGACAGTGGTGGCCTTACCTGCTGCACCACAGCACGGGCACCACCTTTAAACGTCTTAACAGCAATGTTTAGAGCAGAGGCACGGTTGTAATTCCCATTTTACAGCCAGGGGAACTGAGGCCTAGAAAGCTGGTGTTAGGGCCAGTATCCAGCCTGGCCTCATTGGGTGCCACGCTGCCCACTTCGCACTCCAGCCTGCCGGAATCTCTCCGTGAGCTAACATGCCAACCACGCCGGGTGATCTGGCTGCAGGGAGCCTGCGGGGAGGTGCCATCTTGTCTGGCTGATTAAGTGTGATCTGGGCCCAGAGTGAGCCAGGTGTGAATCATCCTGGACCTGGGCGTCATTGACGCCAGCCAGCAGGCAGGGACTGGGAATTGGGGCTGGGCATTCCTGGAATGGTGAAGCCGTTCCTGAGCACCCCATGCTATGAGGAGGAAGAGAGGGTGTTTGAAGGGCTGAGAACGTGGAGGCCAGGCCACGGGGCCGCCTTCCCACACTGCAAGAGCAAGAACCAGGGCAGACACTTGGGCTACCACAGTGGCAGAGCCAGCAGCCCCCAAGCCCTCCACCGTGCTGGGACCCTCTGTTTCAGTGGGTCCCCAGCACCCCAGGGTGAACTAGGCCCCAGGGGTAGGAGAGGGGCTCTTTGCAAAGGTCAAGAGTGACCGCCATTGGGTATTTTCAAATAGCAGCATAGGCTGGGCACCTCTAGTCCAGAATTCCAGACTGCTCCAGAATCAGACACTTTCTGAGCACTGGATGACAGCACAGGTGGAACCTTTCCAGCTGCTCTCATGTGACAAGCACCAGTCAAAATGCAGGCATCTAAAAATACTTTCTAACAGTACGTGCGCAAGGAGTGTGTGAAGCACGGGGAATTCCATGGTTAGCCGTGGTCCCATCCCCAAGATAGCTTAAGCATATGCCAATATCCCCAAATCCCCAAATTGCCCAAATCTGAGACACTTCTGGTCCCAAGTGACTCAACCTGTGTCACTCACTGAGCCCTTCCCTTGTGCCAAGGAGTGCCCTGAGGGCTCTCTAAATGCTTCCAAAATTTTATTGATTTTCTTTATCCTGAACGGCAGAGACAAAGACTGAGGACAGAGAGAGGTTTGCTGTCTGCTGGTTGATTCTCCAAATGCCCACAACAGCTGGGGCTGGGCCAGGCCAAAGCCAGGTGTGTCAGAGAACAGCCATTTCCACCTGCATGCTGGTGCCGGTGGGGGTATATGTGCAGGATGGGGGCGGGCTCTGTGGCATCGTGGGTGACAGGCAGCGGGGAGGGGCTCCTCTGGGCACTGCCCACAGCTGTCTGGAGCGGCTGCTTGTCTGGGTTGGCTCTTGGGCACCTGGACTGGGAGGCACACCCGTATTGCCCCCAGGTGCCCTAAACTGAGGTGGGGCTTCACAGCATGGCCAGGGCAGCGGCTGTTCCCTTGCATGTACCTACTTGTGGGGGATGGCATCAGTTGACCATGGGAATGCCCTTTCCCACAGAGTGGTCAGGAGCTCTTAGAGAATCCTGAAACTATCTGTGCCTCTAACAATGATTTCCGCAGCCCAAGACGAAAGGCGCTTGGAGGCAAACCACAGGAATACACGATTCCTGCTCTTGACTCAACTCAGCAGAGTTCTTGGTGCGTGCTGAGGACTTGTCTCTGGGCCACTTCCATGGCAAAGTTCCAGGTCCTTCCTCCACCCAGAGAGCTCATGTCCCCATCGCTGCTGTGGGCTTCTGAACCACTCACCTGGCCTTCATCCTGGCCCAGCTTCTCACCAGCAGAGTAGCCTTGAGCCAGGGATGTAAAGTGTCAGAGCCTCCCCTTCTTGACCTGTCAGATGGGCAGAGGGAGCGCCAGTTGTTTTCTGGGGATTACAGATGGAAACCAAGGCATGGGGAGATGGGGCTAAGCCTAGGGTGCAGTTACGTTTGATTTTAAGGTAAAATACCAAATAAACATTCTAATGTAAGTAAGAGGATACTTTAAAATTTTGTGGAAAAATGGAACTAATGCATTATATCATATATATGTCCTATATAAAGACTTCAGTTGAGGGGCCGACACTATGAAGTAGTGGATAAAGCTGCTGTCTGCAGTGCTGGCATCCCATGTGGGTGTCAGTTTGAGTCCCGGCTGCTCCACTTCTGATCTAGCTCTCTGCTGTGGCCTGGGAAAGCAGTGGAAGATGACCCAAGTCTTTGGGCCCTGCTCCCATGTGGGAGATCCAGAAGAAGCTCCAAGCTCCTGGTTTCAGATTGGCCCAGCTCCAGCCTTTGTGGCCATTTGGGGAGTGGACCAGCGAGTGGAAGATACCCCTCTCCCCCACCTCTCTGTTACTCTGCCTTTCAAATTAAATAAATAAATAAATCTGTGGGCGCTGTCGCTCTGTAGGTTAATCCTCCACCTGTGGTGCTGACATCCCATGTGGGTGCTGATTCTTGTCCTGGCTGCCCCTCTTCCAATCCGCTCTTGGCTATGGCTTGGGAAAGCAGTAGAAGATGGCCCAGATGCTTAAAAAAAAAAAGACAAATAAAAAGATGGCCCAAATGCTTGGGCCCCTGCACCTCTGTGAGAGACGCGGAAGAAACTCCTGGCTCCTGGCTTAGGACTGGCGCAGCTCTGGCTGTTGCAGCCATTTGGGGAGTGAACCAGTGGATGGAAGACCTCTCTCCCTCTCTCCGTCTTATTGTCTGTAACTGTCTCTCTCAAATAAATAAATAAAATATTAAATCTTTATAAAAAACTTAAATTGAGCAATAAATATACCTCTTAAAACTTTGAAATAAATGTCATTGAAATATTCACAGAATTGAAAACTTGAGACTTAATGGGTTAAATAAGTTTATTTTGGAGCAAGAAATTTGGAAATCTATACATAGATTTTTCATAATTACGTTTTCCACTAACTTTCTGGAGACCTGTCATATGCATGAATTGAATTTTAAAAATTCTTTGTACTAAGATAACCTTTTTTTTTTTTTTTTGACAGGTAGAGTTAGACAGTGAGAGAGAAAGATACAGAGAGAAAGGTCTTTCTTCCGTTGGTTCACCCCTCAAAAGGCTACTATGGCTGGCATGCTGCGGCCGGTGTGTCGCACCGATCCGAAGCCAGGTGCTTCCTCCTAGACTCCCATGCGGGTGCAGAGCCCACACACTTGAGCCATCCTCCACTGCTCCCAGGACACAGCAGAGAGCTGGACTGGAAGAGGAGCAACCGGGACAGAATCCGGCGCCCCAACCGGGACTAGAACCAGGGGTGTTGGCGCCGCAGGCGGAGGATTAGCCTAGTGAGCCGCGGTGCCGGCCTAAGATAAACTTTTAATTATATATTCCATGAACTTTGGAAGCAATATTGTGCAGGATATACTAAGAAATTATCCAACACTTGTCTGGAATTCACATTCTGTTGTCAAATCTTTATTTGCTAAATGTGGCAAACTCAGATGCACACCGTGCCTCGGTTTCCTCGCGTGCAGCCCCCAGCTAACAACTGTAGTTCTCCCACAGGGTTATGGTGAAGCTGAATGAGCATAAAGTAGTTAGTACTGCCTGGCTGCCGAGCCCAGCAGGTGCTGCGTGGAAGGCTCAGCTGTCAGAAGGAAGACCAGCTGTTGCACGCCAGCTGGTCTACAGGGAGGAGGGTGTGAGCAGCGCCCGGGCCCTGCCGTGGAGGCCACCACTGCCCAGGTCCTGGGAAGGAAGTGACTGCAGCAGCTGGGCCGTTGAATGCCTGGTGTTGTACCTGCGCTGAGTGCAAACAGGGGGGCACCACACGTGGATAAATTTTGACAGTGCTTTATTGCCAGTGGTGGAGAGTGAGCTTATGCCCTGAAGAACTTTCAAGCCTGAAGCTCAAAGCAACAGTGTTTATAAAGGCAAAAACCACAAGGAGGGGAGAGGGAATAGGTGGTTACTAGGGTCAGGCTGACCTAGGGCCTGGGGGAAACTAATATCAGTTACAGTCTTGACAATAGATTACAATCGTAACATTAATCCAGGTACAGCATGTCTATTTTAATCTTGAGCGATCATGCTAGGGAGTTTCTGTGTTCTGCCAAATGGGATTCAGTGTTATGTTATTGTTTGACTATTAGACCATAGTTAGTTTCAGACCAGAGTCTCATGATGTGTGTTGGGGGGGGGTTCCATTCTCAAGATGGAGTCCCTTGGGGGCTGGTGCTGTGGCCTCTGTCTGTAGTGCCAGTATCCCATATGGGCAGAGGTTTGAGTCTTGCTACTCCACTTCTGATCCATCTCTCTGCTGTGACCTGGGAAAGCAGTGGGAGACCGGGAGGAGGCTCCTGGCTCCAGGCTTCGGATCAGCCCAGCTCCAACCATTGCAGCCATTTGGGGAGTGAACTAGCGGATGGAGGAGCTCTTTCTCTCTGCTTCTGCCTCTCTGTAACTCTCCTTTCAAATAAACAGATAAATCTTTAAAAAATAAGTAAATAAAGTACAAGCTAAAAAAAATAGATCACATCTCGGGAGCTCTAAAATGGAATCCCTGCAGTCAAGGTGTCACTTCACTGGTCCCAGCCCGAGGTGCCTCAGGTGCCCCAAGCCCACCTCACTCTACCTCTGCCTTGTTCTTAACTTTGTGGTTTCAAGAGCCTCACCCTTACTGCCTTCTTAGTTGAGCACTGGTCTGTTTCTACCCCAGATGTTCAGGCTGTGGGAGTCGTTGGCTTGCCAGGAATAACTTGCCTCTTCCATCTGCATCCTCTCTGCCAGCTCTAGCCAGGATTGCATGCATCTCACATCTCCTGCTAGATGCCCGTTCTGTGCAGGCCTCCACTACCTCCAAGGGGGTCCTGAGAGATCCTCCTTCAGCCCTTTGGTGCTGGGTCAGTATGCCCAGTGTCACAGGACTCTCCCAAGCAGTCAGAGCTGTTTGACCCCCAGATGTTGCCTAACTGTTCCAGTTCTCAGTGCCTCACACTTACAGTCGATGCTATTAGAAGATCCTATATTCTCAACATCTTCTGTTTTGATGAGGGCATCAGATCCAATCACAAGGTCACCAAAAACCCTTTCAGGTGACTTTAAGCAGAGGTACGGCCGAGATATTCAGGTGTGATGGCCACAGTGTCAGCCCTAGGCTGTGCATGGTTCTCTGTCCTCAGAAAATGTCAGACCCTTGGACTGGCTTTGACAACTAGGAGGAAGGACAGATACTTGGTGGCAAGATGCTGCCCAGGAATCTTGCATCCCACATCATAGTGCCTGGGTTTTGGTCCTGGCATTGCTTCTGATTCCAGCTTCCTGCTAATGTGCACCCTGGGAGAGGGAGCAGGTAATGGCTCATATACTTTGGTTCCTGCTTTCCATGTTGGAGACCCAGATTAAGTTCTGGGCTCCTAACTTCAGCCTGGTCCAGCTTCCGCTGTTGTGGGGATTTAGACAGTAAACCAATGGATAGAAGATCCCTATGCCTCTCTGCCTTTCAAACAAATGAAAATAAATAAATTTGGGGAACAAAAGGCTAAAAGAAGGCAGAGTAGGTTTTGAATGTGGACAAGAGACTTCAAAAAGGAATATGTATGAACAGTCTGAAATCTCGTGAAAAATTGCTCAGTAAGTCATCAAGGAACCATAAGTTAAAACTTTAGTAAAAACCTGCTATACATACACTAGCACAGTTAAAACTAAGAAGACTAGGGGAGGGCTTTGGTGCAGTTAAGATGCTGCTTGTGATAACATCCCGTATTGGAGGTCCTAGATTCAAGTCCCAGCTCCACTCCTACTCCAACCTCCTGCTAAAGCACACCCTGGGAGACAGCAAATGATGGCTCAAGCTACTGGATCTCTTACGTAGCCATCCACATGAGAGACCAGAAGGGAATTTTGGGCTCTTGTTTTGACCCGACCAGCACCAGCTGTTGTGGGTATTTGAGCAGTGAACCAGCAGGTGGAAGATCTCTCCCAGTCTGTCTGCCTGTTTCTCTCTCTTTGTGTCTCTCTGCCTTTCAAATAAATAATTTTTTTTTTAAAAGAAGACCAGTCACATCAAATATAGCCACCCAAACTGGCACATTGCTGCTGTGAGTGTAAAGATATGCAAAAATTAGAGAACAATGGTATTCTCGTGAAGAGAAACATATATATCTACACTGTGACTTCTAATTCTACTTCTAGGTATTTGCCCAAGAAAAATGAAAACATACATCCATGTATATGAATTTTTTCTTTTCTTTTCTTTCTTTTTTTTTTTTTTTTTTTTTTTTTTGACAGAGTGGACAGTGAAAGAGAGAAACAGAGACAAAGGTCTTCCTTTTACCGTTGGTTCACCTCCAATGACCGCTTCGGCCAGCGCGCTGCAGCTGGCGCACCGTGCTGATCCGAAGCCAGGAGCCAGATGTTTCTCTTGGTCTCCTGTGTGGGTACAGGGCCCAAGGACCTGGGCCATCCTCCACTGCACTCCCTGGCCACAGCAGAGAGCTGGCCTGGAAGAGGGGCAACCGGGACAGAATCTGGCGCCCCGACTGGGACTAGAACCCGGTGTGCTGGCACCACAGGCGGAGGATTAGCCTAGTGAGCCGCAGCACCGACCCCATGTATGTGAATTCTTCCAGTGTCGCTCCCCCTCTTCGTGGAGGAGCAACACAGGACCCTGCGCTGTTCTTTCGTCTGCTCGGCCCTCCCCGGGTTTGCTGCTGGTTCTTCCCGGGTTGGCTACTATCCCTTCCACCTCCGTGGAAGGGCAGTTCCCCCTGGCCGCATTCCCCACTTCCGCAGGGGAGCGGCACACCGCCGGCCGGGTCTCTCGGGGGCTGCACGGGTGTTCCTTCAGCTAGATGTTCCCCATAGATGTTCCTGATGCATGCCGTCTCTCTCCTCCTTTATAGTCCTCCTCCGCCAATCCCAACTCGGCTGCCCACACGCCGAGTACGCTGCTCTCCTCCAATCAGGAGCAAGTCCTACAGTTTATTAGTTGAACTGGAGGCAGCTGTGCGGAAGCTGTTTACTTCTCTCCCAGCGCCATGTTGTGGGAGAGCAGATGCATAGAATAAGTCCTAATTCGAGTAACTTAGTCTAGTCCGGATTGCTCCCCACAGATCCCCCTTTCTTTTTATTTTTTAGCGTTGATACGCGCCGGTCTTCGGTGTCCCGCGGCACACACTCTGCTCTACTTGCTAGAGTTGCCACAGGCTCTTACAAGTCCTATCAATCAGGAAAACCGAATCCGGGTCCTCTCTTCGCCATGTTGTGAGGAGGTTTTTAGGCGCTGATGCGTGCCTGTGTTCGGTGCCCTGCAGCGCATGCTCTGCTCTGCTAGAACTGCCTGCAGGTGTTTACAAAACCTATCAGGCAAACCGAATCCAAGCCTTCTCATTGCCGTATTGTGGGGGAGACTTATTAGTGTTGGTTTGTGCCTATCTTCGGTGACCTGCAGCTCATACTCTGGTCGAGCTGCTTGCTGGCGCTTACCGCCTTAAATCAGGCAGACCGAATCCAAGCCTCCTAATTGTTGCATTGTGGGGAAGCTTTACTGATGTTAATTCGTGCCTGTCTTCGGTGACCTGCGGCGCATAAGCTGCTAGCTGCCCGCAGGTGCTCATCGCCTCACTTGATTAGGCAGACCGAATCCAAGCTCTCACATTGCAGTGTTGTAGGGAGGCCTTTTTATTTCTTTATTTCTCTATCTCCGGGCATTCCTATTTCTCCCATTTTACTTCTATCTTCCAGCATTCCTATTTTTCTCACTTTACTTCTAAACTTCTGTTTCTCTTATCCCTGCGGCTTTCCGGCACCTCGCCCCGCCGGCGGGTTCCCGGCTCTGCGCCGCTTCAGCCCGCGCGCCTCTCTCATCTGCGCAGCTTCCCGGCTTTGCGCGGCTCGGCTTCGCGCGCTCCGCGGTCTCCACGCTTAACCCTTTCGCATCTGAACCACGGCCTACGCCAGCCCCGTTCCCTATCTATTCACGCCCCGTGCTCTCTCTGCACGCGGCGGCTTCCGCGAGTAACACAGCGTAGCTTACGTGTCCGCCACTAGCATTCAATCTAAGTTCCCCGGGCTAGCCTGGCGAATTCAACCCAGCGTACGTCTCCGCCCCACGGTTTGGCTTCCCGTCCTTTGCTCCCCGGGCTAATCAGACGGATCCCAATCTGGCTTACGTCTCAGCTTCTGGTTTCAACTTTTCGCCCCCTATTCCCGGGCTAACTTGAGAATCCCAAAGTGGCTTTCGTATCCGCCTTGGCCTGCCCCCCGCGGCTTCAATTTCCCTAACACTTTTCTCTACCCGGTATATTTCCCCAAGCTTTCCTCCAACGATATTCCTCCCTCATTTCTCCTGGCCTCTCCCCACAGTCCGCGTCCGAGTCTGTTTGTTCTAGCTTTCACTTTCGCTTTCGACCTTAGAGATTTCTCCCAGCTTCCCCCCGTAGTCCGTATCTGAGTCTATGCCTAGGCTTTCAATAGCTTCTTCCGGCACCCTTTTCGTCCGGCTTTTCCCTAGGCTGTTTGCTAGTTTCTCTCCGATATTTTCCCAGTTCTTCCCGTTTCTTCCCTCCTAAGTTTGCTATCCGTCCTAGGTTTCCTATCCAAGCTAGGTTTCCTATCCGAGTCAGGTTTCCTATCCGAGTCACGGCACCATTATGTCGCTCCCCCTCTTCGTGGAGGAGCAACACAGGACCCTGCGCTGTTCTTTCGTCTGCTCGGCCCTCCCCGGGTTTGCTGCTGGTTCTTCCCGGGTTGGCTACTATCCCTTCCACCTCCGTGGAAGGGCAGTTCCCCCTGGCCGCATTCCCCACTTCCGCAGGGGAGCGGCACACCGCCGGCCGGGTCTCTCGGGGGCTGCACGGGTGTTCCTTCAGCTAGATGTTCCCCATAGATGTTCCTGATGCATGCCGTCTCTCTCCTCCTTTATAGTCCTCCTCCGCCAATCCCAACTCGGCTGCCCACACGCCGAGTACGCTGCTCTCCTCCAATCAGGAGCAAGTCCTACAGTTTATTAGTTGAACTGGAGGCAGCTGTGCGGAAGCTGTTTACTTCTCTCCCAGCGCCATGTTGTGGGAGAGCAGATGCATAGAATAAGTCCTAATTCGAGTAACTTAGTCTAGTCCGGATTGCTCCCCACAGATCCCCCTTTCTTTTTATTTTTTAGCGTTGATACGCGCCGGTCTTCGGTGTCCCGCGGCACACACTCTGCTCTACTTGCTAGAGTTGCCACAGGCTCTTACAAGTCCTATCAATCAGGAAAACCGAATCCGGGTCCTCTCTTCGCCATGTTGTGAGGAGGTTTTTAGGCGCTGATGCGTGCCTGTGTTCGGTGCCCTGCAGCGCATGCTCTGCTCTGCTAGAACTGCCTGCAGGTGTTTACAAAACCTATCAGGCAAACCGAATCCAAGCCTTCTCATTGCCGTATTGTGGGGGAGACTTATTAGTGTTGGTTTGTGCCTATCTTCGGTGACCTGCAGCTCATACTCTGGTCGAGCTGCTTGCTGGCGCTTACCGCCTTAAATCAGGCAGACCGAATCCAAGCCTCCTAATTGTTGCATTGTGGGGAAGCTTTACTGATGTTAATTCGTGCCTGTCTTCGGTGACCTGCGGCGCATAAGCTGCTAGCTGCCCGCAGGTGCTCATCGCCTCACTTGATTAGGCAGACCGAATCCAAGCTCTCACATTGCAGTGTTGTAGGGAGGCCTTTTTATTTCTTTATTTCTCTATCTCCGGGCATTCCTATTTCTCCCATTTTACTTCTATCTTCCAGCATTCCTATTTTTCTCACTTTACTTCTAAACTTCTGTTTCTCTTATCCCTGCGGCTTTCCGGCACCTCGCCCCGCCGGCGGGTTCCCGGCTCTGCGCCGCTTCAGCCCGCGCGCCTCTCTCATCTGCGCAGCTTCCCGGCTTTGCGCGGCTCGGCTTCGCGCGCTCCGCGGTCTCCACGCTTAACCCTTTCGCATCTGAACCACGGCCTACGCCAGCCCCGTTCCCTATCTATTCACGCCCCGTGCTCTCTCTGCACGCGGCGGCTTCCGCGAGTAACACAGCGTAGCTTACGTGTCCGCCACTAGCATTCAATCTAAGTTCCCCGGGCTAGCCTGGCGAATTCAACCCAGCGTACGTCTCCGCCCCACGGTTTGGCTTCCCGTCCTTTGCTCCCCGGGCTAATCAGACGGATCCCAATCTGGCTTACGTCTCAGCTTCTGGTTTCAACTTTTCGCCCCCTATTCCCGGGCTAACTTGAGAATCCCAAAGTGGCTTTCGTATCCGCCTTGGCCTGCCCCCCGCGGCTTCAATTTCCCTAACACTTTTCTCTACCCGGTATATTTCCCCAAGCTTTCCTCCAACGATATTCCTCCCTCATTTCTCCTGGCCTCTCCCCACAGTCCGCGTCCGAGTCTGTTTGTTCTAGCTTTCACTTTCGCTTTCGACCTTAGAGATTTCTCCCAGCTTCCCCCCGTAGTCCGTATCTGAGTCTATGCCTAGGCTTTCAATAGCTTCTTCCGGCACCCTTTTCGTCCGGCTTTTCCCTAGGCTGTTTGCTAGTTTCTCTCCGATATTTTCCCAGTTCTTCCCGTTTCTTCCCTCCTAAGTTTGCTATCCGTCCTAGGTTTCCTATCCAAGCTAGGTTTCCTATCCGAGTCAGGTTTCCTATCCGAGTCACGGCACCATTATGTCGCTCCCCCTCTTCGTGGAGGAGCAACACAGGACCCTGCGCTGTTCTTTCGTCTGCTCGGCCCTCCCCGGGTTTGCTGCTGGTTCTTCCCGGGTTGGCTACTATCCCTTCCACCTCCGTGGAAGGGCAGTTCCCCCTGGCCGCATTCCCCACTTCCGCAGGGGAGCGGCACACCGCCGGCCGGGTCTCTCGGGGGCTGCACGGGTGTTCCTTCAGCTAGATGTTCCCCATAGATGTTCCTGATGCATGCCGTCTCTCTCCTCCTTTATAGTCCTCCTCCGCCAATCCCAACTCGGCTGCCCACACGCCGAGTACGCTGCTTTCCTCCAATCAGGAGCAAGTCCTACAGTTTATTAGTTGAACTGGAGGCAGCTGTGCGGAAGCTGTTTACTTCTCTCCCAGCGCCATGTTGTGGGAGAGCAGATGCATAGAATAAGTCCTAATTCGAGTAACTTAGTCTAGTCCGGATTGCTCCCCACATTCCAGCAGCTTTTTTTTTTTTTTTTTAAGATATTTTATTCATTTGAAAGGCACAGTTAGGTCTTCCATCCTCTGGTTTACTCCCCAAATGGCCAAAATGGTCAGGGCTGGGCTAGATTGAGGCCAGGAACCAGGATCTTCTTCCAGGTCTCCCACATGGGTACAGGGGCCCAAGAATTTGGGACATCCTCCACTGCTTTCCCAGGTGGCAGGGGATGTGTCAAGATGTTCTCACTCTTGGGAAATCCATTTAAGTAATTAAAGTTTATGGAAACAAATAGGCTATGATGTAGTGAACACATTTTGCAGGAATTAAAAAAGAGATTTATTTGTTTGAAAGAGAGAATCTCCCAAGCACTTGGGCCATCCTCTGCTGTTTACCCAGGCACACCCCTGGTAGCTGGATGGAAGTGGAGCATCCAGTACCTGAACAAGTACTCCTATGGGATGCCAGGGTCTCAGGCTGCTGTTGAACCCACTGCACCACAAGGTTGGCCCCTGCATGAATTTTTAAAATGAAAGATTACATTAAAATATAAATCACAGGGCTGGTGCTAGGATGCAGCTGGTTAAGCCACTGTCTGCAGTGTCCGTGTCCCATAAGGGTCCTGGCTGCTCCACTTCCAATCCAGCTCCTGCTAATGCATCTGGGTAAGCAGCAGAAGATGGCCCAAGTGCTTGGGCCTCTGCACCCACATGGGAGATCTGGAAGAAGCTCCTGTTTCCTGGCTTTGGCCTGGCCCAGCCTTGGATGTTGTGTCATTTGAGGAAGTAAAGCAGCAGATGGAAGATCTCTCTTTCTGTCTCTGTCTTTTTCGTTCTCTCTCTGACTTTAAATACATAAATCTTTTTTTTTTTTTTTTTTGAAACTTGCTTTGTAAGAGTCAGAGTTAAGAAGAATCTCTAGTTCCCCAGGCCCATTCTTCCCTTCTCCACTGTGGCCAGGGAGAATTTAGGGGAAGAGTGAGTCTACAGCATTATTTCTCCTTTAAATCACTGGGAAACATGAGTGTGTCTGGCTGTAGGTCTTGCCTCTTTGGGTCTGCATGGCCCATGGAGCAAGCAGACTCTGTTTGGATACTGAGGGTCAGCTCCACTAGAGAGGCCTGGTGTTCGGTCTTGGGATGGTGGTGGGGGCTGTGGCCCAGCTACCTCATTCTCGTGGTTGCCTTCTACATGGGCAGAAAAGGACATGTGGCTTCTAAACGTGCCACAGGAAGCACCACCACTTTCCCCAGCGTGTTGTGGGGCCTAACAGCTCAGAGAACCAGAGCTCTGATTCTATTTTTAAAAATTAATTAACTGGGGCCGGTGCTGGTGCCGTGGCTCACTAGGTTAATCCTCTGCCTTCAGCACTGGCATCCCATATGGGCACCGGGTTCTAGTCCCGGTTGCTCCTCTTCTAGTCCAGCTCTCTGCTGTGCCCTGGGAAGGCAGTGGAGAATGGCCCGGGTCCTTGGGCCCCTGCACCCACATGGGAGACCAGGAGGAAGCACCTGGCTCCTGGCTTCAGATTGGTGTAGCGCTGGCTGTTGTAGACATCTGGGGAGTGAACCAACGGAAGGAAGACCTTTCTCTCTGTCTCTCTTTGTCACTGTCTGTAACTCTATCTGTCAAATAAATAAATGAAAATCTTTAAAAAATTAATTAATCAAATTGGCAGGCAGAGACAGCAAGAAAGCTTCCACGTGCTGGTTCACTCTCCAAATGACCACCATGGCCCCCAGCTGGTGAGCCTGGAACTCAGTCCAGGCCTCCCACAGTGGCAGGAACCTAATTACTTGAGCCATCACCACTGCCTCCCTGGGTCTGCATCAGCAGGAATCTGGAATTAGGAACCAGAGCCAGAACCGAATCCAGGGGCTCTGATGTGAGACAAGGGTGTCTTCACCAGGGTTTTAGCCACTAGGCCAAATGCGCCCTGATCCCTGATTCTTAATTTTTTTAAGATTTATTTTATTTATTTGAATGACAGAGTTACAGAGAGATGTAGAGACAGGTCTTCCATCTGCTGGTTCACTCCCCAGATGGCCACAACAATTGGAGCTGCGCCGATCTGAAGCCAGGGTCCAGGAGCTTCCTCTGGATCTCCCACGTGGGTGCAGGGGCCCAAGGACTTGAGCCATCTTCTGCTGCTTTCCCAGGCCAAAGCAGAGAGCTGGATCAGAAGAGGAGCAGCCAGGACTAGAACCGGAGCCCATATGGGATGCCGGCGCTTTAAGCCATAGCATTAACCCACTGCACAACAGCGACCCCCTCCCCATTCTTTTAATATCCCTGAGATGAACATTTTGGGAAAGGCTCTGAAGGCGTTTTCCCATGACCTTTATTGTTTATCAAAAGCTGCATGCAAACACCCCTCCCACCCCGCCCCAGCTTCCAACTCCTTGCTCATTGACATAACTCTTCCATCATCTAGACCTTGGACACGGTGGAGGTCAAGGGTCAGCAAACCACAGCCAGTGGCCACAGGCCTGCTTTGGTACCACCTGAGTGGTGAGAATAATTTCCACATATTTAATGAGTGAAACAAAAGAGGAATAATTCATGACTTGTGAAATTTATATGAAATTCCAATTTCCAAGTCCATAAATAAAGTTTTACTAGAACACAGCCCCACTCATTCACTTGTGCATTATTTATGGCAGCTTCGAGGGACAGCGGCAGCGATGAGTGGTGTGACAGAGACCACATGGCCCACACACCGAAAGTATTTACTCCCTGGCCCTTTACCTAAAGAGTCTGCCAACCCCTGGTGCAGAGCAGAGCCTTGTCTGGAGCCTGCAGGGGCTCCATGGGGAGATGGGGTGACTGGGGAGCAGTCTGCAAGGCAAGCTGTCCAGGTGGAAGGCCCTCCTCCCCAGGCAAAATCCACGCCCCATGGCCTTGCCGGGAGCCTGGACCGGGCCTCAGTGCTCCCTGGAGCTACAGATTCCTGGCAGTCAGCACTTAGCACACTCCTGAGCTCAGAGAACTTCCATGGTGCATGCAAGAATGGCCTTAGGTCTGTGGAACATGGGTGTTCACTCTGGGCACCAAGACTCTGATTAAAAAGAAAAAAGGAGACAGTTTCTCTGGACAATGGTTTACTTGTTATTAAATTTATCCGAGTATATTAACTGCACTTGATGTACATGCGTAGTTACCCTCAGTGAAAGATGCTCAGGTAGATCTGGGTCTGGTTCACTTAGGACGGAATGAAAGACAAAGGATGTCACGTGAATTCATGTTTGCTGTTTTTATAGTAAGCTTCACCTGCTTTCCGCCCTGTGTGAAGCTCAGTGAGGCAGCCTGGCTTCGCAGGCAGGGAACTGGCTGCTGACGACTCCTCTGTGACAGAGCTATGCAAATGTGGGTGCCTGTGTCAGCCTTCTGAGCCCAAGTCTGGTCATCAGCCATTGAAGTGGGGAAAATGGCAGCTTCTGGACACACAGTATGTCTACAACCTGTATCTCTCCTCTTCCCCCACCCTATATAAGCCATTCCTTAAGGTATCATGTCCAGAAGTAACTGATAGCTTCTTTTTTAAATATTTATTTATTTATTTGAAAGAATTACACAGAGAGAGGAGAGGCAGAGAGAGAGAGAGAGGTCTTCCATCCGCTGGTTCACTCCCCAACTGGCCGATCTGAAGCCAGGAGCTTCTTCCGGGTCTCCCACATGGATGCAGGGGCCCAAGGACTTGGGCCATCTTCTACTGCTTTCCCAGGCCATAGCAGAGAGCTGGACTGGAAGTGGAGCAGCTGGGTCTTGAGCCGGCGCCCGTTTGGGATGCCAGCACTGCAGGCAGCAGCTTTATCCACTGCGTCACAGCACCGGCCCCTGATAGTTATTTTTAAAGTGTGAAACATTTCTCATTTCTAGTTTGCATTGTTGGCTTGAAAGCATCTGTATCCCATGGCTCTGGCCATTTGAACAAAGGGATGCAAACATCTTAATCCTTTTGTAGATTATTTGAACCACACAAGCAGCCAATTTAGACAGTCCTGAGGCAAAACCCATCCTGATATCTTTTTTAAAAAAATGGATTTGTTTTATTTATTTGAAAGGCAGAGTTAGACAGAGAGGTCTTCTGCCTACTGGTTCACTCCCCAAATGGCTGCAATGGCCAGAAGCCAGAAGCTTCTGGGTCTCCCACGTGGGTGCGGGGGCCCAAGTAATTGGGCCATCCTCCACTCCATTCCCAGGCTCTTTAGCAGGGAGCTGGATGGGAAGTGGAGCAGCCAGGTCTCTAACCAGCGCCCATATGGGATGCTGGCATTGCAGGTGGCAGTGGCTAGCTTCCCCATCCTGGTATCTTAAAAATCCTCTTCTCTTTGTACATTTTCCCTCCAAATTGTCTAGAAAAATAGGTGGTTTTGGTGTCTGTTTCCATCTTCCCACTGGAGAAACACTTGAGGGTGTTTATTCATAGTTGGTGTGGTCTGATGGGGCCACACTGGGCCACACTGAGGAGGGGGAGCTGGAACATGGAAGTGCAGTCGCTGGGGAGATGGAGCCTCTCCTGGTGCAGCTCCCTCATGCTGCAGATGAGGAGACCAGGCTCAGGACGAGAGCTCTGTCCATGGCCACACAGCTCCCTGATGGCAAGGCGGGTACTGTAAGCAGGTGTCCTTGCTGGCCTTGTTCCCTAAGACTGTGGCATTTCCCTGATAATGCACAGACTGGAGAGTCTGGCCCACTGACCCTGAGTGGTGCTGACGACTTTCGACCTCACTGACAGTTCCTGTCCTTGGCCATTGCCTCCAGCCCCATCTCCTTCTTGTCTGGAGTGAGCCTCTGCATGCTCCCCCTTAGCACCCACCTTCAGCATCATGGGTACCCGAGGGTAGCTTTCCCTGGGCCGTGCGGAGCTGTGGCGGCTCTTTGGGCAGCGTTACACAGGAGCAGTATCCTTCCTGCTTACACAGTCTCAGAACTCATTTTTGTACCAAGGACATCAAATAAACCCAGACAATGCCAGGCAGCTCCGTGGTTACGGCTCCAGGAGATGAATCACGTCGCTCACTCTCTAAAATTGTGTCCTGTTTCTTATCAGCCCCGTCGGAGAGCTCGGACAAAAAAGCAGAGATGTTTCTGCCAGGCGGGTGGGAAGTGAGGTCTGGCTTTGATATGCGTCTGCGGATGAAGGGCGCAGGATGACGATAGCAGAGCCTCTCCCTCCATCTCCACTGGGGTCTTGGCCCTCGATAGGTTTCAATATCCTGTGCCGCTGACGTCTGACCCACAGGTCGGGAAGACAGCCTTTGTAGCCTGTCAGTGATGAGAAGTCCTCTCTTGCTTTCTGCAGAGGGAGTGGGGACAGCAGGGCGCTGAGAAGCAGGTACCTCCTGGGGTTCAAATCTGTGTAACACATGCACTGGAATAGCCGGCAGTATAAGCCATGGTCTCCTAGGTATGTGGATGGTAGTGATTCCTTTACTTCATGAAGGGTATATTCTAAGTTTTCTATGTTACAGCTGGTGTCATAAGGAAGTAAACGTTTTAAAAGCAGATATGAGGGAGCAGACATTTGGCACTATGGTTAAGATGTCACTTGGGACATCTCTATCTCCTATCGGAGTGCCTGGGTCTGAGTTCCTGTCCCACTTCCAGTTCCATCTTCCTGTGAACCCTGGGAGGCAGCAGATGATAGCCCAAGTACTTGGGTCCCTGCCACCCATTTGGGAGACCTGGGTTGACTCTGGCTCTTGGTTTTGGTCTGGCCTAACCCCAGATGTTGCAGGCATTCAGAGAATAAACTAACGGATAGAAGATCTCTCTCCATCTTTCTCTCTGCCTTTGAAATAAAATGAAGATAAAGAAATGTGAAAACAGTTGTGTACAACACAGTTCCATTTTTTCATATACATTCTTACAGACACACATGCGTAAAACAAGACTGGAAGTAGAGGGACCAGAATGCTTGCAGAATTTCATTGTGGGCAGTAGAAAAGTGGGTGCTCTTTTCCTTCTTTTTTGTTTGCAAGGTGTTCCACAGCTTCCACAAGGGACATACCTCAATAGTGTTCACCCAGGTGCTCCGGGTGTCCTTGCTCAGCTCTGTGGGCCTGCAGTGTTCCCTGGGGCCGAGCTGACAGCCCTGAGCTGGCCCAGTGGATGTGTCTCAGGCCGAGGGAGGCATACTTTGGAACTCAGTGACCCAACCCTTCCAGAGTTGAAGGAGTAGCCTGTTTGGTGGTAGAGGAGCGGTGGTGGAATTCGTTCCTTCACAGTTAGTGCTGTGGGTGGGTGGGGGCCAGCACCTGCCGGCAACCCAAGATCATCCATGCACCTCTACTCTCCATCTCCTGCCTCAGGCCAGGGCTCCAGGTCATCTAGTCCATTTCCCCCATGCGCCTCTGTGCCCTTGCTTCTTTGTGTGTCTAGATGGGATGAAACAGGGGATCACCTTTTTATATAAAAAATATTTATTAATTTGAAAGAGTTACAGAGAGGCAGAGAAAGAATCTATCTTCTGGTTCACTTCCCAGATGGTCACAGTGGCTGGAGCTGAGCCGATCCAAAGCCAGAGCCAGGATCCAGGAGCTTCTTCTCGGTCTCTCACGTTGGGGCAGGGGCCCAAGCACTTGGGCCATCTTTGCTGCTTTCCCAGGCCACTAGCAGAAATCTGGATTGAAAGTGGAACAACCAGGACTCAAACTGGCGCCCATGTGGGATGCTGGCACTGCAGGCAGCGGCTCTACCTGCTACGCCACAGCGCCGGTCCCTTACCTTCTTTTCTTAAAGGTGGGGTTTTCAATTCCCTTTCTCATCTCTCCTCTTGGTTGTTATTTTTCCTTCTACTTCTGCTTCTCTTTGCCCCTCCAGTCCAAAACAACACGGTCAACAACCACATTTATTATGACGATAGCTCGTCATTATTATTGTTTCTGTTGCTGTTTTCTGGTTTAGCCTTCCCTCAGCTACTGCAGAATTATCTAGAAACACAAGAGGCAAGGTAGGGGCAATGTTTAAGTCTATGGTGAGAAGTCAGCATCTGTCTTGCCAGCTGAGCAGGTAGTATACGACATTAACTGGAGCCAGGGAGCTCCTGATGATCATAACGTAGTCTGAAGTGAGATTCCTGGGTACTGCAGTAACGAAAGCCCAGCTCTGGATCGTTACACAGCGTGAGTCATGATTTCAGTCCCGAGCAGCCAGCGCAGAAGCAAGCCCTAGAGGCGGGCTGGAATCCCAGCAGCTCCTCGCCAGCAAAGAAGGGCATTCCCGTGAGGCGCTGAGCCGTGGCGGCTCGGAGAGGCTAGAGAGCAGGAGCAGCTCCTCGAACCTGCAACCTCGGGGGCAAACTCGTGGGATTTGGGGAGGGCTGGAGAGAGATGTGGTCAGCGAGCACCCCTCCTGGGCCACGGACCCTCAGGAAATCTGCAGGGACTTCCCAGGAGCCCAGTGGGAGCCGGCTGGCTACCAGGAGGTCGGTCATTTCCCGAGGAGCTTGCTGGACGCGAGCTGTGCGCAGTGGGAAGGAGGCTGCTGATGGTAGCAAGATGCCGATTATTTTTATTGTTATCAGCAATACAGTGAAAGCACACACAAGAACAGGTTTAGGGTGACACCAGAGCTCACCATCCCACCCCCACCCCCACCCTGTCCTGGCACCGAGGCGGGCAGCTCTGGCTGTGAGAACACCAGGAAGATGCTGGGGGCGAGATAGGAGGGCGGTGAGGCCTTGGCTCGTGAGCGAGCTGCCGTGCCACCAGTCCTTGAAGGACCCCAGGAAATGCCACCCCCTCCAAATACTTGAGGACCGTGGCCTGTCCCGAGGGGGGCAGAAATCGCCCACACGTCAGCACAGGGTCAGAGGGTGCTGGGGCTGGGAGAGGGGAGGGCACTGGGATGGGCCTGTGTGACCTTGCTCATGGAACTGGGGAGTGAGAACGACCAGCCAAGACTGAAGGCCGTGCAAGGTCAGGGACCTGCCCACTGCAGAGGCCTACCTTGGCCTTGGAGAAGACAGCAGGAGCTGTCCAGGGACAGAGTGGCCCAGGATTGGCGGGGGTGGTGGAGTCAGGAAAGAGGCTGTCAGTGTAAAGAGCTACTTGGAGCTCATGAGGGGTTGTAGGCCTTGCAAATGTCTGCGAGCTGCCGACCAGGAGGAATACCAGCCTGTGGGGTGAGAACCTGGGGAGAAGGAGAGCGAGCAAGCAAGAAGCCCCGAGGATGGCAACTTGGCCAGCAGCAGACTGACGCCCAGCGCGAGGAGGCTGCATGGCACAGTTTCGCCCTAAATCCAAAGACCCAGCAGGGAAGAACCACAGAGGGAAGTGATTTCTGCAGTGGCCCGTCTACCCTGAGTGCAGTAGGAAGCCTGTGTTCCAAAAGTTTCTTCCAGATGAGGTTATCATTTAAAATTAAAGTTATTTGCACGGGAAAGAGACAGAGAATTCTTGTCCACTGATTCACTCCCCAAATGCCTCGAACTGCTGGGGCTGACAAAACCAGAAGCCAAAAACTCAATGTAGGTCTCCCACGTGGGTAGTAGGGAGCTAAGTCCATGAGCCAGCACCACTGCCTGCCAGGGTGCACGTTAGCAGGAAGCGGGAGTAGGGAGCAGAGCCAGAACCCAGACACTCTATTGTGGGGGGCAAGTGTCCCAGCTGGTGTCTTAGCTGCTAGGCCAAATGCCTGCCCATAACGAAGTATGAAAACAGGCTGCCATTGTGGCACAGTGGGTTAAGTTGCGGCCTGCAATGCCAGCATCCCGTATGGGTACTGGCTCCAGTCCTGGCTGCTCTACTTCCCATCCAGCTCCCTGCTAAAGCATCCGGGAAAAGCAGTCCTTAGGCCCCTATACCTACATGGGAGACCCCGATGGAGTTCCAGGCTCCTGGCTTCACCTTGGCCCAGCCCTGGCTGTTGCAGGCATTTGGGGACTAAACCAGCAGACAGAAGTTTTCTCTTTCCCTCTCTCTCCTTAATTCTGCCTTTCAAATAAAACAAAATCTTTTTAAAAATAATTATTAAAACAATTGCTTTACTGTTTGTTCCCCAAGCCATCCCCACAATGGGAAAAGGGTTTGGCCCTCTCAGCACAGAATGAGCTGAGTACTGTCGTGTGCCACGTAAAGACTGTTGTGGTCAGCTGTGGACCGAGAATGCAACAGTGATGCCAGGAGGGTCTCTCACCTGGAGATGTCCCAGCTGTCTCAGCTTGTCTAAGTGTGCTCCCCCACCGCTCTCAGAGTGTGTCCCATTCACTAAGCAACTGATAGCTGACTTGCACTGGGAGAGATGGCCCAGAAGAGGCACAGCAGGAGGCAGGCATTGTGTCGCTGCAGGTTAAGTTGCCTCTTGGGAGCCCTGCATCTCATGTCAGTGCCTGGGATCGAGTCCCACCTCTGCTTCTGATCCAGCTTCCTGCTGATGTGCTTGGGAAGACATGTCTCCGCTCTCTGGGTGCCTGGTAATATGAACTCCTTGGGTGGTTCTGCATGCTGAGTTCTGATTAATGAGCAGAAAGGATTTGACTTCACAGCTGGAACACTGAAAAACTGCTTGTGTGGGGGCCGGCGCTGTGGCGTAGTGGTTAAAGCTGCGGCCTGCGGCACCAGCATCCCATATGGGTGCCAGTTTGAGTCCTGGCTGCTCTACTTCCAATTCAGCTCTCTGCTATGGCCTGGGAAAGCAGTAGAAGATGGCCCAAGTCCTTGGGTCCCTGCATCCGTGTGGGAGGCCTGGAAGAAGCTCCTGGCTCCTGGCTTCTGATCGGCACAGCGCCAGCTGTTGCGGCCAATTGGGGAGTGAACCAGCAGATGGAAGACACCTCTCTCTCTGTCTCTCTCTCTCTCTCTCTCTCTGGCTCTACCTCTCTGTAACTCTGTCTTTCAAATAAATAAAATATTAAAAAAAAAAAAACTGACTTACGTGAGCCCTTACAGGGCTCCCTGCCTCCTTCCTGGATGGCAGTGGCCACATTGTCAAGTTGAAGTCACCCTGAAGCAGGGTCCCCGAGTGATTCCAAAGCGCAGAGCTCCTGCCAACTTTGCATGGGTGGCATGAGCACGGAGCCATCCTTCCTTGTGCTAAGCCACTGAGGGGTTGGGGTTCCCTCTTTCTGCAGCGTACCCCAGCGTATCCTGACTGATCAGGTGATGGGGCAGGGGGAGAAACAAGGCCGCCTCCTTTTGGTATGGATGCCTGTGAGAGTGATGAGTCCACAAAGAATGCCACCAGGGAGCCTTTCCCGTGTCAACAGTGACTGCAGTGAGGAGAGAAAAACAAAACAGAAGATGTGAGAGCTGTGCAGAAGGAATGCAAATGCAGAGCGTCTCCGCTCTGTGTTCCTGCTCAGCACCTGGAGACCGCATGGCTAGAGCAAGTCTCGCCTCTCCTTAGGGGACCTGCCTGTGGGGGTGGTTCCCGCAGCTGTGAGGCAGCCATCCATCAGCGCGCTGGCCGCTCAGGGAGAGCCCTGGATTTGGGCCGGGGAAATGAAGGAATGGGAGGAGCTACGGAAGATGCTGCCTCCGTGGAAGCCTCTGTCTGTCCCGTGGGCTCAGTCCCTGCAGAGCTGTGCTGCACTGTGGCCAGAGGCCTGGGGTCTGATGGTCCCAAGGTGATGAGTCCCGGGCAGGGGTGAGGCTTTGTAGCTGAGACAAGCTCCGGAGGAGACCAGGGTGTTCAGGTCAGGGCCGGGAGGCCGCCCCAATGCCTGTAGAAGGCTCAGTAGTAGAGCCACCTGCAGCAGTGGCTGAGTATTGGAGGGGGGTACACTTCAATATTATGCAGTATTACCTCTGGCCCGCATCTTCCCAGGAGAAGAGTAGCTGAAAAGGGTGACTGATCCCAGGGAGTTAGCGACATCATTTGCAGCTGAACCTGACCCCAGGAGTCTTTATGAATGGGCTGGCATCTGGGGGTGCTGTATGCACAGGCTACAGCTGCACACGTCCTTTCCTGGCCAAGAAAAATGGCTCACTGATCCTCAAACACACACGTGGCCATGCATCACCACTGAGATGATGCAAATCAAATTGGCAAGAGGGCACGGACCTCCTCCAATCCCCGCCAGCTCAGCTTGCCAGGCCCGACTTGATTCACCTGTGGCTGATCCTAACTTAGAGACGGGAAGGATTTACATACCCTGTCCTTGCTCCCTAGAGCCACCCAGGCCATCCATCACACACACACACACACACACACACACTCGGGCTCCTGGCAGTTCTGGACACTCCCTTTAGGAAGGTGAGCTGCAGCAGCACTAGGCATTGATACTCCAAACCCACCATAAAAAGGCCCTGGGTAGGCTCCATGTGACAGGGACAGAGATGGATATTTCAAGTTCTGCTAAGTACTGGAGTGTCTCCTTTAACATGAACCCTCTCCAGCTCCTCTGGGTTTTTAGGCACTTGGAATCTGACAGTAAGCAGGCCTTGAGCGGCTGGCTCCTAATTCTCCTTGGGAAGGAAGTTCCTAGGGATGGAAATGCCATCCAGCGAGGCAGAGGCCCTGGGGTTAGCATCAGCTCTGCCTCGCGCTGCTGTGTGATTGTGGGCGAGAGACTGAGCCATTCTCAGCCTTAGTGTCCATCTTAGAAAACAGAAACAAAAACAACACCAAGGCAGGTGGCTGTGCGAGTTGCACTGCGAGCATCTAGCGTGCCTTCCGAGAGGACGGGGGCTGAGATGACATTAAGACTGATCGAGGCTTGGAAACCAGCCAAGGTGTCTGCCTCCCCTGCTGTGATGTATGCCGCGATCTGCAGAGACTGGCCAGGCCCCAGACTTGCATCACGATGAACTCCGTCGGCGTCTCCACCGAGAAAGAGGGAGGCCACCTCTGGCCTGCCTCGAGCCAGAGGGACAGCAGAAGCTGCAGGCGCTGCCGCAGCCTCTCCTCTCACAGGCTACCGTAACATCTCACACGGTGGTTCTCACACCAGTGGCCCCGAGGAGGGTTTGTGGATGCACAGATCCCTGGGCCCTCCTCCTCCTCCAGGACGGAGCAGGACTGGGGCGGGCCTGGGAATGTGCATTGCTAACAAGTTCCCAGGCTGGACCGGCCCACACTCTGAGATCAGCAGCTCCAGAGCCATCTGCATTTCTCAAATGCAGGGAGGGGCAGAGCAAGACAGAGCAGCAGCCTTTCCAGTCGCTGCAAAGTCCTTTAAAATTGTTTTTATATGAAGGACTTTACTCTTCTGATAAACCCTGGCGGGTCCCAACCCGCTGTGAGGCACACACTGCGCGGGGGACACCGGAGGAGAGACAGCCTGCAGGTTGTTAACCGTTCCCCCTCCACGGGTCTGCCTCTCCGGGAAACCTCACTAATGCCCACGTGTGTCCCCAGGTTTCTGAACCAGCCTTTGACAGGAGCTCAGCTGGCAAAGTTTACAGGCCGAAAATGAAATGCACACGCCTTGGGCAATGAGTCATCTCGGTGAAGACACCTCGGTCACAGGGGCTCTTGATTTTACCACTTTGACTGGATGTGGGGCAGAGCTCCGGGCAGCGAGTGGAAAGCGCAGTCCCACAGAGCCCTGCTGGACCCTGTGACAGGCGGGCTCCAGGGTGGTGGGACACAAGACCAGGGCTGGTAGGGCGAGGGGCAGGGTTTCCAGGATAAGGGACACGCAGTCAGCCCATCTCCCCCGGCCAGGCCCCCTCCCCGCAGGATTCCTTTTCCTACATGAAATAAAGCAGCAGCTAGATACGCATCTCTGGAGGAAAACGTCTGTATTAAAAGCCAAAAAATCCACAGAAGTACAAGAAACGCCCAGCAGGCCACGTCACTGGAGAGCGGCTTGGAAGGTTTCTGGAGTCCGTTTGCAGCGGCGAGAAATCCTTCCCACGCCCCGCCCCCTCCCCTTAAAATAAATTAGAAAACAACAAATCTCAAATACAACTGCGTCCGGATACAAAGAGCTCCTGTACTACAGCAATAGTGATATAATCTTTTTGTTTTGTGATTTTTTTTTACTAAAACTTTCATTTAAAACAGTTATTAAATATATAAAACAAATACACAGGATTTGGTCATTTTCTGCCAGGAATCAGGGCGCGCGTGGAGGCGGGCAGGGGGTGCGACACTGGGAGGGGGGAGGGCCCCGCTTCTCGGCGCTCAGCCCCGGCAGTCGCGGATCCCGCCCTCACGCCCCGCGGCTCGCACCTGCTTTTCGGTAGGAGCGAGCAGCCCCACACAATCCGCGCTTTCCCACCGCGCGGGGGCCTCCCCGGCGGCCCCCTCCCGGGAAGAAGAACGAAGGACAACTACGGCACGGAGTCCCCGGCCGGCGCGCGGCCGCGGCGGTCACTTGGTCGCCGCCCCCGAGGTGACGGCCGCGGCGGCGGCGGCGGCAGCAGCGGCGGCGGCCGCGGCGGTGGTGCCCGCGGGCACGGCGGCGGGGGCGGCGGCGGGCGCGCTGGCGGCCGTCCGGCGCTGCTCCATGCCGTTGGGCAGGAAGCCGGCGATGATGGGCACCGGCCAGATGAGGGCGGCCACGCTCCACACGACGATGACCAGGGTCATGAAGCAGGCCACCAGCGTGGACTCGATGGGCTTGCGGTTCAGCCGCCAGCCCGACTCGCCCTGCAGCTCCTCCAGGCTGAAGTCCAGGCAGCAGAAATGCAGCGGCTCGCCCTGCAGCCACAGCGGCCCCGGCGGCGGCTCGGCCGCGGGGTAGGCGGGCAGCGCGGAGGGCGTCCCGGCGGTGGGGCCGGGACCGGGCGCGGCGGGCCGGAGGCGGCCCGGCCGGCGGCCGCGCACCCAGCCGCAGCCCACGCAGAGGCGCAGGTCCTGCTGCGCGCCGCCGGCTGCCAGCCCCAGGTGCTCGATGAGCAGCGGCGGCCCGACGCGGTGGAAGGCGGCGGCGAAGAAGGCGCGGCCGTGCGCGTTGGTGGAGAAGAGCAGCAGGTCGCACTGGAGGCCCCGCGGGCGGCCCCAGCGCACGAGCAGCGAGCTCAGCATCTGCCGCTGTACGCTGATGTTGCACGGCGCGGCCGCCGGCGCCTCCTCCGGACCCGCGCGCTCCGGGTGCCCGGGGGCCGCCGAGGCAAGAAGGCGCGGGGCGGCGGGCTCCCCGGCGGACGACGCGTTGGTGGGCGCCCCGAGGAGGCCCGGCGCGTCCGTGGCGCCGCCGCGGGCGGGCGGCAGCGGGCAGGCGGCGGCCAGGAGCGCGGCGAGCAGGGGCAGCATGGCCTGCGGCTGGCGCCTACGCGCGCGGGACCGGCGGCGGCTGCATGGCGAGCGGACGGCGGGGGCCGCGAGCGCCGGCGGCCGGGTGGAGCGCGGGCGCGCCGGGCACCTGCCAGCCCGCGCGGAGGCGGGGAAGGCGGCGTGCCGGGCGCGGGGATCCCTCCGGACTCGGCCGCGTCGGGGCTTCCCCGCTGGCCCCTCCGCTGGGGCCCTCGGACGGCCGCGCTGCTCTAGCGGCCCGGCGCTCGCGCGGAGCAGGATTCCCCGGCTCGGCTCCGCCTCCCGCGCGCCCCGCCCCTCCCCGCCCTCCGCGCGCGGGGCGCGGGGACTCAGGGAGGGGGGGAGGGCGGGGTTCCACGCGCCCGGCGGGCGGGGCTGGCCGCGCGGGGCCCCGGGGCAGTCGCGGGCTGGGCGCAGGCGGGGCCCGGCGCCCCCGCGCGTTGGGAGAGCCGCGTCCGCCTAGGGGAGGATTGAGGGCCACCAGATGGTGCTTCGGTCCCGTGGGCTCGAGGGTCGCCTTCGCACCTGCGCCTAACTCCACCCGCCCGATTCACGGAAGGGGACACTGAGGCAGGACGCGGGCCTCCACTGGCCACTTCAGCGGCCAGAAGCAGAATTCCGTGCCACCAGCTCTCTCTGCAGTCGCTCAGAACCGCCTACCCTGGCTTGGTCCTACCCTCAGAGCAAGCGAACCCCGAGGCGGATTCAAGAACTCTGCGGCTTTCTGGGGTGGAGAGGGCCTGGCGGCACGGACTAGAGGCTGTGCGGCTCCGGGAGCCCCGCTGGAGGCTCCCCTCCCAGGTAACCGCCGGCCCCTGGCAGGTGCGGTGAGTGCGTGTTCCGGGGAGGTCGGTGAGAATCCCTGCGCGGGCTGGCCGGGTTGGGATGTGGTGGGGAGGGTATGAGCACTTTGCTAGTAAACTGCCCTCTCGCACTCGCAAGCAAACTTCGCTGAGCCCTACGGGAATGGCCAGTGACCGGAAGCCCTTCTGGAAACTGGTCCCTTGCTTTCTGACAATAAGAACAAGGGGTCTGAAGGCTGCAAACAGCCTGGGGAGGTACAGGTCCTCGCGCACCCCCACACATGCTGGCGGGGCACGTCCGTCTTAGGACTTGGTGGCAGTCACCTCACAGGGGTGCTGCTGCCCTGGGTCTCTGCATCTGTCCTGCACAGTGTCCAGCGGTGGCCGCTGGGATGGAGTTACTGCCCGTCCAGCCCAAGTTGGCTTTCTGGAATGCTTCTTGGTTTCCACAGAGAGGGACTCCCCTTTTGTTTATGGCTCCAGGGAGGATGATGGGCATTTTCCTGTGTTTCGTAAAAATGACAGCTCCTTCCAGCCGTGCGCATCTGGAACCCGCTGTCCGATGTGGCAGAGCTGTCTTTCCTCGGAGCCGAGTGGCTGGCGAGTCTCCGGGGCCGTGCCAGGCCTGGGTATCCAGGCATGCGGTTTTTTTTGTTTTTTTTTTGTTTTTTTTTTTTTTGACAGGCAGAGTGGACAGTGAGAGAGAGAGAGAAAGGTCTTCCTTTGCCGTTGGTTCACCCTCCAATGGCCGCTGCGGCTGGCGCGCTGCGGCCGGCACACCGCGCTGATCCGAAGGCAGGAGCCAGGTGCTTCTCCTGGTCTCCCATGGGGTGCAGGGCCCAAGCACTTGGGCCATCCTCCACTGCCTTCCCGGGCCACAGCAGAGAGCTGGCCTGGAAGAGGGGCAACCGGGACAGAATCCGGCACCCTGACTGGGACTAGAACCCGGTGTGCTGGCGCTGCAAGGCGGAGGATTAGCCTAGTGAGCCGCGGCGCCGTCCCCAGGCATGCGTTTTGAGCCAGGCCACTGTCCAGGACGGCAGGTGGCGTTCTCTGGGATTCCAGCTGGAGCTGTCCTGGGCCTCCGCGGACATGGTCCGTGCAGCAGCGAAGGGCCGGACAGGCAATTTCCTGCAAAGCGGTGACCCCAGGACCGGTGCCAGCCCAGCACCCTGCCCCTTGTCCAGCACACGCAAGGACCCCCTCTACCAAGTCCTCATTCACAGTGACAGTGTCATCTGGGCAGCGACACAACTCCCGATTTTCGATTGATTTTCTGTCTTTTTGGACCACTGGAAATTGAGCGTGGCAGATAACAATTCAGATATCCCCTGTGGGGTTCACTCCTGTTACCAGCAAGAGGAGAACTATGTAGCACAGGGAAGAGGCTCAGTACCAAATGGCCGATGTGTTACCCGCTCTCATTACCCTTTTCTCTGCATAGCCTTCAAGCCAGTTGTTTGACAAAGGTCGTCCCTGAACGTCACAACATCTGGTGGGTGTGGGACTGGTTTCACCGTGAGAAACTGAGGCTCGGGGTGGTTAAGTAGCCCATCTGTTAGACCTCAAAAATGTGTGTTCTTTGGGGAAGTAGAAGCATCCCATCTCAGGGGGATTGGCTGCACGTGCGCTCGATGAGTAAAAGGTGCGATTCCCTCTGAGTTGGAGAAGATGACTTTCAGTGGGTGTCTTGTAAGAGCCATGTCTGTGTCAGAACATCATTATGGGCCAGCGCCGCGGCTCACTAGGCTAATCCTCCGCCTAGCGGTGCCCTCACCCCGGGTTCTAGTCCTGGTCGGGGCGCCGGATTCTGTCCCGGTTGCCCCTCTTCCAGGCCAGCTCTCTGCTGTGGCCAGGGAGTGCAGTGGAGGATGGCCCAAGTCCTTGGGCCCTGCACCCCATGGGAGACCAGGATAAGTACCTGGCTCCTGCAATTGGATCAGCGCGGTGTGCTGGCCGCAGCGCGCCAGCCGCAGCGGCCATTGGAGGGTGAACCAACGGCAAAGGAAGACCTTTCTCTCTGTCTCTCTCACTGTCCACTCTGCCTGTCAAAAAATAAACAAACAAAAAAAACACAGCATTATATAAAGGTCGGAGCATGGCGGGGTAAGGATTCCAATCCAGCTACCCCGTATCTGCATCCTTGTTCTTTCCCGCCATTTTCACAGTCCTCTAAGATGTGCAAATGTTACTTCTGTAAGAAAAATAAAGTCCCATCACTTTTCTGACTGTGGCCGCTTTGGGATCGTCCCTTCAGCTCAGCTGGCTGGAGATGGAACTGCCGGCCCTGTTCGTAAGCTGTGACTCCTGGCCACCTCCTGTGCCATCGCCAGTTCCAGGCACATGTGGAGGAGCAGACTCCAGGCCTTTGCCCGTGCTGCTTCCGCGGCCCCGGGGTGACCGCGCGTCCTGCCTTGCTCTCTAGCTTCCTTTTGTCTCTGCTCAGGCATCAGCTCCCCAGGGAGGCCTTTGCCGATCCTCTATAAATAGCAGCTGTCCCCACCGTTCCCCCGTTCTCCTATATGGGGCTCTTCTGCTGCCTGGAATTACTGTCAGCGGACACGCTGCCGGGGGCAGGGGCGTGGTGTCCAAAAAGCTCCTGGAAGATGCTGAGTGTGGAGAAACTCTGCATGGGCTTCAAATCTTTTTGCACCCAAATGTTGTCTCTTGGCTGCATTCTCTGCACACTTTCTGAAGTCCGCCGGTGTGTTTTTCTTCTTTCCGTCTATATTGGAGGATCAGCTCTCCCAAAGCGGGACACGATACATTTTGTTCTGTGGAAATGCCGGTGGCACACAGTAGCGGCTGCACCAGTGGCTGCGGAGTGAGTGGAGTGACTCCGTCAGACTGGGCCCCGGCAGCAGGCAGGATGCAGGCAGCAGCTTTAGGGAGTGGAGCACCATAGACCCGCCTGGGTGTCCCTTCGCGTTAGGGGAAAAAGGCACCCGAACCCCCCCCATCCCCCCAGATCTTTCCGTTTTAATAAAATGATTGGAAGACGTCGGCGAGTCTCCGTTTTGTCCATACACTAGGGACCGCGGACTTTTCTACACGGGATTGTTAGAAACCACTACGGGAGGACTTCCAGGAAAGCACTTACTCATCACGCACGGTCGTTTTGTGCTCCACGTGTCCTGTGTCCCTCCTCGGTGCTCTTTAATTTTGCCGTGTGCTGCCTATGGAAGTAGTGACGTTTAAAGAAATGCTCTCTGTGGTTTATTTGAATGCCTTTCATCCGTCGACCTCCGAGTGCCGCAGGTGCAGCCGTTTCTCCGTTCTCTTAGGATGTGGGTGGAATTAAGATATTATTACCACACAGTGCAGGCTGACAGACATGCAGGCACCATGAGTGCCTTGTAAGTAGGACAGAGACAAGATGGGGCAAGAAATGAGGGGCTGAGCTGCATCAGAGTCCCCGGCAGAGGCTGTGGGTCCCGTGGGGGGTGTGTGTTAGGAGGGAGGACCGGGAGACGGGGAAGAGTGCTTTGCACACCAGTCTCTCTGGGGAATCCTGTTTGTGACATGGGCAACCTGCAGGCTGGCTGTGGGGACAGCTGAGAAGCTGCATGTGTGCACGCCGGCACCGGGGCGGTGGTCTGAAGCCGTTGGGCTTGGCTGATCAGTCCCTGATGGTCTTTGGTCTCTGGTCATTGCGGCTTCCACGCAGCCCAGCAGGCCCCCAGAGGGGCCCAGCCAGTGCTCCAGAGTGTAGGCATGCGTCCTTCCTGGGCACTGTGGTCACAAGGGACCCCTCGTCACTATTGTCCCCTTGGATGCTGGCAGCCGTGACAGGCTGCCCATAGTGAGCCGCGGGCCTCCCTGGGACGAGGCCCCCGAAGCCGGCGTCCGTGGTTGCGCAGGCTTCCTGCCGTCGGGTGCTGCGCGCCTTTGCCTGTGGCTGCCCCGTGCACGCGGTGGGCAGGGGCCGCTGCTTGTGTTTCTGGGCTGTTAGATTCCTGCGGGGCGGCTGATAGGATTTCAGCAGAGACGTGGGAGGAAAGGAGAATCTGTGAGTCTGGAGAGATGGGGCATGTCTGCAGAGAAGCGGGAGAAGGAGCCTGGCGCCCCTGTGTGGGAGAGACCACGGAGGAGAGAAAAATGCCTCCCAAACAAACGTCTCTTGTGGGCGTGGCCCGGTGGTGGTGCCTGCACCACTGGAAGCTGCCCCTTACCCAACACTTGTGTAGCAGGCCCTGCGCCGAGTGCTTGGAGTGTATCCTCACGGCGAAGTCTCATGAGGAACAAGATGCTGTGGCCATTTTACAGATGAGGTACACTGAGGGTCAGAGGAGTCTGGTCTCTTGTAAAGTCATACGGTGGCGGGGGAGGACCAAGATTCAGGCATGTCTGACAACCGCGTTCTTAACTGCAGCTCTGCTAAATGGCCTGCACCATCTGTAATAACACTGTAAGCTCCCTCCCATGTTACCGACGAGGAAGCAGGGGCAGGATGGCTGGCCTCTGGCGAGGGCTGTGTTGCCTGCAGGCCCCATGCTCAGCCCTACGTCCTAATTCCGACAGGAGATTTCCCAGTCTGATGCGTGCTCGAGGGGCAGCTGTGGACTGCACCGCCTTTCCCAGAGGGGCCGGGGCTCCGTCCAGGGCTCTGCCTTCAGGGTCCGCTCGGCACCTGGTTAGAGAAGATGCTAAGTATTGGTGGGGAGCCTGGGCTTCGTCGAGGAATGCTCCGCTCGGCCAACTCCAGCCTGGGGCTCCCAGTCTACTCAGGGAACTTCAGGTGTGACATAGCTGGATTTTAAAATAATTTATTTATAAATGATATGGCGACATGTTGAACAGAGAGAGAAGACTTGGAATTTGGCTAACCCACATATGCTGATGCGCATTTCCGTCAGTGGGTTTTGTATCCACCTTCTAACAGATTTGTCATCTGGTGTGTGTAATTCTGAGGGTTTTAGTGCAGATGACCCAGGAGGCATGGCTGGGTTATCAAAACCAGGACAGCAGAGTGATCCCCTTCAGCCACCAACGGGCGCCACCCACGTTCAGGCCGGCTGCTGCTACACAGCCCCAACACTGCCTTCAAATGCAATAATTGGCATTCCCTTTGCAGAAGGGCAGAAGAGAGGGGGGAAGCAGACACCCATTTTGAGAGAGCAGTAGCACGGGAACCCGTTTAGCAAGGCTTTTCATGACTTCCTCCTGCAGCCTGTGCACGCATGTGGGCCCTCCGCATGACCTGCTTGGGCACGCACAGCCAACCAGCCGTCCCGCCTGGCATTCCCTTCATGTTGAGGCTGTCTCTTGGTTCTGTGCTTTCTGTCTTTCTCCTGCAGGCCCCGGATTCTGGGATCTGAGAGTCGTGACTATGAGCGTGGCCTTTGGAGCCCCGCAAACCTGGCTTGGATATACTGCCTTGCTGTGTCTCAGTTTTCTTGTCTGTACAATGGGCTTAATAGCTGCTGTATTGTGAATGTTCGGTAAGGTGTTGGTTGTAGAACAATGAGGTCGGTGCCTGTACAGGTTAAGTGCTCAGCAAGTGAGATGCTTTTTGTTCTAGAAAATACTCTTTTAGGGAACGCAGGCATGTGGTTCCTCCTCCATTCCCTCCACTGCTATGGAGCTCGGTGTATTTTCACTGAAAAGAATCAACGCCGTTCGCATGGAGCCATCTCTGGTGCTTAAGTGGACCTGGAATACTGTGGCTGTGAGAGCCGGAAGGGACCCCAGAAGCCCCCGAGAACAAACTTCTACACGTGGAAGCTGAGGCCTGGAGAGGGGCAGTGACCTTGCAAAGGCTCATATGTGGCTGGACGCCAAGCCCCCCGGCCAGCTGGGCAGCAGGCCCAGCACCTCTCCAAGGGCAGCGCTCTGCAGGACGCTTGCAGCTGCACTGTGAAAATGAGGTGCGGTTGCAAAGTGAGAGCACAGAGCCTGTCTCATTCATTTAGGGGCGATAAAGAAAACCCTGGGCTCCATAATTGCTGGAATCACACTGCTAACTCGATTTGCAGGGTGGACGATTGATTGCATGGGCAGAGGGTGTTGGTGCCCTCGGCCGGCTTCGGTCCTGATGCAATTAGGCCTTGTTCCCTCCAGCTCTGCTGAGGGCCTGGTCAAGCCCCCTGCAGACCCAGATGTGAAATGGAAGCTCTAGCTGGACCAGTCCTGGCCTCAGGTTCACAAGAGAAGCCCTTGGGGGAAGAGGTAAGGACTTGGAGCCCCTGTCCGAGTGTAGCCCTTGGGGCCATTACTAAGCTAATTAGTGAGCTCTAACCACACGGGTCTTCAACTACAGATTCCAGAAGATTCTAAGTTATCTGTGGGTGGCACTTTTCCCTACTGTCCTACCCAGGGCCAGGTCTGGAAGGATAGTTGTCTCGGGGTTTGAATCACTCGTAAGCTGTGTGGCCTTGGGCATGGTGCTTACCACACTGATGCCCGGTAGCTCAGAGACATCTCAGGCTGGGGACGTCTGCCTCTGGCCACCTGGACGAAGCCCTGGCTGCTTGCTCATGCTCCTCCCCCCACGGCGCTGAGCCTGCTTCACAGGACACCTTGCCCAGCGGGGGTGTGGCTCAGGGCCCTTCTCTGCCCCTCTGCCTGCTCTTGACATCACTTTGGTGCAATCTGGGCCACGCTTCCTGCTCCCCGGGCTGCTGGCCCAGCCCGCAGTTGCTCACACAGCATCAGAGTCTGCAGGGTGGCCCCCTGCTTGGGACTGAGGGCCAGGACCACCCAGGGCCTGCTGCGCCCTGTCTCTGCTCCCCGGCTGGGCCCCTGGGTGGCAGACTCCATCCCCACTGTGCCTGCTCTGCCCTCTGCACTCTGGATGATGTATATCGTGAGCCTCTCTACACTGCTGTCAGCTCCAGAGTTGCAAGCGGCTTTTACCTTGAGGCTCATTTGGATCGGCTGGCAGCGGTTGTCCGAGAGCTGTGTTAAGGATTCAGAGCTGGGTGTGCACTGTGGCATACATAGTAGGCTAAGCCTTCGCATTCGGTCGGTGTTGGCATCCTATGTGGGTATCGGTTCATGTGCCGGCTGCTCCTCTTCTGATCTAGCTCTCTGCTGTGGCCTGGGAAAGTGGAAGAAGATGGCCCAGGTCCTTGGGCCCCTGCACCTATGTGGGTGACCCGGAAGAAGCTCCTGGCTCCTGACTTTGGATTGGCACAGCTCCAGCTGTTGCGGCAACCTGGGGAGTAAACCAGTGGATGGAAGAACCCCCCCCCCATAACTGCTTCTCAAATAATATTTTTTTAAAAAGTGTTTATTTATTAGAGAGGCAGAGAGAGAGAGAGATGTCTTCCATCTACTGGTTCACTCCCCAAATGACCACAATGGTCAGAGTTGGGCTGATCCAGAGTCAGGAGCTTCTTCCGGGTCTCCCATGTGAGTGCAGGGGCCCAAGGACTTGGGCCTTGTTTTCCTTTCTCAGGCCATAGCAGAGCTGTAACAGAAGTGGAGCAGCCAGGACTCAATCCAGCACCCATATGAGATGCTGGCACTGCAGGCAGTAGCTTTACCCACTATACCACAGTGCCGGATCTTTTTTTTTTTTTTTTTAAGAAGGATTCAGAGAAATCAGAACACTTGTACATTATTGGTGGAATGGAAATCAAGGTTGTGAAGAGATGTAGCATTGTTCCTGGTTGAGCAAAGATGGAGGAACCCAGATGTCCACCAATGGATGAATGGGTAAAGAAACTGAAGTTACATACATAAAATGGAGCATTATGCAGCCTTATACACACATAGAACCCTTGTCACCTGTGACGGCATGGGTGGACCTCGGAAGGCATGACAAGTAGGTTAAACACTGTGTGATTCCACTTACACAAGATCTCTAAAATAGCCCAACTCATAGATGTGGAAAATTGAATGGTGGTTGCCTGGGGCTGGGGAGCATGAGGAGTTGGTGTTAGATGGGTGTAAAGTTGCAGTTTGTCAGGTGGGCAAGTCCTAGAGCTCTGCCGTGTGACACAGAGTCTATGGCAACCAAGTGGGATTGTGGGGACCCACACTGTGTCACAGCAGGTTAAGCCGTTGCCTGTGATGCCTGCGATACCTACAATGCCTGCATCCCACAAGGGCGCAGGTTTGAGTCTTGGCTGCTTTACTTCTGATCCAGCTCCCTACTAATGTACCTGGGAAGGCAGCAGAAGATGGCCCAAGTCCTTGGCCCATGCCACCCATGTAGGAGACCTGGCTGGAGTTCCAGGCTCCTGGCTTCAGCCTGGCCTGCTCCTGGCTGTTGTGGCCATCTGGGGAGTAAACCAGCAGGTGGAAGATCTCTCTCTCTTTCTCTCTCTCACTCTCACTCTGTTTGTCTCTCCCTCTTTCTGTAACTCTTCCTTTCAAACAGAAATCTTGAAAACACACACATACACACACGTAGACAGTGTTGTATCGTGCACTTAGAAATGAGTTAAGAGGGTAGAGCTCAAGGAATCTTTTGGAGGTGCTAGATGTTAGCTTGCTTGTGGGGATGGTATCATGGGTATGCTAGATGTTAGCTTGCTTGTGGGGATGGTATCATGGGTATATGCACACTCATCAGACTGCACCCCTAGAATACACAGTTATTTGTATGACAGTTACCCCTCAATCAGGCTATCAAAGATCCCAAGGCTTTGTCTGGGCTGAGGAAGAAAAGGGTACAAGGAATGTAGCCTGCAGGGAGCAGCTGTGGCCTCGTCTGCCCCGTGTCCCTTCTCTGCTTTCTCTGGGAAGGACACCCCTTCCTCTTGGGTACCTGCTTACTAATTCCATATTGTTCTAGCAGGGCTACCAATGAAAGTACCCGCCCCGTGGTTCAGTGATGGACAGGTGTCTCAGGCCCAGCCAGTCATGTTGCTCCCACCACATAGCTGTAATGATTTGCCAGGGAGCATCCATGTGACCCAAGCCCGCCAATCAGAGGTCTCCCTCCATGTGCAGCTGGAAGAGAGCAGGCTGCTCCTCACTTTGGAATCACCAGCTGTGTGAAGTGAGACTGGAGCCGTCTGCAGCTCTGTCCACCCCTCCATCCACCTGTTTGCAGTAAGAACGAATAGGCCAACAGCAGAACTGAGACTGCAGAGGGGCCTGGCATTGTCGCCGGAGACCCTAGATCCAGTTAGACAGGAAGGCTTCACCACTTGCAATCAGATTGTGAGCTTAAAAACACAGTTGCAGGGTTGGCACCGTGGCTCACTTGGTTAATCCTCTGCCTGTGGTGCCGGCATCTCATATGGGTGCCGGGTTCTAGTCCTGGTTGCTCCCCTTCCAGTCCAGCTCTCTGCTGTGGCCCGGGAGGGCAGTGGAGGATGGCCCAGGTGCTTGGGTCCCTGCACCTGCATGGGAGACCAGGAGGAAGCTCCTGGCTCCTGGCTTCAGATTGGCACAGCGCCGGCTGTGGCAGCCATTTGGGGAGTGAACCAACAGAAGGAAGACCTTTCTCTCTGTCTATAATTCTACCTGTAAACAAACAAAAAAAAAACTCACACAGTTTCACCTAAGCTTGCTTGAACTGGGTTTTCTGTATCTGCAACCAAATATGTGCAACAACAGCCACTTGCAACCCTCTGCTGTCACTCAGAACCCGCTTAGCTCCAGCACAGCTTTGACCTTGACCGGGAAGCCCCGTCACTCCCCGAGGCTGCCTGGCTCTACTCCTAGAACCCCTATAATTCTTGAAACTCAAGGAAGAAACTTTCCTCTCTCCTTGATCATAGTCACAAGTGCTCTGGGTAGCACTTCCTCCCCCTGCTCAGTCTCCCCGGCTTCCCATTAGGAAACGACAGGCAGCCGATGCAACTGTCTCTGTAGAGCCCTTGTATTCAGCCTGGCATTGAAACCACCTCGCAGAGCTGAGCCTGTCGCTTGCAGAGTCCCTGAGGACCGGTGAACCGATGAGCCTGTGTGAGTGTTGGTGTGATTTTTAACTGACACTTTCTGCAGTGTGGGAGAGGCCAGACTGCACTAAGCATTCGATTGCACTGACAGTGTCTCGATATGCCCTCTGGGTGTCCACGTGCCCTGCAGGAGCCCTGTGATGGGTTTCAGTCTCTCTTGTCTCTTCCCACGCATCTCCCAGTCTCTCTGCCATCACTCTCCTCCCCTCCTGATTTGCTCTAGGGATCTCCAAATCCTTGCCTGTCCTTGTTGTCACCAAGAGCAATCCTATTCTCTCTGGCTGCTGCTTTCCGTTCGTCCTGGGACTTCTCCAACCAGAGCCGTCCAGGTAATCGGACGCTTTGTCCCCTTAGGCGGCTGAGCCTGGTTTTTGCTGCCAGAGCCTCCTTTAAGGTCCCTCAGCAGAGCTGCCTGAGGACTGCACTGCACCAGAGGCCCCTGGAGGGGTCATTGTGGATTCAGCGAGGCGGGCAGCACCTGAACACTGGCATCTTTAATATGACCCCCTCCCAGGTGATTCCGGGTGATGCTGATGCCGCTGGTCTGGGGACCACATTTTGAGGACCTCTGGCTAGGAGTCTTTCTTCTGAACATGAAGAAGACTGTCCCTGGGAGGAACTCCAGTGAGCCGTGAGTTCCCTGCCTTGTCACATAGTGTTACCGTTAATCTCAGAGGCGGAAATGACTTCATAAAAATGCTCGTGCCTGCGGTGTCTGCTTCCCAGTTTCTCAAGACATAGACAGGGATCCTAGACTGCCCACCTCCTGAGTTTAATTACAGAGATCCAGCTTGGAAAGAGAATTTGCTGCAGTCAAGCAGGGCAATGCCCATGGTCTCCAAGCCAAACAAAGTGCCAGAGAGAGGAGCGGGTGGGGACCAGAGCCCCAGAAGCCAGGTCGGGGAGGTAGGGCAGGCAGCATGATGGCGGCTGTAGTCGGTTCCACTGCACCAGGGCACTTCAGGTGGCCAAGGGCACAGCTGACCTCGCTGTCTCTGCTCTCAGGGGCCTTGCTCTCTGTTGGGGAGACCAGGCCAAGGCAGCATGTGCCGGATGTTAGTTGTTGATGCTTTGATCTTGAGCACCTTCCTGGAGGTGACTCATTGTTAACGCATGGGGGACTGCATTGGTGATGGCCCATGCTCTAGAATTCTGTTCTGGGGCTGGAGGCAGAGAAGGGAGGACCCTCAGAAACACTGTTGGAACCCGGGCCAGTCATGATGCACAGGTGCACCTGCAGCCTCCTTTGTGATGAGGGGTGACCAGACTGTTGGAGACCCAGCACCTGTGCTTGTCCCTGGGGGTGCCTCTATTTAGGGTGCTGGGGAGTGCAGGGGTGCAGATGGGTGGCGCACTTGGCTACCAGACAGCAGGGGTGCCCAGCACAGCAGGCTGTCTTTGGCCCCGGGGACTGCGTGGTGGCTCCAAATGCAAAAGTGTCGGGTGGAGAGCGTCAGTAACTCCGGCTCAAGCCTCTCTCTGTGTGACAGCTCCGACCATCTGGAAGGGCTGTGGACTGTGAAGGCAAAGGGAGAGGCTCCGCTGGGAGGGGACTGGGGACAGCATTGCAGTCCTTTGTGCAGGAGTGCAGCCCCTCCCTGAGCCAGCGTGGGCTTTGGCCTGGCCTCCTGCGGTGCTGGTGGCAGTTTGGGGGTCATTTATGCAGCTCCCCCAGGGTCTGTAATCAGATGAGATCCGGGACTTTGGAGAGACCTCATCTGCCAGCAGGGGCTCTTGGTGGCCTTGCAGACCTGGGGCAGGACCCCTTCCAAGCCCCAGCTCAGGATCTCCACCCCCACCCCTTTTCTCCTTGGCTGTGTCCCTCTTGCCTGGTGCCTGGGGAGCCTCTTGGCTGATAGCAAGCTGAGCTCTTCACACCTTATTGAAAAGTCACCACAATAATTACCAGGTCATTAATGGGGGATTTGGAAAAGGCACTTCAAAGCGTCCCTCCCAGAATTGCTGCGACAGGTGTAAAAGCTTATCCAGCAGAGAGTAGCCCATTTAAAGGGATGCTGGGGAAGAAAGGGTAGCTGCTAATTAAACTCCTCCGAGCAGTAGCGGCACAGGTCACCTTCCAACCAAGCACGGTGACAAGTGTGCAATGGCCAGGGGGGCCTGACAGTTCTAGATTTTATTTTTCCTCTTCAACTTTTTTTTCACGATTTATTTATCTATTTGAAAGGCAGAGTGACAAAGAGGGAGTGACACAGAGAAAGAGAGAGGGAGGGAAAGAGAGAGGGAGGGAAGAAGGGAGGGAGGGAGAGATGTCTTCCATTTGCTGGTTTGTCCCTCAAATAGCTGCATGGCCAGGGCTTGACCAGGCTGAAGTCAGGGTCCTGGAACTCCATCCTGGTTTCCCACCTGGGCGGCAAGGGCTCAAGGACTTGAGCCACCCTCTGCACTCTGCCCAGGTGTGTCAGCAGGGAGCTAGATAGGTAGTGAAGCAGCTGGGACTCGAACTGGCACCCATGTGGGACGCTGGTGCGTAGGCAGCAGCTTTACCTGCTGCCCACAGTGCAGTTACCCTCCCTCTACTTTAATAAGGGATTTTTCCTAAATCCTAGGTCTTCAAATGTCTAGTGTGTACCTGTTTTGGGAACAATAAACAAGCAAATCACACACACACACATACATAACATTAATCAATCTGCACTGCAGACTTCATTATCAATTTTATTCATAAATGCTAATAAGGTGATAAAGCTGCAAACCAATTGCCCAGTAGCTGGGCTGAGATGGGGTTGGGGGATGAACTTTCCTTCCATCTAAAATCATCCGGGAAGGAAGGGAACAAATGGTTGTGTCACAAGAGGCCGAATGTCCCCTTGCTCCCCAATGCAAGAAACCGCTACTGCAGCTTTCCCAGTGGCCGTTGGTGCATCAGGGCAAAGCTGCCTGCTGCTTGGACCCACTGGCCCCTTTCCTTGCGGGAACCCCGCGTACAGAGCTTAGCAGACGCTGAACAAATGCAGGTGTCTGTCTTGCAGACGTTGGCTTTCACTGCTCGCTGCCTGTCAGAACCACCTTCAATGCTTCCAAATAACAGAGTGCCAGGAGCCACCCAAGACACACGGAATCAGGATCTCTGGCACCTGTGTTCTTAAACAGCTGCCAGGGCGATCCCTGTGGGATCCGTACAGGTGTCTGGGACTGCAGGAAGCCGAAAATACTTTGTTGCAAGCTTTTCTCTTTTCCTATTCAAAGCTGTTTCAAGATGTCCCCTTAGGTCTCTGCAGCAACGCCTCCAAGAGGGTTTGCGAGACATCTTTCTTAGATGCCAGACAGGAAGTGTAAGCCAAGGAGAGGGGAGTTTGGGCACAAGGTGCCCGACTTTAGCATCGTGCAAGAATCTGTCTGGCACCATGCTGGCTGGCGAGCCAATGTGTGAAGCCGCTTGTGGCATTTCATGTTTGGAATGAAGCGAGCGCTCCTTGGGACATCGGGCTGTCTGGGTGTGACTTGCTCAAACACGACTCTGTCTCTTTGTGTGTGAGCTCCAGTTGTGTGGGCCTAGATGGGCTGGTCCAAATGGCCCGCTCGCCCCAGGTGGTCTGCCCGGCCCCTGGAATCTGACCAAGGTGGAAGAGGGAGGTGCTGGGTGGTCCCAGGGGGCACAAGGGAGATCAGCAGGAAGAAGGGGCTCCGTGGGAATTCATAGCTTGGGGCATTCTCTGTAACTCATAGATTCAGCTTCAATATGCTTGTCCTTTAGGGTTTTAATAAAACCACCTGAGAATGGGTCCCTGTGTCCCTCAGGTATGTCCGGGTTCTCTGAGGGCACTCACATCCCTCTTGACAGCCTCTGGCCCCGATCCCCGCAACCACTGGACCCCCAGGCTCTGCTCAGTGCCCCTCGCGTTCTCCAACAGTGTCTCACCCCACCTGATCTCTTCTTACCACCGAGTGCTACTGGCTGAAGGCTTTGGGTAGCGGAAGTGGGACCTCACAAGAACATCCTCACGCTGCTCCAGACGCGGATCCCACAGCCCATTCCTCTCCTCCTCCAGCATCTGCTCACCCCGCAGAGACCCCCGAGACCTCGGCCATCCGGGAAACACTGCTGGGGCCCAGACTTCTGGGTGGGAAGGGGCAGAACCGAGATCAGTGGAGGGAGGGAGAGAGAAGGAGTAGCATCCTCTCCTGTATGTCTCAATGATGGGGCTTTAGCATTAAACTCAAGTAGGCAGAGACTGGCTCCTGCAGGCATAATCCAATTACACGCACACTTCAGGCAAATCTTATGCAAGTAGCACGCGTGACGCTACCTTGGAGTGCATCTGCTTCCACGTGGCTCTCGGATCACTGGTAGAGTGCCTGCAGGGTGTGGGGGCCACAGGGCCAGAGAGGAGAACAGTGGGTTCTTGACCTTCATGCGCATGCCAGGACATTTTTGCACCTGTCATTTGCTCTCCTGCCACTTACTGAGTGACGGCCATGTGCCTGACGCAGGAATGGAAATAGTGAGACAAGCGAGAAGCAGAGCATGCCCCTTCCTGGAATTCACAGAGGCCATGAGGGTGACCCGTCCAGGGTGCTGGGGGGCACGCACGGGCCAGCCACCTGTGTCAGACCGGAGCATCCAGGAGGCTTCCTGGAGGCAGTGATGCGTCAGCTGCAGTTGGAGGATGATGGGCGGTACCTAGTTCAAGGTCGGGGTTGGGGGGTGCTTCAGGCTGCCTGGCTGATTCAGCAAGGCTCAGGGAGAGGTGCAGAGGTGAGGAACGAGGGGAACGGGGACCTGGTGAGGTTCGGGAGCTGGATCATCAGGGAGTCTTCCAACCCCGAGCTAGGCAAGAGAAGCTTTATCTGGAAAAGTCAGGGCTTACGTGGAAGAGGAATGAGATAAAGAGATGTTTCCAGAAATTCTCAGGCTGCAGAATGGGGTGTAGACTGGAGCGGGTCCAGATGGAGCACAGGGAGCAGTCAAGGGGTCGAGGCTGGCCAGTGATGGGCGAGACAAGAAGCGGGGTCAAAGAGAAGATTACATGGTACCACAAAGTGTAGGACATGGCGATGAGTCCACAGAGGAGGATGAGGATGAGAGAGGGGCCCTGTGCGATCAGTGGGATGGTGTGGGGAGCAATCCGGACTAGACTAAGTTGCTCGAATTAGGACTTATTCTATGCATCTGCTCTCCCACAATATGGCGCTGGGAGAGAAGTAAACAGCTTCCGCACAGCTGCCTCCAGTTCAACCAATTAACTGTAGGACTTGCTCCTGATTGGAGAGCAGCGTACTCAGCCGAGTTGGGATTGGCGGAGGAGGACTATAAAGGAGGAGAGAGACGGCATGCACCAGGAACATCTATGGGGAACATCTAAGGGAACCCGTGCAGCCCCCGAGAGAACCGGCCGGCGGTGTGCCGCTCCCCTGCGGAAGTGGGGAATGCGGCCAGGGGGAACTGCCCTTCCACGGAGGTGGAAGGGATAGTAGCCAACCCGGGAAGAACCAGCAGCAAACCCGGGGAGGGCCGAGCAGACGAAAGAACAGCGCAGGGTTCAGTGTTGCTCCTCCACGAAGAGGGGGAGCGACATAATGGTGCCGTGACTCGGATATGAAGCCTAGGCAGGGTTTAGTGTCGTTCCTCCACGAAGAGGGGGAGCGACATAATGGTGCCGTGACTCGGATAGGAAACTTAGGAGGGAAGAAATGACTCGGATAGGAAACCTAGGACGGATAGGAAACTTAGGAGAGAAGAAACGGGAAGAAGCAGGAAAATACCGGAGAGAGAGACTAGCAAACAGCCTAGGGAAAAGCTGGACGGAAAAGGTGCCGGAAGAAGCTATTGAAAGCCTAGGCATAGACTCGGATATGGACTGTGGGAAAGAAGTTAGGATTGAAAGCGAAAGTGAAAGCTTTCATAGACTCGGATGCGGACTATGGCGGGGAAGCTAGGAGATTGAAAGCGAAAGTGAAACCTGGAGGAGGCTTGGACTCGGATACGGACTGTGGGAAAGAAGTTAGGATTTAAAGTGAAAGCAAGAAGAAACTTAGACTCAGATACGGACTGCAGGTTGAAACTGAAAGTGAAACCTATAAGAAACTTAGACTTGGATACGGACTGTGGGGAGAGGCCAGGAGAAATGAGGGAGGAATATTGTTGGAAGAAAACTTAGGGAAACATACCGGGTAGAGAAAAATGCTAGGGAAATTGAAGCCGCGGGGGGCAGGCCGAGGCGGAAACGAAAGCCACTTTGGGGTTCTCAAGTTAGCCCGGGAATAGGGGGCGAAAAGTTGAAACCAGAAGCTGAGACGTAAGCCAGATTGGGATCCGTCTGATTAGCCCGGGGAGCAAAGGACGGGAAGCCAAATCGTGGGGCGGAGACGTACGCTGGGTTGAATTCGCCAGGCTAGCCCGGGGAACTTAGATTGAATCCTAGTGGCGGAGACGCAAGCTACGCTGTGTTACTCGCGGAAGCCGCCGCGTGCAGAGAGAGCACGGGGCGTGAGTAGATAGGGAACGGGGCTGGCGTAGGCCGTGGTTCAGACGCAAAAGGGTTAAGCGTGGAGACCGCGGACCGCGCAAAGCCGGGAAGCCGCGCAGATGAGGCGCGGGCTGAAGCGGCTCAGAGCCGGCGAGGCGCGGAGAAGCAGCCTCGGGGCGGAGCCCGCTGGCGGGGCGAGGCGCCGGGAAGCTGCGCGGAGCCGTGAAGCTGCCGGCAGGGCGAGGCGCCGGGAAGCCGCGGGGATAAGAGAAAACAGAAGTTTAGAAATGGAATGAGAGCGGGAAGCTGCGGGGATAAGAGAAACAGAAGTTTTAGAAGTAAGATGAGAGAAATAGGAATGCTGGAAGATAGAAGTAAAATGGGAGAAATAGGAATGCCCGGAGATAGAGAAATAGAGAGAAATAAGGCCTCCCCTCAACATGCCAATTAGAAGGCTTGGATTCGGTCTGCCCGATTAGTGAGGCGATGAGCACCTGGGCGGCTAGCCGCAGGTCACTGAAGACAGGCACGAATTAACATCAGTAAGGCCTCCCCACAAAAAGGCAATGAGAAGGCTTGGATTCGGTTTGCCTGATAGGTTTTGTAAACACCTGCAGGCAGTTCTAGCAGAGCAGAGCATGCGCTGCAGGGCACCGAACACAGGCACGCATCAGCGCCTAAAAACCTCCTCACAACATGGCGAAGAGAGGACCCGGATTCGGTTTGCCTCATTGATAGGACTTGTAAGAACCTGTGGCAACTCTAGCAAGTAGAGCAGAGTGTGTGCTGCGGGACACCGAAGACAGGCGCGTATCAACGCCAAAAAATAAAAAGAAAGGGGGATCTGTGGGGAGCAATCCGGACTAGACTAAGTTGCTCGAATTAGGACTTATTCTATGCATCTGCTCTCCCACAATATGGCGCTGGGAGAGAAGTAAACAGCTTCCGCACAGCTGCCTCCAGTTCAACCAATTAACTGTAGGACTTGCTCCTGATTGGAGAGCAGCGTACTCAGCCGAGTTGGGATTGGCGGAGGAGGACTATAAAGGAGGAGAGAGACGGCATGCACCAGGAACATCTATGGGGAACATCTAAGGGAACCCGTGCAGCCCCCGAGAGAACCGGCCGGCGGTGTGCCGCTCCCCTGCGGAAGTGGGGAATGCGGCCAGGGGGAACTGCCCTTCCACGGAGGTGGAAGGGATAGTAGCCAACCCGGGAAGAACCAGCAGCAAACCCGGGGAGGGCCGAGCAGACGAAAGAACAGCGCAGGGTTCAGTGTTGCTCCTCCACGAAGAGGGGGAGCGACAGATGGGGACTGATGGGGTCCCAGGAGAAACAGGCGAGTGGGGGACAACCCTGTTTTGGGCACCCCAGGTGCTGGGCACTGCCTTGGGTCAAGCTGTCCAGAAGCAAATATTTTAGTTGAATGCAGGTATTTCATGATGGAAGTGCTTCCAGGAGAAACCTATAGAGTTGGGGGTGGGAGGGTTCAGCCAAGCAGAGTGGCGTCTCAGGTGGAGTCTTATGGAAGGGCTCAGGGGTGCAAGTCCCTGGAGGCCAGAGCCTGAGCGTCCCACCTCCCACTGCTGTCCACCGTAAGCTCGGGGCAGGTGCTTGTAAGGCTCAGTGTAGGACAGCGGAAGCTCTGTGGCTTGAGAGTGGGCTCCTGCAGTGGAGAGGCAGGTGAGGCCCCAGGAGCAAAAGCCTGTGGAAGGTGGGAGGGGCGCTGAGGAGCAGCAGAAGCCACGGGAGGGTGTCTGGGCAGCGTCTGAGCTCACCTTATCCTCAACCCTGGCGTGGATCTGCCACGTAGGTGCACCCGTGTTTTGCCAGCAAGCACACCAAGTTCTGAGCGGTTTGGTCACCAGATCGCAGTCACAGCTGGATCGCAGCCCCGGGCCTGTGGGTTTCCACTCTGCCTTAAGGCATCTCACAGCTGCCGGTTAATTAAGAGAGCACTCACCCCTAAGAACCATGCCCCGCCCACCCGCCTCAGCTGTGGGGTAACTGCTTGGTTCCAAACAGCCGCAGGAGCTGTTTTCGTTCTCTGTCCGTAGGTGAGGAAGCAGAGGCGTGCAGAGCCACCTGGCCCAGGACACCGTGCTGATGAGCAAGGACGCTGACCCCCAAGCTTATCCCTAGAGCGTAACCCACCACCGAGACCTTCGGGGGTGAGGCACCCTTCCGGTCGCTGCCCCGGGCTGTGTTGGAAACCAGCAGTGCAAGGGCAAGGTCGGGGAGCATGCCCTGGGTTTGTTGGGGGTCAGTGTCCTTTGGTGAGAAGCTGGGCGGGCCCAGACCGTGGGAAGACGGCTTTGGCCTTCACTCTGGCTCAGTTCAAGAGAGGGAGGCCTGCGCTGCGCCGGTTCTGTTGCTAGTGGCGCCTGCGAGGGCAGTTGAACAAACAGTGCTGAGAAGCTGCTGTGGCAATCCATTACCATGTTGAAAGGAGAGGTTTTTGTCATTTGCGGTGTTCTAGAGTCGTGAAGAGTGCAGCAAGGAGGGACGGGCTGAGTAGAATATTCTGCTTGTGTGGGCCAAGGATGGAGGCACAGATGAAAGAATACATGTATGTGTGTGCACTAGCACACATCTGTGCACATGTGTAGGAAACATGCACGCATGTGCGCACACACATGCGTGCTGCGTGTCTGCATGTGTGTCTCTGTGTGTGTGTGCTTGCGCATGTGTTTAAATTCCTGCCTGCTCAGCTGGGTGACATGCATCTCACAGGCATTAGGCCTTTCTACCCCAGGAAGCGTTGACAAGGGTTTGGGACTCTCCACCTTCCCTGAAGAAGCCTGCCCTGGCTATGGCAAGAGGCACTGACACCAGGGCGGAGGTGGGCACATCTGACGCACATCTGAGCCCACAGTCAGTGTGAGCCTAAGAGATGCCTGCTGGGGCACCTGCATCTTTCCCCCTTGTCCCCTGCCCCATGGAGGCGGACGGGGAGCATCCCCCACGCTCGAGAGGGAGACACAGAGCCCTGTGGCTTGCACAGCTGGTGCAGTGCTGAAGCTTCGGATTACAGCTCTCGTTCTCCAAGCCAAGCACAGCCACACAGCCGGAGCCACGTGAACAGAATGCGGCCAGCCTCCTTCCAGCCCCTCCCCCACCGGGCTAACCCAGCCAAGATGGGCTTTGCCTGCACTTGTGCAGTGTTCCAGTGCATGATCGGAGTGAGGAGGACGAGGAGGACGGACAACCAAAGAAGACTGTGTGGCATTGGGAAAGTTGTTGAATATCTGTAAGCCTTGGTTTTTTGATCTATAAAATGGGGATAAAAGTAATACCGAGCCAATGAGATTGAATGGGTGAAACACCCAGGCCATCTGGGATGGCCCATGGGCACAGTGTGAGTGCACAGTAATATGTCACCATCATTATCATCGCCATCATTAAAAGCTGTCACAGAAGGAGGTTTGTAACTTTCACGATGTGCAATTAAAATGTGCAGGTTTAAGCACAACCCGAGAAATAGCGGCACCCAGCGGCCTCCGAACCAGACGAACCTCTTGTTCCTGGAAGTGGCTCCAGACCCCACAGGCTCCACAATCATGAAGATGCATTCTTGGGACCAACAGGACCTCCAGGTGTGGCTACCTGCAAGACAGGTCTAGGTCCACCTAGACGAAGTGTCGAACGACCCCGTGCTAGCTTCTTGAGGCTTGCAAATAGAAGAGGGAATTGTTCTAAAGAAAAATAACAATTCTTGCCCATCACCATGATAAAGTGCAGTGGATTTGAGCCAGAACCCAGGAGTTTTGTAGAACTGTGAAAAGAAGAAGAAAAATTTCCCTCCAATTGAAAATTTCGATAGTCGTAGTTCCAGGGCATTGTGGCACAGCAGTGCTACTACCTGCAGCACTGGCATCCCACATGCGGACCAGTTCAAGTCCCGGATGCTCTGCTTCTGATCCATGCCTGGGAAAGCAGTGAAAGATGGTCCAAGTGCTTGGGTCCCTGCCATCCATGTGGGAGACCCAGGTGGTGTTCCTGGTTCCTGGCTTCAGCCTGCTTAGCCCTGGCCATTGTGGATATTTGGGGAGTAAACCAATAAACAGATCTCTTTTTGTCTCTTTCCTTTCAAATAACAAATAAATAAATTTTTAAAATAAAATAGGCACAGCTCCAAGCACTCTAATTTTAATTTGGGGTTTTGATGAGATCCAGGTAAGGTGGATCAAGGATGGAGGTACCAACTAGGGGAGCCAGTGTCGCCCATTCCCATTGCAGGCTGTAATGTGAAAGGGAAATTTAAACTCAGTCAAGTTGCAGGCTTGTCCAATATCAGCTGGATGACGTCCCAAACAGTTTCCTTAAGCCTGTCATTGTTCATCTAGCTTTTATTGTTTTATTTATTTATTTTTAAAGATTTTATTTACTTAATCGAAAGTCAGAGAGTTACACAGCAGAAGAGAGGCAGAGAGAGAGAGAGAGAGAGGTCTTCCATCCGATGGTTCACTCTCCAACTGGCTGCCAAGGCCGGAGCTGCGCCGATCCGGAGCCAGGAGCTTCTTCTGGGTCTCCCACGTGGGTGCAGGGGCCCAAGGACTTAGGCCACCTTGTACTGTTTTCCCAGGCCATAGCAGAGAGCTGGATCAGAAGAGGAACAGCCGGGACTAGAACCAGTGCCCATATGGGATGCCGGCACTTCAGGTCAGGGCATTAACCCACTGTGCCACAGCGCTGGCCCCATAATCTAGCTTTTATATTTTTTTATTTTAAAATTTTTAAAAAGATTTACTTATTTGAGAGGCAGAGTCACAGACAGAGGGAGAGACAGAGAGAGAGGGCTTCCATCTGCTGGTTCACTCACCAAATGGCCACAACGGCCAGAGCTGAGCTAATCCAAAGCTAGGAAACAGGAGCTTCTTCTGGGTATCCCACATGGGTGCAGGGGCCCAAGCGCTTGGGTCATCTCCCACTGCTTTCCCAGGCCATTAGCAGAGAGCCAAATTGGAAGAGAAGCAGCTGGGACACAAACCGGTGCCCATATGGGATTCTGGTGCTGCAGGTAGAGGCTTAGCCCACTATGCCACAGCGCCAGCCCCGATCTCCTAGGTTTGTTTTTTTGTTTTTTGTTTTTTGTTTTTTTGACAGGCAGAGTGGACAGTGAGAGAGAGAGACAGAGAGAAAGGTCTTCCTTTGCCGTTGGTTCACCCTCCAATGGCCGCTGCAGCCGGCGTGCTGCGGCCGGCACACCGCGCTGATCCTGGCAGGAGCCAGGAGCCAGGAGCCAGGTGCTTTTCCTGGTCTCCCATGGGGTGCAGGGCCCAAGCACCTGGGCCATCCTCCACTGCACTCCCTGGCCACAATAGAGAGCTGGCCTAGAAGAGGGGCAACCGGGACAGAATCCGGCGCCCCAACCGGGACTAGAACCCGGTGTGCCGGTGCCGCTAGGCGGAGGATTAGCCCAGTGAGCCGCAGCGCTGGCCCGTTTTTTTTTTTTTTTTTTTTTTTTTTTAATTTGACAGATAGAATTACAGACAGTGAGAAAGAGAGACAGAGAGAAAGGTCTTCCTTCCATTGGTTCACTCCCCAAATGGCCACAACGTATGGAGCTGTGTTGATCTGAAGCCAGGAGCCAAGTGCTTCCTCCTGGTCTCCCATGCGGGTACAGAGCCCAAGCACTTGGGCCATCCTCCACTGCCTTCCCGGGCCACAGCAGAGAGCTGGACTGGAAGAGGAGCAGCCGGGACAGAATCCGGCGCCCCAACCGGGACTAGAACCCGGTGCCCATATGGGATGCTGGCACTGCAGGCGGAGGATTAACCAAGTGAGCCATGGCGCCGGCCCCCATCTCCTAGCTTTTGTATTCTGCAAGACTAATAGATCATCAAGTGCTGTTTGTGAGCTCTGGGCTACTGTTGTCCCTATTTAGCAGGTACATCACAGAATAGTACTTTCTTTTTTTCCCTCTGCCACTTTAGCAAGACCTTGCTTTTGTTTCCATTTCTACTTCTGCTTCACGTGACTCTGAAGAGGGTGGTTTTATTTCCAGCTTCCTGGGGAGCTCCTGAGTCCATCACCCTCAATGACTGGTTTAGAAGTGGCCCCTGGGGCAGGCATTTGGCACAGAAGTTAAGTGCCCCTTGGGATGCCAGTGTCCCATATTGGAGTGCCTGGCTCGAGTCCTGGCTCCTCCACTTGCAATCCAGCTTCCTGCTCACTTGCACCTGGGAGACAGCAGATGATGGCGCAAGCACTTAGGTCCCTGGCACCCATGTGGGACACCTAGGTTGAGATCCTGGTTCCTGGCTTTGACCTGGCCCAGCCCTAGCTATTGTGGGCCTTCAAGGAGTGAACCAGTATATGGAAGATCTCTATCTCTCTCTCTCTCAGATTAAAACAAAAAATAAGTAAAATCTCTGAATTCTCCCAAAACCTTAAAAAGCTCCTGCCATCGGATCGGCACGGTGTGCTGGTTGCAGCTCGCCGGCCGCGGCGGCCATTGGAGGGTGAACCAACGGCAAAGGAAGACCTTTCTCTCTGTCTCTCTCTCTCACTGTCCACTCCTGCCTGTCAAAAACAAAACAAAACAAAACAAAACAAAACAAAACAAAACACAAAAAAAATAAAGCAATCCCCAGCGCTGGCACAGAGCTCAATACATTTACATACAGAGTGAATCTCCCCTTGCCATCGTGGGCAAGGTAGGCACCCTTGTTTCCCATATCAGACAAAACCAGGGTGGGGCTGAGTAGGAGTCGACGTGGGTGGTCGTGAGCTCGCAAGAAGGCTGACCCAGGGCCTGGACTGCAAAGCCCCGTGCAGCCCTGTGATAGGTTGCCAAGAACATTTGCAGCAAACCTCCTGGCTTCGGTCCTTGGTTCTCCGGCAGCTGCATCCGCTGTGTCTCCAGCCTGGACGTGCCAGGCTTCTGAGCCCACAGCAGGAAGAGCTCCAGTCGTTGACCTATTTTTATTCATTTGCTGTGAGGCACCCGGTGGGAGATGGTGCCATTACCGTCTCACGGTGAGGCACAGCCAGCAAGATGCAGGCTCCAGTCCCATCATTAAGGCTTCTCCACCATGAAAATAATAACCTTAATGAAGAAATTAGGCACAGGGAGAGGATTGGGAAAGTGGCAGTGGAATGCAGAGACAAAACAGGTCTCTGTGAGAAGAGAAGACGCCTTTCTGCCTGCTGGAGTTACCAGAATTTTTCTTTTCCATTTAGAGTCGTGACAAATAGTTTGCTTTTTTTCCCCCCGCTTTGGGAAAAAAGTACCAACAAAGTACTTAGGCAAACACACACACATACATACATACACACACACAAACCAAAAAACAAACCACAAAGCCTACGCCTGACAGCCAACCACTGGCTCACCCCGTCTCTTTAGCAACTGTGATGAGTGGGTGTTGAATCAATAGCACTGAACCCACGAGCAGACACTTGCAGATGCTGGCTCTGGAGGTAGGGGAGCTGGGGGGTGACGCAGGGCTGGACCAGCCAAAGCTGGGCCCGCGAGGTGGTAACCAAGCAACAGGCACTCACTGTGAGGGGCAGGGCCGCCAGGAGCGTGGAGCAGGATGTGGAGTAGAACGCCAGAGAGAGGCTCTTCAGGGTGGAGTAAGAGGGAGGTCCTGGGGCTGGGGGCTCCAGGGGCCAGGCTGAGGGAGGAAGGAACACTTGGTTACTAGAGGGACTGGTTCCAGGCAGACGTGGGGACTGACAGATTCCGCAGCCACCAAATGACACGGAGCTGAGCGTGCTATGGAAGTCAGATCCCGGTCCGCAGAGGCACGTCCCAGGCGTTGTCCCCTAAGGATGCTGCTGTGGTAATATCCTGTGCCAGCACGCGGGGCCACAGAACAAAAGCAGCCGCCCGAGAGACCTCGAAACGCGTCTCAGCATATTCAGTCACGAGGGAAATGAAAATTAAAACTGCAGGGAAATACCATTTCATGCCACCGCGATGCTAAAATCAGAAGGACCCCCGTGCTGGGGAAGATGAAGAGATACTGTTGCTGCAAATGAAAAATGGCATCACCACTGGTGGGCGGTGGCTTTGTCATTTAAAAAAATTATTTATTGAAAGAGATCAAGAGAGAGAAAACTCCTTTTTGCTGTTTCACTCCCCAAATGCCTACAACATCTGACGCTGGCCAGGCCGAAGCCAGGAGCCAGGAACTCAATCCGGGTCTCCCAGGGGAGTGCCAGGGACCCTGTTACTTGAGCCATCCACTGCTGCCTCGCAGGGAAGCTGGAATTGGCAGCGGAGCTGGGACTGGAACCCAGGCACTCAGATACAGGATGCGTGTCTCCCAAGTATCTTTTTAACTGCTGTGCCAAACGCCAGCTCCCTTGACAGTACTTATGAAATTAACCGTATGTACATCTACCCTGTGATCCAATAACTCCATTCTTAGATATTCACCCAAGAGAAATGAAAACACATTCCCACAAAGCAATTTGTGTATGGATGTTCACAGCAACTTAATTCATGATAGCCTCAAGCTGGAAACAACCCAGATGTCCATCTACTGGAGAAAGGATGAATAAAATTTCCACATAATGAAATCTACTTCCAGCAATTTAAAAGGACAAACTAATAGTTTATGCAGTCGGATGAGTGCTTGTCACAGGCATGAGGCTGCCTGAAACCAGCCAGCTATGAGAGTGCAGATTCATTTCTGTGTAAGCCAAGAGCAGTCCGTGTAATGGTAAGGTGTGCTGGGGGTGGGGAAGGTGACCAGGAGGAATGCTAGGGAACTTTCCTGGACGGTGAAGATGTTCTGTGTCTCCGAGTGACACAGTGAGTGAGTAGCAGCGGAGATGCCGAGTCAGACACCTGCTGTCCCACCATGGCAAGTGTGTCCCTTCCTGTAGAACAAACCAAGGTTCAGCCACATTCCAGAGGGAGCCTTGGGACTTGAGCTCAGGGGAACGCGGTTCCGTCGGCTGCCCACCAGCAGTCCGTGGCGGTTCAGCCCACCTCCCCTTGTGGCTTCCAGCAGACCCTGCTTGGCGTCGGAGGATTGAAATAGAAAGCAGTCAGTGTGTTAACAGGTGCATTCCTTGGTTGGTTCCTTCCCGCAGTCCCCGAGGGCCACTGCACGGTCAAGGTTAACCCAACCATGGAGAGGCTTCCTCTGCAGAGGCAGATGATGAGAATCTCTGCCTCCAAATGTTCCAGGCCCTGGGCCCTCCGTCCACAGCCGTGGGTCCAGGATGCTCTCAAGTACCATTTATTTATGCGAGCAGATTCAGGCCTTTCTTTGTTGTTGTTGTTGTTGTTTTCCCGAGCACAGCTTGAAGATTGCTCATGGGTGCTACCATGGCCTGCTCCCTAGCAAAGAAAGCACTGTGAATAGCAGGGGGCTTGCTCGGGGCCCCTCTTTGGCACATAATAAGCAAAGTAACAGTGTCATCTCACCGCCTGGGAGGACATGTAAGGAGTCAGCCTGTGCCAGGCGCTGGCCAGCAGCTGGTGGCTTTCTGGTAACGGGGCCCAAGTGCTGCCCAGGAAGATGCTTCAGGCTCTTAACTTCAGCTTCTCCACCAAACGCTCTTGCTGAGTCCAGCCTCGGATCCCCTTTCCGACCAGCAGGAGGGGAGGCCTGCCCACCAGGGTCTTCCTAAGATGCAGCTTCCTGTGTGGAGGACTCCGTTAGAACCTGCCCGCCCTCTCTGAGACCCGCACACACACACACACACACACACACACACACACGGGCCCTGTGACCTCCTGTGTCCACTCTGAGCCCTGCCTTTCTGGCCAGAGCTAGTGGCCTCCTGGAGCCGGATGTGGGGAGGGTTGCACAGCAAAGGGTGTGCAGGAATGTTGAGGGATGGGGATGGTAGGAGTGGACACACTCTTAGAACGGTCAGCCCGTAAGCTAAAAATGTGTGCATTTCACTGTGTGTGCACTATGGCTCCCGGGAGGTGGTTTAGAAAAAATACAGGAAAGCACAGTGGAGGGTTGTGGGTGGGACTGGTTACCGACTCCGCCAGCCATCTCAGTCGGTGTGACTGGCGCATTCTCACTTTGTGAGACCCTTGGGTTCTTTTCACACCTCCTCCTCCCTCCTGCCCACTTGAGTGGATTTTTGCCACCTGCATCAAATCGCGTTTGCCTAGCATAGAGTTGTACCAGTCTGACAAGTGACCCTGCAGAGACACTGCCTCCTGGCCATGGGAACGAGTGGTGTAAGTAAACTTGGAATGGGTGTGTGGTACAGTGGATTAAGCTGCAGCTTTGGATACATCCTGAATCAGAGTGCCTGGTTCAAGTCCTGGTTACTCTGCTTCCAATCCAGCTGCCTGCTAACGTACCTGGGAGGCAGCAGATGATGGCTCAAGTCCTTGGGCCCCTGCCACCCAGGGGTGACGTTCCATGCTCCTGGCTTTGGCTTGGCTCAGCCTCTGCTATTGCAGGAGTGAACTAGTGGATGAAATATCATTCTGCTTTTCACATTAATACATGCATCAATTTTAAATAAATATTTATTTACTTAAGAGGCAGAGTTACACAGGGAGAGGAAGAGACAGAGAGAGAGGTCTTCCATCTACTGGTTCACTCCCCAAGTGGCCACAATGGCCGGAGCTGGGCTGATCCAAAGCCAGGAGCCTGGAACTTCTTCCAGGTCTCCCACTTGAGCCATCTTCCACTGTGTTTCCAGGCCATAGCAGAGAGCTGGATCAGAAGTTGAGCAGACAAGACTTTAACCAGTCCATATGGGATACAACCACCACAGGTGGAGGCTTAGCCTACTACACCTCGGCACCAGCCCCCTCTTTTTTTAAGTGGCAGTTCTCCTTCCCCAATGGCCTCAAACATGAATGTTTCCTTCCAGATCTTTCTTTGGCCATGTAGAATCCCATCACATGTGTGTCTACGGGGGAAGCTGATTGAGCTGACTCAAGCTTCTGGTGGGTACCACCACCGCCCAGCTCCCAGTTTTAGTTCACATGTGATGTTCGGTCAAGGGGGACCTGAGCCTGCTGCCTGGAACAAGGGCTGGGATGTGACGCAGGCCTGCCAGTGCCAATAACAGCACACCCTCCCCGCCTTGGCACACACGTAAGCTGGGCCATCTTCTCTATCCCAGGCCTGCTGGGGTCCTCTGGGAATGGAGATGCTGTGTGTCCCGGCAGGGCTAAGCTAGAGGATTGAGCCTGGAACAGCTCGTGTCCTTGGAGCAAGCTGTGGCCGAAGCTGCAGACCTGCCCCTGGCCCTTGTAGCTGTTGGGGCCCAGTCATTCTCCTTTTTGCTTAGAGGCTGAGTCTCTGACACTTGCTGCAAAAAACAGATCAGAGTCAGATGATGTACCGCTTCACAGAGATTTAAAAATCACAGTGTGGTCCCTGCCACCCGCCTGCGCATCCTGGGTTGAGTTCCTGGCTCCTAGGTTCAACCTGGCTCACCCCTAGCTATTGCAGGCATTCAGGGGGAGTGAAGCAATGGGCGGGAGATCTCTGGGTCCCTTTGTCTTTCTCCATTTTTAAAATAAAATAAAGAATTTAAAAACACAATTGGCACAATAACATCTGTGCTAGTCATTGACTTGATTTTTAAAATGCTTTCACTCCACAGCATCAGGGGCCTCTTTCCATTTCTGTACAGATCACCTTCCCTTTCTTTCTTTTTTATAATGATTTATTTATTTGAAAGTCAGAGTTACACAGAGAGAGAAGCAGAGGTGGGGGGGGGCGGGTGGATCTTCCATCCACTGGCTCACTCCCCAGTTGGCTAGAGCTGCGCTGATCCAAAGCCAGGAGCTTCTTCTGGGTTTCCCATGCAGGTGCAGGGGCCCAAGCTCTTGGGCCATCTTCTTCTGCTTTCCCAGGCCATAGCAGAGAGCTGGATCAGAAGTGGAGCATCCAGGACTTAACCCACACCCATATGGGACGTCGGCACTGCAGGCAGCGGCCCTGCCTTCCCTTCCCCAGTGTACACAGTAACCTGCTCTGTGAGGAAGCCACAGTTGATCAAATAAGTCTTATTAAGGAGGATATGCTTTATTTTTTATTTTAAATAATCTTCAAGGTTATTGTGGTCATTAAAGAAATTTTTTTTAGCTGAATGCTTTCAGGACATTCAAACTGTTGATTGCTTTTCTCAGGCCTGCTAGCTCTCTTCTTGTTGGCTTCTCTTTGCACACAGAGTCTTCTTTGTGTTGACATTAACATCTTTCTGTTTTTCCTTTGTGTCATCATGGTTATTATGCTCTTCTTTTATGACAGCGACTTGGTTTGGGGCCTTCTGTGTTCTGTTTCTTAGCGCTTGTAGTTTTTAATTTAATTATTTAATGGCATTGTGTTGCTTCTCGGTTTGCTTCCTTAGTTCTGAAAGGTCTGTTTTAATTTCATTTTACTGATTCATCAGCTCACCTTTCAGCTTTGGATCCAGGGCTTCATGACAAACAGCGCCCATGGAGAGTTTTCTTCTGTTCTTTGAGGATTCTCTTCTGTACCGTGTTCCTCTGCTGTCTTGTGCATGTTTTGTTCTGATGGTTCTTTTGGCGTGGGATAGAACGTTTTCATAGTTACTGTGCTGGCTGTCGACTGGGCCATGTTGACGGTAGATAACTGAATCCACTCGGTCCATGTTCTGTGAGGAACTCTCCTGTTTTAATTTGGACGGAGGGCACTCTTCCAGGGAGGAAGGAAGATATAATGTGGACGTATTTTATGACCTTTGTAAATATTACTTACAGGTCCTGGAGGGACACGGCACAGCTGGGGGCCACACACAGACATCACAGAGTGCAGGTGAGGAGAGAGGCCCACGGGAGTGTTGTGCAGAGGTTTCCCTGGGGGGTTTCACGGGTGGGTGTGGCACAGCAGACATGAGATGGGGGCCACACAGTGATGGGGAGGCGGTGGCTGCACAGCCCATGCCTGCTGGGGGTGGCCGCTGGGGCCAGTCACGTATTGTGGGTCTGGTCATTTCCTAAGGAAGTGGCCACCAGGAAGGAAATCCGGGAGGCAGATGTCTGGACGGGCTCCTTGGGGACCTGAGGATGGAGAGGAAGGTGTAGGACCCGGAACTGTGTCCAGGGGGGCTGAGCTCCACTCTGGTGTGAGAAAGTCCAGTGTAAAGTGGATGCCGCAACACCACTAAATCACAGATATGCAGTGCACTCCCCTACCCATGATTCTGGTTCCAGCTACTTCTCTGTCACCCGACAGCCGAGGCAGGGACTCCCATTCTTCTGATTCTCCCTGGGAGCCCATGGCTCTTGCATTTATCTGATGAACTGTCGCCCCAGTTTTACCCTTATCTTCTTGGTGACCGAGCAGCTATCTCTAAGTCTCTCTCTCACTTCCCACCCAAACAGAAAGAGAGGAGCAGGCCACCCACCTCTCTCCAGAAGGGGGCTCTGGGTTGAGTTCTCTAGATTCTGCTCACTCCCCAGAGCCACGTGTGGGAGGCACCTGTGCCGCACTCCACACTCTTCTGAGTTATTTTTTCCCCTGCCACCACTTCTTGAGTTCTCCTGTCATCAGACTGCACCGCAGTCTGGCTCCCACTGCTAGATTTTTTGGTTTTGTTTATTTATTTTTTTGCTATTTTTGTCATTTCCTTCGGAGTTGAGGGATGAAGCGTCTGCAGTCCTATTTCTCTTTGCCAATTCAATCGAGAGTCATGGTTTTCTGTCGTTCCAGAATTCTCTCCAGCCTTCTGTTTGCCACAGCCTGCTGGTCTTGTTTCCCAGCACTCGAGACTTTCATTCCTTAAACACGCAGCACAGGCACACACAGCTCTTGTCTGACTTTGCCGTGAGATGTGAGGGGAATGGAGTGGGGACGTGGTCTCTAACTTGGACCCAAAGGCATGTTGGCTTTTCTCAAGGGTGGAGATATCAGAGGATCATGGGAGAAACGTATCAGCACTGTCTGGAAGACACCCTCTGTGCTGGTAGCCAGCATCCTTATACAGACAGGACAAATCCCTCTGAGGACTAAGAGAATCTGCCTTCTGGTCACTGTGTCACTCTAATCTGATGCCTTCTTTTCTTTGCTTACCAGAAATCAAGATACATGTCTTATTTCTCAGAAGCCGTCTTTGATGCTAGGAGTCTATCTTTTTTTTTTTTTTTTTTTTTAATGGGGAGGGAATTGTCATTTGCTGCTACAAATCCAACTTGAAATACATGATGTGCAAAGAGTATTTTCCCCTGTTAAGTCATCACATTTGCTAGAGTACTTAGCAGGATGCGCCCCTCGGGAAGTACTGAATAGACTGGCACACAGGGAGCAGGGAGCTGGGATGCTCTGCTTGGTGGCTGCTCCCAGGTTGTGCTTCATTAGTAATGTTTGCATCTTGTGATACGAAAGGTCTTAGTAAAAATCTCTGGAACGGGTGAGAAGAGTCCTCTCTTTGTAACAACCTTGCTCACCCACTCTGTGGCCTAGAGCCCAGTTTCCTTATCTCTGGCCATCCGTTTATTCATTCATTCACTTTACCCATTCAACAAAGCTTCCCTGCACACTTGCTCTGCGCCGCACACCATCACAGGCCCCGGATGTAAAGAAACGTGCTGGTCTTATCTGCTCAGAGTCCAGCTTGTCCATTGTCAAAGTGAGTGCTGAGCTACATCCCAGCGCTAATCCTCTGCCTGCGGCACCAGCACTCCGGGTTCTAATCCTGGTCGGGGCACCGGATTCTGTCCCGGTTGCTCCTCTTCCAGTCCAGCTCTCTGCTGTGGCCCAGGAAGGCAGCAGAGGAGGATGGCCCAAGTGCTTAGGCCCTGCACCCACATGGGAGACCAGGAGGAAGCACCTGGCTCCTGGCTTCAGATCGGTGCAGTGCGCAGGCAGTAGTGACCATTTGGGGGGTGAACCAATGGAAAAGGAAGACCTTTCTCTCTGTCTCTCTCTCTCTCACTGTCTAACTCTGCCTGTCCAAAAAAAAAAAAAAAAAAAAAAAAGAGAGAGAGAGAGAGAGAGAGAGAGATCCATCCCAGCTTTAAAACTCTGATAGTGCAGCGCCCTTAGTGTGTATTTCATCCTTGTGAATCCTTGCTTTGAAAGATGGGGAAGTCGAGTCCCACACAGGCTAAGTCCCTTGGCCAGAGTCCTTTCATTCCAAGTTCAGCACTTTTACCCCACCACGTGCCTGGTGTTCGCCAGGTCCTCCGGGGGAGCCAGTTGGAGAACTGAAACAACCCCATCTGGGCTACCCCATCCCCGGGTTTTAGGCTCAGTTTCTTAGTTCAAGCTGTAACCAAGAAACCTACCTTTTCCTTTTCCAACCCTAAATCTTTGCAAAACAGCCCCAGCCACCTCTAACAAGCGTACCCTTTGGCACATTTTGCCTGTCTTACAGGTGACTCATCGACCCTCGCTTGAGGTGCCCAGGGATCTAGGAGGTGCCATGCAGTTAAAAATACCCGCTGGGCTAGAAGGTGGCCCAGATGGGTTTAATGAGCTCCCTTGCTCCCTCAGAGGCTTGTAGGAGCGAGGGGGTTAGCCTAGGCTGGGCCTCAGGCCTCGATGTCCTACTGAAGGAGTCACCAACGTCTTCCCAACCTCCCACGGAGCCTGCCAGGCAGAAACACAGGGGAGCAGGAGGCATCAGCCCCATCCCAGGCACTTGCTCTGTGGGGCGGAGTCCTCCTTCTGCAGACAGCCCCAGAGACTTGCAGCCTGCAGCAAGGATTTACCAGGGGTTGGGGGCACTCCCAGGTGGAACATGGAAGGGGCTGAGGGAACCTGGTTGTGGCAGGGAAGAAGTAGGCTCGGTCAGGCCCCATGGGAGGCTCAGAGTGCACTGTTTTCTGCTGGAGGACAGCCCCCCTCCCTCCCCATGTCAGTCATCCCTGGCTGTGGCTGCCCTGGGTAGGGCACGGCCCGGAAAGTGGCTCCCTTCCCTAAAGGCAAGTCCATGGGAAAGGAAAAGCTTGGAGCTGTTAGGGCCAAGCTTCACCCCAGCCAGGGCGTGGGTGCTGTGGCCAGGGAAGGAGGAGCTGGGTGGGACAGCGACCGTACCTACAATTGGTTCCCGAGTTCTAGAACTTCCGGAGTCTCTGAGGTTGAGCCCCTTGTTCACAGCAAGGTTATTTTGCATCTATCCCAAGGGCGAGACAAAGCAAATAGGGAACCAGCTCCTTCATCTTGCTTTCCTGCTGATGTTTCCACGCATGGGGCCATCCCTCTGACAGATGGAGAAGCAAAAGCATGGACAGCATGGACTGCTTGCCCCCTGAACGCTGGGCTCCCACTCCCCACACCCCTCTCCCCTTGGTGGTGCTCAGGATCACTCACTTGTCCCACACGCAGGGGCTCTGGCCCTCGTCTTGCCTTGGCTGTAATCTGAGGTCCGCCCATCAGCGTGGCCTTTCCCCAGGCCCTGCTGAACACTAGCCCTGGCCAGGTTCTCCCTGGATGTCCCCTCCATGACGTCTGAGCACCACAGCCTCTGCTGCCTTCCCCACAGACTGAGCTCACACCAGTAAGGATCACCTGAGACAGAGCCCGTGTGCAAGCCCTGTCCTGGGTGGTCCTTACCACGTTTGCTTAGCGGAACACATTGGGGGGGGTGCATCCATTCAGACGCGGCTGGGGGTCCGTAACCGTGAGCTTCAGGTGACCTAAAGATCGAGAATCATCTTCTGCCCAGCCAGGATTCTGGAAGTCAGACAGTCCATCCAAACTACCCTTAACCCCTGCATCTGGATCCAAAGCCAGGTTACCCCTGAGTAACACAAGGGGCTTCACAAATTTCATGGGAATATGTGCTATGAAAAAGCTATGCATGAATTTCTTTCTTTTTTTTTCTTTCTTTCTTTTTTTTTTTTTTTTTTTTTTTTTTGACAGGCAGAGTGGACAGTGAGAGAGAGAGACAGAGAGGAAGGTCTTCCTTTGCCGTTGGTTCATCCTCCAATGGCCGCCGCGGCTGGCGCACCGCGCTGATCCGATGGCAGGAGCCAGGAGCCAGGTGCTTCTCCTGGTCTCCCATGGGGTGCAGGGCCCAAGTGCTTGGGCCATCCTCCACTGCACTCCCGGGCCACAGCAGAGAGCTGACCTGGAAGAGGGGTAACCGGGACAGAATCTGGCGCCCCGACTGGGACTAGAACCCGGTGTGCCGGCGCCGCAAGGCGGAGGATTAGCCTAGTGAGCTAGGGCGCCGGCCTGCTATGCATGAATTTCAAAAAATTCTGCAGCAAAATAAACTTCCCTTTTAATTGCATTTTTCCAAAAGCTTTTTAAAAGTCCCCCTCATGGTGTTCCTCCTTTGAGCCCTGCACAGTCCCATTCTGATAAATGGAATAAATCGCAAAAACAGCAGGGAAATGGGCAAAGGAAATAAAACAAGCTAAGTGTACACGTGGTAGAAAATGCAGAGAGCACCTTCAGCCTTCCTCTCTGCCCACCACACTCACATTGCCATGGCTGGTGTTTGTGCGATTCTTCCTCTAAACCAGGAGTGTGGTACGTCCGGCCTGGGGGCCATCAGAGAGCAAGATCTTCCATCTGCTGGTTCACTCCCCAAATGGCTGGCAATGGCTAGAGCTGGGCCGATCCGAAGCCAGGAAAAAGGAGCTTCTTCTGGGTCTCCCATGTGGCTGCAGGGGCCCAAGCACTTGGGCCATCCTCTACTGCTTTCCCAAGGTGCATTAGCAGGGAGCTGCATCAGACGTGCAGCAGCTGGGGCTGGTGCTGGGGCATAGCGGGTAAAGCTGCCGCCTGCAATGCCAGTATCCCATATGGGCGCTCCATGAGGCTTTCCCTTCTCACCATCTTTCAAAGCCACTTGTGAACGGTCTGTAGAATTTCAAGAAACAGGAAGCTGTCTGCAGGCTGCACTTGACCCTTTTTCCTCAGTCGAGGGCCACAGGAGCTCCCTCTGAGGCCTCGGGGCGGGTTGAAGAAGGCGTGGCAGTTCAAGCAGAGAGGGAACCCTGGAGAGTATGTGCATCCTAACCGGTGGCTCCAGGACAGCTCCCACTCGTCACACAGGTACAACATCCACTCGTGCTTCCCTGATTTTATGGCTGTGTCACTTGATGTGCCTTCAGTTTCCACTAAAGCACACACAAGCTGAGAATGGTTTTTCAAAAGGCAAACAGTGATTTGCAAAGAAGACTCGGTTCGTCTCTTAAGCCAGTGGACTTGCACTGTGATTCTCCCATTGGTGACTGCTCCGTATTTCCCCTGGCATCCCAGCCTTCCATGTGAGAGCGTGAACGCCATTGGATCTTCTGGGTCCTTAACTTCTAGAACCACAGCCTGGGCTAGCAGGAGAGTTGCTTCTTAACCTTGGACCCTACTCAAAGCTGGTAGCCTTTTGAGTAACGTACTTGGTAAGTTAGAGCAATACATCAATTTGTAGCACATCTTTCCTGCTAAGTCCAAAGAATGCTTATGTACCCTTTCCTTCCTTCCTTCCTTCCTTCCTTCCTTCCTTCCTTCCTTCCTTCCTTCCTTCCTTCCTTCCTTCCTTCCTTCCTTCCTTCCTTCCTTCCTTCCTTCCTTCCTTTCTTTCTTTCTTTCTTTCTTTCTTTCTTTCTTTCTTTCTTTCTTTCTTTTGACAGGCAGAGTTAGACAGTGAGAGAGAGAGAGAGACAGAGAGAAAGGTCTTCCTTCCGTTGGCTCACCCCCAAATGCCCACTACGGCCAGCGCACTGCGCTGATCTGAAGCCAGGAGCCAGGTGCTTCCTCCTGGTCTCCCATCTGGGTGCAGGGCCCAAGCACTTGGGCCATCCTCCACTGCCTTCCCAGGCCACAGCAGAGAGCTGGACTTGAAGAGGAGCAACCGGGACAGAATCTGGTGCCCCAACTGGGACAGAATCTGGCGCCCCAACCGGGACTAGAACTCAGAGTACCAGCACCGCAGGCAGAGGATTAGCCTAGTGAGCCGCAGCGCCAGCCTATGTACCCTTTTCTTAGTAGTGGGGCCAGCTACTTGTCTGCCACGTTAAAGGAGTGATTACATTATTTCCCAGATTACAGTGTTCCCAGAAACTTTATCAAGGTCAGGACCTCGTATTTTCATGGAATTACTCTCTTGTCTCTGGTATCGTGTGTCTTACCGAGGCTCCCAAATGCCTGCCGCGTCCTGCCGTTTGGCTTCTAGAAGCTTGGTGTCATCAAGGTAGAGCTGACAAAGCCCCAAGGCAAAATTTCTGTTCCTGCCAAGTGGAAGCCACAAGCTTCCAGTCTGTCTGTGCGCAGTAGGACAGAGATGGCTTTCCAGACGGGTGAAGTTCCAGGGGCTGTGCTTGTTGGCTGATGTTAAGGATCCACGCTTGAGCAGTAGCTGCAGTTGGGACCCTCTCCTCACTGAGCTTATGATGACTTGTTGTCATTACTCCCTAAAAACATCCTTCATGGGTTAAGTCGGTGAGCCAAGTGAATGCTGTCATCTGAACGTTTGTGTCCACTCGAAGTTCTTATGGTCACCAGTGGGGTGGTACTGGGAATATGGCCTTTGGCAGGTGGTTCAATTATGAGTGCAAAGACATCATGAGTGGGTCTTGTGCCCTTATAAAAGAATCCCCAGAGAGCTGCCTTGTCGCTTCCACCAGGATGGACGCAGAAAGGAGGCACCGTCTATGAGCCGGAATGCAAGCCCTCGTCAGACACCAGGTCTGCCTGCACCTTGGTCACAGCCTCCAGTACTGTGGAGAACAAGCCTCTGTCGTTTCTTAGCCACCCAACTGATGGTGTTTGTTACAGCAGCCTGAATGGGCTGACAGTAGGGAACAAGCTAGAATTCAACACCCCTACAACTACACCGTCCACACAGTTGAGTGACTTCAATATGAATTTTTAATTCCTGTGCATTACTGCTAATTAGTTTCAGAAATTCTCTCGTGGGTGCAGAATCGGTGTTTGGTTTACAGTTTTGGAAGCGTAGCTCTAGGGCCTCTCTCATGGCCCTTGCCCCTCTAGCTGCCTTTGATATCTGTGAATCATGAGTGAAAGGGTCAGTGTGAGGACCCCTCCTCTCACTGAGTGTGTTCATGCCAACTGTGTACTCAGGAACTGGGAAATGAGCCACTGTGTGCGGGATGTAGGTGTTTAAGGTATCAGTGGGCTGACTGTGGTGCACTGGGTCTTTTGGAGCCAGGGGTCCCTCAGGGTAGATGTTCAGTTCTCCCCAAGCGAGCTTAGCATTTTCCTTTCCTCCATAGTTGCCCTGCGAATGGCAACAAGTCCCTTTGCAAAGGTGGTGACAGCAGGTGGTTAGAGGAGCCTGAGGAGGTTTGGACTTCCCCAACTGAGTTACTTTTTAGGTGAAATCACTGGGGGACCCCAAGCAAAACAGGAAGAGTCCTTTCAGAAAGAGCAGAGGGATGCTTTCTGATACAGCATACTTGTCTGGTGTCTTTCTGAGTTGTTGGTGCAAACTAGGAGAGGCTGCACTAAACCTCCTCCTCTCCTGTTTGTTTCTCTTGTCCTATTGCTCTGGCTAACACATCTAATAATATATTGAGTATGAGTAGTGAAAGTGGACCTCCTTGTCTTGTTCCTGATCTTAGAGGAAATTATTTCAGCTTTTCTTCATTAGTTATGATATAATCATCCATGAGATTTTCCTATAGAACTTTTATTATGTGAGGTATGTTCCTTTTACATGTAGCTTTTTGAAAATTTTAATCATGTAGGGATGTTGAATTCTTATTGAATGCTTTTTATGCGTCTATAGAGATGGTCATATGGTTTTTATTCTTCATTCTGTTGATATGATATATGATATATTATGTTTACTGACTTGCATATGTTGAACCATCCTTGCATTCCTGGGATAAGTCCCATTTGTGGTATATACTCTTTTATGTGCTGTTGGATTCAATTTGTTAATATTTTGTTGCATTTTTTGCATCTGTGCTTATTGTGGTTATTTTTTGTTATATACTTGTCTGGTTTTTGTATCAGGGTAATACTAGCCTGATAGAATAAGTCTGTGTCCCTTTCAATGCTTTGGAATAGTTTGAGAAGAATTGATGTTACTTCTTCTTTTAAAGTCTTGGTAAAATGCAATAGTGAAGCCATTCAGTTCTAGGCTATTCTTTGTTGGTAGATTTTTGTATTACTGATTAAATCTCATTACTTGTTATTGGTCTTTTCAGGTTTTCTATATCTTCATGTTTAATTTTGGTAATTATATGTATTCAGAAATGTATACATTCATTCTAGGTTTTACAAACAAATAAATGAATCTTAAATGTTTTCTTTAAAAATGTATTTAATGGTTTATTTGAGAGGTAGAGTTACGGAGAGAGGGAAAGACAGAGAGAAAGGTCTTGCATCCACTGGTTCACTCCCCAAATGGCCGCAATCTGGAGATGGGCCAATTCATAGCCAGGATCCAGGAGCTTCTTACAGATCTCCCACATGAGTACAGGGGCCCAAGCACTTGGGCCATCTTCTACTGCTTTCCCAGGCCATAGCAGTGAGCTGGATCAGAAGTGGAGCAGCTGGGACTTGAACCAGTGCTCATATGGGATGCCAGTGCCACAGGTTGCGGCTTTACCCGATACGCCACAGCACCAGACCCAATTTTCTTTATCCCAACTTTTGTTTCATTCATTTCTCTTAATTGTTTTGTCTCCAGCTCTGATCTTTGTTATTGCTTTCCTTCTACTAATTTTGGGTGTGATTTGTTCTTGATTTTCTAAAATCTTTGTGTTTCTGATATAGGCACTTATTGCTATAAACTCTCACTACTGTTTTTGCTGTATCTCTTAGTTTTGGTATGTAGTGTTTTCATTTTCAGTTCCATATGTCTCAAGAACTTCAAAGTTTTCCTCTTGGTTTCCTCACTGACCCATTGGTCATTACAAGGATGCTCTTTAATTTCCATGTATTTGTACAATGTTTATACTTCCTGTTGTTGATTTTTCATCTTAATCCATTGTGGTCAGAGGAGATACATGTTGTAGATAGTGATTTTTCTTGTCCGTTTTACAGTTTTTGACTTAAAGTATATTTTATGTGTTATATGACTTGCTTTAGGTTTCCATTTGCATAGTATATATTTTCCATATCTTTACCCTTGGTCTGTGTGTGTCTTTACTGAAGAAGTGAATTTCTTGTGGGCAGCATATGACTGGGTCTTGTTTTTTTGTTTTTTAAAAATCAATTTGGCCAGTCTATATCTTTTATTTGGGCAATTTAATTCACTTACATTCAAGGAAATCAAGACATATTCCTGTTCTTCTGTAATTTTTTTCAGGTTGGTTGGTAATCCTTGTCCCGTTTTTCCTCTCTTGTTCATCTTGTAGTTGGGGTTTTCTTACTGATAGGATCAGATTCTCTTTCTCTTTTGTGTATCTGCTCTACTGTTGAGTTTTGTACTTCCACATGCTTTTGTGATAATGGCTATTGTTCTTTCATGCCTAGTATAGACCTCCTCTAAGCATTTCTTTCTATCTATCTATCTATCTATCTATCTATCTATCTATCTATCTTTTTTTTAAAGATCTATTCATTTATTTGAAAGGCAGAGCTACAGAAAGGCAGAGGTGGTGGGGTGTGTCTTCTATCCACTGGCTCACTCTCCAAATGGCCACAACTGGGCTGATCTGAAGCCAGGAGCCAGAAGCTTCTTCCAGGTCTCCCATAAGGACTTGGGCCATCTTCCACTGCTTTCCCAGGCTAGAGCAGAAAGCTGGATTGGAAATGGAGCAGCTGGGACTTGAACCGGTGTCCATGTGGATTGCTGGCACTGTAGGTTACAGCTTTATCTGCTACGCCACAGCACTGGTCCCATCCCCTAAGCACTTCTTATAGTGCCACTCTGGTGGTGATGACCTACCTCAGTTTTTGCTTATCTTAAAAAGACTTTATTTCTGCATCATTTTGGAAGATTAGTTTTTCTGAGTACAGTATTCTTGGTTGGCCATTTTTTTTTTCTTTTAAGACTTTGAATATACCATACCATTCTCCCCTGCCCTGCTGCCCTGTAAGGTCTCCACTGAAAAGTTTGCTGTGAGTTTAATGAGGATTCTCCTGCAAGTGGCTTGATGCTTTGCTCTTGCTGTTTTTAGAATTCCCTTGTACTTGTAACAGTTGGACTATAATATTCCCCAGAGAGGATCTCTTTGGGTTGAATCTATTGGAGGTCCTTTGAGCTTCCTGGACCTGGATGTCCCCAGACTTGGAAGGTTCTCAGCTATTATTTCATTAAACACATTTCATGTGCCTTTCCTTCTCTTCTCCTTATGTAATACCCATAGTGCAACTATTTATTTGCTTAATGGTGTCCCATAAGTTTAGATGGATTTCTTCATTCTTTTCAGAATTTTTTTGTCTGGTTTATTTCAAAAAACCTGTCTTTAAGCTCAGAAACTTTCCCTTCTTTCTGTTCTTGTGGCTCTCAACTGTCTTAAAATTTTTTGTTTGTTTATTTAGGGGAGGAAGAGGAGGAGGAGGAGAGACAGAGAGAGAGAGGGAGAATATGCTCCCTTCTGTTAGCTTACTCCCCAGATGCCTGCCTTGGTCAAGGTTGGCCCAGGCTGAAGCTGAGAGCTGGGAACTCGATGCAGGCCTCTCATATGGGTGGCAGGGACCCAAGTCTTTAGGCCATTACCAGCTGCATCAGAGTCAAGAGGCCGGCGCTGTGGCACAGATGGTTAAAGCCATGGCCTGAAGCACTGGAATCCCATATGCGTGCCAGTTCTAGTCCCGGTTGCTCCTCTTCCCATCCAGCTCTCTGCTATGGCCTGGGAAAGCAGTAGAAGATGGCCCAAGTCCCTGGGCCCCTGCACCCACGTGGGGGACCTGGAAGAAGCTCTTGGCTCCTGGCTTTGGATTGGCGCAGCTCTGGCTGTTGCGGCCATCTGGGGAGTGAACCAGCGGATGAAAGACCTCGCTCTCTAGCCGGCACCACGGCTCACTAGGCTAATCCTCCGCCTTGCGGCACCAGCACACCGGGTTCTAGTCCCGGTCGGGGCGCCGGATTCTGTCCCGGTTGCCCCTCTTCCAGGCCAGCTCTCTGCTGTGGCCAGGGAGTGCAGTGAAGGATGGCCCAAGTCCTTGGGCCCTGCACCCCATGGGAGACCAGGAGAAGCACCTGGCTCCTGACTTCAGATCAGCATGATGCGCCGGCTGCAGCGCGCCGGCCGCGGTGGCCATTGGAGGGTGAACCAACGGCAAAGGAAGACCTTTCTCTCTGTCTCTCTCTCTCACTGTCCACTCTGCCTGTCAAAAAAACAAAAAACAAAACAAACAAACAAAAAAAAACAAAAAAAACCTCGCTCTCTTTCTCTATCTATCTATGTAACTCTGTCTGTCAGATAAATAAAATAAATCTTAAATAAAAAATATAAAAGAGCAGAGTCAAGACTTGAACCAAGGCATTCTGATACGGGATTCAGGAGTCTTAACCAGCATCTTAACTACTATGCCAAACACTTTCCCCTAGACTGTATGTTTAAATTTTGTTTATTGAGTTCTTTAGTTCCAAGATTCCTGTTTGTTTCTTTTTACTCTCTTCTTGCTGAATTTCTCATTCATATCATGGATTGTCTTTCTAATTTCATGGATTAACTATCTGCATTCTCCTCTATCTGATTACGTTTTCTCAAAATAATTATTATGGACACTTTTCAGGCAATTAGTCCATTTCCTTTTCTTTGGGTCTGTGGCTAGAGAGTTGAGTTCCTTTGGAAGCATCACATTACCTAGCTTTTTCATGCTTGTGCCCCTAATTAGTATTCAAGCACCTGGCGGGTCAGTTCTCTACCAATTTTAAAGGTAGCTTTCATAGTAGAAGTCTTTCTCCTGGTGATGTGTCCTGGGTATTTATTTTATAGGCATTGGGTTCCAGGTGGGAAGTTTAGTGTAGCAATTGTGTAACTTCTTCAGCTACGATCAGCCTTGGCCGTGTCTGGGTATCTTAGTGGCCTGGGCTTTAGCTCTTGTGGGATTGCGCTGCCAGCTGAGATGCAGCTCTCTTAACTGGTGCATCTGCCTGTGGGTGTGGAGCACCCATCTATTTCTACATATGTGGGGTGGCAGGGCCACTCCAGTGGGCCTGGGTGAGTGCAGCATTATATGCCTAGTAGAAGCACAGGTAAGACCTGCGAAGGGACCAGGCCAGGCCGTGAACTTCATGGGGCACCTGTCAGTGTTGGAAAGCTCCGTGACTGACTGCTCAGAGCCCCTGGGGGCCAACCTTCCCTTCACAGCTGCTTCCCAGGGCTGAAGGAGGGTAAGTGGAGCGCTCGCCTGCTTCCCGGGGCCCTGGGGGGGAAGAACCTCTGAGAACAGACTGCTCAGCTCCCTCGTGAGGACCGAGTGTGACGAGCCTCCTCCTGGGGTGTTTCTCAGGGTACTTGGTGGGCGGAGCCCTTCAGCAAAAGCTGCTTGGCTGCTTCTCCCTGGCTCTTTCAAGTAACTCAGCTCTGGGGATTGCTCAGATGACTCGATTTCAGCTCCTGCTGAAATTAGAGGTCTTTGGTTATTAAGGATCAAGTAGAACTACAGTCAGCTGCCCGTCTGTGGCAGTCCTAAGGACGCCTTGATCATTTGGCTGCTCCCCAATGCTCAGCTGTTGGGAGAGCCACGCCAGCCTCTCTGCTGACTGCTGTAGCCCTGAAGCCTCTTCAGAAAGCTAGTGCCACCCTTGGCCTCAGCCACCTCTGTGTTCCTGCACACATGTGTGTGTGTGTGTGTTCCTGCACACGTGTGTGTGTGTGTGTGTGCGCGCACACACACACACTGGTATGAGGAAACTCTCTCTTTTTTTTTTTTTTAAGATTTATTTATTTGAAAGTCAGCTACACACAGAGAGAAGGAGAAGCAGAAAGAGAGAGAGAGAGGTCTTCCATCTGCTGGTTCACCCCCCAGTTGGCCACAACGGCCAGAGCTGCGCCGATCAGAAGCCAGGAGCCAGGGGTTTCCTCCGGGTCTCCCAAAGGCTTGGGCCATCTTCCACTGCTTTCCCAAGCCATAGGAGAAAGCTGGATCAGAAGTAGAGCAGCTGAGTCTCAAACCGGCGCCCATATGGGATGCTGACACTGCAGGCAGCGGCTTTACTGGCCACAGCACCGGCCCTGGGAACTTATTTTAATGCAGGGTCACCCACTAGCACATGCAACCTACAAGTAGGAGCTACAAAGATTCTGATTCTTTCTCTGTCAATATGATTCTCCATATTTTGGCAAAGAGTGTCTTTAGGGGTCCTTTCTAGGGACATGATTATAGAATGAATGAGTAGCTCTCACAATTAATCCAACCCAACATTCCTATCTCCTTCATAACCTTGTGCACACATTATAATCATTGGGGAAATTTTGAAAAAATGTCAACTCCCAGGTCCCGTCCACAAATATTCTGACTCAGTGGGTCTCAGGTAGGGTCCTTGGCATTAGTGGTTTGAGGAAACGCCTGGGTGATTCTAACCCGTGGTCTGGTTTGAGAGCTGTGGTTCTACTTGCCTTTACGCCCTAGAATTTCTGCAGCTTCGTTTTATGTTGGTTGCCATTGAATCCAGGATTAAGTCAACCAATCAATTAGAAAGAGTAATTACAACCGCAACCAATGCTCCAGAGGGCTGCTTAGACACAGCGTGTCTGGCCAGAGCTCCTCTATTGATAAACTCAGCCCTAACTACATAACGTTCCTTGCTCCTTGGTCTAGCGTCTCCACAATCAATTCCCATACACACCTCCGTGTTTCTGTCTGGCACAAATTAGCAAGTTCTTGCCGTTCCCTTTCATACCGATGCCTTTTCCTCTCCGATTTGACTTTGCACTTGGTCCCCTGTGACGGCTGCGTTCGATTCACCTTACAGGACACCAGATGATCAATGACAGTGCTGGTGGAGGTGGGGGAACTCGAAGAGGTTTGACTTCCCCAGAAAAGTAGCCGCTGTGGGTGGGGTACAGGGCCCCAGGCGAGGCAGGCACAGCCTCTGCAGATGAGGAAGGAGCAGGTACCGCTCTGATGAAAGTGGCTCAGTGGGGCTTGCTGCCTCTTGCTAAGCCACCCAGTGTAGCCAGGGCTTCCAGTTTATCCCCCACAGGCCTCGAATTCCTCACACTTCTCTCACCATCGGGTGGCAGCATCATTAGAGCCCCTGAGCTTTGCCTCCAGGGGGCTCTTCACCCCCAGGTGACCCCAGGAAATAGCTGAGTTCAGGCTTCAAGACCATCCCCCGCACTGCCTGGGCCTTGCTTAGTGCTAGCCGGATCTTCGCACTGTTCCTTCCAGCTGGGTCAGAGAACCGTCTCTCATTCCTCCCCACGGCTCTGTGGTTGGTTGGCAATGATTTCTGGTCCTAATTTCTGGATGCCGGGAGCCCAACAAGGTGGGAAGGAGTCTCCTGGGAGCACATTGCCCAGGCTCACAGGAGTGCATGGGAGCTGGAGGCTAAGGCTAGGCTTCCAGAATCCCACTGCAGAGCTACCCTGAGGAGGACACTGCCACTTCCAGTTCTAGGGGAGACCCCAACCCCCCACCACCACCACCAGGGCTGCCTCTCCCACCGGAAGTGACCGTGCACCCACTGCTGAGTCAGAAGGCCAGATGCATCGGCCAGCACAGTTCAGAAGGCTCTGCGTGCAGCCTCCTTTGAGTTGTCTGTTAATGAAATGAAAACTCATTCAGATAAGGTTGGGTGTTTGATCGAGGGTTACGACTCCACTGGGACACTTGCATCCCTCGTGGTGCCTGGGTTCAAGTCCCAACTCTGCTCCTGACTCCAGCTTCCTGTTAATGCACAGCCTGGGAGGCAGTTGTGATGGCTCAAGTAGTTGGGTCCCTGCCACCCACATAGGAGACCCGTGTTGAGCTCCTAGCTCCCAGCTTCAGCTCGGCCCAACCCCAGCTGTCGAAGGCGTTCGGAGAGTGAATGAGTGCATGGGAGTGTCCTCTCTTTCTCTTATTCTCTAATAAAATAAGGAAATTAAAATTTTTTAAAATCTCAGAGAAAAATCTGAGAATCAATACATAGATCATATAAAGTACATCAGTAAGTTCATGGAAAAATTTTAAAATAAACTTATTTTGGTGCCAAAAATTATAATCTATGCCTATGAGGGGTCTTCAGAAATTCATGAAAATGTGTATTATGCAACACTATGCATGGATTTAAATATTTTCACACCAAAAATAAATTTATCTTTTAATTCCATGTCCCACAAATATTTTGAAATCCCTTGTGTATGTCAGTATCCCAGCAGCAAAGAGGCTGGAGCAGTGAGTTCTGGGGACCCTGCCTGAGACAGGTGGGATTGAGAGGCCTGGTGTGTGAGATTGATCTCGGGGAATCGCTGATGCAGTTGTGGGGCTGGCCTGCCTGAAGGCCTTAAGGAAATCTGCAAGCTGACACCTTCCAGCAGCTGAAGTCCTTTTTTTTTCCAGAGAGAGAGGGAGAGAGAGAGAGAGAGAGAGAGATCTTCCAATCCACTGGTTCACTCCCCAAATGGCTGCAGTAGTCAGGGCTGGGCCAGACCAAAGCCAGGAGCCAGGAGCTTCTACCAGGTCTCCCACGTGGGTGCAGGGGCCCAAGGACCTGGTCGTCTTGTGCTGATTTCTCAAGCACATTAGTAGGGAGCTGGCTTGGAAGTGGAGCAGCCAGGACCTGAACCAGCACTCATATGGGAACATTGGCCCCAGCAGAAGTCTTCAGACAGAGGTTTTTCTTCTCAGGGAAACTTCAGTTTTGCTCTTAAGGTTTTCTTTTTTTAACAGATTGGACGAGACTCCCTCAAGCTATCAGAGATACTATTTTTTACTTAACATCAGCTGTTTGCAGGTGTGAATGTCTACCTTATACCCCCATAGCAACACCTACAGCAGTGTTCAACCCAATCACTGGGTTACTGTAACCCAGCCAAGTTGACTCCTAACCCAGCCAACACGGTTGATGATTTCCCAAAGTTATAATGGTGTTCAGGAGGGACTGGGCAGTCGGAGGACAGACATAGAAACTGTTCATGAAACACCCCAAGCTCACAGCTAACAATGACGACGATAAGCTGCTTACTACCAAAATACAAGGAGGCTTCGCAAAGTGCTTGGCAAATGGCCTTAAAAGGTGAGTTTATTTTGGTGCAAAAATTTTTGAAATGTATACCTATTTTTTTCCCAACACATTTTTCATGAACTTTTTGAAGACCTCTTGTTTGCATTTAAATAAAAAATGTTGGTGCCAAAATAACTCACCTCTTCATTCCATTTTCCATGAACATTTTACAGTGCCTTCATGCGTTGCCCTTGAGGCTTCGGAAACTGTGCTGTGAGTATTGTACGCGGGACTTATGACCACTTTTGGTTCTAAGGGTCCCACTTCAGAAACTGCTTTTCCTAACGAATTAGTTATTCCACAGTCAGCGTTTACGGTTTGTTCTAGCCTGCTCTGATTTTCCTTCTGACCTCCTTGTTCCTGCCGTGCAGCATCTCACTCTGTAGAGGGGAACCCCATGTTTCTTCCAAATCTGCTTGTTCAGAGCGACCAGTGCCGGTGGAGGTTGGGCTGTGGACCAAAAGAGAAAGACGGAAGCCACCGAGGGAAGCTGGGAAGGTGTCCAGAGGTCTCTGTAGGTAGAAAGTTCCAGAGTGACTCGTGTCTGTGCTTAGGAATTTTCTCGGATACATTGAAGAGCCTTATTCAGTCTAGGGGGTGCAAGACGTGGAAGAGTGTCACCCTGTCTAGATACTCAGGTTTGTACCCTCAAAACCTTCAGGACTAGAGAAGTAAACTTTTGCTCAAAGGACTTGTGCTGGCAGGTTCCCCCATGTCGTGGTCACAGTCATTGGAGATCCTGCTTTCTGGTGCAGGTCCCCTTGATCTGTGGTAGACTACTCCAAGGGGCGGGGCCCCCAAATGAAAAGGGTTCTTAGCTCAGCTGCCCCAGGGGCAATGGCTCAGCCTTTGGTACAGGTCCTGGCTGTTTGCATCACAAAGTCAGATCACAGGACACTAATTACAGGGGGTACTTTCCTGCTATGTTGTCACATAACTTTTACTTAGTTTGTGCACATGAGTGAGCAGTGGGTAGGGAGATCTCTCTGGCTCTTTTTATAAGGATGCTAACCCTACTAGATTAGAGCTCCAACCTTAGGACTTCATTTATCCTTAGTCACTTTCTTAAGAGTCCCCAAATAGAAGCTCCTTAGGGTTAGGGCTTCAACATATGAATGGTGAGTGGGACCATAACCCGCTCCCTGCAAGTGAGTCTAGATGAACCACCTGATAGTGATTCCAGAAATACCAGTATTATTCATGCAGGAAGGGCATATGTAAAGCACACATGCTCCCACTGCCCCATCCCCTGTCTAAGGCAGACATCGCTAATTAATCGTAGCCTTAACACAGAGCTTTAGGCAGCCACCAGCGATTGCCTGGTGTTGGCATCTACCCTGGCAGCCTTTTAGGCGCAGGTGGGAGAAACACAGCTTACACTGTCTTAGGCATAGCTGAGGACTCTTGACTGGCTCACACAGCAAGGAACTCAGATGACAGGATGGGTACCTCAAATGGCATCATCTAGGCTCTTCTCTTTGGTGGCAAAGATTGTCAACACGAAATGCAGCTGCACCAGGGCCTCTGTCACAATCGTCCTGACAACATTCCTGGGGCTGGCTCTGTGGCTGGCCTGGCTCAGGTCTGATGGCCATGCTGAGTCATGTGCAGATGCCCGCACCGAGGAAGTGAGCAGGTGGTGCAGCCTTCAGCCACTGCGTTTTGTAAATGTGGGAACATCAGGCTTTGACTCAATGTGAGCTTCTGTTCTCTGGCCCCCTGAGTAGCAGTGACAATGGATTCTCCAGTCAGATCCCAATCTCCCCACCCTCGAGAGTTGCTGCTATCCACAAAGCAGGCAATTTTACCAAGGCAACTATGCGACTTGTTTCCCCAGAGGGCAATCCAGCCACAATAAGAGGAAAGACTTCCTGCCTGTGTCCCCCAGATAAAACTGTGGCAAGAAGCATTTGGCTTTTTCTGCCCTTACAAGAGAGGACAAAGTATCTGCAATTGTCCTGAGTGTTACCAGCCTGGATTAGAGCCTTCTTGAGTCCAGTTCATTCTGACACAGTGGTTGATGCACAAGAGACGCACAAGATTCACACCTGTCCCTTTCAACACTGGCGGGTTAGGTCACACTGACACTGACACCAGTAGCTACCCATCCCTCCCCGCCCATCATCTCTCTCTTACTTTCTGCCTCCTCTGCTCTTTGTTTCTGACCTCGTCTTTGGTATTCGACCTTTTCCTTGTGGACTTGGTCCATCTCTTGTAAACTGGGAGTGGTCGAGCACTTTGGGGCTTGTCACGAGAAGTTCCTAGCAGGGATGAACGAGAAGTTTGAAGTCTCCCCTCCTCATCTCTCCCAGGAGCTGCGATGCTGTTTACATTAGCAAAGCCGCAGTCAGAAAGTACTACCCAGCCCCGATTAATGCCACAAACAGCTTCTGCGTGGGTGAACAAGGCAATGAAAAGCTAGGCGTGCTCGTCTTTCAGCAGATGTCTAGGTGATAAAAATGCAGTCAACACATCTGAGGAGGACTCTGCCAGCTACTGTTGGAGCAGCACAATCCCATGTCCTCAACATGATTCTCATGTCTCCTCTTGTCATCAAGCCCAATGACAAACTGGAGAGGAGAATTCATGGGAGAGGAAGAACGGAGAGAGAGAACAGAGACAACAGCAAGTAGCCTTGGGCTTAGAGAGCAGACAGAGCCCCAGTGGCGGTGGACTGATGCTGCAGAATTTTGAAAGCCAGTTTCGAGATGGGGAAATGAGCTGCTGTGGGACACCTGCCTTCGGAACGTTGGAAGGATCCTTCAGTCCCGTCAGCCTGCAGCCTGGTGTTGTTGAGCCTTGTTTATGTGCTAGACATGTGGCCATGAGGTTCGCAGGTCCATCTCTCTCTCCACAATAGTACACACTGCTATCCCATTTCGCATTTGGCATCCCTATTACAGATGTCAAGCCTGGGTATTACAGTAGTTAAGACGCATGACCGAAGGTACACGCTACCAGAGTCAGGAGTCACACCGAGGTTGTGTCCTAACTCCAGGGCTTCTTGTGTCCTCACTCCGCCCACTTGTTGAGGTCTACTTGGAGAAGCCCTCACTGCCCCAACAGAATAGGGTCATCTTACTACATCATTGCCAGCATGGATATTAACTTGGAAAGGAATCTTTGTCAGTTTCGTAGGCAGAGGTGGTATCTTCATGTTTTGCCATTTGTATTTCCTTGTTTGTATTGCAATTTATGTCTTTATATGCTCATCATCATGATCATTCTCTTGCGACTTGCCTGTTTATGACCTTGATTTATTCCATTCATTATTCTTCTGCACTATTAGTGTTTCTTACTGATTTCTTAAATTACTATAAATATTAAACACATTTTATTTGAATATCATACAAATAACTATCTCACTTTGTCACTTACCTTTTAATTTTGTTTACATGCTTTGACATATAAAAGTCAAAAGCATTTAAAGTTTTATTTATTTGAAAGGCAGAGTTAGGGAGAGGGAAAGACACACACACACACACACACACACACACACACAGAGGGTGGGTATCGTCCATCTGCTAGTTCACTCCTCAAATGGTTGCAACAGTCAGGACTGGGCCAGGCTGAATCCAGGAGCCAGGAGCTTCATCTTGGTCTCCTACGTGGGTAGCAGGGACCCGTGCACTGGGGCCATCTTCCATTGCCTTCCCAGGCAGTTAGCAGAGAGCTGGATTGGAAGTGGAGCAGCTGGGACACGAACTGGTGCCCATATGAGATGCTGGCATTGTAGGCAGCCTCTTAACTCACTATACCACAATGCCAGCCCCAAAAGGCAAAATTGTAATGCAGTCAACTGTATTAGTCTTTTGCTTCATGGGTTTTCATTGTTTTCGCATATAGAATGTTCTCCCTTTTGATAAAGAGGTCCTAAAATTCTTTGCAATTTATAAAGGTGAACATAGTTTAAAAGAAGATGCGAGACATTTGCACCATCAGATAATAAAACATTTTAGGGGACACTCTATAATGGTGTATCAAGAGCTTGAGAAAATCTCTCTCCTCAAGAGATCTCTATTAATCTGGCCAAAATTACCAAAGACAATCACTCAAAATCCTTAGAGATTGATCATAGAGCTTACAGTAAATTAAGAAACATTTATTTAACAAAATGCATGGAAACTCCGTAAGAATGGTAGGAGGCCAGACGTTCTAGTTAGGATTACATCCATACCCCGAGAGCTCTGCCTTGCAGGTGACCCGTTTCACCAAGTTCTGCATCCAACTGGCGGTTGACCTCTCTCCCAGCTCCCTGGGAAGGAAGAGCTGCTCCAAGTGGTTTCTGCAGCTGGTTCACATCCACATATCTCATTTTCCACAGTCCTGGGCTGTGGAACGCTGACGTTGAATGAATGGTGGCAGCTGGGTATTGCCCCAGCTCCTGCTACATAGGGAGGATCTAAGGGGGGCAGCTGGTGAAGACTCTACTCTCCATTTCATCACGGTAGCTGTTCTGTGTGAGAGTTGTTCCAGGCAACTCAGAAGCCAAGTGGTAACACACACACACACACACATGCACACACACACACAGTGTCCTCAGACAGAACTCTCTTCTGAGTAGATCTGGAAGCCAGTGAACATTGGCAGATCTCCCCCTCCCTGGCTCTCAGCCATAGAAAATTAATATTCAGTGTGGGCAGCAGCTGGATGGCTATACCCCACTACTGCTGCACCACAGGCAGGATCAAGCCGAGGCATCTGGCGAAGAGGGAGTTCTTTAACTCCCATTGCACCCCCAACTCCGTAGGGCAGAGGTTCTTCTCAGTGGAGGAAGGAAGCAAGCTTCAAAGACTGGCAGCATCTCGCCCTTGCCAAGAGTCTTAACTTCAATTAAATCATACTAAAATGGTTTATGTCTCAGGGGGTCCATGAAAAGAATAGAACAATTGGCTAGCAATTTGTGGAGGCCAAAAACTGAGAGTGATACCAATGGATACAGACCAACCATGTGTTTAACAGGGAGGTCAGGGAAAGAGACAAAGAGGGCCCGGATAATACCACAGCTATTTCTGGTGATCAAGGTGTAGCATTCTTTTTCTCTTTTTTAAAGATTTAATTAATTTATTTGAAAGACAGAGTTACAGTGGGTACAGTGGGTACAGTGGGTACAGGGGCCCAAGGACTTGGGCCACCTCCTGCTGCTTTCCCAGCTGCATTACCAGGGAGCTGGACTGGAAGTGGAGCAGCCGGGACTCAAACTGGCCCATATGGGATGCTGGAGCTGCAGGCTGGGGCTTTAACCTGTTACACCACAGTACCAGCCCCAAGATATAGCATTCTTAAGATTGTTCTTTTTAAAGAGCAACACCAGAGACTGTACTTCACTGGATCAGCCTAACTACCTCAACAATCAAATACAAGCAAATAAGCAAACATGTCCTGAAGGAGAGAGGGAAATCAGAACCCTGAATTGTCATATTTTCCTAAATGTCCAGCTTTAAGTGCTTAATTATTAGACATTCAAAGAAATAGGGAAGTGTGACCATATATGAGGGGAGAAAAGTAGGCCCTGGAAAGCCTTTGAAGGGGCCTAGATGTTGGGCTTAGCAGATAAAACTTTCAAGTAGCTGTTAGAAATACACTCCTAGATGTAAAGGAAACAATGTTTAAAAAATTAAGAGGCAGTTTGATGATGGTGACTTCTCAAAAAGTAGTCAAGGATGAGATAGAAATAATTAAAAAAAAATGATTCATTTGTTTGAAAGGCAGAGTTACATTCACACACACACACACACACACACACACACAAGAATATCTTAAATCTACTGATTCACTCCCCAATTGGTCACAATAACCAGAGTTGGTCCAGGTCAAAGCCAGAAGCCAGGGGAGATTCATCCAGGTCTTCCATGTGGGTGGCAGGGGCTCAAGTACTTGGGCCATCTTCTGCTGCTTTCCCAGGTGCATTTTCAGGGAGCTTGATAGGAAATGGAGCTGCCAGAACTTGAACCACTGCTCAAATGGGATACTGGTATTGCTGGCTGTGGTTTAATCCACTGTGACACAATGCCGGCCCCAGAAATAACTTAAAAAGGAATCAGATAGAATCTTTAGAATTGAGAAGTACTTTTATCTAAATGAAATAATTCACTAGCCGGTATCAACAGTAGATTTCAGCTAGAAAGGATAATGAATTCATAAATATAGATTGATAGAGTTTATACAATCTGAAGATCAGAGGGAAAAAAAAGAATCCAGAAAAATGAGCAGGAGCTGGCACTGTGGTGCAGCAAGTTAAGTTACAGTCATCAGTAGAGAGCTGCCTTCAAAGGTGGCACTAACAAGCCACATTAACAAGCCCTTAACATCCCCAAGTCTCAGTTTCCTAACATGTACATTGGGGATAGTCACAAAAATCTCCAAAGGGACGTTGTGAGAACCAATGCAATGCCATGAGCAAAGCAACTTTTCGTGTTCAGGTTATTTGACTTGGTAGATGCCCAACAAGAGACAGAGTTGACTGCAGAGTGTGCAGTTTGCATGCCCACCTGTTACAGAGGCCCCTATTAGACGCACTAACTGCCAGGACAAGTGGTGGGCTGGAAGCAGCTACGGTTAACTCAGTTCACTGAAGTTCCACCACCACGCGTTTCTCTGAACGCATCATTTATTTACTCCCAGCAAGCCCCTGAGGTATAAGACCTATTGTAATCAGCCGTTTGTATGAAAAGTTAGTGGAGACAAGTCTAACTGTATGGTATGGAAGCTAAAATGTAGCTTGCTAGGGTAACACAGTTGATAGTGGTAGACCAGGAGTTTGAACCTAGACAGTGTGGCTCAGAATTTCAGGAATTAACAGCTAAGCTATGCTAACTCCAGTGCAAACATATGTGCTGGAGACCGAAATCTGTGTTTTCCATAGAGATATTGTCTCACTTGACACTTTCCAATCTCTCTCTCTCTCTTTTTTAATTATATTTTGAGAAGCAGAAAGATAGACAGAACTTCCATCTGCTGGTTTATTCTCCAAATGCCTGCAGTGGCTGGGGCCGGGCTAGGGCTGGAGCCAAGAGGCAGAAACTCAATGCAGGTCTCTCACGTGGGTGGCAGGTCCCCAACTCCTTGAGCCATCATCACTGCTTTCCAGTATCCGCATGAGCAGGAAGCTGGAGCCCGGAACCAGAGCCACAAAACCAAGCTCAGGTTTTCTGACGCGTTAACCACTAGGCTAAGAGCTTGCCTCCCAACCTCTTTCTAAGGTACCTTCCTGTAAGGCAAAGACTGGAAAGCTGCACATTCTTCATACCCGTAACAATTGGTTCCCAGATGGGATACAGGTTCCACGCACGAGATGAACTCGTGTGAGACTTTGATTTGGAACTGAGTTATCAGAGGCTGGGTGCAAGGCATTCGTTTTCCTGGCACAGGGTGCAGGAGGCCCGGACTGGAGCTGGCAATGGCAGTGGCAGCTTCCTGACCCCGTGGTTTCCTGACTGAGCAGAAGAACAGCTCCCCAGGTGGCCCCATTGTGCAGGGCGGCTTTGGCAGTTGTTCCAGGAAGTCCAGCTCAGATGCGATTTCTGTAAGTTTTCTGTTCTCCGTAATGAATTCCTTAGCTAGAATAGATTCTGTTGTCGGTATCCAAGTCTTCATTAAAATAATGGATTCCCTCCCTGTGGGGTTTGTTAGTATCTGTGTGAGGAAAATTAATGTGTTAAAAGACTTTTCAGAGTCACCTTTTTTGAGTGGTAAAGCAGGAACTGAAATTTAGTTCTGATTCTAAAGGCTGACCTTCAGCCAGTATATTTTCACTGTCCCCCCCCCCCCCCCCCCCGCTAGGCTCTGATGCAATCACAACCCATCATTTTGAAGAGATCTTTCTGGTCTGAACAAGATGCTTGTCACCTCCACTCATGTTCTAGCAGCAAGAACTCAACCCCAGAGCAGTATGTGACCTTGTGGTTACGACGCCAAGCCTGTGTCCCGTATTGGAGCACCGGGTTTCGTTCCTGGCTCCGGCTCCTGATTCCAGCTTCCTGCTAACCTGCACCCTGGGAGGCGGCAGTGATAGCTCAAGTAATTCTCTTCCTTCCACTCATGTGGGAGTCCTGGATTGACTTTCTGGATCCTGGTTTAGGATTGGCGGAGGCATGGCCATTGTGGGCATCTGGGACATGAATCAGAAGAGGAGAACTCTCTCTTTCTCTGCGGCTCAAATAAGTGGAAAAAAAACCCAAACAAACAAAAAAAAGGACTCAATCACAAGGTCATACCTAATCTCAAAGGATTCTGGGAACTATAAATGCCAAGAGCATTGGGAAATAAAGCCCAGCCCATGACCAGACGAAGAGGAAGTAGAAACAATGATCATTAACCAATGCCACCCTGACCATGCCAGCTTCATAGAGGCCCCCGTGGAGTCAGTGCCAGCCCTGCTCTCTCTCTCATTTGATTGACTGTCAGCAGTGGTGGTGCAGATGAAAGGGTGCCTGCCCCTGGCCACGTGACTCTAGGTAAGTCGTGTCACTGTTCTCAATCTCAGTTCCCACCTCGGTAGAACGAGGGGGTCAGAATAGCTACATCTGCCATTGCTGGCCTTGCTAATTGCCTCTATTGTAGTTTGTCTAGGACAGAAATTTTCAATTATTTGCCTTTTCTTAAATAGACACATCACCTAGGGTCCTAAAATATTAGACAGATAGATGGAAAGCTGTTCCGGCTGGAGGCAGGAGAAGAGCTGGCAGTCCTGTGTCCTTGGCTGCCAGCTCCTACTTTCCTAGGGTCCCTGTGGACCTCAGGTTTCTCTGAAGCAGACTTGGAGAACCAGTTGTCTAAACTACAGTGGTTAAGTGATTGGGACAGGCGTGTGGCACAGTGGGCTAAGTCGCTGCTTGGCATGGCCATGTCCCCTATTACAGTGTCAGTCCACGTCCTGGTTGCTCTGTTTCTTGCTAATCCATCCTAGGAGGCACCAGATGATGGCCCAGTACTTGACTCTCTGCCACCCATGTGGGAGACTTGGATGGAGTTCCAGGTTTCTGACTTTGGCCTGGCCCCATTCCAGCTGTTACACCATTGGGTGGAAGATATCTCTGTCCCTCTGTTTCTCTCTCAGATCCCTTGAAATGTGAATGATGAGGTCTCTGAATAGAACAGGTAACCCTGGGTTCATTCTTTCATTCCTTGCTCCATCAGATCTTATTTTATGTTGGGAGCAGGATGGCTTAATGGTTAGGCGCATGGTGTCAGAACCTGGTTTAAATCTTGAAGCTGCCACTAAGTGACCAAGGGGTCCAGTTCGGAATGGGTTGGTTTCTTCTATTTTAGTTTTCTTGTCTCTGAAAATAGGGAAAATCTGATCCCCAGTAGCTTACTCTACCCTGTCCTTGTGTTATCTCTCTTGTTGGCACTTAGCACCTTACAGTGTACCATATAATTTCCTTCTTTATCTTGTTCGTTGTCTGTCTCCCTCATGCCAATGTCAGGTCCACAGAAGTGGTGACTTTGGTCACTGATCTGTCCCCAGCACCTGTTGTCATTCCTGGCACGAATTCATTGCTCTGTAAATATCTGTTAAATGTTGATGATAAAACCTTGTAGCATTCAGTATTCATTATACATTGCAAGTATGTAGTAAATGTTAACTGTTAGTATTTTTATTAAGTGTGACTTAAGTGATGATACAGTGTTGAAAAAAAATCAGTGCTGCTCAAAGGGATACAGCTATTAAATGGAGCAGCAAACATGAGTATTATAAATTGTGATAAGCAATAAAAGGAAGTTTAGAGTGCTTTGAAAACATGTAAGAGAAAGATGCTCTTTGGGTTTGTTTTTGAGGCTACGTACTCAGAGAACACTGTTTAGGCTGAAACCTGACAGGTGAACAGCAGGCCAGGTATGGGAGATGGTGTTTCAGGCCGTGGGATGGGTGGAGGAGGAGGCCTCGTGGCAGAAAGGAACATGGGGGTTCTGGGATCTGAAGGAAGACCAGTGGGGCTGGTACATGGTTAATGGCAGGTGGGCAGGGACAAGAAGGTCAGCTGGAGAGGCCAGGATGGCAGGTGCAGAACCTCCTCACCTGCAGAAGGGTTGAGTCTTCAACAAGCCACGGGTTCCCCCAGGCAGGTGCTGTGGCCATCTGGGGAGTGAGCCAGTGGATGTAAGACCTGTCTCTCTCTTCTCTCTCTCTCTCTGCCTCTGCCTTCAAATAAATAAATAAATCTTCAAAAAAGAAAAAACCGCACCCCTTGTAATTCTTATTTAAGCAACCTTTGGTGGCTTTGGATGTATTTAAACTGAGAGACTGCAGGGAGGTTTTGCAGTCAGGAGAGAGACGGTGCAGGCTGGGATTACGTTGGGGTGGTGAGTAAAAAGAACTGGGAGTTGGACAAGATCAACAAAGATCTTAGAGGCAGAATCAACAGGACTTAGGGGACAACGGAACTGAACATGGGCAGTGAGTGGGCAGTTTAAGGATGATTTCCGGTTCTTTAGATGAACAACACAGCCTGTGAAAAGAACTGGGAGGGCAGAAAGGCCCTCAGAACCTGTTGATTCTGCCGTCAGTGGTGTCGGGAGACCCTTCCTGCAAAACCTCCCTGCTCTGAGGCCCATGAATGAAACAGCAAGGTCAGGGACTGTTGGGGCGTCTGACAGTATTGGAGGAAACGGGGTGAGGCGCAGGTGACGCGGGGTCTCGGTGACACAGAAGATGTCCACAGATGTCTCTGATGACAGCTTGAACAGAGCTGCCTTCCAGAGTCCCCAGGAAGAGGCAGCTTTGCTCAAGCTCTGCTCAGCTGTCTCCCCCTGGACATGGGACCTGGGGGCAGCGCGGAGGGCGCATTTCACACTCCATGGCAGCCGTGACATTGGGTTGTTCTGCAGGCAGCAAGGACAGGGCTGAACAGCCAAGGTGACGTGTGCTGGGAATGGAGTCCACTTTGAGATTGAAAGGACAAATGGGTAACACGGCTGGACTAAACGTGAAGCCCAAACATGGACCCAGAGGTGACAAAGCCAAACTGCATCCCCTGGCACGCTGGGCCCCACATAGCTGGGATGTATCGATAACAGCCAGCTTCGCTGCTCTGTGTCCCCCTTCCCAAACCCACTCCCCTAACCAATCACGTGGGATGCCCGGCGCCTTTCCCCCATGCCGATGCCTCCAGTGGGGGTGTACAGGAAGCCTTCCTTGCCTCTCTGTACCCACAAGCTTTGCCACTCCCCTGCCCGCCTTTGAGGAAAGCTCTGAAGGGACAGCCCTCCTGTTTCTCAGTTATGGGGGGGGCAGGGCTTCATTCATTCCCACACCTGGCCCCCATCTGGGCCCTTGTCAAAGCTAGCTTGCTGGGGACCTGTGGAGCAGGAAGGCAGACTCGGCCCCGAGCCTCAGACCCTTCGGCAGAGGGGATGCTGGCAACATCTGGCAGTCAGCCTGACGCTTTCCCACAGCGGCAGAGAAGTAGGCTGGGCACAGGAGGGCTGCCTGGTGGGATTCCCGGGGAGACGGCTGTTTGAATGTGTGCGCCCGGGCACTTGTTCCTGAACCCTTTGTCTCCTTTACGGAATGCAGAGCCTGGCCCTGTGTGTGTGCATGGTGCTGTGTCCTCCCTCACCCGGAGCGCACGCACAGGGGAAGTACACAGCTGTCTGGAACTGGGTCTCAGCCTGGCTTTAGCACTCTCCAGCTGTGTGACTTTGCACAAGCGACTTGACTCCGTGGAGTCTCAAAGTCCTCCCGTGTTAGCTCCGTAGGCACCGCCACGCTGCAGGATGGGTGGGTAGGTCACGGCGTAGCTCCCATGCCATCCTCTCTCCGGGCTGCACCCCATAATGAATGGATCGGGATCTCTGGCAATGGGCTGGGTGGCTACAAGTCTGGCCATCTCCGGAAGCGATTTTTTTTTTGACAGGCAGAGTGGACAGTGAGAGAGAGAGAGACAGAGAGAAAGGTCTTCCTTTGCCGTTGGTTCACCCTCCAATGGCCGCCGCGGCCAGCACGCTGTGGCCGGCGCACCGCGCTGATCCGATGGCAGGAGCCAGGAGCCAGGTGCTTTTCCTGGTCTCCCATGGGGTGCAGGGCCCAAGCACCTGGGCCATCCTCCACTGCACTCTCTGGCCACAGCAGAGGGCTGGCCTGGAAGAGGGGCAACTGGGACAGAATCCGGCGCCCCAACCTGGACTAGAACCCGGTGTGCCGGCGCCACTAGGCAGAGGATTAGCCTAGTGAGCCGCGGCGCCGGCCATCCGGAAGCGATTTTCTGCTCATTAAAGGGTGGGAACCTCAGGGCCACTGCATCTTAGGTGCTTGAGACGTTGCCAGGGTGATACAGGCCAATATTCCTCTTGCCTGAGGGCTTGGGTCCAAGCACAGCCATGGCATGGAACACAGCGGCCACGAGCGCAGAAACCGAAGAGCGAAGCAGTGCAGAAGAAGGGATGCATTCCAGCCTGGGCTCTCTGAGACGGCTGCAGGGAGCGGGGGGCTTTCCGTCTGGACCTTGAGGGTCCCTGGAGCGTGGCCCTGCGTGGGGAGCTGAGCACGGGGACGGAGAAGGCAGTTTTCTCTGCGTAGTGAGGGAAGCATGGATCCAGCACTTTGTCTACAGCTTGTGGAGATGCTCCTGCCTCTGAGACTCATAGAACCACCAGCTCTGGGCAGGGTCCAGCCCTGGTGGGTGGTGCTTGCTGACTACTGTGATGGAGCTGGGAGGAGATGCAGGTGATGGACTGTCATGAGCCATGGCATCAAGGGGTGTGAATCAAGGCCAGGTGTGAGCCAGGCGCAGGGAGCAAGAACGAGGCGGTGCCAGGGGCTGCCCAGCGGGCTCTGGGCAGAGTGCAGCCCCTGCGGCTTCTTGGTCAGCCTTTTCCGAGGAGTTGGAGCCCTCAGCAGCTCAGGAACCCTGGCAGGTGGACCGGCAGGAGTGGACGGCATCCCCGGGAAAGCATCCCAGCCCTGCAAGAGATCGGAGGCTGGGAAAGTACTGGCCTAACCCGCGCCATGGCTCTGATGGGAGGGCCAGGGCAGCATGGGAGCATCCTGAGTGTGGGGGCCCGGGCGGGGAGGCAGAGGGGAGTGACGGGGACCTGGGCTGAGACTGTGTCGTCTGGACGCTTTGGGATGTGTCCAGCACAAGGCCGACTGCACTGACTGCTTCCCTAGTCCTGCATTCTTGAGGCTGTGGCATCACTGTTCTCACTGCCCCTCCCAGGATAGCCAATTCCGAGAGAGAATAAAGGGCTCCTGCCCTTAATCTACACAGTACCAGGTTCCAGCCCCCATGTCCCAGCGCCAGCCAGAACCATCCACAGCGGCCGCTCCCCGGCTGCCTTGCCTTCCCCACAGACACCCCGGGAAAGCCTCTGGCCTGGCTGTCCCCCATCGCTTAAGGATTCCCCGGCTCGTGTACGCTGGGTCGCCCCACATGCAGATTTTGTCTTCAAGGAGCATGGTCCCCCAGGCTGCAGTACCCATGAGTTTCTGCCTCTGACCTGGGCTGGGCCGGGGTCGCGGCAGAGGAAGGGGCTGCAGTGGCTTCCCCCCCCCCCCAGATGGAAGATAAGTGCGTTAGTGGGGGCAGGCAGGGGTCCTGACAAATCCTGTCCGGTGCTGGGTTAGCTGCTCAGCTTGCTGAGACCTGTCTGGGGCTTTGCTAGGACTGGAGTTGCCCTGAGGGGGGCGGGGCCGAGCCTCAGGGTAGGGAGGCCCAGCAGACATCACTTCTGCCCCTAGGAGGCGCGATTCCAGAGGTGGGATTTATGGAGGAAAAATCCTTGGCAGGGGTTTCACGGACTTGGCCGCTAGCCTAAACTCCTCCGCTCCGCCGCACCCAGGGCCCTATTTTTGCCCACTCGTTCTGTTGAACACACTCCCGCACATGCGACGCTCCCTGGGCTGTGCTTGGTATTCCTGCCACTTAGCCGGTCACCGGGTCCCCTTCCTGACCACTGATCTGGGGGCCGCGACAGTGAGGTATGAACGCTGTGGGGAGGCGAGGGGAAGGGAAGTGGCGTGGGCAGCTCTGCTTCCTCAGAGGCTGACAGAGAGCCTCGGCTGATTGGCCCCAGTGCAGCTGCTATGATGGGACCCTAATTGGAAGAGGATCCTGTGACCTGCAAACCAATTAAGCAGTTTCTTAGGAGCCGGGAACAGCTGCATGGAGCTCACGTTTGTGACTGGTTTGGGAAACAGGTGATATTTTTTTTTCCTCCCATGGAAGTCGCTTCAGTGAGCTTAGGAGGTATTGACCGTGGGTGCTGCTCAGGTCCAGAAAATTGGTCTCAGGAGGGGCCAGAAAAGCATCCTGGCTCCTTCAGCAGCCGCTCTGCCAGAGCCCGGGTGGCCAGGGGAATCATTGCTTCCGACCTCAGGAAAGCTGCCCGGGCCAGAAATAGGCACAACAGTGGCTTGTCTGATGGGGCGGAGTTGGGGGTGGGGAGTGGTACCGACCCCACACATGACCCCGGGACTGCATTAGGAAGTGTCCCTGTTCTTGGTTGAGGGGATGGTCACGTGATGGTGCGACCATTGCACCTGTCAACCCTTACCACTGTCAACGTCAAGGTGCCCGCTGCTCTGTACGTAAATTATTCCTCATTTTAACCCCATACAAAACACATGCCCTCTACCTCCCCCGCTCCCAGTGCTTGGCGGGCCTCCCTGTGGTCTGAGGTTGACCCCATGCCCTGGCCACAGCTCCTCAGGTTCCTTGCCTGATTTTCAAAAGCAAGAAGGAGAAAGACATGCCAGCCTAGGATCACAGAGATCTCCAAACCCAGGAGCTCCACCGGTGTGGCCCCCAACTGCACGCGGAGCGAAGTCAGACTCTGGGGCTGGGACTTGGCCTCCAGGGCTCCCCGGGGTAGCAGGTGGAAAAGCGACTGTAAAGTGGTGGCGAGTGGGTCTCGCCATCCTCACGGCTCTGTTTTTGGAGGTGGGGGCAGAAGACAGCTCTGCTCCCCGCTTCCACTTCTGCCCTCCTCCCCACAGCACAGGTGCTGGGCGCCCTCAGATCTCCTCCTTACTGCTGTGGCGAGACGTTCAGTGGGCTCCTCTCTTGCCTGCCCAGGGACCAGTTTGGAACTTTCGCTCTGGGCTTCAGCTGCCTGGCCCTCCTCCCTCCTTCCCCGGTAATGCTCGTAGGAATGGAGGAAGGATGGTGGTCCCTGGCTCTGTGCTCTGGGAGACCTGCTGTGGCCCCCGGGTCAGGGGAAGTCCCTCAGCCTCTCTGAGCCCCAGGCCCTCATCAGCGGCGGGAGCAGAGGAGGCGGGGGTGGGGAGGGGTAAGAGGATGCGCACAAGCTCATTCTGGAGAATCTGTTTATCCCTGGCAGCTCCCTGGAGGGTGGGACCTCCTCTCCTTCATTTTTCGATTGGGTTAGAGGAGTCCCTGCCGTGTTCTCATGGAAATGCCCGGCTATTGTTTGCCAAACCAGTTATTATTAAAGCTTATTTCTCAAGGAGGAAAAGGACCAAGCCGTTCTCCAGCCGGGGTATCTCTGGGTTAACTGGGAGCGCAGTGCAGGCTCTGACTCAGCCACTGCCTCCTGCTGGGGGGTTTCAGAAGCAGCCCAGGTTTCTGAAAGCCAAGCGGGGAGGACGTGAGCCCTGTCCTCGGCACCAGCACTAGATCATCCCCTGTCCCCTGCAGCACTGATGGGGCATGAGGCGTCCCCTCTGGAGGGGCCACCTGGGAGGCACACAGGGATCTGTGCTGTGTTTTGCAACTTTTCCAGAATAGATTTGGTTGGGAGACTTTTTATTTTTTAGAGTCCATTCAGGAATGTTTGCAAAAGACTGCTAGCCAAAGGTAGGACATGGTTACTGTCTGTCTGCCTTCGTTAGATTGCTCCACCCCTTCACAGCCCCTGAGAGGCTGCACCTCCCACCCTGGGTCCCACTCGGGGGACGATAAGACCAGGCTGTGTGCTACACTTGGCAGAGCTGCTCACTCAGCATCCGGGTTAGTTTCCTCGGCTGTCAGCACAGAGTACCCCCAACTGGGGGCTTCAAACAGCAGAAGTTTGAAGGAGGCTACAGATCTAACATCAGGGTGCCCAAGTTTCTGAAACCCTGAGGGAGAATCGTCCCTTGCTTCTCCTCTGGTGGCGGGCACCCCCAGGCCTCCTTTGGTTTGTGGCTGCACCCCTGCAACCTCTGGCTCCGTCGTCACGAGGCCGTGTGTGTGTTCTCACAGCCTTTGCGGGACACCTGTCATTAAGCTTAGGGCCACCAGGGTGTGTTCTCACAGCCTTTGCGGGACACCTGTCATTAAGCTTAGGGCCACCAGGGTGACTTCCTCTTAACAAATTACATCTACAAAGACCCCATGGTCCCGGGTTGAACTCTGCCAGAGGGGTCTCGCGGCAAGGCCTGGGCAGAGTGAGCCTAGCCCCACACCACTGAAGACTGGCATTGCGGATGACGGAAGGGGAGGGACCTTGGGCAGGTTGTGACCCTCTGGGAAAGAAGCCACCCGCAGTCCCGTGCCTCAGTGGGATTGAATAGTAAGACATTGCAGCTTAAAATTAACCCCACATTCTCTGCAGGAAGTTCCTGTCCAGGAAGTTGAAGTTACAAATAGGTTTATTATTTGTTTCACAAACTTTCTGAAAATCCATTTATCTGAATTTTGATTTATCACTCAGCTTGGCTTCATCTAGGGGAAAAGTCCCTTTCTCAGACCTATAAATCGCTTAGCTGGATTTATCTAAGGATTCTTTATTCTTAAGATTCACTCAAGGGCCGGCGCCACGGCTCACTAGGTTAATCCTCTGCCTTGCGGCGCCGGCACACCGGGTTCTAGTCCCGGTCGGGGCGCCGGATTCTGTCCCGGTTGCCCCCCTTCCAGGCCAGCTCTCTGCTGTGGCCTGGGAGTGCAGTGGAGGATGGCCCAGGTGCTTGGGCCCTGCACCCCATGGGAGACCAGGAAAAGCACCTGGCTCCTGGCTCCTGCCATCGGATCAGCGCGGTGCGCCGGCCGCAGTACGCTGGCCGCGGCGGCCATTGGAGGGTGAACCAACGGCAAAGGAAGACCTTTCTCTCTGTCTCTCTCTCTCACTGTCCACTCTGCCTGTCAAAAAAAAAAAAAAAAAAAAAAAAAATCAACACCCTGAAGGGTGTCAGTCTCCAAATGAGGGGTCTTCGAAAAGCTTGTGGACATTGCTTAATATGAAAAAAAAATGTGTGTAGATTTCAAAAGTTTATTGCCCAAAAATGAACTTTTATTTTTTATTATCTGAGAGACAGAGCTCCCTTCTGCTGGTTTCCTCCCCAAATTCTCCCAGTATCCAGGGCTAGGTCAAACCAAAGCCTGGAGTCAGGAGCGCGATCCAGGTCTCCCATGTGGTTGGCAGGGACCCAAGCACTTGAGCCATGGTTGCCGCCTCCCAGGGTGTGCTCCAGCTGGACTTGACCTCAGGCCCTCCAACAGGAGACGCGAGCATCTTAGCTGCTAGATCAAAGGCCCACCCCTAATCTTTTAATTCCATTCTCCACGAACTTCGTGAAGTCCTCTCGTATTTTGTCTTTTTATTTTATATATCTGTAGACATATATACATATGCTCCCTATTTTATGTGTTTACGTATAAATATTTTACAGTTTCATCTCATAAAGTCCGTACAGTGGGGATGCACTTTCTTCGTCACCCAGCCCACACATCTGTGGGGTCCTCCGCTTCATCCCCATAGCTGCACCAAAGAGAAAAAGCAACAGTAGAGAAAATTCTCTTGGGCCAGGAAACAGCCTGAGACTGAAAGGAGCAGTTGCCCACTGGGGAGCTTTGCAGCCCCTTACAGTGCAATATGTCTGTAAAATAATCCTGTAAACGGTAGGCTGCCGCCTAAACCCTGGGGACAATCATTACCAGCTAGATATTTTTGTTCCTCCACCCTCAAACAGAAGCTTTTGAATCAAATAACAGAATTTAGTGAGGCGAAATTGGCCACTTAACAGAGACATTCTGGGCCCTCAACCAAGAGTTTCTTTTGTTAATTAGGAAACAGACAAACTCCCAGCTTCCCTTGGGTTCAGCACTGACTTGGATGGTATTGCCTCATCCAGGATCATTTCCTTTGTCTTCTCCTGGCCCACCTGCAGAGCCTCACCATGCGAAGAGGGGCCCACGTCCTGGCCCACCTGCAGAGCCTCACCATGCGAAGAGGGGCCCACGTCCTGGCCCACCTGCAGAGCCTCACCATGCGAAGAGGGGCCCACACAGTGGTCCAAGGAACTGAAAAGTAGCGGAGCTAAACTGCACTAGTGGATAGGTGATGTATGAAAAATAGAGAAGGAAGATGTGCTGTTTAGAAACTATGCAGAATACCTTTGAGATGGAGGAATAGGTCCTGGTGGCTTCTCTGGGTGTGTCCCACACAGATCACCATCCCAGGGTTGGATCCCAGGTAGTTGCAAGCTGAACTGCACACCTGTAGCTTGACAAGGGAAAATCAAGACACAAATCCATAGTCACATTTTCCCAGCTGCCCTCCAGGCCTTTCAGGTCCTGCACTGGGATCCCGCAGAGGTGTGGGCACTGTATGGGTTGCCGTGCTCTTGGGTGTACTTGAACCTGGAACGCATCCTCCACTTCCTGTCCCTTACTCTGTTGGCTTTCACAGATGGGCAGCTTCTGTACTGGCTGCTCCACCTCCTGGATTTTGTCATACCATTCTCCGCAGTGTCTTTTAACTTGTTTTTCCCTCTCTTTCATGCAAAATGTAAGTTAGGACCCAGATCACAATTACATTTGTTTTTAGCAAGAACATTTTACAATTTTTTAATAATCTTTTTTTTCTGGTAACATTTTAGTTTATTGTTAAAAAAATGAAGAGGAGGCCGGCGCCGCGGCTCACTAGGTTAATCCTCCGCCTTGCAGCGCCGGCACACCGGGTTCTAGTCCCGGTCGGGGCGCCGGATTCTGTACCGGTTGCCCCTCTTCCAGGCCAGCCCTCTGCTGTGGCCAGGGAGTGCAGTGGAGGATGGCCCAGGTGCTTGGGCCCTGCACCCCATGGGAGACCAGGAAAAGCACCTGGCTCCTGGCTCCTGCCATTGGATCAGCGCGGTGCGCCAGCCACAGTGCGCCGGCCGCGGCGGCCATTGGAGGTGAACCAACGGCAAAGGAAGACTTTTCTCTCTGTCTCTCTCTCTCACTGTCCACTCTGCCTGTCAAAAAAATAAAAAAAAAAAAAATGAAGAGGAAAAAAATAGTCCATAATCCTACATCCCCAGGTCAATTATTTTGGTACGTTTCTTCCCAGGCTTTTGTTGTCTGTGTAAATAAAAGTAGACAATGTGAGAAAATACACAAATTCCTCTTAAGAACAAAAGCCCGCATCTCTATGTAATGTGTGTGTGTGTGTGTGTGTGTCTGTGTGCACTCAAAATCCATCCACTATGTGCTCATATTCCCTGTTGGTAGGCATCAGGGTAAAATTCAGTTTTTGTTCTTTAAATGCATGACAAACATCCATGGGCACAAATCTTTGTATATTTCTTCATAAACAGAATTACTAGACCAGTGCCATGCATTAGGCATTTAATATACATCCAGGAAATGCTGTGGTCTGAGCCTGCCCATTCTGCCAAAATTTCTTCAACCTAGAATTTTCTTTAAAAATTTTTTGATAGATGAAAACATAAAATAATATCTAATTTGGTTTCCATACCTATTTAAAGATGGTGAGCACATTCCCATATGTTTATTTGATGTATTCTTAATTTAACCTACATTTTTTTCTTGGATGGCTTGTGGAGTCCTTTATGTAAGAAGAGTAATCCTGTATTCAGCTATGCAAAGTGAGGAGCAATCCCAGATTTACTTTCCAGTGGACTGCCTGGCACAGTGCCTGGCTCCTGGGAGGCACTCAGCGCAGATGACCCCCACCCCCACCCCGCAGGCCATGTCAGTAATCCCTCAGGGCCTGTCTCCCCCAGAACCACAGTGCTGACCAAACACAGAACTGCTGGCCTCGCCTCCGCCCCCGACACATTCATTCCTCTCTCCCAGCTGCTTCTCAACCACCGTCCAGATGTGCTGCCCAGCCTACACTGGCCTGACCCACCCGCCCCGGATCCAGGTCCTGCTTCGAGGAAGGTTATCCCCCCCGTGAGGTAGGCTTGCTGTCCAGTGTGTATAGAATCCAACCTGCGCCACCAGTCTTTGGGCAAAAGAAAGGCTTATGTGTAGCCAAACAGTCCTTACTGTTTGATGGAGGCTGCAGCTCAAATCTGTCTCCCAGCTCTGCCATCTGTGGCACGTGGCACGGGTTAGGTGGGAAAGTGGGAAATGCTGGCTACACGAGTTCTGATTGGAGGAGTGTGGGGCGCTGGGCGGGAAGAACCAGGGGGTTTATAGGTAAATTTAGTCAGAGGGACCCCACCCCCCCAGCACCGGAACTTCCTGCTCAGAGGACTGTCCCTCCCCCGCCTCCCCGTTTCCCAAGGTGCTCGGGCTCTCAGACTGTATTACACTCAGGTCCCTTTGGTTCCGCACGAAGTGTTTCCCTTCTGTGCAAGCCCTCTGTGCCTGACTTAAAGATTTTGTCTCTGTGTTCTCTCGGCATCCATGTGACTGAGTCTAAGCCATGCTTCTAAGAAAACAGGAACTTTTAGAAGATAGGAACAGGGCTTTGTGGCCGGAGCCTATTGTTAGCACACGGGGTGGGAAGGGTTCCGGAAGAAAATGAGGAATCCACATGGGAAGCCTTTGAGTCTTGGGCGCATCAAGAGAAAACCCAGGAAAGGGGGCAGGCTGAGATCAGTGGTGCCTCTGAAGCTGCGGAGGGTAGGAGCTGGGCAGGTACAAAGGGAGCCTGGCCCAGGCTGGCCCAGGACACGAGGACATTCTGGGCAGGCCAATTATTTGGTGCCCCATCAAGTTGCTATTTTTTTTAAGTTATGTAACAGGAAGTAGATGGAAAGTAATTTTCTTTTTTAAAAAATAGCATGCAGAGAGAGCTTTTTTCCTTTATGTCCCCAGAGTGGCTTCTCTGAAGCCTTCTTCTGAGTTTTCCAGATCACAGTCACCACCCCTTGTCTGTCCTCTCCAACCAGACTGAGAGGGCCTGGGGGATGGAGACTTGGGGGCCCCAGTGCCCAGTGAGGTGTCTGGTGCATAGAAGTTACTGGAAGGACTTGCACAAGGCTGAAGTAGAGAGATGAACTCCAAGGAGGAGCAAGAAACCCACAGGTTGCTCGTCTTAGGCCCCTTTGGACACCAGTGCCCAGCCCCAGATGGCTGGGTCCCCATCCGTGGGCTGTGGCACGAGGCCCAGGGACTTCCCTCTCCCTGCAGCTGCTCTGGGGTTTGCATCTGCCCACATCCCGAGTCACATCAGCTCTGCTGGTCATGGATTCACTGCAGCTTGGAAAGAGAGAGGGGAACAGCTGGAAGGGATCTGCACTGAAGGCTGGGCCTGGGCAGGCCACCTCGCCTCCCTGGACACCAGGGACAGGAAATGAGATTTGAAGCAGGCAAGGAGGGGCTTTGGAGAAGGCTCCCGATCAGCTGGCACAGTTCACACACTCTAATCTCGTTCTCCCCAGCCACCTGCATGTGCTAAATCATTGAAGCGCTCCTTACACTAAACGTTTCTAAAAGAAAACAGTGCTATTAGAAACCTGTTGTAGACAGAGAGAAACACATAGCCAATGGCACTCCTCATCCAATCTTCTCCCCAAGGGAGCCCTCCAGGGAATGGAATAGGGCTCAGTCACGCACCCACCATCACAATCCATGGCCCTCATCCGGAGAAACCCTACCCCAACCCTGGTACGGATTGCCCTCCTGCCCCCTCCAGCCTCAGACATTATAGTTTTGCTCTTTCTAGAATTTCACACAAGTGCACTCCTTTATCTTTTTGTGTTGGCATAATTTTCGAGATTCATCTGTTTTGTTCCACGTGCTGTTACATTGTTCCTCTTTGTTGATGAGTAGTGTTCCATTGTATTCTAGAATGTGTGTGCTCCGCCATTCACCATATTGGTGGACATTTGGGTTACTCTGAGTTTCGGATGATGAGGAATAAAACCATTCTGACTTGCAACGTCTGTGTCTTGGTGCTGACACCTGTGTTCATGCATTGGAGATGATCATGTAGGAGTACAATGACCAAGTTCATGTTTAATGTTGGAAGATCCTGCCATTCTGTTTTTCAGAGTGGCTGAACGACTGTGCATTCCCAGTGTAGATGAGTCCAGTTGCTCCCCGTCCTCGTCAGCCTGTGGTCTAGCCAGTTGGTTTTGTGTTTTTGCTTTGGCCATCCTCATAGTGGTGTTGTGGTGCATCCCTGTGGCCTGGCTGTGTGTTTCCCTAGTGATGCTGAGCTCCTGTGCGTGTTTGTATTTGTCATTTGTGTATCTTCATTAGTGAAATACCGATTCAACTCTTGGTTTGTTCGTATGTTGCATTGTCTTTTTATTAGTGAATGCTGAATTTTTGTTGGTTGAATTTTCCCCTAGGGCTCAGTCTAAAGAATACAGAGTCTATTTCCATCTTATCTGCTTTATCTTAGAGACATTTAGTGAGAATAAAATCCAAAATTTGCCTGCATCCAAGTCTGATCAACTGTGCATTTTTACTTTTGCCTATTTGTGATCTGAACCCCAAAGACGGCGAGCGTGGCCTCTGCCTCTCCTTTTCAAGGCCATAAACGTTGTGACCATGCTTGTGTGGGGAAACACCCACCCGTAGACTGGCAGCTGCTTTTTCTCTTCCTATCCCAACCAACATTAGGTCCTCACAGATCGCTTGGAGCAAGCTAAGCCCCGAGAGAAATCCTCTGCGTCTTGGGACTCTGGGAGTCATTGCTCAAAGTCAGAACATTTTCACACCAGGAAATTTACACCTGGCTTGAATTCCCAGAGTTTCCCATCTTAATATCAGGTCCTAAATATTCCAGGGGACTCTGCTACACACTTCGTTCCTGCTTCTCTGCCTCACCTCATTCCCTACCGTGACGGGACACAGAATAACCCCAACACATTTGGTGACTTAATGAAAATCGTCATCTGCAGGTTGCTTCCTCTGTGCTTGGCCCTAGGGACGTTGAGTTCATTGTTAACATCATTTTAATCCACACATAAAGCCTGAGACGTACCTTCTGCTACGATCCCCACCGACAGCTGTGGGAGCGGAGGGTGACAGAGAAGTCACTGACCCAGCTCCAGGCTCACAGCTGGCAGGAGCAGACCAAGGCTGCCAACGGCTCTGCGGCTCCATCTCTCATTCTGTGTTCCCTGCAATCAAGACACTTACACAACCACTGCACTGTGCTCCCAGCTCTGTACCTCCTGCGTGGCACACGGGGGCAGGCTCTGCACCCCCATCTGCCTTTGCATTTGGAGATGGGAAAGCTAACAGTGCATTTTCCAGAAGGCCTCCCGGGGGATCTGGCTGTGAATGAGGGTCTGCCAGCAAGAGGCTGCCACACAAGGATAGAAAGTGTTAGGGGCTTAATCGTATCTCCCCCACCCAACCCCCAAACAAGAGGGTGAAGTCCTTATATAGAGTACTTGTGAACGTGACCCCATTTGGAGATGGGTTCTTTGCAGATGTAATCAACCTAAGAGGAGGTCACTGGACTAGCCCCCAGTCTACTATGACTGCTGTCCTTAGAAGATGAGGAAACTGGCAGGTGAAGACAGCCACAGGGGCAGCACCTGTGGCCCCCATCAGAAGCTAGGAAGAGGCCTGGGCGGATCCCATCTGGAGTCTCCCCGGGGGGTCATGGACCTGCTGACACCTTCATTCCAGACTTCTGGCCTCCAGAACTGTGAGACAGTCCATGTGTGTTTGAGGCCACCGGTCCAGGGAGGTGGGTAGGAGGCAGAGGTGGCTGAGGGTTGGGCCCTGGGGAGTATGCAGTGTCGTAATGGCCAACTTGGCGTCCATTGCCATCACAGCTGTGTGCCAGTAACACCCTGACCCTGGGTCTGGAGGCCTCTGGCCTGCTGGTGGCCCCCATACTCCACTTCCCAAGTCTTTCAGGGACTTTTACCAGCACGTGGTTCCCTGTAGTAAGTCCCTTTTGTCCGGGGTGGGGGGTAGAGGGGGCAGGAGTTGCAGTGCAGTGGGTTAAACTCCTGGCATTGGTCTAGCCCAGCCCGGGCGGTTGTAGGCATTTGGGGAGTGAACTCGTGGATGGAAGATTTATCTTTGTCACTCTGCCCTTCAAATAAGTAAATGAAATTTTTTGAAGAGGGAGAGGATTCTCCTACAGAAACCAGGGCGAGCTGTAGTGGAAACCCAGCCGCAGGGAGGAGGACTCCAGACGGCCTGGCCTGCTGCCCGCCTCTCTCTGACCTCCGGAGGCAGCGCCCTCCAGCTCTGGCAGAGCTGACATCCGTCGTGCGCCTCACCCCGGCCGGGTTTGCCACCCGGGCTGGATTATTCTGTTGCCACCCTTTGAGCTCTGAGGGCTGCATATGTCGTCCAAAATCCTCTTCCCTGCAGTTCCGAGTCTGAGTTGGCCAACACGGACGTCCTGCGAGATCTGAGAGGCAGAGGTGAAGCAGCGGCAGCTCTGCAGGCCCCGAGTGGTAGAGGGGCTGCCGGCCCTCCCCAGGGTACCCCGCCCTCCTTGCCCCAGCCTTCACGCCTGGCTGTAGGACCCAGGGCTCACAGCTGCCCAGGATCCTGCCGCAGGCTTCGCTGAGAACCGGGCCTCACTCCCTTCTGTCACACCTGTTCCTCCTGGTCCCAGGACGAGAGCACCCTCTGCTTGGAGTTCCTGCTTCTCTCCTCCCTCAGGGCCTTTTACACGTCTTCCTGGAATTAGCTGACAGAACACAAATCTCTGCCTTTCCTCTGTTTGCCTCGTGGTTAATGCAGCCTCAATGCTGTTGCCTTTGGAAACTGGGTACAGGGTCACTGTTGGCCGCAGGCTCCATCTGGGGACAGGCACAGGGCTAACTGGTGCATGCTATAGGTCTCTAGAGGCCAAGAGTGAAGGTGGACGTGTTGAGACAGTCTCTGGTGAGAAGCTTCTAAGCTCTTCACGCTGTCTGATTGTCGCTCTTCGTTTAGGAGATGGGAGTTGGCTTTAGCGATGGAAGACAGCTGCATCGAGAAGGGTTTTTTATATTGTTTATGGTTAGGAAAATAATGGACATGGACTTTTTAAAAAGCGATTTATTTTTAGTATTTATTTCTTTTTTTCTGGTCAGACTGTTATTCTTTATTTGAGAGCTTAAATTTCTTCATATTGCATTCTGCGTTTACATCATATATTATATATTTTTCCATTTATGAATAAGATAATGCTTAAAGATTAGGGAAGGAAAACAAATATGTGTTAATTCTGGGAATTCAATAGAATTGAGTTTGAATAGCAACTAAATATTTAAATATGCAAAAAATCTCTTAAAGCTGGGGAGCACATACAATTTGGGGAATATTATATGTATAATTTAAAAATTGTGGAAATACAATTCTGTTAGATTAAAAAATAAGAGTTCTTCAAAAATTGTGAAGATGATGAAAATACCACTTTTTTCATTTTCAATTATCTTTATATACAGAAGATCAATTTAGTATATACTTTTTCATTTTCAATTATCTTTATATACAGAAGATCAATTTAGTATATACTAAGTAAAGATCTCAACAGTTTGCAACCACACAGAAACACAAAGTGTAAAGTACTGTTTGAGTACTAGTTGTAGCATTAATTCACATTGAACAACACATTAAGGACAGAGATCCTACATGAGGAGTAAGTGCACAGTGACTCCTGTTGTTGATTTAACAAGTTGACACTCTTGTTTATGGCATCAGTAATCACCTGAGGCTCTTGTCATGAGTTGCCAAGGCTATGGAAGCCTTTTGAGTTCGCCAACTCCGATCTTATTTAGACAAGGTCATAGTCAAAGTGGAAGTTCTCTCCTCCCTTCAGAGAAAGGTACCTCCTTCTTTGATGGCCCGTTCTTTCCACTGGGATCTCACTTGCAGAGATGTTTCATTTAGGTTTTGTTGTTGTTGTTGTTTGCCAGAGTGTCTTGGCTTTCCATGCCTAAAATACTCTCATGGGCTCTTCAGCCAGATCCGAATGTCTTAAGGGCTGATTTTGAGGCCAGAGTGCTGTTTTAGGACATCTGCCATTCTATGAGTCTGCTATGTATCCTGCTTCCCATGTTGGATTGTTCTCTCCTTTTTAATTCTATCAGTTAGACACTAGTCTTGTTTATTTGATCCGTTTGACTCTTAACCCTATCATTATGGTCAGTTGTGAACTGAAATTGATCACTTGGACTAGTGAGATGGCATTGGTACATGCCACCTTGATGGGATTGAATTGGAATCCCCTGGTATGTTTCTAACTCTACCGTTTGGTGCAAGTCAGATTGAGCATGTCCCAAACTGTACATCTCCTCTCTCTCTTATTCCCACTCTTATATTTAACAGAGATCATTTTTTAGTATTTATTTCAAAGGCAGACTGATAGAAGAGAGGGAGAGACAGAGAGAGAAAGAGATCATCTATCTGTTGGTTCACTCCCCAAATGGTTGCTATGGCCAAGGTTGGACCAGGCTGAAGCCAGGAGCCTGAAATTAACATCCAGGACTCCCACGTGGGTGGCAGGGGCCCAAGCACTTGGGCCTTCTTCCACTGCCTTCCCAAGTGCATTATCAGGGAGCTGGATTGGAATTGGGGCAGCTGAGATTTGAACCAGCACTGCAGTATGGGATGCCTGCATCATAGGCAATGGCTTAACCCATTGCACCTCAGTGACAGCCCCACCCCCTCACCCCATGAACTTTTGCGTGGCTTTCTTCTTTGAGCAGGGCCTGAGCCATGTTCCCTCAATACTGAGATACCATGAGGGTGGGAGATGTGAGTCTCTGGGAGCCAGGTCAGCTTCTTTTTTTTTTTTTTTATTTTAATTTTTTGACAGGCAGAGTGGACAGTGAGAGAGAGATAAACAGAGAGAAAGGTCTTCCTTTTGCTGTTGGTTCACCCTCCAATGGCCGGCGCATCACGCTGATCCGAAGCCAAGCCAGGAGCCAGGTGCTTCTCCTGGTCTCCCATTCGGATGCAGGATCCAAGCACTTGGGCCATCCTCCACTGCACTCCCTGGCCACAGCAGAGAGCTGGACTGGAAGAGGGGCAACCGGGACAGAATCCGGCGCCCCCACTGGGACTAGAACCCGGTGTGCCGGCGCCACAGGCGGAGGATTAGCCTATTCAGCCATGGCACCGGCCCAGGTCAGCTTCTTGCTTCTTGTCATTGTTCAGAGACACAGGGGGGGGCCCACAGCTACTAAGGAGAGCTGGGCAAATGGCCTGGTGGTTGGGTACCTGCATGTTTGGCTGGTCATTTTTTTTTTCTAGCCACCTCTTTGAGATCTAAAATGGGTTCATTGTCGAGTGGAGTGAATGGCTATGCTGCTCTACTAATCGGAACCCTTTGCTGGTGGCTGCAAACTGCTTTTACTTGCAAGAGACACAGCTTTGCTGGGGAGCCTACTTGTCAAACTTGGGAATAGTTGTCCCTAGGGAAATTTCCTGGGCGATCGGAATCCTCTCCTGATATCCCACCCTTATTTCCATACCGAGACTCCTTGGCGAATCCTCTCCTAACCAAGGCCACACTTCAGTCTCCATCTGAAATCTGTAGACTACCCCGGCCTTCTTGCCCATGACTTCTGTGACTCAAGGAAGCAACCACATCGCTACAGGCTCTGGTGTGGCCCGGGCCGGCTTCACACACACGGCACGTGACTGCTGGCATTATCCTTAGATATGGAGGCTGTCATCATACCAGTCACTCTGCCAGATAGACCTGGAGTATCCCCGTGATTAATGGGAGAGAGTCGCTCAAAACACGATGTCTCATTTTCCAGTTGGGTGTCCCAGCAAACTGTCGCAGCAGACTTCCTTTGTTCCCAGGTGATAGAAATGGAAGGATTGTCTTATTCAAATGCAAAATCATATCCAGGGTGGGGGTTGGGAGTAGCATTTATAGGTCTCACACAGTTTTTCAAATTTAAAATTACAAGGCTACCTCAGAATGTTCATGGAAAATGAAGTTTGAAAAAATAAGTTTGTTTTGATGCAAATTTTTTTTTTGAAATCCAAGCATATGAGGGTCTTCAAAAACCTCATTAAAATATATATTATAGAGGCCGGCACCGTGGATCAGCAGGTTAATCCTCCGCGTGTGGCGGCAGCATCCCATATGGGCACCGGTTCTAGTCCCGGCTGCTCCACTTCCCATCCAGCTCTCTGCTGTGGCCTGGGAAAGCGGTAGAAGATGGCCCAAGTGCTTGGGCCCCTGCTTTGCGTAGGAGATCCGGAGGAAGCTCCTGGCTCCTGGCTTTGGATCGGCGCAGCTCCGGCTGTTGTGACCACTTGGGGAGTGAACCATCAGATGGAAGACCTCTCTCTCTGCCTCTCCTCTCTCTGTGTAACTGACTTTCAAATAAAATAAATAAATCTTTAAAAATAAAATAAAATATATAATATAAAAAACACACATGGGTTTCAAATTTTTTTTGTACTGAAACACACTGATCTTTCAATTCCATTTTTTTCTTAACTTTTTGAAGCACCCTCTGTCCCACTTTAACAGCCATTTTGTACATGTTCACTGTAGAAAAGTTGGGAATTACAGAAAAGATACATAAAAGAAACCAAAGTCATGCCAAATCTCATAAGCACAGATAATAACCCTTATTGAAATGTTTGAGTATCTATTTCCACCTACTTTCAGTCGATGTATTAATGGCTCACACCAAATATTCTGTTTTTTTTTTTAACTCTCTTTTTACTATATGTTACCTGGTTTAGGTTAAATGATTCCAGTGACTACACAGGAACATTAGCTACGTAGCAGGGAGAATTTTTCATACCCTACTGGCTTTATTTCATTTAATCCTTCCAAGTACTACAGGGAAGATATTTTTGTGTCTTGCATTTTTACAATAAGGAAACTGAGGCCACCATAGAGTCAAGATCCGAACCCTGGCAGCCCGGTCCCACACCCACACTCTGCTGGCATCTGATTGCCAGGGCTGGCTGCACAGGAGGGAGCTCTGACAGTCAGCCCTTGGTCTTTCCCATCACAGCAGGTTCAGGCCCAGCACCAAGGCACCTGTGAGAACTTTTTCTGAGCACTTGCTATGTGGAAGGGGCTGTGGCTGCAAATATAAAAAAAGATAGGGTCCGGATGGCAAGAATCTCAAAGTAATAGGGAGACAGACGTCATTTTCCTAAAGTATGACCTTGCTTTCTTGGTGGTAAGCACAGCAGGGGATTCCTGGGAGGACTGCTAGGGGGCGTCCTAGAGGCAGCAGAGGGAGTGGGGTCCTGCTGTTGGTGTCACCAGGAAGGGTGCAACAGCCCGGCTTTCCGTGTCTGAAACAGATGCTTGCTCTGAACTGTTGTGGTCCCCTGTAGGGTCGACATCCTGGTCAGGGCAGGAGTGGAATTTGAAATCAGATGACAGAAGTACCATGGTCCCAAGAAGCACATCTGTCACCATGGTACCCAGACAGTGGGCGGGGCCCAGCGAGTGAGAACCCACCTGCTCCTCCCGCCCCCTCAGCCAGAAGAAACAGACGCAGGGAGGGCAAGCCCCAGCCAGAAGTCAGGGCCCATCTCCAGCCCCAGGAGGAGCAGGGGAGAGACAGGGTTCCTGGCCCCAGCCGAGTCCATACAGTGCAGGCCCTGGAAGGCCGAGCTCTGTGTGGGTGACAAGGATGCTCAGGGCAGGCAATGCCAGGCTTTCAGCCTCTGCCACACTGCCAGCCTTGACCACGGCCACGCTGCACAGGGTTCACGGCCAAGGGATGCCCTGGGCAGGCTGGGCGGCCACTGTGGTGCCTCCCTCCTTCACCAGTCCCACGAGGGAGCAATAGGAATCCCACCTCCCTCCCTGGAAGCTGTGCAGATGTCCAGATGTGCAAAATGTGAAACACGAGGCCAGCTGACAGCAGCTGGCAGAGATGGGTGCCTGCAGGTGCACCTTGCCTTGGGAACACATAGGCACCTTCTTCAACACACAGCTCTTGACAGTGGAGTCTGCCTCACTCCAGTTTGGTGACAGAGCTGTCCCCTGCTCTTGTTAGAAAGCGTTGGTGCCAAGGAAACATCCCCTGCACCATTGTTCTGCTGGGCAGGCTGTGGGGTGAGTGGCTGACTGAATCCACACGGCAGGAGGTTGGTTCTAGTCTGGTAAGGACCAGGAAATGAGCCTTAGAGAAGACAGGCTCTGAGCCAGCCCAGGTCCTGAGTAGCAGAACCTGGATTCACACTAGGAGCTGTCTGATCACAAGTCACCCCCTTAGCTGTGTTCTGTGACTGTGTCCCTGTGACGTATGGCGCTCCCTTTGGCCTGGAAACAAACCGGAACTTAGAAGCGTCTGGGATCCTTTGGGACCCCGGGATTCCTGGGTCTGGGGAAGTGGCAGCTGGAGAGGCGGCAGGTGGTTCTGTCTCCATCAGTCCCAGAGCCCAGGTGCCAGCATTCCCTCTCGCTGAATCCTCACTGGTGGCTCCAAGGAGAGCTCCAGGGGCTGGAGCCCTGCCCTGCCCGTGCTGTACCTGTGGTTCCTAGCCTAGCACCTGCCACACGCCCAGGGCCCCATCAGCATGCGCTCACGCAGAACTCCTGATCCTGCAGCAAAGCACATTCTCAGGTCTCAGCCTGCGCGTTCCGCTCCCAGCCCCTGTCCCAGTGAAGTCGCCTGTCCCACCTCCTCGCCTTTGCTGATGCTGTCCTGCCCACAGCCACGCACCTCCTACCCGCATCCCCAAGGTCCAACCCGGGTTCACCCTCCTGCACAAAACTCCCCACCAGGCAGTGGCTTTCTCCTCCACGGACTCCTGGTACGGCTTTCAGAGGCATGGGGCGCCCTCCAGACAGGCCCATCCCCCCTCCCCACGTCTCCTGTTCCCCCCCAACCTGCCACGTTGCCATGCGATCACTGCTGTTTCTTTCTCATGAAGAACTGGCACCCAAGCTACTGATTGTCACAGAGGGTAGGAAGGCATAAAGGTGCTACACTTTGGGAATGATGCTTGCTGAATAAAATTAGCACGAAATGTATTTCATTCCTAGTGCTTTCTTCTGTCTGTTGAGTAAGACTGCATTTCTGAGCCTAATTTGTATTGTTCGTTTAACCATCACACTTTTATACGAGCCCTCCCCAAGCCTGTGGCATGAGCTCATTCCGTATGACACGCTGCCTTCTTACAGAGATCTCCAAAACCGCACCCAGGCCCTGCCTTTGGCACCTCAGCCAAAGCACTGGGAATAAAACTCAGCCCCGTTCATTCATTCAGCAGATATCTGCCGAGTTTCCACTGTGCTCCGGCACTGCTGTGGGGATTCAATAAGGAGTTCTCAGACAAAGGCCGTTCTCTCTGCACAGGGAGCCTGGAGGAGGCAAGAGGCCGAGTGAGCACACAGTGTGCATTAGGAAGGCGGTGCCCCCAAACAACACGAAAGTCAGGGGATGGGATTGAGGGTGCTGAGGCGTGCTGTGGGGAGCATGGAGGTCTGCTGCAAAGATGACATTTGCACGCAAACCCGAAGCATCAAGGGAGCCATTTGTTGAGCTCCGGGCAGAAGGATTGGCAGGAGGCAAAGCCCTGGAGTAGCAGTGTGCTCAGCAAGCCAGGCTCACCGGAGGGCAGGTGGCGAAGCGAGAGAATCGGGTGCAGAGGCCAGAGCCGCAGCTGGGGGAGGAGCAGATCCCTAGGACCTTGTCTGTGACTTTGGCTTTTGCCCACCAGAGCTGGGGAGCCTTTGAAGGAGGCACTTGGCTTATGTTTTTAATATATTTTATGTTTTTAAAGCATTCTTTTGCCTACTGGGAGGAAAACAGACTCAGGGGCAGGGTCCAAAGTGCAGGAAGCTGTTGTCGGCTGAGCACTGGATGCTAGGCATATGTTGAAGGTCAAGTTCGCAGGATTTCCTGGTGACTTGGATGCAGGTGTCGGAGACAGACAAGACCCAGTGGAACGAAAGCAGTTTTCCAAGTGCCTCGTGTGTATTATGCTAAAGGCTCTGAGAGCCCCCTGCGGGGTGGGGAGGAGAACATAGATGGGGAAACTCAGGCCCCGGCGTGGGGGTAGGGGTAGGGTCACACCTGATGGGTGATAAGAGCTGTGGGGAGGTCATATGGAGTATTCCTGGGCTGTGTTTTAGGCTCATGCCATCGGCCCCTGTGGCTGTCTTGTTTTATTTTGGGGGAGAGGCCCAGAAGAAGGGCCATGCAGGGCGGGAGAGGGAGGACGTGGCTCCGAGAAGGGATTGGGTCTGGGGGCTGCAGTTGGAGGTGGTCTCCACTGCCCCAGCTCATGCTGCAGCTGTCCTCATTCCTCATGGGGTGCATGGCGGGGGGGGGGGGTGTCAGTGCCCTTCACTTTGCTGGTTTCTTGCTGGCCCCAGACTGTGGAAGAGTCCACTTGATACAACTCAAGGCTCCCATTCCAGAACCTTCTACATGGTGGGCACAGCATGACTTGTTCATGACATACAGAAGTCCCACTGGCCAGGGTGGGAACCAGGGGAGGAACCCAGACCCTCGGATCCAAGGAGGAAATGGGATTAGGCGTGCTAGCAGAGGGGGTGCCGCACTGCAAAACAACAGTGATAGGTTGGACGACCTGTCCCTGGCTCATCAGGTGGAGTCCTGGCTGGAAACAGGATCCAGCCCTCCTGGCACAAGAGACCTCGATCGTGGTACACAGGTTATAGAAACTCAAAGACTGCCAGAGCAGGGCACTTCTGACACTCCGGGACCTGAAGGCTCAAAAAGGAGAGAAAGGTTTCCTCGGGGCCCTGGGAGAGCTGGAGCTGAGAGGAGGGGCCGTCTCCGGGAGCTGTGTTCCCGGAGCTGTCACTGTCCTCCCCACTGTCTCTCTTCCCCCAGGGCCCCAGTGAGCCAACCCCAGCAGAGTCCCAGAACCCTGGGGGTGCATCTCAGGATGGGCAGCCTGGTGAACAGGGCAGGTGGAGAATGGATGCGGAGAGAGAGAAGGGAATGATCAGCAGAGCAGAGATGCTAACCTGTGGACACGGGCTCTTCAGAACCGCACGGATTATTCCTGGCTGCTTTCCGGAGTTACAGCTGGAGAAAATCAAGTTCTCTGGAAAGAACATTTGGTGGGAATGATGATTAGGTCCTCAAAACCAGGCAGTGTGAACTCCAGATTCTGCAGCACTTTTCTGAAGTGGAATTAAACAGTCCTCAGCATCACATGTCAGAGTTCTTCCCGAAGGCAGAGGGATGGACTGCGTGACCCTCGAGGTCATTGCCAGCTCCACCGTCCACACAGATGAGTGGGTATTTTCCAAGGTGGCCTATGGTGTTTTGCAGACTGCTACATCTCTTTCCAGGGGTCCTCCAAAACTTCGTGGAAAATGTGTAATGCAAACGCATAAATTTCAACACTTTCTTGCACCAAACTCAACTTAGCATTTTATTCTATTTTCCATAAACTTTTTGAAGTCCCTTTATGTACTAGAACATAAACAGGGTACGGCCGGCGCCGCGGCTCACTACGCTAATCCTCCGCCTTGCGGCGCCGGCACACCAGGTTCTAGTCCCGGTCGGGGCGCCGGATTCTGTCCCGGTTGCCCCTCTTCCAGGCCAGCTCTCTGCTGTGGCCCGGGAGTGCAGTGGAGCATGGCCCAAGTGCTTGGGGCCCTGCACCCCATGGGAGACCAGGAGAAGCACCTGGCTCCTGCCTTCGGATCAGCGCGGCGCACCGGCCACAGCGGCCATTGGAGGGTGAACCAAGGATAAAAGAAGACCTTTCTGTCTGTCTGTCTGTCTCTCTCTCATTGTCCACTCTGCCTGTTAAAAAAAAAAGAACATAAACAGGGTAACCATTCTTGAAGGAGACACATGTTGGTCATCGGGAGCAGTAGGTGGGTCTTTATGCCCTTGGGAATTCTCAAGAGTGAGGATTTTTAAAGCCAAAAGGAATTCATCATAAACGACGAGGAAATGCATCACCTTCTTAATTTAAAATGCTATTTTTAAAAACATTAATACTTTTTTATTCTTCTTTCCCACAACTGAAATCTAGGTTTGCACAAGTGACCAGGTGGCTTTTTGATTTGAGCAGCATTTGCAACTGATCATAAAGTCAACGACGCATGTCCAGCAGAACTCCAGGTAGCCTGCAAACCTGCTTCAGGTTGTGAAGCTCATGGGCGGTGTTTCTTCTTTTGTTAAAAAAAAAAAAAAACCTAGGTATTTATTTTTTTCATCTACATGAAAGGCAGAGAGAGAGAGAGAGAGAGAGAGAGAGAGAGAGAGACCTTCCAAACTCTGGTTCACTCTCCAAATGCCCACAACAGTGGGGGTTGGAGGCCAGGGGCACAGAACTCTGTCTGGGTCTCCCTCGTGGCTGGCAGGAATCCAACCACCGGAACCGACACCTGCTGCTTCCCAGGCTGCAGGGAAGCAGGGGAGCCAGGACTCTAATCAGCCCTCGGATAAAGGACGCAGAGCAGCCTGAGGTGTGGATGTGCAGTGCACTCTCGGGGGGGGGGGGCCCGGGGGGGCACGTTTTGAAGCCTCTGAAAGTCGCCCTCCATCTGCCTTCCCTCCCTGGCATCTCCCCATCAGCCTCGTCCTGTGTGCTGTGGCACAAAGGCTGGGCCCCAAAGCCCTGACGCTCTCCAGCCATTGGAGGGGGAGCAGGTGCAAGCATAGCCCTGCACGGGGTCCTGGGACTCCACTGGGGGTGCTCCCTCTGCGGCTCCCACTGCTGCGCCTTCTCCCAGGGCTCCTGCCCAGTGTTCCTCTCTTTTCTGCTGTCTTCTTCTTCCTCCTCGACAAGCGTATGTGAAAGAAAGGACTTTACATGGAAAGGGCTGGCGGCCCCCTTCCTTCTCAGAGGAGGGAGGATTTAGGGTTTTTGGATGCAAAAGCTTTGCCTTATAGAATCCAGGAAATGAGTAAACAGGAAAGACTAAAATTAGACTTGGATGAAGGGTGGATAGATATATGAAACTGAGGAAGCCGGTGGCCACGTTGATCTGTATAATAAGAAAAAGAGCCGAAGGATGAGAGAAGGAGAGGAGAAGGAGGTTGGCAAGGAGAGATGACGGGAGCGGAGGGAGGAGATGAGGGCAAGAAATACAAGGTATTTCAAGGAAAATGGAATTTTAAGTACAGGGTTATTTTGAAGCACAGTGGTTAACGATGCTTCTTGGGAGGCCTGCATCCCATATCAGAGGGCCTGGGTTTGAGTCCCAGCTCCTCTTCTAATTTCAGCTCCCTGCTAACGCTCACCCTGGAAGGCAGAAGGTGATGGCTCAAATAGTTGGGTCCCTGCCACCTACATGGGAGACCCAAATTGAGTTTATGGCTCCTGGCTTTGGTCTGGCCCAGCCCCTGAGTGCTACAGACATTTGGGGAGTAAACCATGGGTGGAAATACTCTCTCTCCCTCTCTCTCTCTCTCTCTCTCTCTCTCTCTCTCTCTGCCTTTCAAGTAAATAAAAATATGTAGATAGGTTTTTTATAGTTTATTTTAATGCAAAAAAAATTTTTTTGACAGGCAGAGTGGACAGAGAGAGAGACAGAGAGAAAGGTTTTCCTTTTGCCGTTGGTTCACCCTCCAATGGCCGCCGTGGCCGGTGTACCACGCTGATCCGAAGGCTCCTGCCTTCGTGCCAGGTGCTTCTCCTGGTCTCCCATGGGGTGCAGGGCCCAAGCACTTGGGCCATCCTCCACTGCACTCCTGGGCCACAGCAGAGAGCTGGACTGGAAGAGGGGCAACCGGGACAGAATCCGGTGCTCCGACTGGGACTAGAACCCGGTGTGCCGGCGCCGCAGGAGGAGGATTAACCTAGTGAGCCGCGGCGCCGGCCTCCACGGCCCTTTTGAAGACCCTTCTCCTGACCAAAGCTGTCAGCCACCCCCCTTTCCCAGCCACCTCTGCGTCTGCAGGTGCCCCTCCTCCTCTGTTAGTGTGTCACCCCAGGCCCCCGGATCTTCTCACTCCAACTGCAGGAAGCAGGGCTCAGCCCTTGCTGGGCAAGCTGCATCGCGATGTAAAAGCTCGCCCTGTTAACAGCGGGTCCCTGAAGTCCACTTAGGGAAGCTGGCCTGGGCAAATGCCAGGACGACCGGCTTGAGGGCAGAGCAGAGAGGTCACGAGCACGACCCAAAGGTGATGGTGGAAAGCGAGGCAGTAAAAGGAGTTTGTTGTGCTCCTGAGAGGAAGAGGGAGTAGGAAGGAGGTGAAGACTGGGGAAAGAAGCGGGGAGAGAAGGGGCGGGGGGTGCCAAGAGGGTGTGTCCTTGGGATGAAGGTGGCAGAAATGACCAAGCTGGGGGCCAAAGGGGATGTGTAGAATGAGGATGCCCAGGTGGGTTGGAAACTTCCTCCCCTCCCCACCACCGTCCCTCTCCCAACACACGCATACACACTCATGTGCATGCACACACACTCTCACATGTGCACACACACACCACGTTAGAGAAGGAACCACACTTAGTAATCCCATCCAGGCTTTTGGTCCGACACCAAGAGCCGAGCCTCGTGCCCGGTGAGTGCTTTGGCATAGAGGTGGGGCCTGGAGGCAAGGGCAGAGCCGAATTTTGTAGAACTGGAAGCTCACGCTCCCTTTTGCAAAAGTGTACAAAGCAACCCAGTCGTGTGAGTGCCTGTGGGGCCTTCCTCTAAGGGAGCAGCCCTGGAGTTTAGGCATAATGGGCTTCCCTAGAAACCTTCCTCTGTGCAGAGGGGACCACCGGAGAGCTTCAGAAACTTTGGAAGGGGCGTTGGACTTCCACTGATCTCGCTGCTACAGGCTGGAGAGCAACCACAAACAGCTGGGTTACGATCCCTCTCCTGATCTCAGAGACAAGGCATGGTCTCCGAGGAGGAGCAGCCCAGGGTGAAGGAGACGCTAAATGCAGTGGCAGTCTGACAGCCTGGAGTTTGTGCAGGGCTGGTAGAGAGGCTGGCCCCCGGCCTGACGGGGGAGCTGAGCCTGCCTTTTTTTTTTTTTTTTTTTTTTTTTTTAATGGTTCTTAAAGTTGTATTAGACAATTGGGAGGAAGAGAGCCCCTGGCCTCTCATTTCTCTGAGCACATGGTGAGATCTGTCCTCTGCTCTGATTAGCCTCATTTTGGAGATCAGAAAGAAGCTAATCAGAGGACCAGCTTTGCACAGCCACTCCAAGTGCAGTCCAGCGTTCAGCGTGATGAAGGGAGTCACCGGCGTGTGATCGTAAAGGAGTGTTCCAGAGTAATGAAGGCAGGAAGGTACCAGGCTCCATATCTAGGGGTGGGCGGTGGGTGGGAGAGGCCAGGAGAGACAGGGCCAGGGTCGGCCACCACTATCAGCTCCCACCTCTGCACGCCGGCCGAGTAGGACAGCCAGCCTCACTGCACCCCTACTGCATGTGCCGCAGAGTCGACACAACCCAGGGCACTCCAGTGCAGCACACAAACATGGCGACTTAACGCACATCGGTTTGCTGCGTGTCTTGGACACCAGAGATCCACCAGGAGCCTCAGTGGGCTCAAATCAGGGAGGCGGTAGGGAAGCTCCTATGGGGACTCTCAGGGAGAATTCCTCGTCTTGCCCTGCCCAGCTCCCAGAGGCTGCCCACGTGGCTTCGCTTATGGCGTTGAAGGCAGAAAGCCGAGGCCGGGCAGTCTTCCTCACTCTCCTGCCTTCCTCTTCCGCAAGCACGGAGGGACCCTTGTGATTACATTGGGCCCACCCAAACAATTTGGGATGGTCCTCTTATCTTAAAGCCAGCTGTGAAGCAACCACGGTTCCTCTTTGCCGTGTGATGTAACACATTGCCACATTCCAAGGCATGGGGGATTCAGGTATGCACGGCTTTGGGGTAGGTCATGCTACCATCGCCTCTTTTCCAAGTGAGGAAAAGGAGGCACAGAAGGGTTGTATGGCTTGCCCAAGGTCATGCAGCAGGTGAGCTGCGGAATTCTGATGTCAGACCCTATGCCTTTTTTTTTTTTTCAAAGATTTATTTTATTTATTTGAAAGACAGAGTTACAGAGAGAGGTAGAGACAGAAAGAGAGATCCTCCATCCACTGGTTCACTCCCCAGATGGCTACAGCATTCAGAGGTGGGCCGATCTGATGCCAGGAGCCAGGAGCTTCCTTCAGGTCTCCCACGTGGGTGCAGGAGCCCAAGGACTTGGGACATCTTCTACTGCTTTCCCAGGGCATAGCAGAGAGCTGGATAGGAAGTGGAGCAGCCGGGACTGGAACCAGTGCCCATATGGGATGCCGGTGCTTCAGGCCAAGGCTTTAACTCGCTGCACCACAGCGCCGGCCCCCACCCTCTACTTTTAACCTTTGAACTGTGCCACTTTCTCATGTTCCTTGTTCTTTCATTCAACACTTTAGAGAAGGCCTGTGTTGGTGGAAACAGAAGGATGTAGGTTGAGGTGACGGAAATAAAGGATCCACGAAAGACAATGCAATGGCAGGGAGCAGGGATTGCTGGTGGTGTGGACATGCAGGGGCAGGGGAGGCGCATTGCCCACACCAGAACAGAGCCAAGTGGGTGAGCTTCTCTCTGTGTTATATCACAAAAGATCTGGGATCAACTCCCAGCTCTGCTGCTGATTTCTGTGCAGTGACTGGAAGCCGCTTGCTTGAGTTCTGAACTTCCTGACCTGCAAAATGAAGATAACGATGGAAGCCACTTGCACGTTTGTTGTATGACTATGCATGAAAACAGCCGTGTGTGAAGCTCCAGCTGTGCCCAGAGACCGGCAATGGTCCATACATGCAGCTGTGACTCCCCCACCCCACCCTGCAAGGGAAGGGTAGCTCTCTCCCAGTGAGGATTCATGGAGGAATGGTGGCTGAGCTTTATCAGCTCCACGCAAGCAGTGACGGATCCTGGGTATCGCTGCATTAGGCCCCACGGGAAATGTGCCCACTATACCTGATTGCTTTTCATGAGTCAGAATCGATAGGCAGCAGTGGGTTGCAGCCTGCAGGAAATGGAAAAGGAGCAGGCAGGGGAAGGCTTTCTCCAGAGGGGCCCAGACCACCCCCTCCAACAAGGAGCTCTGCTTTCGTCTGGCACGTGTCATCCAAGTCAAACAACAGGGGAAGATGGCTGCCTGGCTACAGTAAAATTTAAACACACTATGGTCTCCTTTCCTTCCTTCCGCCTCCTTCTGCCCACTTTTCAGAAAAGGTTGGAAGAGAGGGATTGGTGAATTAAAACACCCATTGGAGTTAGATTCTTGGATTTCAAGCAACAGCGTCTGAGTAACTTCCATGAGAACTAGGACCTGGAGGAGGGGTGGTGTTGTGGCAGGGCAGGTTAGGCTGCCACTTGGGATGCCCGTATCTCGTGTTGGAGTGGCTGGGACCTTGCTGGTCTGCTCCTGGGAGGCAGCAGGCGATGGCTCTGGTGCCTGGCTCCTGGCTTTGGCCCGGTTGCAGCTGTTGATGGGTATTTGGGAAGTGAATCAGTGAATGGAAGGTCTCTCAATCATTCTCTCTTTCGGTGTCACTGAGGGACAATGGCTAACACAGAACTGAAGGTAAAGCTGAGCGTTGTGGTCTCAGGTTGAACGTGAGCAGGAACGCATGAAGAGCCTCGTTGGAGCAACAGTGCCCTAAAGTGGGGCCCTGCCAGCCTGCGCCCCTGCTGGGCAGCAGGTTCACTGTCTCCCTTCCTGGGAAGCAGAGATAGGCCAGCCTCACCTGGGACTCTTGCTGGGTCCTTGTCTCACAAGGCAGTGGAGGGAGCCTTGACCACTCTCCCTGCATCTCACAAGGACAAGGGTGGGGTTCCCCAAAGGGGAACCTGACAGTGAGAGCAGACAGCACAGGTGCGCGTCTCAGCCCTCGCCACACTTTACTACACTTGCAAATGCATCTTTCTGCTGTGGTCCCTCCCCCGGAACACTTGCTCTCAGCTAGCCCTTCTGTTTTCAATTCACAAATATTGTTTTTGTGGCTATTGCCATAAAAAAAAAGAAACAAGGAAAGCTCCCTGCTTCCCAGGGCTTATGAGAGGAACACCAATGGAGTTTGGTCAAGATGGGACCATGGCACGGGGCTTCTTGCTGAGTCGGGAGGCAAAGGAGCCTGTGCATGCCCCCACCCAACAAGGGGGTCCCAGAGGTTCAAGGCCCACTCCACATCACACAGCAATCTGAAGGCAGGACCTCATGGAGGGAGGGGCCTCTCTTCCCTGTGCAACAAGCCTTCGGGGATCATGGTGTCCATGGCCCCTGCTGGAGTGGTGACAGCGGCTGAAACCCAGCACTCTTGAACTTGAACTCCAGGGCAGCAGTCCCTCTGTTAATTTGGCTTGAGGTCTGCATATAGGAGAGCTGGCACCCTGCTGGGGCAGTGGGTGGGGCCAATGACAGCCATGAGTGTGTCTTAGGGATTACAGAAGGACAGAAGGAGAAAGAAGGGACCCTTCCAATCTCTGATCTTACTGAACAAGCAAATCCCTTGGTCTGATAAATCCGCCTTACCAAGGGATCAAAGGCAAGACTAAGTTCAGTAGATCCCCCTTCCTCCTGCCCCACCTTAAACAGCTGGATCCCATTTGAAAGGGTAGAGGTTTCAGAGACAAGTAAAATGAGCCTCCCTCTCGCATGAAGAATTTAGAAGGAGGCCGGGTATTTGGCACAGTGGTTAAGACACCGCTTGGGACGCCTGCAGCCCCCATCAGAGTGCTGGGTTTGAATCTGGCTCTGTCTCCATTTACAGCTTCCTGATAACGCACATCCTGGGAGGAAGCAGATGAAGGCTCAGCTCAAGTAATGGGGTCCCTGCCTCCCACGTGGGAGACCCAGGTTGAGTTCCTGGCTCCTGGCTTCAGGTCGACCCAGCCCAGGGTCATTGTAGGCATTTAGGGGAGTGAACCAGTGCATGAGAGGGCTAATCTCTCCCTCTCTCTCTCTCTCAACTCCCCTCCTTTCTCCCCTCTGCCTTTCAAATAATTAAAATTACAAATGTAGATTTGAAAAAAAAAAGAATTCAGTAGGGTGGCTCATCCCCATGCACGCCGACCCTGAGAGGGTGGGCTGTCTCAGGAGGGGGTGAGCAGGTTGCACGAGCAGGGGCTGCAGGGCTGGGAGTGCGTGAGGACTCCAGAAGTGCTAATGCCCAGTGACTTGTGAATCACATCCTTTGGTTTCAAGGAGCAATTAATCAAACTTGGCCCCGGGGTGAGCTTCCCAGCCCTGCCTTTCATCCCTGTGCTTAATTGCCTTGCTCTAGAGCAGGTGGAATCTAAGCCCTCATGCCTTGTTTTACTGTTACCCCTTTGGGCTGCCCTTGAGGCCCAGGTTCCTCCTCACTGGAGAAGCAAACCCAGACAAGACAGCCCAAGACCAACTGGCAAACCCAGAAGGCTAACAAACCGGAGACATCCTGCTGTTGCAGTATAAGCCCAGACATGCATCGCTTTAATATCATGTATGTTTCAGTTTATCTTTCCAATACATTTGGTCATCAGTTGGCGGGAATCTTCAAGACCAGGGTCCAGATATCGTCTTATCTGAGAGGCCAGCCTGTCCCCAGGAGCACAGAGCAGGCATGTAGTAGGCGTCCAGTAAATGCTTGTTGAATGAATGAATGACGTTCTCTCACTGCAGAGCTGATGCTGAGGAGGGGAGTGTATCATTACAGCCACTCCTCCCCTGTTCACTGAGACAGGCGCAGTAGGTACAACATGGAAAACAAAGGAAACAGTACGCCAGGCCACTGCCCTGGAGGGCTTGACCGTCATTTGGGATGTGATGTGATGGGTATGAATGTACATGGAAGTTACTGTGTTAATGGGAACAGAGCTCCATGGAGGGAGCTGGGACTGTGTGTCTGCAAGTGACTTCAGTCATTTATCAAAAATGTCTGAATTCTTGGGAAAGCTGGACCCGCCACTGAGTGCTGGCAGATGGGGGCTTCTGGGGTGAATGGAGAGGGATGCCCAGAGACAGAGAACATTTAGGTTTCAGACCTTAAATACATGGATGCAATAGTGTTTAATTATCCTCACCTTGAGGTAGAAATTTGACCAAAAATTAAGGATCAAGAATCTAATTTTAAGCCAATGAAACACTTTATAGAATCAACTTCCAGAGCTAAAGCCCAACTTGGAGATCATCTAACCCACCCCAAAGCCCCTTTATCTTTCCATTTTTTTCTAAGATTGATTTCATCTCTTTATCTTAAACAGAGAGAGTACTTCCATCCATCAGCTTACCCCCCAAAGATCGTAATAGCCAGGGCTGGGCCAGGCTAAAGCCAGGATCCTGGAACTCCATCCTGGTTTCCCACATGAACAGCGGGAGTCCAAGCAAGTGCACTAGCAGGGAGCTGGATCAGAAGCAGAGCACCTAGGGCTCAAACCATCCTTTCAATATGGGATGCCAGTGTTGCAAGCAGTGAGTGGTCCAACCCACTGCACCACAGCTCTGCCCCTCCATAGCCCCTTTATCACCAGGTGTGCAAACTGAAGCTCAGGTTGGCCTATGTGTGAGCTTCCATAAAAGAAAGCAAACCTGGGTCTGGTGTTGTCGTGCAGTGGGTTAAGCCACCACCTACAATACCAGCATCCCATATGAGCCCTGGTTGAAGTCCTGCCTGTTCCATTTCCAATCTAGCTCCCTGCTAACGAGCCTGGGAAAGCAGCAGCAGATGTCCAAGTTTCCCTTACTTTCTGAATTGCACACATTATTGCAGCCAGTGTGGGATCTGTGTGCTTATCAAACTGAGAGTGGGCACCTGACCCAGACTTCCTCCAAAGAGTCATGGCCCTGACCAATAAGGAAAGACCTGGAAACTGTACAGGGTGGAGGGCACTGAGGACACGTAATGACTGCCGTGGTGATGTGAGATGCTAACGACAGAAGGGCTGGGCGAGGGGCTGTGCCATAGGCGAGGTGATCCCAGCTCTGCCTTGGCTCAGGAAGTTGACTCCATGATGTCTTTCATTGGCTTAAAATCAAAGTTTCCACCCTTAATTCATGGCCAGATTTCTGCCTTAGTGTTAAGGTAATTAAGGTGTGCCATGTTTATAACTCTCCTATATTGGTATAGATCGCATTTTCTAAAAATGGCTGCCACGCTATGTCTGGTCCTCCATGCTCTTCCAAAAGGTAGCACAGGTGGAGTCTGTGTTCTCTTGGAGGGGGACTGGTTACCTACCTTCTCTATGCCTAGTAACATGGGGAGAAGTCCTCGTGCTGTTTTTATTATTTAATGTGATAATATATGCAAAGTGCGTATGCTTGGAAGTGCTGGGTGCCATTACTATTACAGGGCACAAGTTAAGAGCCTTTTTAGAACTGAAAGGACAGCAGAGAAACTTAATACTGAATCCTTGGATTTCCTGAAATCCCTCTGCTTTGGGGGAGCGTCCTTCTGGGGAGTGGGAGAACTGAGTTCGTAGGTGAGACCTGACGGAGATGGGATGCTTGTAGCACATTTGTTCAGGACAGGAGGAAATTTCCAAAGTCCAAGGAGATCGGGACTGGTAATGAAGTGGGGTTGAGCTGGAGCTGTACCTGGAAGGCCGGCTCAGGCACAGGTGAGCAGAAAGAGAGGGGTAGCACAGGTGAAGCCAGGGTACCACCAGGTAAGTTCTCAGGATCTGCCTGACCACAGGTGGGGAAGCTCCAGAAGATATAGTCAGAAGGGTTAATTGGGGCCAGGCCTTGACTGACCTTGAATTTCCATGAACGAAGACACTAGCTGAAGCGCCAAAAATCTTGGAGCCAAGACCAGCCATCCCCACTACGCCCTACCTAAATGCTTGACCCATAGAATCCCCAAGGGGAATAAACAGCTGGCATTCCGTGCCACTAAGCTTCAGGGTAATTTGGATGTGTTCGCTCAGGTTGCTATAGTAAAATAACACAGACAGTGGCTTAAAGTACAGAAATCTGTTTTCTCACAGGTCTGGAGGCTGAAAGTCCGAGATTAAGGTGTGGATTGATTTGATTCCTGGTGGGGGCTCTCCTCCTGGTCTGCAGACTGCCGCCTTCTCCCCGTGTCCTCCCATGGCCTTTCCTCTGTGCTCATATGGACAGAGTAAGCTCCCTGGGACCTCTTCTTACAAAGCCACGGATCTTATCATGAGGGCACCACGCTCATGAACCCATGCAACCCTAATCAACTCCCGAAGGCTGCATAGCTACATACCATCACGTTGGGGCATTAGGGCTTCAACGTAGAACTTCAACTTGGCAGTCAGTGGAGGTAGGGGGGGGATGCAACTCAGTCTATTGTGTTTGTTATGCAGCATCTGGTCACCAGAATATCCTCCTTCCAGAGCTTGGGTGCTGAGGACTGTGCAAGCCTTGATTTGCCAAAGGGGAGAGAGAGAGAGAGAGAGAGCAAGAGCGAGTGAGCGAGCGAGCTGGCCTGAGAAATAAGCTGGCTATGCAGGGGAGAATAGAAAGACAATCTCCTTGATGACAGCAGTCAGACCTCTGGATCACATTGCATTGCACCAAAGCTCCCCCTCAACTTTTCAGTTCCATGAGTCAATAAGTTCCTTTATTTTTTACATTTCCTAAGCCTACTTGATTTTGTTTATTTTTCCCAGCAAGTATAATAGGACAAAAGGATAACAAAGATTAAGAGGAGAGAAATGGGGGGTTGGGAACGGGACCACTCAGGTCCTATTTTCTACTTAAATGTAAGTGGCACATAGGGCGGACACTGCTGGTTGCCCGCTTAATGGCCACCCTGCCCCCTTCTCTCTTATTAATGGAACCTCAGTGTTTTGCAGGTGCCATCTTTACCCGATGACTCAGGGAAAAGTGACACAGAGTTAAACCCAGATTAGCTCTAATCACGGTGGTCTCATGCCCCTTACCAGTGATTGGCTCAGGAGAAAGCATGTGACCAGCTTCCTCCAATAAGATATGAGGGGAGGTCTGTGGGCAGAGTCCCTGGGAAAGCTTTCCTTCTCCCAACAAGGAGGCTGCAGGTGAGATGGGCCCCCTTGATGTCTGAACACCAAAGGTGCCACTCGGGGGAACGGTCAGCAGAGAAGGAACATGGGCCTCTGCTGACCGCAGTGGCCTGAGGCGCAGCCTCCTCTGTCTCTTGTTCTGTGAAAGGATGAGTTGGTTTGGAGCGTTCAGCAGCTCCTGGCGACACAGGAACGTAAGGGAGGCTGACTCAACCATCTCATTTCACTGTGGGAGGAACTACAGAGCGACCGCCCGGGGGACCTCTGGCTGTCCAGGTCGCACAGCTAACTAGCACCGGTGTGGGACAAGAGACTCGCCTCTGCTTTCCTGTCACATCGCTGCTTCTAGCAGCTCCTGGGTCATTGAACTTGCCCGCATCTCCAACCCTGTCCCTTCTGTAGTCAGCTCTGTCTACCGCTCATCTGATTGGAATCCAGCAAGCAGTGTTCTGCCTAATTAAGCAATTAGGAGCAGGAAGGCTGCACCTCGGGAGTCTACCTGTGATTTGGGATGAGCCTCTACAAAACCTTACTGGTTGTTATGGCAGATGCTGGGGGCTGCCAGGCCCCCTGGGAGCAGGGTCCTGCTGGGTCCCCATGGGGGCCGTGGCTGTGGCTGTTCATAGAAGGCAAAGTCTGCATTTGGATAAATCACTTCCGTGTGACTGTCAGATTCAGGTCACCTGGGCCAGGAGGGCTGTTGCTTTTTAGCTTCAGGGAAGAAAAAAGTCCTTTGGTGATGTCCTGTGACTGTGAACTTGGACAGAGCCTGACTCCTAGCAGTTAGTGAGCCAGTATAGTGAAGCCGGGGCCCGGCCCCATGGTCAAGGTCAGAAGATTCCCGGTAAGTGTGCTTGTCAGTGGGGGTAGGAAGGAGCCTGCAGGAAAATGTGTGGATTTTCCTCCTTTCCCTGCGTGCTCACTCGTGCACAAAGGAGTTCGCATTCGTGAGAACCGGCAGCAGCGGCGACAGGGATTGCTGTCGGGAAAACGTCAGCCTGGAAAATTCAGAGAGAAACTGTCTTGGGAAGAGACAGGATCCCATAGAAGCTATTTCTGTCTTGGACATTGGAGCTACTGCAGTTGTCCCCTAAGAGCCAGACTTTGAACTCAAACTCACAAGCAGTAATATTTCAGTGCCAAGGCAAACGCCTTTCCCTCAGAAGAACTCTTCCAAGAGGGTTGTGCTAATGCGAAAGGTGCCACTTATCACGTGCCCACCCCTCAATCAGACAGAGCAGCACTGGGCTGTGGGTAAAGGCAGCCCTAGCAGGTGGTCCCAAACTGGACTTGCCCTCGAAGATGGTGGAGGAGCTCCAGGCCCCCAGAAAGGACTCTGTGGCCGGGTCTGGAGGGGGGGAGGTCGTGCATCTTGGTGGCCCAGGGATCTCTTTCTCTGAGTGCCTCCATGTGGTGAGGGGTAAGTGTGCAGAGACACAGGAGCAGAGGATGGGAGTGGTCCTGTGTGCAGGTGTGGCCATGTGTGTGTGTGTATGCGCATGCGTCCTTGCATATAGGAGCCTGTTGGGGTTTGCGTATCCCTGAATGTGGGATATGACTGACAACTTGGAGAGACAGCCTTAACCAAGAGCTGAGAGTCCCACGACCAGAAATAGAATATGAGCTAGCCATAGAACTTTCTAGTAGCTACATTAGAAATAAGTGCACCCACAAAATTAATTTCAAAATTATACTTTGTTTTAAGCCAACATATTAGCCTGTCGTCATATCACCAGTATGAAAATACATAAATGAGATGTTTTGTATTCTTTTGTTTCCTTACTGAGTCTTGGGAGTCGCATGTGTGCAGCACGTGGAGAGGCACAGCTCAGTGTGGACCGGCCACGCCTCAAGCCACCCGCACTGTGTGGCTCTTGACTTCTGCACAGGACAGTGCATGTCTAGAGACTGAAATCTGCGTTCTCACTTTTTCTCTCCAGCACTGTGACCCTAGTAAAATCACTGGTCTGCTTTGAGCCCTAATGTCTGCACGTAGCATCATACAATGAGTAAAAGCCCACTGAGGGTGGTTGTTTCAGTTAGCACATTGCTGGCTCCCTAAGGGGCCAGATCAGCGCTGCCGGCGTGGCTGGTACAGGCAGAGCATGGGAGCCCATTCGCATGGGTTCCCCAGAGCTGGTTTTTCAGTATTTAGGGATTTTGCAAACCGGTGGTAAACCCTTGGTCTCTGGAAATTGGCTGTGGTGGGAGTACATTTACATCCTGGAAATTGGCAACCAAGTCAGCCACGTACCCCTCCACCCCACTTGTAGAGAGCCAATTGCTAGGCACTGTCTTGGACACCACGGAACTGGTACACGTTTGTGTGAGGCTGCTTGCCTGGTTGCCATTCCCTCCCTGGGGCCTCATCACCTCCCTTTGGTGCCTTTGTTCTGTGGCAGCCCCCTCCTCCCAAAGCACACTCTTCCACTCTGAGAGGCCCTCAGAAATGTCCCTGCTAGACCAAGCCTGCTATCTGGCTTCTGCAATGCCAGGGGTTTTTCACGGTCAGTTCCCAAATCAATGCGTGAGAGGCAAAACTAGCACCTCCCGGGGACTCTGGGAACATTGCTAGAAAATGCAGGCATCCAGGGGATTTCCAGATCTCTGCTTCTCTTCTTTTGACTACAGGTGACAGCCTCAAGTGTGTCCCTTGCTTCTTTTTTATTTAAGACTTATCTAGGGGCTGGTGGCTCACTTGGTTAATCCTCCGCCTGAGGCGCTGGCATCCCATATGGGCACTGGGTTCTATTCACGGTTGCTCTTCTTCCAGTCCAGCTCTCTGCTGTGGCCCAGGAGTGCAGTGGAGGATGGCCCAAGTGCTTGGGTGCCTGCACCCACATGGGAGACCAGGAGGAGGCACCTGGCTCCTGGCTTCGGATCGGTGTAGCTCCAGCTGTGGCGGCCGTTTGCGGGGGTGAACCAACGGAAGGAAGACCTTTCTCTCTGTCTCTCTCACTGTCTAACTCTATCTGTAAAGCAAGAAAAAAAAAAAAAGACTTATCTATTTATTTATTTATTTGAAAGACACAGAAAGAGGTTCACTCCCCAAATGATCACAACAGCCAGGGCTGGACCAGACTAAAGTCAGGACCCAGAAACTCCATCCAGGTCTCCCATGTGGGTGGCAGGGGCCCAGTTACTTGAACCATCACCTGCTGCCTCCTGGGTGCCTTAGCAGGAAGCTGGGCCAGGAGCAGAACAGCAGGAACTTGACTCCGCAATCCGATGTGGGTTGCCAGCAACACAAGTCGGCTTAACCTGCTGCACCACCACACTAGCCCCGTCCCTTGCATTTGAAACCAGCCCTGCCTATGGAGGCCAGTCTGGACATGGAGGGCACTGAGACTCCAGGCCTGCCCAAAGGGGACAGCCACGCCTCCCCTTCCCACCCTGCTCCTCACCTGCCTCCTGTGGTTCCTGTTCCCCTCTGGTCACCAAGATTTCTTTTCCTACGCAAATGATGTGATGCTGATTGTTCTTAACAGAAACCCACAGGTGGTCTTCCAGGGGAGTGCAGCTCCTCTCCCAGCCCTGACCTTGGCCACCTTTTAGGTGGGACGGGGAGATGTCAAAGGAGCTGACAAGCTTCTCTCGAAGAAGGGCCTCAGAGGTTCCCGGGATGTTTAACTACAACTATCTCTGTATTACTAATAGACTTTTAAAAGATTTTTTATTTATTTGACACGTAGAGTTACAGGCAGTGAGAGAGAGAGAGACAGAGAAGTCTTCCATCTGATGGTTCACTCCCCAATTTGCCGCAACAGCTGGAGCTGTGCCAATCCGAAGCCAGGAGCCAGGAGCTTCTTCCAGGTCTCCCACGTGGGTGCAGGGGCCCAAGGACTTGGGCCATCTTCTTCTGCTTTCCCAGGCCACAGCAGAGAACTGGATGGGAAGTAGAGCAGCTGGGACTCGAACCGGTGCCCATATGGGATGCTGGCACTTCAGGCCAGGGTGTTAACCCGTTGTGCCACGGCGACGGCCCCTTTTGTTGGAGTCTTTAGGTGAGTGAACCAGTAGATGGAAGATCTCTCCCCCACCCCCACCCCCGGCCCCGTAACTTTGACTTTCAAATAAACAAATCTTTTTTAAAAAAATATAAAATTTTGGGGCTGGTGCTGTGGCATAGTAGGTAAGGCTACCAACTGTGGCACTGGCATCCTGTATGGCTGCCAGCTTGAGTCTTGGCTGTTCCTCTCCCTATCCAGCTCCCTGCTAATAGCCTAGGAAAGCAGTGGAAAATGGCCCAAGTGCCTGGTCCCCTGCACCCACATGGGAGATCTGGAATAAGTTCCTGGCTCCTTGCTTTGGATCAGCCCAGCTCCAGCTGTTGCAGCCATTTGGGGAGTAAATCAGCAAATGGAAGATCTCTTTTTGTTTCTTCCTCTCCCTCTTTCTCTGGAACTCTACCTTTCAGATAAATAAATAAATATTTTTAAAAAGTAAAGCTTTGTTTAAGAAAAAGATTTGAATAGGGAAAAGGAAAAGCTAATCACAGTCACTGTCATCCTGTTGGCTCCTGCCTTGAAGACCCTGTCCCTTCAGACAGCTGGTGCTAACCTCAGGATGTTTGCCTTAGCCTGGTGTCCCCTGGAAGCAGAGACTGCCACAGAGGTTTCTGGACAAGCATTTTTACTGAGAAATGTGTTTCCATTCAGCAGGAAGGAAGGGTGAGAGAATGAAGCAGGCAAGGATGTGGTATGGACGCAGTCACAGCTGAGTGCAATTTGGCGCTGGACCTGGAGCCATCAGAGGAAGCCTTTGAAGACCTTCCGTAGGTAGGGAGAGGAAAAAAAAAAAAAGCATTTTTCCCATTGTCTTCTAGCCCTCATTGGCCAAAGCCTTTCCCCACAGGGTGTTAACTCCCAACGCTCCTGAGGGGCTGCCCCTGCCCGGGTGCTAGGTGGGTTTCCTCCATGTCCCCAGCAGTGGCATCAACAGGAAGCCCCAGATGAGAGGCAAAAAGCATGGAGCATATACATCGAATCGCACCTGTCGGGAGCTAGAACTGATCTAGAACTGGTCACCCAGCGATAGCTAAACTAGAGGATGGGGGAGCCAAGAGGACCTGAAGAGGTGTCCAACACGGTCATCATTATAGAGGTGTAATTTTATCCCTGCTTTTCCCATTGAACACCATATACTTTCATATTGATCAATAGTTTTCACAATTTTTTAAAGATTTATTTGAAAGAAAGAGTGATGGAAAGAGGAAAAGGAAGATGGAGAGGGAGAGAGGGAGAAGGAGGGAGGGAGAGGAAAGGAGGGAGGGAGGGAGGGAGGGAGGGAGGGAGGGAGAGAGAGAGAGAGAGAGAGATCTTTGTTCTCCGGTTCACTCCCCAAATGGTGGCAACAGCCAGGTCTGGACTAGGCTGAAACCAGGAGCCTAGAACTCCATCTGGGTCCCCTCACAGACCCCAAGCACTTGGGCCATCATCTGTTGGCTCCCCAGGCATATTAACAGAAAGCCAGATGGGAAGCAGAGTACCGGAACTTGAACCAGCACTATAATATGGGATTTTTGCATGGCAAGCAGCTGCTTACCAAATGTGCTACAATACTGAACCCCAGTTCTCATAATTTTTAATGGCTGGTTGTTAATTTCCTAAGTAGATGGAGAGAAGCATATTTCAACTGATTTGTACATACTGTGTTATTTGCACATCAGTGACAAGTCAGCCCGTGAGATGACCTGTGGCTTGGAGGGAAGTGCCATACTCCTCTAAGTGGGTGGTGAGAGCCTGTTGATCTCCTTACTACACACTTCTTCCCCTCTTTCAGATTCCTTTGCAAAGCACTGATAATTGGCAGTTAGGAGGAAAAAAAGCCTTTCTGATTTCAGGATTATAAATAAAAATCACTCCCTTTTCTTTGTCCCCATTTTGTAGGATTTTTAGATAACTCTATATAAAGACAGATTAGGACTCTACTTTCTCTGCACTCAAACATTCAACATGTATTTATTGAGTACTTGCATAAGCCAAGTGTGGCACTAGACACTGGGAACCCAGAGATAAAAGACCATCTCTGAGCTTAGGAGATGTAGACATGTAAGCAATCAAACATGACCATGACCGTGCTGTGATAGAAGAAGGGAAGAAAGGGTATGACCTTCATATTCCCTCATCAATTGTATTAGTTATTTACTGCTGTGTAATAAATTACCCCAACACTTAGCTACGTAAAAACAGTGGATCTTATTTCTCACAGTGTTGCTGGGTTTTGGGGAGGTGGTTCTGGCTTGGGGTTTCTCACGATGTTGAGTCACAGCACCAGCCAGGGGCTGCAGTCATTGGAAAGCTTGACTGGGACTCCAGGTCCTGCTCCCCAAATGGCCCCCTCACGCGGCTGTTAGGAGCAGACTTGAGTTTCTCACCGTGTAGACGTGGGTAATTTGTGCCCCTGTGATACCTGTGATATGGAGGTTGACTTCCAGCGCAAGTTATCCTCGGGAAGAAGATTGAAGCCATGATATCTTTTATGATCTGGCTTCAGAGATCATACACCATCACTTCCACGAGCCCTACAGGATCCCATATAGGAAGGAATTCGCCCAGGAGGTGAATACCAGGAAGTGGAGATCACCAAGGGCCACCTTGGTTCACTGGTTTTCTTAACTGCTATTTATTAAACTTCTGTCAGGAGCCTGGCACTCTGCTTGGGACTGGGAATACCAACATACTTTTGAGTAATTGAGTTCAGGAACCAAGTCTTTGCTCAGATTTGGATTTCCAATGCCTAGAATACAGGACGTCTCCACGAATGCTTATTTGTTTGTCACAGCAAGGAAAATGTAGTGGTTAGGAACTGGGTCTCAGGAGCTGTACTGCTTATGTTCAAATCCTGTATCCTGCTTCTGGTCCTGATGCTTTTCTCATAAATGTTTAGCCAGAATTTGCTAATATTGCTTAAGAACTGAGAATCCTAGTGGAAACATCCTTAGTTTTTCCATAATTGTCCTTTTACTAGTTCAGGATCCACTCTGGGGTCCACACTGCATCTAGTTGTCATGTCTCCTTAGCCTCCTTCATCCTGGGACAGCTCCTCAGCCTTACCTTGTCTTTTCTGACCTGGTCACGTCCAAAAAAGACTGCTCAGGTATTTTGGAGAATGTCCCTCAACTCGGGTTGGTCTGAGGATTTCTCATGATGAGATTGAAGTCATGCATTTTGGACAAGAATACAACTGTAGTGACGTTGTGAGCCATATCAGGGAAGTGTGATATCAGCTTGTCTTACCACTGATGAGGTTGACTTTAATGACTTGGCTAAGGTGGGATCTACTCAGTTTCTGTTTTTACTTTTTAATTAGTAAGTACCTTGTGGGAATATACTTTGACTATGAAAATATGCTATTTCTTAGCATTCTTTTGCCCACTAATTTTGGCATCTGCTACAGTGTGAATAAGATTTGTCCCTCCAGGCTCAGGTAGTTTAATCCATAAAGTCTCATCCTAATGGTGTGGAGAGAGTGGAAACTTAATGCAGCCATGATGTAAGAAAGTGACTGGATGATATTAGGTCATTAGGTTAGAGCCCCCATGATAGGAATCCTGGTGGCTTGATAAGGAGAAGGACAGAGCCCTCATGGGGATATATACAGGCTTCTACCATGATGAGAGGCAGCCAAAGATGCCCCTCACCAGAGCCTGCACAGTGCTGCTTGGACCTTGCACTTCCAGAACTGTGAGCCAAAAGAAACATCTTCCCTTATAAAGTATCCTGCTTCAAATATTTCATTTTAGCTAAAAGGGGAGGGGGGACTAATACAGCATCCACTGATGATACTTTCTGACAGTAGTCACTACTGTGCTGTTTGCCTAACGCTGGTTTCCTGTTTCCATCATGCCTTCTATATTTTTAAAATATTTAGTTAGGATGGGGGCCGGCGCTGTGGCTCACTTGGTTAATCCTCCACCTGAGGCGCTGGCATCCCATATGGGCGCCGGTTGCTAGTCCCGGTTGCTCCTCTTCCAGTCCAGCTCTCTGCTGTGGCCCAGGAAGGCAGTGGAGGATGGCCCAAGTGCTTGGGCCCTGCACCCGCATGGGAGACCAGGAGAGGCACCTGGCTCCTGGCTTCGGATCGGCGCAGCGCCGGCTGTGGCGGTCATTTTGGGGGTGAACCAACGGAAGGAAGACCTTTCTCTCTGTGTCTCTCTCTCTCTCACTGTCTATAACTCTACCTGTCAAAGAAAAAAAAAATTTAGTTAGGAAACTGACACACAAAGAGAGCTCCCATCTGCTGTCTCACTCCTCAAATGCCTGCAATGGTTCAGCAAGACCAAAGCTAGGAGCCGGATTTCAATCCAGATCACCCATGTGGGTAGCAGGAACCCAATTACGTGAGCCATCACCACTGCCTCCCAACGCCCATATCAGTAGGATACTGGAATCAGGAAGCAGAGCCAGGTATTGAACCCACGTCCTAGAATATGGTATGTGAGCATCCTAACTATTGTCTTAGGTACTAGGCTAAATGCCTGCCCCCTACCTTTTAAAAATCGGGTTTTAAATTTAATTTTTTTAAATCATGATCATTATTCTTTTTTAATATTTATTTATTTATTTGAAAGTCAGAGTTACACAGAGAGAGGAGAGGCAGAGAGAGAGAGAGAGAGAGAGAGAAAGGTCTTCCATCTGATGGTTCACTCCTCAGATGGCTGCAATGGCCAGAGCTGTGCCGATCTGAAGCCAGGAGCCAGGAGCTCCCTCTGGGTCTCCCACGTGGGTGCAGGGGCTCAATGGGCTTGGGCCATCTTTCACTGCTTTCCCAAGCCATAGCAGAGAGCTGGATCAGAAGTGGAGCAGCCGGGACTAGAACCAGCACCCAATGGGATGCTGGCACTTCAAGCCAGGGCGTTCACCCGCTGTGCCACAGCACCAGCCCCTAAGTTTAATTTTTAATTGGAATTCTATTGTAAAGAAGAGCTGACTCTCCTAATTTTTATTCAAGAGTGTATTTATATCAATATTGACTCATGAATATTTATTTTATTCTATGAGTTATAATCCATTACTATCATTAATCATTGCTCAAATTATCTCAGATGTGACCACTGAAAACTCTCAAGTTACTTCTTTTATGTATAGAGGTATTTTTAAAATATCTTCTTTTTATTATAAAAATAATAAATTCTTGATCACACAGTACATGGGAGCCCTCTGTAATATTTTTGCAACTGCCCATAGATCTTAAAAATAAAGTTAAAAAGTATATGAATATTTGCTTATTGTAAAATAAAAGAAATTCAGGATATACAGAAATATGAAAAGCTCATCTCAGCTCCTGGACAGAATTTCTCTCTGTATTCTAGTGTTCTTCTCTCCTGATTTTTTTCTTATTATTTTTAATGGTGTCATGCCTTCATTGTGGCAACTCTGAGCAGCAACCCTCGGGTTTTGTAATGGAGAGGAAGCAGGCCATAAGAACAGGGATTAATAAAGCCATTAATGTCACCAGCCCTGATTCCAAGTCAGGACCCCATTCGCTCAGGCCTCCTGTGCACGGCCTTTCCCAAACACGGGAGCCACGTGCGGGAGGGTGGCGTGGGCGGAACAGCTGCAGAACTGACAGGAGTTAGGTCAGTTAGCAGGCCCTGAAAGAGGTGCACAGGCCAGACCAACTTTGCAGAGGGAGGCAGGGAGTGGGAAGATACTAGTAGAGGAAGAAAAACAGAAAATGTCCAGTTTTTACGTTCTCACTGCCAGGCAACGGAGGGTAGCTGAGAACCCAGTGGGTGTTTGACCAAATAGGGTCTGGTTTCCGTGAAACGTGGACATCCCGCCTCTACTCTGGTTGCCCTGACAACCTCCTCTTGCTGGTGTTGACACTGTAGCGAGAAAGAAGGAAAAATGGACAAATAAAGAAAACAGTAACTGGAGGTGGAACCAGCTGTGGTCTGGCTTGTTTCATCTTAGGGGAAGGTCTGGGGAGGAGCCCAAGGGGCCGTGGACCCTGGGCCTGTGGCTGCAGACACAGACATGAGGCCAGGAGGGAGAGCTGGGGTGTCCTGGTTGAGGGTCAGCCCGAGTCTGCCTGCCATAGATGCCGAGTCATCTCGGAAAATCTGGGCCAGCAGTCAATGTAAATTCCATCTCAGCAGTTGTATAGCCTCCTCATCTCACCTGTTCTCTGAATTCATCAGGACTGCTTCGAAGGAGACCCCAGAAGCCCCGGTTGGGAAATGGCCGTCACTCATGCCTGTAGTTGGACTCCAGGTCACCCCCTCAGCCTGGGACTCCCCTCTCTTCGTTTCCGTCATCAGGAAGGCAGGACCCTCAGAGAAGGGAGTGGAAGCAGAACTGGGGGTCAACAGCAGGTGCCTTTTCTCTTCTCTTTCCAGGTGGGATTTAAAAAAAATTTATTTATTCATTTGAAAGTCAGAGTTACACAGAGAGAGGAGAGGCAGAGAAAGAGAAAGAGGTTTTCTTTCTTCCTTCCTTCCTTCCTTCCTTCCTTCCTTCCTTCCTTCCTTCCTTCCTTCCTTCCTTCCTTTCTTGACAAGCAGAGTGGACAGTGAGAGAGAGAGAGACAGAGAGAAAGGTCTTCCTTTGCTGTTGGTTCACCCTCCAGTGGCCGCCTCGGCTGGCGCACCGCGCTGATCCGATGGCAGGAGCCAGGTACTTATCCTGGTCTCCCATGGGGCGTGGGACCCAAGCACTTGGGCCATCCTCCACTGCACTCCCTGGCCATAGCAGAGAGCTGGCCTGGAAGAGGGGCAACCGGGACAGAATCCGGTGCCCTGACCGGGACTAGAACCTGGTGTGCCGGCGCCGCAAGGCGGAGGATTAGCCTATTGAGCCATGGCGCCGGCCAAGAGGTTTTCCATCCAGTGGTTCACTCCCCAACTGGCCGCAACAGCCAGAGCTGTGCCGATCCAAAGCCAGGAGCCAGGAGCTTCTTCTGAGTCTCCCACATGGATGCAGGGGCCCAAGGACGTGGGCCATCTTCTACTGCTTTCCCAGGCCATAGCAGAGAGCTGGATCAGAAGTGGAGCAGCCGGGACTTGAACCAGCATTCATATAGGATGTGGTGCTTCAGGCCAGGGTGTTAACCCCCTGAGCCACAACGCCAGCCCCTCCGGTGGGATATTAAGTCACTTGGCCAAGGTCACAAAACCAAGAAGTAGTCAGAATTCAAACCCGGGTCTGATCAGTTCAGAGTACTTTTTTGGGAATTATTTCACTCTGAGACAGAGCAGTCCTCAAACTAGCTTGCCTTAGAATCCCTTGGGGACTTGGTGGGCCCCACACCCAGAATTTTTGATTTGGTAGCTTGGGGGTTTGGTTGGAGAATTTGCATTTCTAACAACTTTCCAGAAGGTATTGATTCTGCTGGTCCACACTCTGAGAACCACACACACACACACACACACACACACTCATAAAGCAAGTCATTTAAGCCCTGGGCCTCAAGTATATTTTTTGTAAAATTGAGGAGTGGAGTTAGATTGGTTGTCTTCCATTGTGTTTGGAGAACTACATTTTTTTCAGAGGTGCCTTCCCCATGGGGCAGAGATAGGAAGTTTGGGGGAGTTCAGGTCCCCCATCCTGACCGCGTGCAACATCACTCCCTTGGAGCTTTTTATATATTGGGGTTCCATGTGAAATTTTATTGGAAAGGAGGCTTTTACTTTAAACAGAGAGCTAAGAATGACAAGCTACTGAGCTACAAGATGTGGGAATGTCGTTTGTTCCTGTTGTCTATTGCTATGGTGCCCAAAACAACAGAAAATTTAATAGATCCTATCATTTAGGGGGTTAGGCATTGGGGCAGGGCTCCCTGGGGCAGGTCCACTCCTCATGGTGCTGACCAAGGTTATTCGGTGGTGTCCAGGCTGGTCTGGTGCCTCGTTGGGTGTGACTGAATGGCTGGGCTCGGCTGTGACTGTTGGCTGGAACCTCTCTAAATGACCTTTGCAGCATGGTAGTCTCCGGGTTGGACTCATGGTGTCTCCAGCCCAGGACAGGCATTCCAAAAGACACCAATCTCTTAATACCTGGGCCTGGGGGCTGCCAGAGTCAGCTTGCTCCCTTCTATTTGTCAACACAGCCAACAGAGTTCCTCCCCAGATCCAAAGGGGCACGGCCTAGACCCCACCTTGCAATGGAACATTTTGTGGCCATCCTTGAATGCATCCGAGTGGCCTCAACAGCTCCTGGGCCTTTTTTAGATGACGAGATCCTGGTCCCCAAGCCTGATGTGACAAAGGGTTGAGCATTAGCGAGGGGGAGGGGGCAGAGGAAGTTGAGTGTATTTTGCATGTGGAAGAACTGTAAATCATTTGAAGCCAGGGGGAGGGGATTTTAATATGTCATAGAATGACTGCCTTTGAAGTCCACTGTCCTTGTTGGATCAAGCCCAGGCAGCCCCATGAAGAAACTCACCTACAGAGCAACTGGGCTCCCTATCTCTACCCCAACAGGCCAGTGGGGCTCCCAGCCCTAGAAGCACTAACTGGCCAGCCATGTGAGTGAGCCACTGGCAAGACCCAGCTCCTCCAGGCCAGCTGAGCTTCTTAGCGTGCAGTGTGTGGAGTGACAGGACACATGGTAGGGAACTCTGTGTTAACGTGGCTGCACCACGGTGTCCAGATATTTGGTCAAACATCATTCTGGATGTTTCTGTCAAGGTATTTTTGTTTGTTTGTGACTCACATTTAAATCAGTGGACTGTAAATAAAGCAAGTTACCTCTATGATATACATGGGCCTTGCCCGACCAGTTGGAGGCGTTAGTAGTGAAAGAAGAGAGAATTCTCGCACACCACCTTTGAACTTGAACTGCAACTCTTCCTCGGGTCTCTGGCTTGCCGGCTTGCTCTGAAAACTGTGGGACTGTGGACTTACCAGGCCTTTATGATCGTATGAGCCAATTCCTTAAAATCAACCAATCCTCAGTTCTCTTTTCTGGAAGAGCCTGACTAATACTGGTAGCTAGGGCAGCATTGCCCAGAGCCAACTCCACGGAACACTAGTTTTTGATGAAATGCTAGTAAGTCTTCAGCTATTTTTTTAAAATGTTTCCAGGATTAATTATGTTTGAAGGAAGCCTTTGTCAGTGGATGCCTGCAAGGTCTTTGTCCTGCAGAGTCTCTCCTAACCCAGGTCTCTTTGCAGCACATCTGGTGCCTTGGAGAAGGCTGTGCTGGCTTAGTGTGAGTTTCTTGACATTGAAACTTGATTCTGTTTTGAAAGTGGCTCACCCTGGTTGGTTTCCGTGTTTCTGAGGGTCTCCTTTATAGGAGAAATGAGGAAAGTGATGCCTGCTTTGTCCTCTGTTCCCAGAACAGCCCTGTAGCCCATAAACGAAGATTCCCTGGCTGAGAGCTGGTTCTTGCTGCAGCCTCCCCCAGCCTCCGGGGCTGGGACCTTCTGTGGGGGATTCTGGGCACTTGATTTGATTCTAGAGTTAACTAATGAACTATTTACACACTCTGCTGGCACTGAATGTTAAGGAGGCACTAACACATTATTGGTGCAATTTCAATGCAATTCTTGGAGACTTTGCGTGCATAGGGCCATCGCCTCTGCCCCTTCCTGCCAGCGCAAGGGAGGCGAGGCAGTGGACATGTCTCAGCCAGTTCCTCCTCTTCGTGACCATCGAGGCCACAGGACTCCAGACACTGCTTTTTAATGTTTTTAAGATTTATTTATTTGAAAGTCAGAGTTACACAGAGAGAGGAGAGGCAGAGAGAGAGAACGAGAGAGGTCTTCCATCCGATGGTTTACTCCTCAATTGGCTGCAATGGCTGGAGCTGTGCCAATCCGAAGCCAGGAGCCAGGAGCTTCTTCCAGGTCTCCCATGCGGGTGCAGGGGCCCAAGGACTTGGGCCATCTTCCACTGCTTTCCCAGGCCATAGCAGAGCACTGGCTCCGAAGTGGAGCTGCTATGTCTCGAACTGGCGCCCATATGGGATGTCGGAACTTCAATCCAGGATGTTAACCTGCTGCACTACAGCGCCTGCCCCAGAATGTTAACCCACTGCACCACAGCGCCTGCCCCAGACACTGCTTTTATGGCTGCAAGCTACCCATCTTCCTGGGATGCTTTGCTGTCATAGAAGCAAGATGGCACTAAATCACCTCCTCCAGGATGCCTTCCTGATGGGTCCCTACTCCACATGACCTCCGCTGCACCTGCTGGCTGACAGAAGTGTCCCTCCCCAGTGTCCCTCAGTGCCAGTGTTGCCATCATCACAGATTGGGGCACTCAGTTATCTGTTTCTGTCCCTGAGCCCCTGAGAGAGTGCGTCCAGTGTCTTTACTCTCTTAGTCCCCAGCACTGAAGAGAGTAGTTGGTACTGCATGGCATGTTCTGATACTGTTGGATGGGTTGAATTGAATTGTTCACATGTGGTTAGTTCCATTTAGGGGGAAATGCAGTTATTTTAATTGGGATTAGCCTTGCCTTTGGATCTATTAAGCAAATTTAGTATGAAAACAAGATCCCGGTGGAGAGATATTTAAGCATTGTTTAAAAAATTCTCTTCCAAGCACTTAGGCAGCCTCTGTTTAATGAACAATTGACTAATTTCAAATGGCTTAAATGTATCAGGGTACTCCTAAAAGTTCATGAAGAATGAAATGAAAAGATGAGTTTATTTTGGTGCCAAATAATTTGAAATGCGTATGTAGCTTTTTCACATGTAGCACGCATTTTCCATGAACCTTTACCTGCTGAGCCACAATACTGGCCCCCTCCATGAACCTTTAAAAAGGCCTTTTGCCGGCGCCGCGGCTCGCTTGGCTAATCCTCCGCCTGTGGCACCAGCACCCCGGGTTCTAGTGCCAGTTGGGGCGCTGGATTCTGTCCCGGTTGCTCCTCTTCCAGGCCAGCTTTCTGCTGTGGCCCGGGGTGGGGAGGAGCTGTGGAGGATGGCCCAAGTGCTTGGGCCCTGCACCCACATGAGAGACCAGGAGAAGCACCTGGCTCCTGGCTTCGGATCAGCGCAATGCGCCGGCCGCAGCGGCCATTGGAGGGTGAACCAACGGCAAAAGGAAGACCTTTCTCTCTCTCTCACTGTCCACTCTGCCTGTCCAAAAAAAAAAAAAAAAACAAAAACTGTTCTGTGGTGGACCAAGGATCAGGAAGCACAACCATTGACTTCACTAATTTGTGGACTCCTGGGAAGACAGGATACATGTACATAATTCAAGGGCTAATTAGCACTACAAGAATATAAGAGATGCTAAAAGGTCGTATAATTCAATGCAAAATTAAAAGCAGAAATGAAGGAGCTACAGAGTCTTATTAAAATTGTAGCTATCTTCCACAGATGGGAAGATACATGTAAGACATTTGAAAATAAATGTGCATTACTTATAGCCTGTTCTTAGACTAACAATAATAAACTCTGACTATCTTTAGGTCAAATGTAACCCAATATTGTTTTATAAACTCTGTATTTCTTCAAATAGGATTATCTTTTTCTAAAAGCAATCACAAAGCCTAAGAAGATTTGAAGCAATGGAAGGGATTTTTTCCCCTGTAATGAATAGATTAAAAGCTTAATCCCAAGGTCTGTCTCTGTCCAAGTACATGAGTGAGTTTTTCATATATTCTCAAAACTGTGAGGCATTTGAGAACAGATGAAACCCAATGAAATAGATGACGTTCAGCAGCCCAGGGGGGATAGCCCAGAATAGGTCATTTTGGTATCAGCCTCCTAGGAAAAAAACTGATTTGACTCCAGGACCCTTAAGGCCTACACTGCTTTGTAGAAACTTCCAGAACATCCATTACCGTTCCTCCCCCCTCCTCATCTTCCTCTTCTTCTTCTAAAGATTTATTTGTGGGGCCAGCGCTGTGGCGTACCGGGTGAAGCCACTACCTGCAGTGCCAGCATCCCACATGAGTGCTGGTTCAAGTCCCAGCTGCTCCACTTCCAATCCAGCTCTCTGCTATGGCCTGGGAAAGCAGTAGAAGATGGCCCAAGTCCTTGGGCCCCTGCACCCATGTAGGAGACTCAGAAGAAGCTCCTGGCTTCTGGCTCCTGGTTTTGGATTAGCACAGCTCCAGCTGTTGGGACCAACTGGGGAGTGAACCGATGGATGGAAGACCTCTCTCTCCTTCTCTCTCTGTGTAACTGACTTTCAAATAAATAAATAAATATATATATACATATATTTGAAAGTTTTATTTGTTTATTTTGGAAGTCAGAGTTACAGAGAGAGAGAGAGAGGTAAGGATCTTCCAACCGCTGGTTCATGCCCCAAATGGCTGCAACAGCCAGGACTGTGTCAGGCTGAAGCCAAGAGCCGGGAGCTTCATCCAGGACTCCTACACGGGAGGCAGGATCCCAAACACTTGGGCCATCTTCCGCTGCTTTTCCCAGGTGCGTTCACAGGGAACTGGATTAGAAGTGGAGCAGCTGGGACATGAACTGCTGCTGCCAATATGGAATGCCGGTGACGAAGGTGGTGGCTTTACGCACTATGCCAGAGCACCAACCTCCTCCCATCCTTCTAATTATTGACTTCTTGGACACTGACTTCATAGAGATCTCATGAAACTTTTGGCTCACCCATGCCTGGCTTTACCCAAAGGTCAGCAAGAACCAAAGTGAAAACGAATGGTGCACCTGTCCCTGATCCTGTTTCCCAAGAAGCCAAAGTTGTAGCTCGTGGGACACTGATTGTCACCAGATTAAACACTTGCAACAAGGCCTGTTCGGACATTGCCCGGGTGAAGAGATGCTCCGAAGAAGCTGATGCCCAGTTAGGAGAACCCCAGGACAGAGATGAACAAAGCACCCTTTCATCTTTACTTTGGTGTGTGGAGGAGACAAACTGCCCACGTGGGACAGTGGCTGTTGACAGGCCTGTAGCTTTTGCTTCCCCAGATAGTAAGCCCATTTTTACCAAGCACATATGTGCAGCAAATATTATGAGAGGCAGCCTGGCTTTTGGGGTTAAGAGCCTCAGCTCTGGAGCCGGACCGTCTGAATTCAAATCCCAGTTCTAGCACTGAGCAGCTGGGTGGGCTTGAACAATCTGCTTAATCTCCCTGTGGCCCAGTTTCTTCCTCTGCGGAGTGATGGTCACGGCGCCTACTGAGAAGGAGCTTCGTTTTGAAGCTGGAATGGGTTGGCATTTACCAAGTAGCCAGCACGGTGTCTGATACATGGTAAGTGCTCAGCCAGTATTAGTTGCTAGGATTATGGGGTGTGAGGGCACATGGAAAGATAAATCAAGAAAGGAGACCTCTTGCTCTGTCTGTAACTCTGCCTCTCAAATAAATAAGTAAATCTATTTAAAAAAAAAAAAAAAACAGGGGGTAGCACACAGTTGGATGTCCACATGAGAATGCTGGGTTTAAATGGGCTTTCCTCCCTGTCTTGTACCTGTGTTTTGCACTCACGGGATAATCACAGAGCAGGAGTGTGGGGCTCCCGTGGGGTGGGCTCCTACAGGAAGGCGCAGGGAGCTCAGGGAGAGGCTCATGCCAGCTCTTCCTCAGGGGAGTCTCCTGCAGATCCACCTGGCCCGGAAGCAGGAGCCCTGAGGCCCCATCAATTCAAGGCCCAGTGAATTGGCAGCTGTTCACTGAGCCAGGACCGTGATTCAGGACGCTGGCTGGCTGCCACAGTGATGGAGAAACCGGCACTTACTGCAAGTCTCACGGGCTCGGCGTTGTAAAAGGTTTTGTGCAGGAGTGGCTGTACTGACTCGTGACTCTGTCCCTACGCAGTAGGCACCCTCGTTCCCACCCCTCTTACAGTTGAGAGAAATCGAGGTCACTTGTCCAAGCTGACACATCAGTGAGTGACCAAGCCTCCGTTCTACCCCATCACTGCCTCTCTCCGAAGTTTGTTCAGTTGCCAGGCTGCTGACGGGACTCATTTTCTGTCCTCAAAGAGCTGATGGCCTGGTGCGTACATAACAGACCCACACTCCCCATCACTTCCTCCTCCATTGGAACAGCTCAATAACGGAGAGGGAGAGGGCTTCCTTTTCCATCTTGACACTTGGCAGCCACTTGGCAGTGTGTGTAGATCAGCTCTTTAAAGGCAATAAGAAGAAAAAAAAAAAAACAGAAACAGTAACTACTGCTTACTGAGGGCTCCTTCTGCCTGGAAGTTGGCCAAGCACTTTGTATGATAACTTCATTTAATCCTCCTAATCTGCATCTTTGTGGACAGAGCGCCTGAAACTCAGGGCGGTGCAGTATTGCCCTGAGGATGAACACCTGGCAAGTGGCAGGCCTGGGCTTCCAAGCCAGCCTGGGTCCTCTCAGGGCACGAGCCTTGATGGGCAGCCTCTGGGCGACTCCCCTTTGCCTTCCACATCAGTATTTCTGATGGTTCGTGCAGATGTGTTCTCTGAACTCACCCCTAGGATTGAATGAGCAAGAGGTTCAGCTGTGGTTCCCGGGGAAGATACAGGGGTAGCTAGCTTCTTGCAAGCCTTTGGCCGTCGCATTCTTCTCAGCCGGTCACTACATGACCTTCTTTGATGGGTGTTTCTGTTTAAAGGCACGTGTTTGATACGTATTACTGAATCACTGGCCTCGAAGCTGCAGCCAGCGACACTGCGCCCATAGCTGATTGAAACTTGTCTAGCACAGGAACTTTCTCTGCAAGGCACACCTCGGCCCTCCTGCGCTTAGGAACACAAGAAGACCTCTCTGCACGTGGGGACCATTGGAAGCAGCAAAGGCACCAGCAAAAAGCAAAAAAAAAAAAAAAAAAAAAAAGCAAAAACTGTGACACTGGATGTACTGCTAGAAAGACACCTGTTTACAGTACAAGAGCTAAAACCGGAAGTCAGCGCATGGCCTCGTTCAGCCTCACCTGAGAATGCACACATCAGGGAACTCAAAATTTTCACTCTCCTGTGCATATTGGCACGTGACTTTGGAAGCATAAGCATCAGTTTTGGAGTTACATGTCAATTTTTAGCAAGTCGACCAATACAGACTTTTTGAATAACAAGAATGTACAGTTCTTCCCCATTTAATAAGCCTGCATTTAAAAATGTATGCTGACTACCTACTGTGTGCCACCCACAGTGGCGAGCAGATGACTAGGAGATGGTAAAGATGTCGCACTATTCCAGCGGTCCAGGTGGGAGGACAGGAGAACCTGAACTGGGAGGGCGAGTTATGACAGCTGTGGCATGCAGTGGGCAAAGACAAGCGAAAGACACTCAAGAGAATAGGTAACAAAACTTGGAGATGCATTCTTTTTTTAAAAATATTTCTTATTTATTTGAGAGGCAGATAGTGAGAAGGAAAGACAGAGAGAAAGGGCTTCCATCTGCTGATTCACTTCCCAAGCCACTGCAATGGCCGGAGCTGCACTGATCCGAAGTCAGGAGCCATGAGCTTCCTTCAGGTCTCTCAGGTGCAGGGGCCTGAGCACTTGGGCCATCTTCCACTGCTTTCCCAGGCCATAGCAGAGAGCTAGATCAGAAAAGGAGCAACCGGGACTTGAACCAGCACTTATATGGGATGCTGGCACAGCAGGCAGAGAGGATTAACCTAATGCACCACAGTACTGGCCCCTGGAGACGTGTTCTACATAGAGGGGGGGAGAAGGTCAAAGTCTTTGTCCATTGAGTAGGTGGATATTGCTGGTGCTTTCTGTTACATAAACAGAATACCCAAGTTGAAATGGCTTCAATAATTGAGAGGCCTCACCAGCTTCTTCTTCTTTTTTAAAGACTTATTTATTTGAAAGGCAGAGTTACAGAGAGAGAGAGAGAGAGAGAGAGAGAGAGAGAGGTCCTCCATCCGCTGGTTCACTCCCCAGATGGCCGCAATGGCTGGAGCTGCACCGATCTGAAGCCAGGAGCCAGGAGCTTCTTCCGGGTCTCTCATACAGGTGCAGGGACCCAAGGACTTGGGCCATCTTCTTCTGCTTTTCCAGGCCATAGCAGAGAGCTGGATGGGAAGAGGAGCATCCAGGACTCAAACCGGCACCCGAATGGGATGCTAGCATTGCAGGCGGTGGCTTTACCGGCTACGCCACAGCACCGGGCCCACCTGCTTCTGTGTGGGGAAACTCAAGAGGCAATCTGGGTCTCAGGAAGGACTTGATCTGGCAGATCCTTCCGTTGTACCAGGATCCAAATTTTTTTCTTTTCTTTAAGATTATTCATTTATTTATTTTTATTTTACAGAGAGAGAGAGAGATCTTCAATTTACTGGTTCACTTCCTAAATGACCACAGTGGCCAGGGCTGGGCCAGGCTGAAGCTAGGAGCTTCATTTGGGTCTCCCACATAGGTGCAGCAGTCCAAGTACTTGGACCATCAGGATCCAGTTCTTCTCTTGGCTTCCTGCCTCCCATCTTAGAGGGCTCTTTCATTGTGGTTCTAGAATGGCTGTGACAGCTCCTAAGGGCTTTACTCCCACAGAACAGGAGAGAGTCTGGGCTGTGGGATCTCCAGCAGGGGTCCTGTGCATTCCTCTGATTGCCCTGACTGAGGTCCTTTGCTTGGCTGAATGTCTCCACGTTCTGAGGATGAAATGAGCCCACTGGTTTATCTCAGACCTCAGACCAAGGGCTGGCTTCCTGGAGGAGGGCCCTGCAGCAGCGATGAGGAGCAAGGGAGGAACAGATGTTGGGGAACGTGAGAGACGATCAGCCTGCTCTCACTGCAAGCCAACTGCTCCTCACAGCCAGGCCATTTGTACTGGAAAAACAGAAAAATCCACCGGGTAGCATGGATCTCACAGTTTGCCTTCATTCCCCCCCCCCCCCCCCCAGCGGAAGACTGCAGGTTGTTCCTAGAAGGTTTGAATCGACATCTGAAGTGTGCCAGCTCAAGGAATAATGTACCGGTTGTGCCAGTGGTGTAGACGAGAATGGTCACGAAAGCACAGATAACTAACAAGTTGAAATGATTTATTATTACTTTTGTGTTTCCAGGTCATTTCTGGTGAGTTTGCCTTATCTAGCGAGGGGAGCAGCCAGGAATAGTCTTGTTTTGATACTAAGGGAAGAGATGTTCCAGGCACCAGAGATGCCTGTGCCTGGAGATGTTTATCCCACGCTTTCGTGTGAGAGAGAGCAGGGCACGGGGCAAGAATGAGCAGAAACCAGGCACCGAGACACACACGACAGTCAAGACGCCAAGGGAGTCCACAAAGAGCTCACCGAACAGGCCATTCCCTTTTGAAAATGCTGCCGGCATTAATAGACAATGCCTAGACCTTCATGGGTTCCCGTGAGGCCATAGGCAAGGCAAGAGGAGGCAGGAAGCAGTGGGAGGTGGCATGAGGAGCGGGAAGGGATGAGTGGAGAGGATGGTTGGGAAGACGGGAGCAGGGGAGGGGCAGGAAGGGAGGGGGAAGGATGTGGAAGGAAGAGAGGAAGTTGGAGGATCAGGTCCTATGACATGAGGGCCATCAGACAGGGTAGACTGAAGACCAAGGCTCCAGCTTGGGAGTCTCCTGTTCATTCCTGTTTCCTGATCCAGGCCTGGCTGTGGCAGCATTTGTGACACTCTCTGAACAGGCACAAGGCAGGGGAGGCGAGTGGAGAAGGGCGGGAGATGAGCAGGAGTTCAGGCTGTGGGTCAGGGAGATGCAAGTAAACACAGCGAAGGAAAAGAACCCTGTGGGTGTGCATGCTGTAGGAGCCTGCTACAGCAGGGAAAACTCTTGATACGACTTTGACTTTGAGAAGGGACTGAGCCTAGAGTTAAAAATGAGCACTTTTTGTTTTTTGAATCCCCAAAGTAATTACATGTCCGTTGGGGAAGGTTTCACATGATGTCTGGTGACAGAGAATACAATACGAAAGTCCACCTCGGTGAGCTCAGCGTTTTGTCAGCAGTTCTCCCCCTTAACAGAGCCTTCTTTCCTTCAGTTATTCTGTTTCTTTCCTTCATACCTGATGGCTTTGGCTTTATCGTCTTACCACTCTCTAACAAGTTGATGCATTTCCGGTTCCTTTGAAAGGATCCAGCCAGGGCACCACCTTCAGTTCTATGCCATTGCTGCCAAATGCGAGCTCTGAATTGAATCAGGAGAGACACTGCACAGACCACCTGGCTCATCCTCTTTAGCAGAGTCAAGGTCAGTCAAGGTCGTGAGTGGCAGATAGGGGTTGGGAGCGGCCCCGGGTGAGAGGAGACATCGTACCTGAATGTAAGGTGTCCCCCAGAATGCATCCTAGGCCAGATCATGGAAAGCAGCTCTCTGTGTTTCAGAGAAAAGTGATCCCCCAAACACAGCAGCTTAAAACCACAGTCACTAACTCACAGCTCCTGGGAGTGGCTTGCGTGGGTGTTTCTGCCTCAGGTCTCTCACGAGGTTTCAGTCCAGCTGTCTGCGGTGGGCGGGCCACAGTTGTTGAAGAATGGACGGGATTGGAGGATTCCGCTTGCACTCACCTGGCTACCTGGCTGTTAGCAGGTGGCATCAGTTCCTCCCATATAGCCTTCTCCAAAGGGTTGCTCATTACAGGGCTTCTCTCAGCAAGTGATGCGACACACACACACACACACACACACGCACACACAAAGGGAGAGCGAGAGAGAGAGGGAGAGAGAGAGAAGCTGCAATGTCTTTTAGAAAGTGACATACTCTTCCTTGGGCTGTATTCTGTCGTCCACACCTACCAGCTGTGGCATAATGTGGGCACTGCTACACAAGAGCGTGAGCACCAGCAGGTGGGACTTGTTGGAGGCTACCTTGGAGGTGGGAGACCAGAAACAGGATTTATGGGGAACTTAAAGCGAGCGTCGTATTGAAAGATAGAACTTTATAGGCCGGCGCCGCGGCTCACTAGGCTAATCCTCTGCCTAGCGGCGCCGGCACACTGGGTTCTAGTCCCGGTCGGGGCGCCGGATTCTGTCCCGGTTGCCCCTCTTCCAGGCCAGCTCTCTGCTGTGGCCAGGGAGTGCAGTGGAGGATGGCCCAGGTGCTTGGGCCCTGCACCCCATGGGAGACCAGGAAAAGCACCTGGCTCCTGGCTCCTGCCATCGGATCAGTGCGGTGCGCCGGCCGCAGCGCGCCGGCCGCGGCGGCCATTGGAGGGTGAACCAACAGCAAAGGAAGACCTTTTTCTCTGTCTGTCTCTCTCACTGTCCACTCTGCCTGTCAAAAAAAAAAAAAAAAAAAAAAAAGATAGAACTTTATAGTCAATCCCATTCAAGCAAGGCCCAGTGGACTAAGGCAAGGATGCCCCTACCACTGGTAGGCTCCTTTAATGAGAAAGTGGCTTGTGAAGGATATTTCTGAAGACCCATAGTTCAAGTGTTAATATACCACACCCCAAAAGGCATGAAGAAAAATGGACATTGACTTCTTTGTTTAACAAAAAGTTTTAAGATTTTTTTATGATTTTTAATATACGAAGTCATTGAATCTATATTGACTTACGGCTTATAACACTACACATTCATTTTCATTATTGAGACCCATAGGTCTCGATATCAGAAACACAAAATCAGTTTTCATGTCATGACATCAAAGTATGGATGGGGCCTCAATCCTTGGGGAAACTCTAGGAGAGGATCTGATTTCTTTGCACAAATTATGTTTAAAAAATGTATATACAGGAGGCCAGTGCTGTGGCTCACTAGGCTAATCCTCCGCCTTGCGGTGCCGGCACACCGGGTTCTAGTCCCGGTCGGGGTGCCAGATTCTGTCCCGGTTGCCCCTCTTCCAGGCCAGCTCTCTGCTGTGGCCAGGGAGTGCAGTGGAGGATGGCCCAAGTGCTTGGGCCCTGCACCTGCATGGGAGACCGGGATAAGTACCTGGCTCCTGCCATCGGATCGGCGCGGTGCGCCAGCCGCAGTGCGCCGGCCGCGGCGGCCATTGGAGGGTGAACCAACGGCAAAAGGAAGACCTTTCTCTCTGTCTCTCTCTCTCACTGTCCACTTTGCCTGTCAAAAATTTAAAAAAAAATGTATATCTAGGGCACTGTTGTGGCGTAGTAGGCTAAGCTGCTGCCTGCAATGCCCAGCATCCCGTATCACAGCATGGCTTTGGCATTGCACCTGAGAAAGCAGAAGAGGATGGCCCCGGTATCTGGGACCTGCCACACACATAGGAGACCCAGATGGAGCTCCGGGCTCCTGGCCTTGGCCTGGACCAGTCCTGCTGTTGAGGCCATTTGGGGAGTGAACCAGAGAATGGATGTTCTCTCTCCCCACCCCCACCCCCCATCCCCCGCTGCATCCAGTCATATCTGCCACTTTTTAGATACTTTTAAAATATATAGATATATATTATATGAAAATACAATTTGCCATTTCTTTTTTTTTTTTTTTTTACAGGCAGAGTGGACAGTGAGAGAGAGAGATAAACAGAGAGAAAGGTCTTCCTTTGCTGTTGGTTCACCCTCCAATGGCCACCGTGGCCGGCGCGCTGCGGCCGGCGCACCGCGCTGATCCGATGGCAGGAGCCAGGAGCCAGGTGCTTTTCCTGGTCTCCCATGGGGTGCAGGGCCCAAGCACCTGGGCCATCCTCCACTGCACTCCCTGGCCACAGCAGAGAGCTGGCCTGGAAGAGGGGCAACCGGGACAGAATCCGGCGCCCCGACCGGGACTAGAACCCGGTGTGCCGGCGCCGCTAGGTGGAGGATTAGCCTAGTGAGCTGTGGCGCCGGCCCAATTTGCCATTTCTAAGTACATAGGTGAGTGACATTAAACACATTCACACTGTTGTGCAATCAAGCTACCACCTCCATCTTTTTCCATCTTCCCAAACTGTAACTCCTTACCCATGAAGTGTGATGGCCCTCTGGCAACTCATGTTCCACTTTCTGTTTCTACAACACTGTCCTTTGGTGATGTCTTGCATCAGTTAGCATTAGATTCATTTATAGTGTAGCACATGCCCGATTTTCTTCCTGTCGAAGGCTGGATCCAGGACACGCACATGCCATTGTGTTGATCGATTCATCTGTTGATGGATACGTGGGTTCCTGTGCCTTTGGACTGTTGTGAATGATGCCCATATGGACGTGAATGTGCAAATAGCTTTGCTAGCCCTGCTGTCAGATCTTTTGGGTATCTACCCGGAAATGGAGTTGCTGGATCATACAGGGGAATCTGCATTCTTGCTTTTTTCATCTTCTATAGTTGCACTCCTTGCATTCCTTGGCTCATGGCCCCTTCCTTCGTCTTCTCAGCCAGCTTCGTAGCATCTTGCATCAGTGGTCTCATTGCCTCTTTTTCTGTCTCAGATTTCCCTCCAGTTCCCTCTCCTGAGGACATTTGTGATCACCTGTAAGGCCACCTGGATGATCACGGTAACCTCCCACCTTGAGACCCTTAAATCCATCATGTGTGCAACATCCTCTTTTGCACAAATAATACTCACGGAAGCCAGGGAATAGGAGCTGGTACCTTTGCAGGCCATTATTCAGCCCTACACAAGCTAATTGAAAAAAAAAATGAAAGGAATACAGGACCCAGTAGGAAGAGATGGCTCATACAAACCCATTGTCCCTAGAGAGCATCAGGGGACATAGTTTAGAACATGTTTTCCTAGATTTCTTTCATGCATATACTAACAAATGTACTTCTTTTATTCCCTTTTCTTGGAAAAAAATGGGCTAACATTCGACAGAGGCGAGACTTGTCTCTCATTGAATAATGTATCTAAAGAGCAGTAAGCTCTTTAAGAGTGAAAGGGATTTACTTTCATGCGACTGTCTTCTTTGATGTAAAAATAGCAACTTTTCAGTACAGCAAGTGACTTTTAGAAAAGTTCTATTTGAAATAATCTTTTAGAAATGTCAACGCTAACTTTAATTCGTAAGAGAAAAGAGATTTTGAACTGAAATAAAGGTAGAGGCTGTGTTTTGGCTAAATCAGAGAAGCAGAAACTCTAGTTGTACAGATGGGTACTTCAAAAAGTTTATGGAAACATGGATCAAAAGATGTTTATTTTGGGGCAAAAAACTTTAAAATCCATGCACATGGTTTTAATAATATATACATTTCCATGAACTTTTTAAAGTACCCATGTTTGGACACAATGTAACACCCCTGAATGTTAAACTGCATTAAATGTGACAGATTGATAAGCCAGTCCATGCTGCCATGGTTAAGTTGAAATTAAGTATCCCATGGTGGAGGTGGAGCGATCAGGAGACCTGGGCTGGAATCCTGCCTTTGCTGTCAACTAGATGTGTGGCCTGAGGCAAGCCGTGTCCAGTCCTGGGCCTCAGTGACTGTGTGTGTGTGTGTGTGCGCGCGCCCGCGCACGCGCTTGGAGCCCAGCACATGGCAAAGACGTCATGTCCGTCTCCAGTCCTGGTGGCCCCCAAGTGGGCCCTCCTGTTTCCGTGCCCGTGACCTCATTTTTGAAGTCAGAGGATTGGACTGGCAGCTCTAGGTTCCTGTGATCTATCTGCTATTTGGAAGGGACACCTTTCTGACAGGCCTGAGACCCAGGTCTGGATGCCAAGCTTTCACTGACTTGCCCCAGGAGCTCCATTAGGCCTCATTTTAATCACCTGTAAAATAAGCAGGCTAGACGTGATGGTTCTTCAAGATATCTTCTAAGGCTCACATTCTAGGGCCATATCAGACTTTTTCTTTAAGGTTTATTATTATTATTATACAGAAGGCAGAGTCACAAGAGAAAGGAGAGACAGAGATCTTCCATCCATTGGTTCAATCTGCAAATGGTTGCAATAGACAGGGCAGGGCCAGACCAAAGCCAGGATCCAGGAGCTTCTTCTGGGTCTCCCATGTTGGTGGCAGGGTTCCAAGCACCTGGGCCATCTTCCGCTGCTTTCCCAGGCACATCAGCAGGGATCTAGATCAGAGTGGGCAGCCGGGACTCCAACCAGTACCCACTGTGCCATAACTCTGGCCCCAAGTCAGTATCAAACTTGAACGTTTCTGATCTCACTGGAGTGCTCGCTTCGGCAGCACATATATACTGATCTCACTGGAGGCGCCTGTCAAAATGCAGAGTCTGATGCAGGAGGATGGGGGTGGGGCCTAGGTTTCTCATTTGTAGCAAGTTTCTAGGTGTGATTCACCTGATCTTGAGACCACACTTTGAATTACAAAGTATTTGGATTTCCAACTGTCAGGAAACTTTGTTAGACTTGGAAATGGGCAGAAAGGATTTTCCGGGGTCCCTTGGGGGGAGTGTTGGACAGGGGATGATTCTATAGGTATGTGCACTTCTGCTTGCTTTAACTAGCTGTTTTTCAGCTGTGGACAGAAGCTAAGGTGTAGACTATTGGCGGTAATGGGCAGATTTTGTTTGGCAAATGTGCACTTGATTTCAGCCCTATAGACAAAGATGCCTCCCAAACATTCCTTTTTCTTATCCTATATCAACCAATCTTCTACATTTAGAAATTCACTTCACTATTCTTGATTGCCTACATATGTGTGATTTTAAAAAAAATTTTTAAAGATTTTATTTGAGAGGTAGAGTTACAGAGAGAGGTCTTCCATCTGCCGGTTCACTCCCCAAATGGCCACAACAGCAGGAGCGAGGAGCTTCTTCTGGGTCTCCCATGCGGTGCAGGGGCCCAAGCACTTGAGCCATCTTTTACTGCTGTCCCAGGCCCATAGCAGAGAGCTGGATGGGAAGAGGAGCAGCTGGGACACAAACTGGCACCCATCTGGGGATGCCCAGCCACAGGCAGACAGGCTTAGCCTACTACACCACAGCAACGGCCCATATTTAAATTCTTTAAGAAGGTTTTACCTTTCTTAAAGGTATACTCTAACACCAGTGGCCCTTTGCGACTCATTGATTCATTTATTACCAGCCCGGGAACCTTGGGTGTTGGGAAGAGGCAGCGGGGAGGTTGGGACACACAAACCCCTCCAGCAAGTGGCTGCTCAGGCACTCCCTGGTGAGAAAAGCACTTTCCTCCCACCTGATCTTGGCCAGGTCGTTCCCCTCCCAAGAGCAGAAGGCCAAGTGGCTCCTGAGGAGTCAGGAGGTCAGGAAACCTGCCCGCAGCACCACCCAGCGCTACTCTTCCACCTGCTGGCTGGGTCAGCCTGCGGCTACGAAACCAACAGCTCTCCCGTAGCTGCCAGTTATAACCCTTTAAATCCCGGCGCGCCAGAGACCCGGGCCGCAGGGCGAGGCTCTGGGCTTGAGTCGGTTAAGGGCCGCTGCAGCAGCGCGGCTTCTCCCGCCCCACCGGCTCCCGGGAGTCTAAACCCCCAGCCGCTTTCCCTCCCGCCCTGGCTCCGCCCCCGCCTGTCTGTGTCTGCGGCGGCCGCGACCAATAAAGTTGTTGTTCTGCCAACATGGCGGCGCCCATGGTGCCTGCCCCGGCCGTGTTCACCTAAAGGTGGGAAATGAGGCTTGGAGGAGCCGCGGGTGAGAGCCTCTGAGCGGATAAAGCCCTGATCGGGGCTCGACGGGACGAGAGACGAGGCGTGATCTTCCCTCCCCCGGATCTGGAGGCAGGAAGGGAAGATACGGGTCGGGTTACGGGGTCCTGGATTCTGGCGTTTCCAAGCGGCATAGTCTCCGAGTTCCAGGTCTTCCGCCTCCGAGCCACGGACCCTGCTGCGAGTTCTGGACCCTTCCCCAGAAAAATGCACAAGTACACATAGGTTTGTATTAAAATCCCCTTCCTGCTGCCCCTGCCCGAGTTCACGGCTGGGGGGTGGGATCCGCTCCCTGGGCTGGGGGTCTTGGACCCGGTGAAAAGTCGTCCGTGCCTTTCTGGGGCGCACAGATATTCGCTGCAGCAGTCCTCTGAGCCCAGTCCTTTCGCGAGAGAGCACGCGTGAGATGAGATTCCAGACAGCAAAGAAGTGGCCCGAGCTCACACCGGGAGTGAGTAGCTGCAGAAACCAAGATTGGTAGCTTTTAACTTGGTTTCTTTAAAATGAATTTTCTCAGGTACACTATTGCACTTCCTTGTAGGCACACAGAAATGCCCTCTTGTGCTTCTCCCATGTGTTCGCTTCTTTTCTAAAGAGGTTGTTTATTTATTTTACTAATTTATAATTTGGAGAGCCACTTGCATTTTAAAAAAGTGATTTATTTGAAAGGCAGAGTTAGAGAGAGGGAGAGACACAGAGAGAGAGCTTCCGCGCGCTGTTGGGGATGGGCCTGGGTCAGGCCCAAGCCAGGAACTCCAGCTGGGTCTGCCTTGTAGGTGCAGGGGCCCAAGCACTTGGGACATCTTCTGCTTTCCCGGGTGCATTAGCAGGGGCCAGCTGGGACTTGAACCAGTGCTCATATGGGATGCTGGTGCCACAACACTAGGCCCACCTTGTGTTCTGTTTTTGCCTGTCACCTACTTTTCTTCTGTCCCCATATGATGATCATTTTGGGTCGTGTTCTTAGGGCACTTCTCAAACCTCAGCCTTTTTTCTTTGTTTGTTTCGTTTTTGCTAAGAGAGCGAGAGAAGTAGGTAGAGGTAGGTGTCTTCCATCTGCTGGTTCACTGCCCAGATGGTCATGTTGGCAAAGGTTGGGCCAGGGAAAATCTAGGAGTGTGGAACGCCATCTGAGTTTCCCATGTGGGTGGCAGGAATCCAAACACTTGGACCATCCTATATACTTCCCAGGCACGTTAGCAGGGAGCCAGATCAGAAGCAGAGCAGCCGGGACTTGAACTTGTATTCATATGGAATGCCTGCATCACAGATGGTGTCTTAACCAGCTGTGCCCCTTTATATTCTTGTTTTTTTTTCTTTTTTTTTTTTTTTGACAGGCAGAGCTAGACAGTGAGAGAGAGACAGAGAGAAAGGTCTTCCTTCCGTTGGTTCACCCCCCAAATGGCCACTACGGCCAGTGCACTGTGCCAATCTGAAGCCAGGAGCCAGGGGCTTCTGGTCTTCCATGTGGGTGCAGGGCCCAAGCACTTGGGCCATCCTCTGCCTTTCCGGGCCACAGCAGAGAGCTGGACTGGAAGAGGAGCAACTGGGACAGAACCAGCGCCCCAACCAGGACTAGAACCTGGAGTGCCGGCGCCGCAGGCGGAGGATTAGCCTAGTGAGCCATGGCGCTGGCCTATATTCTTGTGTTAACAGATCTGTTTAGAGTGTAGGCTTTCAAGCCCCATTGCTTGACTTCAAATTATTGTATCACCACTTTGACAATTACCCAATGTCTCTAAGCCTTGGCTTTCTTCATTTTTATTTTATTATCATTATTTTAAGAAATGTTGATTTGTTTATTGAAAGGCAGAGTTACAGAGAGAGAGGGAGAGGCAGAGAGAGAGAGTAACAGATCTTCAGTCTGCTGGCTCACTAACCAGATGGTGGCAATGGCCAGGGCTGGGCCAGGAGCTTCATCTGGGTCTCCCACATGGGTGCAGGGGCTCAAGCACTTGGGCCATCTTTTACTGCTTTCCCAGGCCTTTGACAGGGAGCTGAGTCAAAAGCATAGCAACCAGGACTTTGAACTGGTACCTGTATAGGATGCCAGTGCTGCAGGAGGTACCTTAACCTGCTGCGATACAGTGCCAGCCCCACTGTTTTTTATTATTTTTTTGAAGATTTGTTTCATTTTTTTAAACTAAACTTTTTAAGATTTATTTATTTGAAAGGCAGAGTTACAGAGAGACAGAGGCAGCAAGAGACAGAGAGAGGTTTTCCATCCACTGGTTCACTCTCCAAATGGCCACAACGGCGGGAGCTGAACTGTAAGGTGTCCGGCGCGCAACAAATCTTCCCAGGCAGACCAGTCAATTAATTCACAGGCTTTTATTGGGGTTCCGCTCCTGGGCGAGGTTCCGTGGTCCCAACAGAGCAGGCCGGGGAAGTCGCACGTCAGAGATTGGGAGAGCTCCTTTTATAGATTCAGGGCATGGGAGTTAAAGGTTGAGGCGGGTCTGATCCTGATTGGTTGACCTTTAGGCACCCGCAGGGACCTTGACAAGGACTTTCTTCTCTCCATTCCCGGAAGTGTAGGCCTTCCCTCCCTGCGGATCCCAAAGCTACCATGAACCAATCCAAAGCCAGGAGCCAGGAGTTTCTTCCAGGTCCCCCACTTGGTTGCAAGGGCCCAAGGACTTGGGCCATCTTCCACTGCTTTTCTAGGCTACAGCAGAGAGCTGGATGGGAAGTGGAGCAGCCGGGACTCAAACTGGCACCCATGTGGGATTCTGGCACTACAGGTAGTGGCTTTACCTGCTACGCCACAGCACCAATCCTTTTATTTATTTTGAAAGGGTTAGAGAGGGAGGGAGAGTCGGGGGTGGGGATCTTCCCTCCACAGGTTGGTTCCCCAGATGACTGCAACAGCCAGTGCTGAACCAGGCCGAAGCCAGGAGCTTCATCCAGGTCTTCCACATGGGTGACAGGGCCCAAGCACTTGGGCCATCTGGTTTTCCCAGGCCATTAGCTTGGAGCTGAATTGGGAGTGGGGTAGTGGGGACAGGAACTGGTGCCCATATGGGATTCCGGTGGCACAGGCAGTGGCTTTGTCTGCTGTGCCACAGTGTTGGTCCTAAAACCTCAGCCTTTAAACCCTAAGTGACACTGAGGTCAGGGCTAACTCTAGTGAGGAGTGGAGTAGTGGAGATTGGTGTTCTGGGTGAACATAGAAAGACAGCATCGAAGGGAATAACTGGGTGAACCAGGGCCAGGAAAGAAAAGGGCCAAGTTGATCATAAATGTAAGCTATGAGCCACCTGTCACTTTCGTCATAGCCTTGTATCAGCTCTGCTCTGATAAATTGGTTGCTTCCTGATGTCAGGAGGAGGCAGTGCCCATCAGGGCTTCAGTGGAGGGGACTTGGAGTGGCCTAGCGCAGGCCCTGAGAAGTACTCATAAAGGAGGGTTTGGGGTGGGCATTGTGGCACAGCCAGTTCCGCTGCCACCTGGGAAGCCTGCCGCCACATCAGAGTGCCGGTTAGTGTCTTGGCAACTCTGTTTCTAATACAGCTTCTTGCAAATGTGCCTGTGAGGGCAGCAGATGACAGCCCAAGTACTTGGGTCCATTCCACCCACATGGGAGACCCAAATGTTCTGGGCTCCTAGCTTTGGCCTTTCCCAGCCCTGGCAGTTGCGGGCATTTTGGGGAGTGAACTGGTGGATGGAGGATCGCTCTCTCTCTCTTTTTCTCTGTGTCATTCTACCTTTCAGATAAGTAAGTATATAAATACATCTTAAAAAGACAAACAAGGAAGGAATAGGCCCGAGCCTTAGGAATCATAGCCGCAAGTGCAGACCGTATGTTGATTCCTGTCAATCGGAACCTCAGGGTAGGCTTGGAAACCCCTAACCCAGAAGGTGTGAGCCTTTCTTTTTTTTTTTTTTTTTTTAAATTTTTATTTTTTTAATTTTTTTTTTAATTTTTTTTTTTTTTTATTTTTTTGACAGGCAGAGTGGACAGTGAGAGAGAGAGACAGAGAGAAAGGTCTTCCTTTGCCGTTGGTTCACTCTCCAATGGCCGGCGCGCTGATCCGATGGCAGGAGCCAGGAGCCAGGTGCTTTTCCTGGTCTCCCATGGGGTGCAGGGCCCAAGCACCTGGGCCATCCTCCACTGCACTCCCTGGCCACAGCAGAGGGCTGGCCTGGAAGAGGGGCAACCGGGACAGAATCCGGCGCCCCGACCGGGACTAGAACCCGGTGTGCCGGCGCCGCTAGGCGGAGGATTAGCCTAGTGAGCCGCGGTGCCGGCCCTTTTTTTTAATTTTTAAAAAGACTTGAATTTATTTGACAGGCAGAGTGACAGATGGAGAGACGGAGGTCTTCCATCCTCTGGTTCACTCCCTCAGTGGTTGCAACAGCTGGGGCTGGGCCAGATCTAAGCCAGGAGCCTGGAACTCCATCTGGGGCGGCTCAACCCGCTGAACCACCATGCTGGCCCGTGAACTTTTCCTAAAACATCTGGTGCGGTCCTATCAGCCCGCTCCCCGGAGCAGGAGACCCATTTGCTAGGGTGTATGAAAATTCATATTTCTTTTCTTTTAAGCACGTTTTTGCCAATCTGATAACCAAAATATTTCATTATTGCCTTGATTTGCATTCCTTTGATTTGTTGGAGAGTTCATCTTTCCTATTTTCCTTTGCCCATTTTTAAAATTAGGTTTTAATGTTTATCTTAAATGTGAACTTCTCTTCGTAGGGTAGGATAGGGTTTTTTTTTATTGCAGTTTTGGCAAAGCTTTTCTTGCAGCTGTTTACTTTCTGATTTTCATGTTTTGAATATGCAGGTTTTTTACATTTTTAGCATCAGATGTGTTACTACTTTCCTTTGTGAATTTTTCCATTGTTTGAGTGTTCAGGACGGAGCATTCTGTCTGTTGTAAAGATTTATTAATGACACATCTGTGTTTCATCTTCTTTTATAACACCTTTTAAAAAACTCTCTTTATGTGGCATTGACCCTGATTTATTATTTGAGGCAGGGCTGTATTTGGAATTTTTCTCTTATTAATTGAGCATGCCATCATTTTCTAATCTGCTTGTGGTTTTTTCTTTATGAACTTTATGTTACTTCAAGTACTCCTATCTGTTTAAGGATTCTCTAATCCATGAGAATATGCAAAGGAGAGATTTTAGTGAGTAAGGCATTACGTAAACACCTTTAGAAAGCTTGTTTGATTGTGTAGACAGCGTTATTGTGTGTTACCTATGATCTAATGTACAACGTGAAAGCAAGTTACAGAGACGGGGTTAGATTCTGCATGGAGGAATGACCGCCCTTCGTATTGCTCACGTTGGGGGTGCACCTGCATTCTGGTGTTCCTTCATCAAGAACTAACGAGCGTCGAACCCAGCAGTTCAGGCCAGTTGGTCTTTTTCAGGACACTGTCCTTACTTGTGCTTAGGGAATGCTGCCTGGAAGAGGAATGTCAACCATGCACAGGTTTGTCCTCTGCTAAACAGGGCCTGTTTGTTGGCTTGGAAAGGTATGGAAATGCTGACTTAGCGGGAGGACCATAAGATCCATGGCTTCCATGATAGAGCTAATCTAAACCCTAAAGTAAGTGTGGTTTACAGAGTAATGCATGTAGATTGGTCCTATAGAATTGCTAATTTTCAACCAATGCCGTGGGTGCACCCTAATACTCAGATCTATACACTAAAATAGCCAAGTCAACAGGGATGGAATTCTCGTGTTTTGTTTTTTTTTTCTCAGTCTTTCTGTGATTCCACCCTTAAATAAGCAAGAAGTGTTAAATGCAGTAAGAATTGGAGTGACAGACCAACTTGTAAAATGCCAATGCCATGAAGCTATTTTATGTGAGTGTGAAACCCACTTTTCTAAGCCTGTAATAGCGTTCCTGGCAAGTTTGTGATCCAGCACCTCTGTGAAACAGGTCAAAACTGAAATATGTAAAGGATTTTGAGGGGCTGGCAACCGTGGCATAGTGGGTAAAGCCGCCGCCTGCAGTGCCAGCATTCCATATAGGCGCCACTTCCGATCCAGCTCTCTGCTATGGCCTGGGAAGGCAATGAAAGATGGCCCAAGTGCTCAGGCCCCTGCACCCACGTGGGAGACCCAGGAGAAGCTCTTGGCTCCTGGCTTCGGATTGGCTCAGCTCTGGCCATTGTGGCTACCTGGAGAGTGAACCAGTGGATGGAAGACCCCTATCTCTCTGTCTCTGTCTCTTTGTAACTCTGCTTTTCAAATAAATAAATAAATCTTTTTTTTTTTTTTAAAAAGGATTTTGAAAGCATCAAAGAATTAATACCAGTTTAGAATGCCAAGGTTCTTTATTTCTTGGTTTTGAAAGATCTGTTTTTTCATCTGTTTTTTTTTACTGTAGTGCATCTAGAATAGACATAGGAAGAAAGCAGAAAGTTTCAGGTATTTGGCCTAAAACCTTGAGTAGCTGATAAGACCTCACCTCCACAAAACATGAAACTTCTTCACGGAGGTCATTCCCAGAAGTCACCTATGAGGACACCTGTGGAACTTTAAGGCTGAATTGTGGATTGCAGCCGCATGTCCTGGAGGACTGTTCTAGAAGCTCACAGCTCTCACCGCAACTGCACATATGTTCTGTATCCCCTGTCTCCTGCCTGCTTCCCCGGAAGTGTGTAATAGCCATGCAGGAAGGACTTGGCTTCTGTTCACTGCTGGGTCCTGGAGCCGCGTGCAGCTCTAGCGGCTCTCCGTACATACTTGGTGAAAGTACGAGGCTGTATGTGCGTAAACGGATAGGCCCACCCCGTTAGGTCTCTTTAACTCAATGTAAAACATGCTAATAATATCTGAGAGGCGCTGGTCCTCTTGGGAGGTCTGGGGCCAAGTCAAGATGTGCTTGGAGTTGCAAGGACTGGAGAGACAGGACAGGAAGCCTGCTGCGCGGTCCTTGGCCTTCCTAAAGAGGAGGGCAGGGGCAGCTCTGTTTCCAGCCATGTGACTTGAGAGGTTGTTAGGAGCTGGCCCAGCCATGAGGTTTGTATCCTTGGTGTTTGGGGGCACAGACTGCCTTTTCCACGCAAAAGTTTGTGTGTAGCTCAATTTAACTTCTACAGTACTCTTTCAAGGGCGAGAAATAATGAAAAGAAGAAGAAGAAAGTGCATGGATGGGCAGGCACCCCTGGGCTGTGTGGATTGGAGGGTCCGGCCCGGGCACTCAGAAGTCTGCCTTCTGTCCTCTTCCAGGGCCTTCGCACCTCCTGAGGCATGGCGTGTCCGTGGTGGAGAGTGGGCTTTGGCGCCTGTCTCCTGAAAAGGCAGCTGAGCCGTGGGCCCAGTGTCATCGGATGGGAAAAGGGGGTAATTCTAGGACTCAGCAGAAGTATCTACAGCGCCACGGGAAAGTGGACCAAGGAGTACACGCTGCAGACAAGAAAGGATGTTGAGAAATGGTGGCATCGGCGGATACGCGAACAGCCGTCCAGTCTTTCAGAAACGGACGTGAGTATCCTGAGACGTTGCAAGAGGGAGGCGGAGGGGGGCGAAGGGCTCGGACTCCGGGGTCAGGCTGCCTGGGGTCAGCGACAGTCCAGACAGAGACCTCTTCAGTGAAAGGCCTCATGTTGAGGGTGCTCCAAGACGTTTGGATGATTGAATTAAAAGATGCATTTTGGTGCTAGAACATTGGAAATCCAGGCGTGAGGGAAGGGGTCTTCAAAAAGTTCGTGGAGAATGTGTGTATATGTTGGTACCCAAATAAACTTAGCATGTAATTCCATCTTCCTCTGACATTCTGAAGCACTGGCACGCGTGGTGGCGGCCCTAGCACGGAGCACTCCTCATGTGTCTGTGCTGATGCTGGCGTGAACAGACCTGCTGTGCTGCCAGCTGTATAAAGTGTAGCACATACAGGGCCAGCGTTGTGTGTGGCGGGTAAAGCTGCCGTCTGTGATGCCAGCATCCCATATGGGCACCGATTCAAGGCCCAGCTGCTCCACTTTTGATCTAACTCCCTGCTAATGCACCTGGGAAAGCAGAGGAGGGTGGCCCAAATACTTGGGCCCTGCACCCACGTGGGAACCCTGGAGGAAGCTTCTGGCTTCTGGTCTCAGCCTGGCCCAGCCCCGGCTGTTGCAGCCATTTGAGGAGTGAACCAGCAGATAGAGGATCTCTCTGGCACTCTCTCCCTCTATAACTCTGCCTTTCAAATAAATAAATCTTTATAGAATATACAATTATAATACTTGATAATAAATGTTACTGGCTTATGTATTTACTATTTATCGTTGCTTCAGAAGGCACTTCTACTGATTGTTTTTTTTTTTAAGTTGACAGTGAAGTGGCCTCCAGCAGATCCTTCAGGAGGTGTCATGGGAGAGGTTGTCATGGGAGATGACCCTGAAAACCTGTCAGGAGAACAGGATGTGCAGGTAGAAGACCCTGTGCAGGCCAGGCCAAGTGTGTGTTTGTGTCTTAGTTTTTTTTTTTTTTTTTTTTTTTTTTTTTTTTTTTTAATATTTATTTATCTATTTGAAAGGAAGAGTTATAGAGAGGCAGAGGCAAAGAGCAAGAAGTCTTCTGTTCTCTGGTTCACTCCCCAGAAGGCCACAATGGTCTGGGCTGAAGCCAAGAGTCAGGAGCCAGGAGCTTCTTCTGGGTCTCCCATGCAGGTGCAGGGGCCCAAGGACTTGGGCCATCTTGTGCTACTTTCCCAGGCCATAGCAGAGAGCTGGATCGGAAGAGGAACAGCCGGGTCTTGAACTGGTGCCCACATTGACTGCTGGCACTGCAGGTGGTGGCTTTACCTGCTACACCACAGCTCCGCCCCCCCTACCTTTTTTTTTTTTTAAGATTTATTTTATTTATTTGAAAGGCAAAGTTAGAGAGAGATACAGGGAGAGATACAGGGAGAGATACCCAAATGGGTACAACAGCTAGGGCTGGACCAGACTGAAACTAGGAGCCTAGAACTCCATCCAGGCCTCTCATGGGGGTGGCAGGGGCCTAAGCACTTGGGCCATCTTCTGCTTTCCCAGGCACATTAGCAGGGAGATGGATTGGAAATGGAGCATCTGGGTCTCTGACTGGCGCTCATGTGGGATGCCAGTATTGCAGTGGCTTAACCTGCTGCACCACAACTTAGGTCCCTGTGTGTTACTTTTTTTAAAAAAATTTTTAAGGTTTATTTATTTATTCAAAAGGCAGAGAGTTATAGAGATGCAGAGGCAGAGGGAGGGAGGGAGGGAGGGAGGGAGGTGGAGAGAGAGAGAGAGAGAGAGCAAGTGAGAGAGGTCTTCCATCTGCTAGTTCGCTCCCCAAATGGCCACAGCGGCTGAAGCTGGGCTGATCCAAAGCCAGGAGCCAGGAGCTTCTTCTAGGTTTCTATCTGCCACTGCTTTCCCAGGCCATTAGCAGAGCTGGATTGGAAGTGGAGCAGCCGGGACTCGAACTGGCGCCCATATGGGATGCCTGCGTCAGCCCCTGTGTGTTACTTTTTTTTTTTTTTTTTTTGATAGGTAGAGTTATAGACAGAGAGACAGAGAGAAAGGTCTTCCTTCCATTGGATCACTCCCCTAATGGTCGCTGCGGCTGGAGCTGTGCCATTCCAACAGGCGCTTCCTCCAGGTCTCCCATGCGGGTGCAGGGGCCCAAGCACTTGGGCCATCCTCCACTGCCTTCCCGGGCCACAGCAGAGAGCTGGACTGGAAGAGGACCAGCTGGGACTAGAACCTGGCACCCATATGGGATGGTGGCACCGAAGGCAGAGGATTAACCAAGTGAGCCACAGCACCGGCCCCTGTATGTTACTTTTTAACACAGAAAGTTTGAAAAAAAAAAAAAAAACAAAAAAAGCTTATTGAATAAGGATATAAAAATATTTTTGTGCAACTATATAATTGCGTTTTAAGCTAAGCACTAAAAGAGTCAGAAACTTTAAAGCAATTAAAAATAATTTATGTTACTGGAGGAAAACAGATTTTAAGAAGTGTGGTGCAGTCCAAGCGTGCCGTGTTTCTACCGTGTACCATAGTGTGCGGTAAGGTGCTGCCTGGGCCCTCGCCCTTACTCACCGCTCACGCACGGGCGCTCCCAGAGCAGCTCCCCATCCTGTGAGCTCCGCTCCAGGTAGGTGTCCTACAGAGGTGCGGCGCCTTCGCCCTTTCGTCCTGGATTGTTACTGTGCCTTTTCCGTGTTTAGCGATGCTTCGGTGCACGAGTGGATGCCACGGTGTTACAGTTGCTGCCGTGCTCAGTATAGCAGCGTCCTGGACAGGTTGGCAGCCCAGGAGCAGGCACTGCTTGCAGGCTAGATGTGTCGTAGGCTGCACTGTCGAGGCTTGTGTGAGTACACCTTGTGATTTCTCAGCAGATTTGCCTAAAACGCCCTTGTCACTGAAGCCACGCACGACTGTAAGTCATTAATAAGTCCGTGGCCTTGGGCCGAATTATTGACTCTGTCTGTGCTTTAGTTTGCTTACCTAAGGTGGAGGGTGATAGTAGCACCCATCTGCTTCCCAGGGGATTGAGGGGTAGCCGAGATGTTGGGAAGACAGTGCCCGGAGGAGTTTGCAGTGTGGTAGACGTGGCCTCGTGGTAATATTGTACACACAGAGTGCGTGGCAGACAGCACCAGCCTACTGGAAACTCATCAAGACAGGAGTACTAGCAGGTGTCAGCTCCGTTATGTGATGGGCTGGCTCACAGGGACCTGGCAGGGGGAGTGGCAGGTGCTGGGCTCTCAGCCGGCTGCTTGTTCCCAGAATGATCTGCCCCTCCCCTGGCGTGAACCCGCCACCTGTTCTGCCGCCTCGGCACACTGGGTTAGGGCGTAGCTGCCCCTGTCCTGGTGTGACCTGGGATTGGAGTCCAGCCTTGCCGTAGCAGCTCTGTGCTTCTCGTCCAGATGCACCGACTTAGCGCTTTGCCTGAATTGACTGTGAGAAGTACTTGACTGTACCTGGCTGCTCCTTCTCTGGGAGTCCAGCCTGCTGTGGCTCAATCTTGGTATTGGTCGAAATGACAAATTGTAGGTAGTATTTTTCCCATGAGGTGTTTGGGTCTGATGAGAGCAGAGCACTGTAAAAGGAGTTTTTCTCTTCAGTGGTAACCATTCCTTTGTAATAGTTTCAGCCAAATAATACACAGACTGTCTGTATAACTAATGACATTAGAGCCAGGGCAAGCTGTGGAGTAGGTGTAAGTGCACAGACTTCGCTGGAATTGCCTTTCCCCATCTTCTGATTCTCACTGTCATCACACTTACTCTTTTTTTTTTTTTTTTTTTTTTTTTTTATAATTTGGAAGGCAGAGTTACAGAGAGGCAGAGGCCGAGAGAGGCCGGGGGCATGGGGATCTTCCATTAGCTGGTTCACTCCCCAAATAGCTGCAGTGGCTGGAGTGGGCGATCCGAAGCCAGGAGCCTGGAACTTCTTCCGGGTCTCCCATGTCAGTGCTGGGGCCCAAGGACTTGGACCATCCTCTGTGGCTTTCCCAGGCATGTTAGCAGAGAGCTGGGTCAGAAGTGGAGCAGCTGGGACTTGAACTGACACCCATATGAGAGGCCGGTGCTGTAGGCAGTGGCTTTACCCGCTACACCACAGTGCCAGCCCCCACACTTAGTCTTTCTATTGAGACTGGTTATCATGAAAAAGGGACAGGAGAAAAGGAAGCTATTTGTGTTAATCTGCAAAGATGGCTTTTGGTGTTAGTTAGAAAATCTAGTATTGAAAGAGAAACAGTGTATAACGAGTAAAATGAAATGATAAAAAGGAAGGTTTGAGTATAATGCACAAATTTATAATGAAAGCTTGACTTTAACCTTATTAGGAAGAGAACAGCCATCATGTAAACCTGACCCGACTGATGTAACTCAGTGCATTTTGGAAACAAACTCTGGGCAACAGTTTAATTCTGAGTGAGGGGAATACAATTAGTCTCTCTCTTTTGGATTAGATTGTAATTTAGTGACTTCCAAACATTTTGAAATTGTTGATTATTGATTTTGTGGCATTTCATTCTTCCTATGCATATAGTTTTTTTTTTAATGTTAAATGGATGAAAATAAACTAAATTTCTATGATTTTGGAAATGTGGGATCCCCGGTGGGCAGTCTTTCAAGGTTTGAGTTGGGGAATAGAAAAAAGGCGAGAGGACACTCAGCGAGGAGCCAGAGCCTGGGCTGCCGTAGCGGCTGTGCCCTAGGGAACCAGCGTGCGCCCACCCAGTGATTTCATGAATACTCAGGCCGCTTGCATTGTTCATCTCACAGACTTGTTTGCAAAGTCCAATGAGAAAATGTGGCTCAACACATTTTACTCACTGAAGTGTTAAGTAAATAAGAGGATAAAAACATGTGGTGTGTTTGTATCAGAAATTGGGAGCAGGACTGACTGCTGGTTTGAAGCATTTGTAACAGCTGTCACTCTGGACTGAGATGCGTTTGAAATCCATCCATCCACAGAGTGTTTAGAAGTTGGCTGTCTCGCCGTCCTTACCGTAACCATCATTCAAGAAGGAACCTGTGTTCCTTGCTGCTGTACATTTTGTGTCTCTGGGGTCTTGGTGAAGGATCCCAAGATGGCTTTCCGGTGAAATGATATCCCAACACCAGAAGGCCATTACTCACTCCTGACATCCAGGAATGAGACCCTCAGATCTTAGTGTACCTGAGGATCCACCCGCTGTCGACTGGCCCCCTAACAAGGCCACCGTGGCCACGGCCAGCTTGGGGGGTGACTGTGGGGAGGGGTTCAGTGCCCGTGGATTCCTGTGCACAGGTGGGCACTGAAGAAAGTGACTGAGGAGTGTGCACAGAACAGAATCCCCTGGGACAGATGACCACTGCGGACTGGAGTGAAGTCTCCCCAGAAACCCAGAGAGACAAGGAGGAGTTTCCCTCTTGGCTTCCCCAGCTGATCAGACATTTATAAGATTGAGTCTGGGAGGAGGTTTGGCCTCTAGATCCCAAAGCTTGTACATTAAAAATAAAAGTCACACGGTTCTGAAAACAGAGAAAGAACTGAATGTTTGGCCTGTGCCAGGCACCGTCTTTGCATTGATTATCTCATTTAATCCTGAAGCCACCTTGAGGGTCCTTGTCCTTATTCTCATTTGGGGCAAGGAAATTGAGGCTCAGCGGGAGGTGTGCTCGCTTGCCTGCGTTCACAGCTGGTAGGATGCGGAGGGGATGGAGTCAGGACTGCCCCCAGATGTGATGCGTTCCTGGGCTCCTGCTTTTCCCCAGGCCTTCTTTTGCCTGGTTTTTGATGAACAGAGAGGCACAAGCTCCTGCTCCTCACAGCGGGTGGCAAAGCTCTGGCCCTGCCGCCACCTGCACGGAGGTGTACCTTTTGTTCTGCCGTGGGCTGGCCCAACCACAGCTTCTGGGCGTGAGTGGTGAAGAGATAGAAGTCGTTTGTCTTCTAAAGGCAGAAACTGACAAAAATAATAGGACCCACTTATAACAGTCAGCTTCTCCTGTCGCTTGCAATCTTAATTTCTTTTAAAGGCCTGACTTCTTCCACTTTTATGTAATTATGAAAATTTCCCTTTCAATCAAATTCTTGCTCAATTATAGCATAAACTCTTAGAATTTCTTCTCCCCTCTCCACCCGCAGATGATCAAACTCATTTCATCGTCACAGAAGAAAATGACTTAATTCACGCAGAAAAGCAAAAGGCAGGGACCGAGTAGGCTGAAAACCTTCTCACCATAAACAGCGCAGTTCATGAATATGAAAGACTTTGGCCAGCAGTATCGTGCTGTTCATCTTTCATAAACTCAGCTTGGAGTTTGCCCCAGCGCGTCTGTGATGCGTCCTTTGATTTTGCTCTTCATTTTGTCTTTATTGAGCAAATGCATGAGAAGGAGACACTAGTGAACGTGAAGTATGTGGAAAATGCCAGGGGCGAGATTGTTAAATAGTAAACACGACATAACAAATACATTAGTGTAATAAAAACAAGATGATTATAGTCAAAGAAAAATAGTTTTAAGTACAAACTTTAAAATGAAAAACCAGAAGAAATTTTGCTCTCAGGATTTTACTGTTTTTTTGGCTCCCAAATAACTCTGACAAGCTTTGTTCCCATAGCCCTAAACATTCCCAAAGAGCGGGCCTTGTCTGCTGCAAGGAGGAGTTAGGTTGAAACAGAGAGGAGAGATCTTACATTCATTTCTGCACTAAGCTGAGGAATGCGTTATTGAACTGCTTGGAGGAACACGTCTACACAAGGAGAGGATTAGCTGCTGTTGGCCTTCGTAAGGACGTGCAGTATCTGTCTGGTCCCTGAGTCCCCAGCTACCTGTGAATCTCAAGGCCTCCCTAAGTATCTGTCTGGTTCCTTAGTCCCCAGCTACTCCTGAATCTCAGGGCCTCCCTCGTGCTCCTGGGTCGTGGATCTGCAGTTTCCACTTGAAGTGCATGACCAGTGCCACCTTCCATCCTGCACCATTTTTCCCTAACATGCGTTTTCCATGAACTCTGGTTTTTTTGTTTTTGTTTTTTAAAGATTTATATATTTATTTGGAAGGGAGAATTTCAGAGAGGCAGAGGCAGAAAGAGAGAGAGAGAGAGAGAGAGGTAGAGGTAGTTCTTCCGTCTGCTGGCTACTCCCCAAATGACTGCAATGGCTGGGGCTGGCCAGAGGTCTGGAACTCCATCTCGATCTCCCATGTGGGTGGCAGGGGCCCAAGCACTTTCCCAGGCGCATTAGCCGGGGTGGGGGCTGGATCAGAAGTGGAGCAGTTGGGACTTAAACCTATATGGGATGCTGGCCTCACAGGCAGCAGATTAACCTCTGTGCTACAGTGCCAGCCCCATAAACTTAGCTTTTAATTCCGTTTTCCATGACCTTTTTAGGAGCCCTCCTGTCCCCTGGATCCCTTGTTGGTGCTCCTCTTGCCTCCTCTGTCTTCAGGCAGCTTTCCTTACTCTTCCTGGGTAATTTCTAGAGAAAGAGCTGGACAGAGAGACTCTCGCTTCAGGTTTTATTTGTTTATTTGGTGGCCACTTGTGAGTGACTTTGTTAAAGCTGTCGCCTCTGCTGAAACTTGACAGCGAGTGTCCGTTTGCTGGTTCCTTTGGGCCCCCTGATTACAGCTGGCTGTGTCCAGTGTCAGTCACGCAGACACCTAGTAAAAGATCGGGAAGAACCCATTCCGTGCGAGGTTACGGGAAGGGTTAGGGGAGGTTGTTTTGCATTCGTTCTCATTATTGTGGGGGAAGCAAATCTTTAAAGAAGCCTAGTAAAGCTCTAGGAAGGGAGCGGGACAGAAAGATGAAAGAGAAATGAGTAAGACAAACAGTGCTGAGAGTTGGGGCTCTGACCCTCCGTGACCTGGTGGCTCCTCCTGTCTGCAGAGGGCCCTCTGACTCCCAAACCATGCGGGAGGACTTGACGGCTGGGGTTGGGGGAGGAGAGGCCTCCCGTTGCCTGGACGACATTTGTAAAGTGTGCTGGGGAAAGTGCCCTTTGGTGAAACTGTGCTCCCACAGAGGCCAGTAACCACGTATCCAGCAGTTATTAATCTCCTGCTGGGTGTTGGGAAGATGGAGAAAGATGATTAGGTCACGGCCCTCTCCCTGGAACCACAGGTCCCCCACATGCAGCAATTCAGTGACCCATCTCTCCTTGTCCCCTCGTGGGCACAAGCGGAGAGATCAGCCACCGTTTTACCAGCGGAAGAACTGAGATGGAGAAGTCAGCCACCCAGTAAGGACGCGCGGCCCACGCTCCTTCTGTCCCGAGCCACAGAGCATTTTCCTGTGGTTCTCGTGATGGGAAGCCGGAGAGGGACGGAGCCCATTTCTCACCCAGGAAAGCAGCAGGCTTCTCTTGGTCGGTCACGGTCTTCTTGTTTGCTCCCTTGTTCGACTTTTTGCTCTTGAAAGAAAGATAAGCTCATAATGCAGTGGGGAAACTCAGGACCCCAGCCAGCACCTTAGGGTGCTGCTCCTGTTGCTGTGTCCAAGTCTGAATCCTGCTACAGGGTATTTGGGGAGGGGCCCTGCTTTTATAGATACCACGTCTATGTGATTCAACTCTTGTTTTCCTGATTTATACAGTTCAAGGTGCTAGAACCCCACTTGGAAAAATAGCTAATTCTTTAAGACCCACATAGATGCTGTACAAAAAACCATTTTTTTTTTATTTTTTTTTATTTTTATTTTTTTTTTTTATTTTTGACAGGCAGAGTGGACAGTGAGAGAGAGAGAGAGAAAGGTCTTCCTTTGCCGTTGGTTCACCCTCCAATGGCCGCCGCGGCCGGCGCGCTGCGGCCGGCGCACCGCGCTGATCCAATGGCAGGAGCCAGGAGCCAGGTGCTTTTCCTGGTCTCCCATGGGGTGCAGGGCCCAAGCACCTGGGCCATCCTCCACTGCACTCCCTGGCCACAGCAGAGGGCTGGCTTGGAAGAGGGACAACCGGGACAGAATCCAGCGCCCCGACTGGGACTAGAACCCGGTGTGCCGGCGCCGCTAGGTGGAGGATTAGCCTAGTGAGCCGCGGCGCCGGCCCATTTTTTTAAAAGAATTATTTTATTTATTTGAAAGAGTTACAGAGAGGGAGAGCCAGAGAGAGAGAGAGGTGTTCCATTCTGCTGGTTCACTCCCCAAATGACTGCAAGGGTCAGAGCTGAGCTGATCCAAAGCCAGGAGCCAGGGTTCCATGTAGGTGCAGGGCCCAAGGACTTCCACTGCTTTCCCAGGCCATAGCAGAGAACTGGGTTGGAAGAGGAGCAGCTAGGACTAGAACTGGCGCCCATATGGATGCCGGCACTGCAGGCTGAGGCTTTAACCCACTGTGCCACAGCGCCGGCCAAAAAAAAAAAAGCAACTTTTAAAAGAGAAAAAAAATGTTAAAAATATATACGAGTGATTAGTGCTTAAATCAGATTATTCAGCATAATTTTTAGACACGCTTTAGCTTAAACCAGGGCTTTGAATTTTTTTTTTATATATTTTTTGGCAATATACATGGTGTGAAACTTTTTGTTAAAGGAAACCTTTAAGGTGTTAAATTATCACCTTGAATAAAATGCCAACTATTAATGCGTGAAGAGTTCCAAGAAAATGCTTGATAAATGCTCTTTGTCATTTCTTCCTAGAAATCAAAGCCCAAGTTTTACGTGCTCTCCATGTTTCCTTACCCTTCTGGCAAGCTGCACATGGGCCACGTCCGCGTCTACACCCTCAGCGACACCATTGCGAGGTTCCAGAAGATGAGAGGGATGCAGGTAAGCCGGGATGCCAGCTGAAGAGCCCTGGTCTGCCCCGCTCAGGACGAGAGTGTAGCAAAAAAACAAAGAAAACCAGCACTGGTTAAGATCGGGACAGCTTTGAAGAGAAACAAGACAAGCTCAGGGTCCGCTTTATGTATCAGAAGACATTCTGATAAAGCCCTAGGTTCACTGGGTGGCAGTTGTGTGTTGGGTGTTGGGCTGGATATGGAGATGGGGAGGGGGAGGGGTAGAGAGGAGGTAGGGAAAGGTAGGTAAGAATGGAGGGGGCACTGAGACCTCCACAGGAGGAGCTCTGCCACGGAGAAGTGTTGCACGGGCAGGGAAGCCAGTTGTACAGACAGGGAGCAAGTGCTGTGAGTGGCAGGTGGGGCCACCAGGGATTCTCCTTTCTGTGTGATGTTTTCCATATTCTATAATGAGCATGTATTTGTTTTATAATGAAAAAAAGGAAACGTGTTTGGGGAATAGCAGCCTAGGGGAATTAGGAAAGACTTCACTGCAGAGGGAGTCAGATGTGGGTCTTGAAGGCTGCAGTGCAATTGACCAGGAGAGAGGACAAAGGCCCCCTCCTCGGCTGGTGGGGGTTGGTCTCCCTTTACCTCAGCACCTGCTCTTCACTCTGTAGCAACCTGTGAGAGAGGGTGGGAAGGGTGGGAAGGATCCTAGCACCTCCCTTCCAGGACTCCAGCCAGGCTCTCCTATATGTGGTGCGGGCGTCCCTGCTGGGGACTGAGCTGCTGTGGCACGTGCCCGCCCTGGCTGCTGCTGTTAGGATAATCTGCCTCTCTCAGTGCTTTCTACGGGCTTTGCATTTATAAATGTGAGCGGATCTCTTGTCACAGTTGGTTTGAAATTTTACATTGAGCTGCCATTATCAGCAAAGAGTAGCCCTAAAGAGGAGATCAGGAGGTAATGTCTCTTTGTCACTTAAAGAGTTAATAACTTTAACCGACCAGAGTCTGCGATTTGTATTCTGCTGTAACAAGATACTCACAGCCTTTGTTTCCCTGGTTTGTGTCAGGTGCTATTTTCCCCCAGACGTTGTTGTTAATTTTTCCTGCTATGTTTATATTAGGAAGGGGCAGGGCGGAATGAATTGGCTGTGTGCCCGAAGTACATTTCTTTTTTTTTTTTTTTTTAAAGATTTATTTATATATTTGAAAGGCAGAGTTAGAGAGAGGCAGAGACGGAGAGATCTTTATCCACTGGTTCACTCTCCAAATGGCTACAGTGGCCGCAGCTGTGCCGATCCAAAGCCAGGAGCCAGGAGCTTCTTCCAGGTGTCCCATGTAGGTGCAGGGGCCCAAGGACTGGGGGCATCTTCTACTGGTTTCCCAGGCCAAAGCAGAGAGCTGGATCAGAAGTGGAGCAGCCGGGACTCGAACTGGCACCCACGTGGGATGCGGGCCCTGCAGGCGGTGGCTTTAACCACTACGCCACAGCGCTGGCCCCCTGAAGTACATTTCTTTATCTGACTGCAATTCTTCAACTAGATCTGTCCTGGTGATTTACTTAGGCCCGCTTATTTTGGATAATTAGTGAGTGCTGGCAAATTGCTGAAGGCTAAGCCTTTACAGCAAACCTGTGCGTTTATGGTAGGGGGCCCGGGAGCCTGGTGGTAGATAGGTTGAGTGAACAGGTTTCAGTGGGATTCTGATGGCTTTGAATGGGATGAGATGTTACACAGGAAGTTCAAGGCAGAGCCCCAGGCCCAGAGGAACTGGCATCCTGGCAGGCAGCTCAGGCCCAAAAGACAAAGGGGAGTCCTCCTACCAGAACTGAAGGCCAAGTTCAGGCTAGGCTCAGGAATTGGCACATCTGTGGATTGAACCCAGTTCTACAACTTAACTGGCCAAGTGACCCTGCACAAGTCATTGAAGTTTCTGAATCTCACTCTCTCTCAGCTTTAACATAGGGATCGCAGTAATCCTTCCTTCTCAGAGTAGTTGTAGGGGTTAAATGAGATAGTGCCAGTGTCTGGCACATAGTAACCCCCCTAAGTGACAGTCGTAATTGCCGTTTGTACTGATCTGATTACTGTGCAGCGTCAGGAGAGTGACTCACCGCCGTTTAATCAATGAGTCCTGTTCTCCTGTGCCCGGAGCGTGCCGCCCAGAGCTGCCCTCGGAGAAGCAGCTTGACCGCGTATAATTGCCTGCAGTCCCTCTGGCCTATCCTGTGACTTGAATTGTGCCCGAGGTTGGAAACCACTGTTTCTTAATTCCAGTGTTTATTAGAAAGAGGCAGGACAAGATGCATTGGCTCTGTGCCTCCAGTACAATTCCTTACGTAACCGTGACTTCAGCTGACTTGTCTTACTTTTTTTTTTTCAACTTATGTCAACTGATTTTGGACAATTAGTGAGTGCAGACAATTTGTACGTGGTGACTGTGCGTGTAGGTGCATGGAATCGTCTTTTCTTTTCTTTCTTTCTTTTTTTTTTTTTTTTTTGACAGGCAGAGTGGACAGTGAGAGAGAGAGACAGAGAGAAAGGTCTTCCTTTGCCGTTGGTTCACCCTCCAATGGCCGCCGTGGCCAGCGCGCTGCGGCTGGCGCACCGCGCTGATCCAATGGCAGGAGCCAGGAGCCAGGTGCTTTTCCTGGTCTCCCATGGGGTGCAGGGCCCAAGCACCTGGGACATCCTCCACTGCACTCCCTGGCCACAGCAGAGAGCTGGCCTGGAAGAGGGGCAACCGGGACAGAATCCGGAGCCCCAACCGGGACTAGAACCCAGTGTGCCGGCGCCGCTAGGCGGAGGATTAGCCTAGAGAGCCGTGGCGCCGGCTGGAATCGTCTTTTCAATCCTCAGTTTAGTTGCTCTGGTTAAGATGGCATGCCATCTTTTTGGGGTGCTTTTTGGTTTCCCTGAAATTATATTTTTGTTCATTTTCTTTTTTTTAAGATTTATTTATTTGAAAGACAGAGTTAATGGTGGGGAGGGGAGAGGGAGATATCCTTCATCTGCTGGTTCCTCCCCACAAGGCTGCAATGGCCAAGACTAGGCCAAGCTGAAGCCAAGAGCTGGGAGCGTCATCAGGGTCTCGTGAGTGCAGGGGCCCAAGCACTCGGGCCATCCTTTGCTGCTTTCCCACGTGCATGGATTAGAAGTGGAATAGCCCAGATACGAAGTGGCGCCCATATGGGATGCCAGTGTCCCAGGTGGTGGCCTAACTTGCCATGCCACAGCGCACGGCCCCTTGGCTGACCATTTCTAAATGCTGTGGAAAAGAGAAATGGAAGTCTCAGTCTGGTCCCTGAGATCCGGTGTACCCACTTTCTCCGTAGTTTAAATATGGTAATTTGGGGTGGCACTGTGGTGCAGCAGATTAAGCCACCACTTGGGATGCCCATATCCCACATTGTCAGAGTGCTGGTTCACATCCTGACCACTCAGCCTCCAATGCAGCCTAGGAGGCCACAGGCGATGGCTCAAGTACTCAGATCCCTGCCACCCTCGTAGGAGACCGGGACAGAGTTCTGGGCCGAACCTTGGTTGTTGGACATTTGGGAGTGAACCAGCAGATGGAAAATTGATCTTTTCTCTCTTTCTGTCTTTTGCTCTCTCTGTTGCTCTGCCTTAAAAATAACAAACATTTTTTTTTAAATATAGTATTTAAAAAATTATGGTCCCTGTTAACACAGATGTACACAGATACACCTGTAATCTTGGTTTAATAGATATTACCATTTAACTATATTAACCTCAGCACTTTAAGATAAGGGTCCAGCGTTGTGGTGCAGCGGTTTGAAGCCATGGCTTGCAGCACTGGCATCCCATACGGGCGCAGGTTCGAGCCCCAGCTGTTCCACTTCCAATCCAGCTCCCTGCTAATGCGCCTGGGAAGTCAGCAGAGGATGGCCCAAGTGCTTGGTCTCCCTGCACCCATGTGGGACATGAGGAAGAAGTTCCTGGCTCCTCGCTTCAGCCTGGTCCAACCCTGACCATTGGGGCTATTTGGGGAGTGAACCAGCAGGTGCAAGATCTTTCTGTCTCTTTCTTTCTAGCTCTACCTTTCAAATAAATAAATATATCTTAAAAAAATAAAAATGTTACAGGCTCAGTTGTACCTTTCTACAATCAAATTCCAATCTTTAAATTTATCGGGCATTATCCTGAGGTTAATGTGTATCTACCCTTTGCTTTCATGTTTTCATGCTTTTACTCTATATGCTGTTCAAGGATACACACTTACATGGAGTTTTATGTGCTTCAAATTTTATATAAAAGATATCTTATTAATATTCTGCATATTTTCTTAGTATTTTATTTCAAGCTTTATCCAAGCTGTCTCTAGAGCTGGTTCATCCATGATAAGTGCCGTATAATTACAGCAATAGTTTAATTAATGCATGTATTTGAAAGGCCAAGAAACAGACAGATAGACACAGAAAGCTCCCATCTGCTGGTCCACCCCCAAATGCCCACAACTGAGGTTGGGTTGGGCCAAAACTGAGAGCCAAGAACTCCATCCAGGTCTCCTGTGCGAGTGTTAGGGACCCAGCTACCTGAGCCATCACCTGTTGTCTTCCAGAATGTGCATTGACAGGAAGCGGGATCAGGAGTGGAGCTGGGACATGAACCCTGGCATTCTGACATGGGATGCGTGTGTCCTAACTGACATCTTAACCATGGACCAAGCGCTCACCCTGAATTACGATTGTATTGTCCATTTTCATATTGATAGACTTTAAAGTTATTTCCAAATGGTTGTTCCAGTGAACATCCTAGTGCCTGACACACTGGCCTGTGGGGAAGTGCAGCACTGGGTCCTAGAGTGTACATAGCAAGTGTTACATCCTGCCAAATTGCTGTGCAAATGTTGATGCTGGTTCGTACACCCACTAGTAATGAATGATGCTTCTCACTGTCCTCCGTCCTTGCCAACGCTTGGTAACGTTAGACCTTTCTTATGGTTTGGGTAGTAGTTTGAGTGTTCCTCAAAGACTTTGAGTGTCTTTAACTCAAAGTGTTAAAGACTTGAACCTTGGAGTCTTATGTCAATGGATTAAGGATAGAACTTTATCTAATCATGGTGTCTGAAGATGGAATGGATTGAATTGGATTAGGCTGTTGGAGTGGAGCACCTGTGATCTGATCATTGTGGCTTTGTAAGGAGAGACCACACAGATGTGGACGGTGAATGTGCTTGCCTCTCTGTGCTTCCTGGCTGCCCTGTGGTCCTTTTTCTGCTCATGTCCCTCTATGAAGCACCCTCATCAGATGACAGATCAGTGAGGCCTCTTGATCTTCCGCTGTGATGCTCCGAAGCCACCCACCGAAATACACCTCCCTTCCTAAGTGTCGTCTTTGAGGTATTTTAATGGTAATATTGAAAAGCTGGTTTGCTGTGTAAGAAATGGCATCTACTTGTGTTTTTAATTCATTTTCTTGATTATTATCTCAGTAGGGCTGAATTTCATCTATTTATTGTCCATTTAACTCTCCTTCTCTGATTGGCTCACTCACACATTATTTGCTAAGTTCCTCTTGCATTGTCTTCTTCATGTTGCTTTGTAGTCTTGTTTTTTTTTTTTTTTTTTTTTTTTAAATATAGCCCGAAAAAAAAAAAAAAAGGGCCGCCACTGCAGCTCAATAGGCTAATCCTCTGCCTGTGGCGCCGGCACCCCAGGTTCTAGTCCCGGTTGGGGCGCCGGATTCTGTCCCGGTTGCCCCTCTTCCAGGCCAGCTCTCTGCTGTGGCCCAGGAGTGTAGTGGAGGATGGCCCAAGTGCTCGGGCCCTGCACCCCATGGGAGACCAGGAGAAGCACCTGGCTCCTGGCTCCGGATCAGTGCAGTGCACCGGCTGCAGCGCGCCTGCTGCGGTGGCCACTGGAGGGTGAACCAACGGCAAAAGGAAGACCTTTCTCTCTGTCTCTCTCTCTCACTGTCCACTCTGCCTGTCAAAAAAAAAAAAAAAAAAATATATATATATATATATAGCCTGGATTATTGATTCTTTGTTGGTTGAATACAAAACAGATAACTTCTCTCAGTCTGTGGTTTGTCTTTCCATTTTTTTTTTTTAACGGTGAAAAAACATGTTTAGAATTAGCCAGCTAGTCTCAGCTTAGATGACCCAGTTTTGTTGGCGACATCCAAAGCATCCTAATCAGGAACCAGTGAAACGTATGCCTTCTCCCTCAGGCCTGATCAGGTGTTGACTTTGGCCACATCAGTGTACGGCGTTTCTTCACAGCCCTTGGGTCTGGTGCTTGTTGGCCTTGACGTTACAATGGACACGAGTGCATTGTCTTCTGTCTTTTTCATGGCAGACTGAGTGGACAGGGGAAACATGATGATGGCACAGTGGTCAAACTCGTTTCCACTGGGGCTGACTTCCGCGGATACTGGGGCTGCCGCCCGAGGTGGACTGTCTTTGGGTAGCAGGAATGTGAGTGACATGTGGCTCTTGTGATTTTTTTGGTGGTTGTGGATGCCTTTCAGCCCTGCCTTCTTGGCCTTCAGAGCCTTAGCTTTGGCCTCGCCTTTGGAGGGTCAGGAGCGTCCTCCTTCGCCTTTGGCACCATCTTGGTTAGAAGGCTGTCATTGCAGTTTCAAGACTTGTCAGACCATGTAGTTTGGGTTTGAGAACGGGCAAGAATGATGACTTGGAAAGTTCAAGGTTGTTTTTACTTTGGTTTGACCCATAGCAACAAATAAGTTGTGCAAAGGGGTGAAATGAGGCAAGAGTGCAAGTAGGTCATTAGAGCTGCCCCACCCCATGCCCTGGGTAAGTGGTAGACCCTGTCCTCACTGTACCGTGCCCCTCTGTCCAGGGATGAAGGAGCGCTGGACTCTGGCTCAGGGTGGGTTAGCCCCAGTGTGCAGCACTTGGGTGTGTGGTCATGCTTCAAGAGGCAGTGAGTCTCTCACTTGAGAAGCTGTGTTACCTGAGCCCCAGTTTTAGGCCTTGGCATTTTACCCTGGCAGCAACGGCACAGTCTTTCTTTATCTGTGCCAGTGCCTAGGAAGTCGCCGTGTGACTCCCCAACTGCGTCCCTCCAAGTTTCACCTGCATGCCAACCATAAATATTTTTTTGCAAAGGCCAAAGTTATTCAAAATTTCCATTTTCTTTCTGCTGATGGTTTTGTCTCATCTGTTCCCCCAAGCTCCCTGAATCCACACTCCTAGACCAGGTGCAGGTTGGTCTCGGGAGTACAGTAACTTTGTTCTCACCTCTGTGGTTTTTATCCGTGGATCTCCTTCTGGAGTGCATCTCTCTCCTCTGAAAGTACAAGTTAGTCCTTGTCATTCTTCAAGGTCTGTTTAAATCCTTCCACCATACACCCATTCCTCAATTCTCCAACCCACCTCTGTCAAGAAACAATTTAGTACCTAGGGTTAGGACCGCATACTTAGTCACATAAGTCTACAAGTTTTCCATGTGTTACTTTTTCCACCCCTATTACATATCACATGAGCTTCCTAGGGATAGGGAAGGTCTTTCTGACTTCTTTTATGTTAGTAGCATGTCTCGTGTTTAACCGTCACACTGGAATCAGTTTCATACCCCTGTAACCATTCAGACTCCTTGTTCCCCAGGAGTTTACAATCTGGTAAGCCTCAGCTGTTTGTGAGTTGATTGATTTAATGGATGTTTATAAAAGCATGCATCTCCTTTGTTTAAGTGTGGACTAAGTGTTTATTACACATGCATAGCCCAGAACAATGTTTCTCAAACTTGGAAACTTATAAATCTCAGTGATAAAACCCTTGCGCTTGAGTTTGGAAAATGTTGGACTAAAAGTTAAGCTGTGTCACTCTAGGTGATTGCCTGACATTTAGATCATCATAAACGCAAAGACATCCAATTCAAGTATGGTGGTTCTTAGTGATAAGGTTGTTTGGTCGGAACAAGCCATGTTCTGCTGCAGGAATAAACAATTCTCAAATGTCAGTGGCATAGAACATCAAAAGTCTGTTTCTTGCATTTGCTGCAAATCCAACAAGATGGCCGTCTCCCTTCAAGGCAGTCGGAGCCTCACTGATGGCAGTTCTCTGCTCCTTACCTCTGTGGCTTGGTGGGGGATGGTGAATCCCCTCTGACTTTCAGTCTTCCACCTGGACTCACATGACATCCGTTGACATGGCCACATCCAACCTCAAGAGAGGCCAAGGAGCTATACTGCTGCCTCGTGCCAGGGTGTTCTGAATAGTCCCTTTGACTGTCACCCGAGGCAGTCCGGATGACCCCGAATGTTCTTATACTGAGTAGTCTTTTTAAAGGTTATTGCTGATGTGAAAGTAAAAATTAAAAGCCATCAGGGAGAGCTAGCAGCCCTCTCCATTTGAGCCAGGAGTTTGAGAAACACTGCCTGGAACATGAAGCTGTTGCCATCAGCTTTGACGTCCAACCACTTCCGCTCTGTGTCTTTCTCTGTATGGCACTGGTTCTTAGACTTCAGGGTACATAATGATTCCCCTCAGCAGTCGATTGATCTTGGTTGGGGCTCAGGAATCTGCATTTTAAATAAGCATTCCAGGTGATTTTTTTCTTAACGTTTTGTTTAATTTGAAAGGCAGAGTTACAGAGAAAGGGAGAGACAGAGAGAAAAGTCTTCCATATGCTGGTTCACTCCCCGAACAGCCAGGGCTGGGCCAGGCCAAAGCCAGGAGCCTGGAACTCGATCTTGGTCTCCCATGTGGGTGGCAGGGGCCCAGGCGCTTGGTCCATCTTGTGCTGCTTCCCCAGGCGTGTTAGTGGGGAGCTGGATTGGAAGCAGAGTAGCTGGGATTCAAACTGGAGCTCACAGAGGATGCCGGCATCAGGACATTGGGTTAACCCACTGTACTACAACACTCCATGTGATTCTGATGCAAGGGCTCTTGCAGGTTTGGATGGGAGGGGGTACTTCACAGAGCTGAATTTGGATGTGGTTCTCCAAACCAGATTACAATGAGATGAAAAGAAAGCTGAGCTCACAAGTGGCTGGCCAGACTCTGGACTCGCACGTAGATGGAATGTGGAGCGTCAGGGGGGGTTGGGGTAGTGATCACTTGGGAACAGCAGTTTTGGTCAGGACAGTGATGTCTCACGGGCTGCTTGCAGGGTGTGTGTGACATGATCAATGGAAGGCCCTCCGGAAACCCTAATGTGGTTTTCAAGTGTTGTCCAATTGATAGTGGCAGGAATAAGGGACATGTTTGGGGGCCATTTGAAGCCAGAGAGAGATTTTCTTTGTGTAATGAGAAAAGGCTGCACTGCAGTCAGTTTCCTCCTAACCTCATAGAAAGCCTGATGACATATTTAAAGCCTAGCTCCATATGGTGAGTTTGTTGTGTTTTCATACGTCGCATGCACAGATGACTGGGAAATGAAATCGCCCGCCTCCCACCTCGGCTGGTGTCCCCAGCACCTTCTGGTCCAGAAGCTGGGTGATGGAGGAAAGCATCAAGGTGCCAAGTCCCCCTCTCAGAGTTGGGCAGGAAGCCACGAGGTATGGTCCAAGTACAATTTCCTACTTGGGCCTTTTTGCTGTTCACAGCGGAGGAGGAGAATTGAGGCTATGTGCCTGGCAGCTGCATAATCGTAACGTAATTACCCGCTGATCCCAGGAAGCCAGGGAGGCTCTGAGCAAGTGAACAGTGCTGCGCATCTCATCACTTCTCGGTTTGCCAGTCAGTCAACGAGTGTTTACGGAGTGCCCGGAGAGTGCATAGGTTGGCATTTGGCTTTCACGTTTTCAAGTGTCTGTTGCATGTGTAAGCAGAGAGTGGATTTCCAAGACTTAGCCTCTCAGATGTAATTTGGAAGGGAGAATGAATTGGTGGTCCAGCACCTTCCTGAGAAACTGGCTGATTTATCTGCCTGGCCCATCCCTCCACCTGTCGCTTCAGGCCTGGGGCACCGTAGTTTGTTTAGGGTGGTTTTTTTTTTTTTTTTTTTTTTCAGTTTGAAACATTTCTTGACTTTCGCCTCCCATCTGTGATAATGGTGGGCTGGGACACTTGCTAAACAAAGTTAAGCGTCATGTTGCCCATTTCCTGGCAATAAGAGGTGTCGGATCTACTCCAGAGGAGCCACGACACTCCCTGGAAGCAGGTGCCTGAGGGGTGCTGCCATGGGTGCCCTCAGTTAGAAGCTGCCTTGTTTGATGACGAAAGGCAGGCTGCTCTCTCCTGGGACGCTGGCCGGTCCTGTCGTGGTAACAGTGGCGCTGCATGTCTCCGGCAGGAGGACACTGGACCAAGGCCTCCGCTTCCTTCCCTCTGTCTCCAAACCTTCTGAATCTGACTTTGCTGTGCTTGCTGTATCGGAAGAACAGCTGTCCCTTCGCCTAATGATTTTTTCAGTCCTGAGGTCTTCTAAAATTCCTTAAAAAAGAAAAAAAATGATACAACAGGGATAATATTGTAGTCCCCCATGACCACGCCCTCTGTCGGGAGCACCTGGTGTTTCCCAGGGTGTGTCCCCTGGGGCACACGTGGACCTGTGTTCTCTCCTGGTTCCCTGTGTCCCAGTCTGCAGGCCATCCTGCTTGCTCACCTGGAGACTCCAGGGCCCTGCCAGAGTGGGCCTTGGCTCCGTGGCTGTGTGCACACCAGAGGCTGGCCACGCCCCAGCCCCGTCCGACTTGCTATAAGCCCTCCCTAGGGGAGGGGGGGTAGCACAGCAATCACAGTCAGTCAGGCCTTCCCACAGTCAGTCGCGGGCCTGACTGCCCTCTGAGACCTGGAAGCCTGGTAGCGTGCCCAGGCCTGCCAGTGCCCCGTTTCCTGCCACGTCCACCCCGACTTCCTTTCTATGGCAGAAGGGCTGCCCCTCAGGACATGTCTCCCATGCTCTGGGGTCACTTGGCCTGCAGCTGGTTTGGAACATTAGGAGTGCCAGAGCAGGGGAGAAGCCAGGGAGTATCTGTCTGTCTGTCTGTCTGTCCCTGCCCCAGTTTGTGTCTCCCACACGGATCGGCCTCTGTCGGGCCGACGAGCCTGCCTGGTGCGCTGTACTTCCCCCGCCTCCTCCCTGGACTCTGGCCCACGCTCTTCTGAGTTCCAGGTGATTTCTCCGTCTCCTTCGCTGCCCACTCAGTTTTAGGCACTTGTGAGGATTTGCTATAAGAAATGATGGTTTGTGAGACTTCAGAAGTTTATTTTATGAATTTCCAAATGATAGTTCTGGGAATTTTGCTGGATTCTGTCTCTGAATGCCTTATTTTACAACTGTCTTCGGTAGTCTGCCACCATGCTCTGTGATGTCAGCTACCTTTCCAAATCAATTCGCTGCATATTTCAGAAGATGTAGTAGTCCCTCCCTTATGGCCACAGCTTCAGTTACTCATGGTCAGCTGTGGCCCAAAATTTTTAGGAGGAAAATTCCAGAAATCAACGATCCATAACTTTTATTACTTTTCTATTATGATTAATCCATTTTATTGTTGGCTGTTGTTACTAATCTGTTACTAAGCTGGGCATAAAGTAAACTTTACCATAGGTATACAAGCATAGGAAAAAATAGTGTGTATATGTTGGGTTTGGTCTGATCTGTGATTTCTGGCATCTACTGGGGGTTTTGAGATACTTCCCCAGTGGGGAAGGGGAATTACTGTCTCTTTGGTAAAGATAAGAAAAAAAAGTATCAACTACTTGGAGAAAATGTCCCATAGCCACAGGAAGCACTGCTGTGGAAGAAGTGGTTTAACTCCCAGGACCTTGAGAGAGCTCAGGGGATCACTGTGTAGACACCTAGACACTGGTTGTGCTTTTCAGGGTAGGGTGGCCTAGGCTGGGCCATGGGTACAGTTACTGCTACAACTGGGAGGCGATGACAGTGGTGACGGAGTAACAGGAATAGCAATTCCCTAGCTAAAAAGATGAGTTTGGAGTTCTTCCAGCGAATGAGCTGCACAGTCTGCGCCACAGAGAAACCAAGGGCTAGGGACTGAGCCGTGCGCCTGGAATGGAAGCGTTTGATCTGACCTGTGTTTCGGAGACCAAGACAGGCATGGGACTGGCCGAGGAAGCCTCTGACACGCTGTCTTTCTTGTAAACGGGCCGTAACAGGTTGACCAGAAAGCAGACTCTGCTGCCTGGGGGTGAGGGTAGCTTAGGTGTCCCATAGTCCTTTTATAGCCTTCACTGTACTTCCTCTGTGAAGCCATGAGTCATCTTGTAGCACAAGATGAGCTCTGGACTTAGTCCCGGGGCTCTGGGAAACCCCGTGAAGGGAGGCCAAGGTAGGGAGCTGGCTCCCTGGCACAGAGCTGCAGCCATCCAGCCTGGGCAGAGAGGCCATGAGCCCATCCTGGGGTGGAGGTGGGGAGCTGGCTCCCTGGCACAGAGCTGCAGCCATCCAGCCTGGGCGGAGAGACCATCCTGCCTGTGCGATGCAGCGAGGCCTTCCCACAGTCAGCGTCCTAACTGCTCTCCAGGGCCAGCTTTTTTTTTTTTTTCTAATTCTTGGTAAGAACATGAAATATTAAGAAACTTGAAGATTCTTCTAACTTGATTTTCATAGGCAGCTTGGATAACACATGAACTGAGACTGTCTTCATGTTCATTTCTTTTGAAAACAAAAGTAGACAGGAATAGTGTGCTCCATAAACCCAGACTGGTTTTTTGGTGACAGTCCCTGTGTTGGCTATATTTAAAAATATGGATGGAGCCCCTAACAGAAGGTCACTAGGCAGAAGCATTGAGTCAGTGCCGTCATGGCAGTTCTGTGAAAGACGCCGAGCATTGGTTAAGTCTTCCCCGTCTTGTGGAGCAGTTACACAACAGTCCCATTATCCTGCCAGCGAGAGGCCCTGAGAGAATTAAAGGAACAGTGGGAGGCTGAACTCAGGTGTGGTCCTGGCAAGCATTGCTGAACTTTATGGGAATCCAGCACAGATCGCCAGCAGTCGGGGTATTTTTTAGCGTTTGGGAAGTAAAGCGAGAAAGAACTGCGACGTGAGGGAGTGAGTACAGGAGAGTGTCAGGTGTGGATCAAGCGACAGTCGACAGTCGAGGGAAAGCTGTCTCCACAGGCCATCTGTTTTAGTTGAGGTTCTTAGCTGTTAGGGACAGAAGCCCAGCCCAGACCGGCTTCTACAAAAGGGAGGTTTTGTTTTTTTCTGCAGATCACAGAAGCCAAGGCGGTGGGGGGGGTGGTATGAGGGGTCCCAGGCCTGTTGGGGATTGGGACCAGGTCTTTGCCACATATCGGTGTCCCTGGTCTCTCTCCCCAGGCCAGTTTTCTGTGTATAGACATCTCTGTAAGGTGAGAGGCAGAGAAAGGAATCGCCTGGTACTGTCGCACCCTGTGCAGCTCCAGAGAAGCTTGGGGCAGCCCCCTGTGGCTGGGGCGTGGAGCTTGTCCAGTCCTCTCTGGGCACCAGGGCCATCTGAAGGGGAAGGAGGAGCAGCCTCCCAGAACTGTTGGGGAGGCGGATGCCCTCTGCGTCTGCCACATTTGCAAGAGGAACAGGGACCTCAGGTGCCAGCTGGGGTGGGATCTCTCTGGTCTAGTTCCTGAGAGTGCCCAGAATAGAGCTTCTCAAAGAATTCGAGATGTTTAAGACACACACACACACACACACACTGTGCCTCTCTCTGTGATGCAGTGTTAAAGGGGGGAAAGCCAGCTTATAACAATGTGTATAGTAGGTTCTGCTTGCATGAGAATAGGCAAGCTCCTCTGTATGTGTCGCTGGGTTTGTACACCCAGGTTCGAGAGAAGAGAGTGCAGGGGTATGAAGGCGCTGTTAACTTGTTACATCCAGGAGCCTCACCTCGCCTTTGTCTTCGTGAAAATAAGCTTGCACCGTGCTTGTAGTTTGGAAAACATCAAGTAAAAAAGAAAAGTCTCTTCAGCTTGAGCTCAGGGTAGTACGAGTGCAGGAACCAAAGGTGGTAGCCCATGAGGGTCTCAGGCCGGATACCCAGGGCCTCCCAGACTTGCCCAGTTCCCAAGCCCTGAAATCCAGAGTTGATGTGGCATTCTGGTCTCAGCGGAAGGCACGGCAGGTTTGGGTGATCCTCAGCCCTGTGTGGTCACGGAGCATGCCCCTTCCGGGAAGCAGAGGTGAGTGAGCCACATCTCCCACCGCCCCCAGTGTGGCAGGATCTGCAGGGGGCGCTGTCCCTGACCAGCCTGTCTTCTGCTGCCGAAGTGCCCTCGGTCCAGCCAGCTGTGGCAGGAACAGCTGGGCTGCTTGCACGGAAGCCATCAATCATGCGGCAGAGGAGAGCTGACTGCCGGCACCCTTCACTCGCTTTGAGCCTGCATGGTCTGTTTGTAGGAGCTCGCAGTGCCTGGCAGCAGCCTGGAGCAGAGCCTGTCCTAAGTAACCCTCCCTGAGAACGCACGTGGAGGAGGACATGTGTGCGGTTAAGGCATCTCCCCTCCTGTTGTCAGATAATGACCCTGTTAGCTGTGGCTGGAGAGCCAGGGCCAGCAGGGGAACTGGTGATGTGGGATCTCCTGAGAGGCTGGAGACGGGGAGGACAGAACGCAGCGGTGCCACAGCAGAAAGTGCTGCCGTTTTGTTTTTGTTTTTTTAATTTAAGGATTTATTCATATGAAAGGCAGTTACAGAGAGAGATGGAGAGACAGACACAGAGAGAGATCCTCTGTCTGTTAGTTCACTCCCCAGAGGGCCACAACCACCAGGGCTGGGCCAGGCTGAAGCCAGAAGCCTAGAACTCCGTCTGGGTCTCCTGCGTGGGCGGTAGGGGCCCCAGAACTCTTCAAGTGCTGACATTCATTGGGTGTCTTTCCTGGGCTGGGCCTGGTATGGTCACACCACAGATACCATGGCATAGAATCCTCCACAACGTAAGCTCACTGCTTTGCAGTTGAAATTTGAAATAAGTGCTGTGCCTTGGACCCCACTGCTGATAAACAGCAGTTTTGGATGAGAATCTTCACCTTTAAACCACACAGGCTCCTGAAGAGCAAACCTTTTTTTGGCATTTCTTATTCACTAATCAAGAGAGTTAGAGCAGCTCTGATGTCAGATGGCTGGCCTTGGTTCTTTAGATAGAAGCATTCCACCAGATGATGGAAACCCAATAATAACAATATGCCTAATGGAAGCTTGATTTGACAGCAGATGGCTCCACCCACTGGAAGGGGTGTGCCTGTTCCCTACTGAGTTAGGGACTTGATAGGAGTACAGTACAGCTGGTGGCTGGGATTGCAAGATGAGGCGACTTGGGGACCCTTGGCATTGTAAGTACTTGTGGGATCTGAGGCAGAGGTGGCCAGTGGGGGGTTCTAATGTGCCCCGAAGAGAGTGCCTGCACTGGACATGAAGGTGGAAGAGAACATGTAGGTGGAAATGTGATTTGCTAAGCCTTCCTCAAGCTGCCATTTCATTTTATATATCAGAAGTCTGAACATTTTCCACACCGGTCTATCCTACAGTTCCACTTCTAGAAATGTTAGATGTGTGCACAAAGGTTTGTATCCAGCAATGTTCTTCACAGTTTATTTATTTATTTATTTATTTATTTTTTTAGTTGTTTATTTTACTTGAAAGAGTTTCACAGAGAGAGAAGGAAAGGCAGAGAGAGAGGTCTTCCATCCATTGGCTCACTCCCCAATTGGCCACAACAGCTGGAGCTGTGCCGAATTGAAGCCCGGAGCCAGGAGCTTTCTCTGGGTCTCCTATGCAGGTGCAGGGGCCCAAGGGCTTGGGCTATCTTCCACTGCCTTCCCTGGCCATAACAGAGAGCTAGATCAGAAGTGGAACAGCCGAATCTCGAACCGGGACCCATATGGGATGCCGGCACTGCAGGCAGCGGCTTCACTTGCTATGCCACAGCGCTGCCCTCCCCCCCCCCCTTTTTTTTTTAACAAGTGAAAAATGGAAACAACTTTTAGGGAAAGTTAAACATAGCAGGCCATTCAAAGCAGTCATTAAGAAGATGCATTGATACAAGGTATGGTGAAAAAAAGATAACATATACACACATAGTATGATCCCAGTTTTAAAAAAGTAGATATAAATACCACATTTAACTAGTTATATATGACTGTGTGGCAAAATTATAGATGTCTTATATTTTTCTTTTTAAAGGGGAGTGGGGAAGGCTGGGGTGAGCATCTGGTATAGTAGTTTAGCTCTTTTTAAAAAAATATTTATTTATTTGAGAGACAGAGTAACAGACAGAGAGAGGGAAAGACAGAGAGAAAGGTCTTCCATCTGCTGCTTCATTCCCCAAGTGACCGCAGTGCCTGGAGCTGAGCCAGGAGCCTCCTCTGAGTCTCCCGCATAGGTACTGAGGCCCAAGCACTTGGACTGTCTTCCACTGCTTTCCCAGGCCATGAGCAGGGATCTGGATCAGATGAGGAGCACCCAGGACATGAATCAGCACCCATATGGGGTACCGGTGCCATAGGCAGAGGCTTGACCTACCATGCCACAGCGCCTGTCTTGAGTCTTACTTATTTCTGAAGATTTTTCTGTATTCCCCAGATTATCTTCAGCAAATATGTATTACTTCAGTACTCAAAAAGTTGTTTATAAGAGAAAATGACTTATCTCTTTTTAAGATTTTATTTATGTATTTGTTTATTATTTGAGAGAGAAGAGACAGATCTCCCATCTGCTGATTCATTTCACAAATACCAATGGTGGTTGGGGCTGGGCCAGGCTGAAGTCAGTCCAGGTCTCCCACTGTGGCAGACTTAAGTGCTAGAGCCATCAGGGTATACATTTAACAGAAAGCTGGAATTGGAAGTGGAGCTGGGTCATGAACCCAGCCACGTGGGATACGGGCAATCCCAAGCAGTTTCTTAACCACCATGCCCAGCGCCCACCCAAGACCCATCTCATTAGTCAGAGATGTCCCATTCTGAGATGTGTGGGTGAGGAGGTGACCCAGCAGGTGCCTCCAAGCATTCATCATTATTTCAGAGAAGTGTGTGTGAAGATGAACTGCATGATGGAAAAACCAAACCGAGGTGGACATGTGGCCTAATGGTCAGGATGCCGGTGTACCATACTGGAGGGCCTGGTTAGATGCTCAGCTCCGCTCCTGACCCCAGCCTCCTTCTGATGCACACCCTGGGAAGCAGCCAGTGATGGCTGAAGCCAGTGGGTTCCTGCCACCCATGTGGAGCCCTGATTTGCATTCTTGGCTCCCAGCTTTGGCCCCTGTCAGCTGTTGAGGGCATTTGGGAAGTGAACCAATGGATGGGAACTAGCTTTCTCTTCCTTTCTCTCTCTCTCTCTTCCTCCCTCACTCCCCACCCCACCTGCCCCCATGTTTCTACCTCAAAATTCAAAACAAAACAAAACAAAAAACAGGCACAAAACAAAACCCAGCTCATGGCAGCTGACAGACCAGGAGCTTGATAGGAAATTAGAGGGCAAACAGCAAGGGCTGTTGTGTAGAAGTACTGAGCCTCCTTGGGCAGTTCTCACTCATGGGCAGACTTGAGAAATACAGCTGGCTGAGAGAAGCAGGGTCTGTGACTTTGGGATGGGATCAGCTTCAGAGAATGGCAGGGACCCGGTCCGCGGAGCAGATGGAGCAGTGGACCCGATTTTGTGAGGCTGCCCCCTGATGCCACAGCCTGGGTTGCAAGCCCCTGTACCTGGTCGCGGCAAAAAGATCTCAAGTGAGAGAACTTGCCGGCAAAGCTCCGCTCGGCTGGAACTGGCCGTCCGCTGGAATAAAGAAGGCCTGTCTGCCTGGCCTTGCTTCTCACTGCCCACCCTCCTGGACCACGTTTGCTGCAACTGTCAAATAAGGGGCTGGGAGAGGACGGAGGACAGCTCTCAAAAGCCTCTTTGAGGGGGCAGCGCTGTGGCGTAGTGGCTAAAACCGCCGCCTGCAGTGCTAGCATCCCATATGGATGCCAGTTCTAGTCCTGGCTGCTCCACTTCTGATCCAGCTCTCTGCTGTGGCCTGGGAGAACAGTAGTCCTTGGGCCCTTTACCCATATGGGAAGACCTAGAAGAAGCTCCTGGCTTCAGATCAGTGCAGCTGTCTGACCGTTGCGGCCAATTGGGGAGCGAACCAGCAAATGAAAGACCTCTCTCTCTCTATGTGTGTCTCTCTCTCTCTTTGCCTCTCCTTCTCTCTCTGTATAACTCTGACTTTCAAATAAATAAATAAGTCTTTTTTTTAACTTTTATTTAGTAAATATAAATTTCCAAAGTACAGTTTATGGATTACAATGGCTCCCCCGCCCCGTAATTTCCCTCCCACTCGCACCCCTCCCATCTCCCGCTACCTCTCCTATTCCATTCACATCAAGATTCATTTCAATTATCTTTATATACAGAAGATCAATTTAGTATATATTAAGTCTTTTTTTTTTTTTTAAACTCTTTGAGCGTTAAGATCTCTAGAGTCTGTTCTTTGGAGAATGAAAGTATCATTGTTAGGACTGATATTAATAATTAATAATAATGGCTAACACCAGAGCCATGGCCTGCCTGGTAGACCCTATTCTCAACACTTTCACCAGCTCATTTAATCCTCATAGCAATCTGATGAGGAGTTACTGTCATCCCCATTTGACAGCTGGGAAAACAGAGAAGAGATGGGGAGCGTTTCTTATACCAAAATCATAACAAGCAGTTTGCAATTACTTTTAAAACTATGCGTAGGATATTCCAGAAATTACTACAAATGCTGTATAGGGCTTGGTCCAAAGATAGACTTTTTTCCAGCCCCAAATATTCTCATGTATATTTCCAAGTTAGTTTCTCCCTGGCTGACTGTTTGAATAAGGGTGGGGTGATCCCCTCCTTACTGTAGGGCAGAAGGAGATGGACTGCCTGGAAGAACTGGGGAGCAGGCTTTCAAGAGGGCATACTTCAGTAAGGGGAGGGGAGGAGGGAGAAGAAGAGCAGAACGTTGGGGTTTGGGGAAGCCTGGGTAGGGTGCTGAGTGATGTGCATACATGTGCAATGTGTGCTGCGTTCAGGCAAGGTCATGCGGTGGGGAGGGTGCCCCGGGCACTGATTCCTTGAGCTGGGCCTGCCAGGAGCCAGCTGTGTGGCCACCACTCACGATGCACGTCCAGGGCAGCACTGTGAGTAGGACTTTGTGCAGTGGTGGGAGTCTTCTGTGTTTCCACTGTCCAGTGCCGTAGCCATACAAGACATGTGACATCAGCACATTGGAAAGGTGGCTGCACTGCATCACTCAGTAAATGGCCTCAGTGGCCCGGGCTGGCCCAGGCTGGGGCCAGGAGCCAGGAGTTTCGTCAGTCTCCTGCGTGAGTGGCAGGGGTCCAAGCACTTGAGCCATCTTCTGCTGTTTCCCAGGCACATTAGCTGGGAGCTGGATGGGAAGTGGAGCAGCCAGGACTTGAATCAGTGCCCGTATGGGATGCCAGTGTTGCAGCTGGCAGTTTACCCCACTGTGCCACAACACTGACCCCTTGAAAGCCTTTTCAGTTTTAGGTATACGCATTTTTAAAGTTGAAAGACAGGCCGGTGCTGTGGCATGGCCAGTAAAGACTCCCCCTGTGGTGCTGGCATCCCATATGGGTGCTGGTTCAAGTCTCAGCTGCTTCTCTTCTGATTGAGCTCCTTGCTAATGTGCCTGGGAAACAGCAGAAGATGGCTCAAGTGCTTGGACCCCTGCCACTCATGCAGGAGACTGACGAAACTCCTGGCTCCAGTTCTGACCGTTGCAGCCATTTGGGGAGAGAACCAGCAGATGGAAGCTTCTCTCTGTCTCTGTCTCTCTCTGTAACTCTGCCTTTCAAATAAATAAATAACTTGTGAGGGCGATCTGGCTGTGACATCTGTCACCCCATTGATCGCCAGGGTTGATTCGGCTGATCTGGCTGGCTAGGCGGGTGTCCCCTTCCTCCCTCACCGCTGCATGTGCGTCCCTCCCGAAGCTGCGTGCTCGGTCGAAGAGGACGACCTTCCCCACTGGAGGAGGACCAGTCTTCCGTCAAGAGTATATGAGTAGCTGTGCTCCCCTGCTAGAAGCTCCAAACAAGCTCTCAAATAAATAAATCCTTAAAAAATAAAGTTGAAAGAAACTTTGTATAATTTCAGAAAACAATTTGGATTCATAATAGACATAGAGACAAGAAGGAAGTAGAAAGTACAGAAACAGCTGCTCGGAGATAATGGCTGTTAGCGCTTGGGTGTATAACCTTCTAAATCCACATCCATGCTTACTTATGTCTTAGATACGTAGCTGGCTCTCGAATGCATAGTTTGAAATCATCCAGAGAGGAATACAATGTGTTAGCGGGAGAGAATGTTCTTCGTGGCCCACAGGGGAATACTGACGCAGGACTTAAGAATCTGCCATGGTTGATGTTTCTCTTCTGGGTGCCAGGTCATCAATCCTATGGGATGGGATGCATTCGGATTGCCTGCTGAGAACGCTGCAATTGAGAGAAATCTGCATCCAGAAAGTTGGACACAGAGGTATGTGGTTTGCAGGTAGACGTGAACACTTGGACACGGAGGTATGTGGTTTATAGGTAGATTCAAACACTTGAATACAAAATCCCTTTTTTTTTAATCTGCCACAAACATGGCAGACTGCTAAGAGGTGAATAGGATTGCATATACAAGAGGTCTTCAAAATGTTGGAAATGTATGTTTTGAAGAAGTAAGGCATGGGCTTCAACTTCTTTTTGCATCAAAGGAAACCCGTCCTTTCATTCCATTTTCAATTAACTTTTGAAATATCTGCATATTGGTGTTTGCCTTTTATCCTGCTGTGTTCTTATCAAAGAGTGTTTTAGATGTGCATTTTGATGCTTTGTTATTTAAAAAGTTATTCTTCCTTTGAGTATTTGGGTTTGGGAGGAAAAGGAAAGAGAAGGTTATGTTTGTTAAATTTCTGTAGTGTTTATTCTTTTCTCGACTTCAGTTTGACCCATAGCTAAGCATTGTGGTTTTCTCTGAAAATTCTGTTAAGTTTTTGCCTTCATCATTCATGAGCAAGGGGTACGGAGACAAGCAACATGGAGACATACAACCACTTTATTCTGCTGTGGTTTTTGCCAAGGGGACACATTCCCAGTGCCACCCATGCCTCTGGCTTCCAGGTACACGTGGGCCAGAAGCACCTTACCCCTCCTCCTCCCGGTAAAGTCCTCAGGCCCTCACACTGGAACCCAGCAGAATCTTCTGGGCCCACTGCATTAACCCCTTTCCCAAAGCTCTAGAACTGCTGCCCACCCCCTCCCTCCCACCTCTCAGTTACACAGAAGAACAGTTCCAGGATCTGTCCCCAGTGTCTTTGACCTCCCTTGGCCTTCTCTTGCCCAAGGCTGCATCGTAAAAACAGCTGCTGCACCACCCACTTGGTCCAACCCTAGTTTGTACTTTTTCTGTTATGGTTAATTCTTAGATTTATAGGAGTAGGAGGAAATGATTCAAATAAAATAGATCAGACATGGCATAAGTTGATGTAAGCTAGACCAGGGGTTGGCAAACTAGACAAGATCCAGCCCTGCTTGTTTATGTAAATAAAATGGGGTTGGGGCACAGTGACGTCTGTTGGTTTCCATATCCCCCGTGGCTATCATGATGTAATACCTGTGATGGGGACCATGGAACTTGTGAAACTGACTTTCACCCCCTGGTGAATTCACCTCCTCAGAGCAAGTTTGCCCACTCCTCTTCTAGAGCTGAGTGGTCGAGAAGGTGGCTCCTGGGTGCGCCCCCTAGTGGGGGATCTGGCTCTCCTTCTCTGTGCCTCAGCTTCCTTCACTGTACAGGAGGAATAGTCAGAGTTCCCACCTGGTATGACTGGGTAAAGATTACTTTTCTGCAAAGTGTTTAGCACAGGGCTTAGGGTTAAGTAGCTAATCAGAGACTACACGAAGGACTTCTGCATGGTTTTTCATGTTTTCGATTTGCCTGAACCGAAAGAGGATGCAGTAGAAATAAAGTAATCCTTTTTCTTTAAAAGAGAAAAAGATTGAAGTGGGTATTTGATGCAGTGGTTAAATCACCGCCTGGGTTGCCTGCTTCCCAAATTGGAGTACCTGGTTCTAGTCCCCACTACTTGGCTTTCGATCCAGCTTCCTGCTAGTGAGCATCTAGGAGGCAGTGGTGATGGCTCCACTAGTTGGGCCCCTGCCACCTGCTTAGGAGATCAGATTGAGTTCCAGGCTCCTGACGGGGGTCTGGGCCAGCCCGGGCCTTTGCAAGTGTGTGGGGAGTGACCCAGCAGATGAAAATTCTTTGTCTATCTCTTAGTCTGTCTCTCTATTCCTCTTTCTCTCTCTGCCTTTCAGATAAAAAATGAAAATTAATAAATAAAATTTTAAAAACAGAAATAGACAAATTGATTTGTTTGCTTATTCTGTATGACTTGGTTAACTCCCTGCTGTTTCACAATTGTTGGGTAGTTCTAGGTTTTGATTGGCTGTATGGTTTATTTGGATTCACACAATTATCTTTACGTTGCGGTTTTTGTTTTCATCACTCTTCAGCTTGTAAATGCTTGGTTTAAATTTGTATATCTGGAGTCTTCCAGACCTATGGATGGTCCAGGAGTGTACCTGTTGAAGGTGTTGCTGAGCTGAAGGGGCAGTCCTCAGGGCCTCAGACCATGTGGTTTCTAGTATATTCTGTTTGTGTCAATAGCAGTGTCTTCTAATAGGTTGCTGTTTTTGATGGATTCTTACCAATTATATTTTCTCATCTAGACGGGTTTCCCTTCACATCCTCTAAGTATCATTTGTTTGTGGCTTCAACCCCGCTCTGAAAAGCAAAAACTCTCTTCCCTTTGTTTTGCAGTAATATTAAGCACATGAGGAAACAGCTGGATCACCTGGGCCTCTGGTTCAGCTGGGATAGGGTAAGTCAGCCCTTCACATTGGAAGGCCGTTGGTTTCCAGAAAGTCCTGGTTGCTTGGGTTGGAGAAGGGAGAAGGGAGAGGGGAAGGAGGTAGGGAGAAGGAGAGAAGGATCAGTACTCCGCAAGTAAGACGTCTCCTCAGTGGATAATTCACCTGCAAACAAAGAGTTTCCTGTGGCATTGAGCTAAAAGAGTTCTCTTCTTATTTAACTTCATAGTTGGCTGTGACTTAGGTGTGGCAAAAGCTTTGCACAAGGGTTTCTCTTGTCTCACTGATAATTTGAAAGGGCCGTTGGGATTCTGTGTAGAAGTGATGACACATCAGCCCAGCCTTGAGATGACTGGGTGTTGAGTCGATTGACCAGTTAGGAAAAGCCCTGCAACACACCTTCTCCCCTCAACAGCTTCTTAAAGGATTGAAATGTTTTGAGTACAGTAAAGAAAGAACCAAACACATCGGAATAGGCCTTGAATGTTGGTGTTTTAGGTAGGGACGTGGCTGAATGGAGCTCTCAAGGCACCACCGATGCCATTTTCACTCTGACTTGCAGGGTCACCGGCGTTTCATGTGGCAAAGGTGGGAAAATGTGCTGGTGCCTGAGTCACGTTGTCCTGAGGTGCTGGTGGTACAGGCATCACTGATAGGGGATGCAATGCAGCGAGTGACACCCAGAGCCCTTCAGGGATGAACGGGAGACTCCTCGAGGGCAAAGCGGGATTCGTTAGCTCTCCAGAGTGACACCCAGCTTAGCCCTGCCCAGGAACCATAAAGGGCTTAACAAATGGATGGTTTTCTTGATTACCACAGAAGGTTAGAAGGTGCAGAAGTCTAAAGAACATAGTGTGGCTACTTTAACATCCTGATGTGGTGGTTTTTTTTTTTTTTTTTTTTTTTTAAGATTTATTTATGTATTTCTTAGTTGAAAGGGTGACAGAGAGGGACAGGGGTCTTCCATCTGCTGGCTTACTCGCCGAATGTTGCACACAGCAGCTGGGGCCAGTTTGAAGCCAGGAGCCAGGAACTCCGTTTGGATCTCCCACATGGGTGCAAGGACCCAGGTAGTTGAGACACGGCTGCTGCCACCCAAGGTGCACACTGGCAGGAAGCTGGCAGGGCAAGTGGAGCCAGGGCTTGGGCCAGGCATTCCAGGATGGGATGGGAGCATCTCAAGCAGCGCCATCACCCCTAGGCCGAGTAGTGGCCCCCTATGTAATTTTCCTCTTAAAATCTCCAATTTTTTGGCCGGCACCGCGGCTCACTAGGCTAATCCTCCGCCTTGCGGCGCTGGCACACCGGGTTCTAGTCCCGGTCGGGGCGCTGGATTCTGTCCCGGTTGCCCCTCTTCCAGGCCAGCTCTCTGCTGTGGCCAGGGAGTGCAGTGGAGGATGGCCCAGGTGCTTGGGCCCTGCACCCCATGGGAGACCAGGAAAAGCACCTGGCTCCTGGCTCCTGCCATCGGATCAGCGCGGTGCGCTGGCCGCAGCGCGCCGGCCGCGGCGGCCATTGGAGGGTGAACCAACGGCAAAGGAAGACCTTTCTCTCTGTCTTTCTCTCTCACTGTCCACTCTGCCTGTCAAAAAAAAAAAAAATCTCCAATTTTTTTTTTTACCTAGTATTTGTGAACATCTTCACATTTCTTTAAATACCTTTTGAAAAATGACTTTTGCTGTTTTGTGTATCTGTATGGTTTTCCGTTGTATGAATATATCAGAACTTCTCTAACCTATCCTTTACATTATACCTTTAGGTAGAGTCTAATGTTCTGTGTTGTAAATATAGCCTCAGCCCCTCTTGTGCACATCTGTAGTCCGGAAGCTTCTGAAAATAAATGGAACATTTTTTCATAACTTATCTGACAGTAAAACCTGACTTGACCTGATGTTTATCTCCCTTAAAGTGAATACTCCTGTATTTTACCATAGGAATAATAAATATTTATAAAATGTTAAATATTTTACTATAGTAGTAAGTAAAATTACTGGGCAATATCTCAGACTAGTTATGTAAGTGTACTGTTATTTCCTTTTAATATCCAAAACTGTCTTCAATCTGAAGCACATTTGACTTTAAGCATTTCAGATGAGGGACTTTGAACCTGCCATGCAATGTTGTAGCTAAATGCTGTCCCTCCCCCTGCCTGTGTCTGAGCTCCTGAGTCCTTGCTGTGGGCTAGGGACCATGGAGAACTACATGATTCTCCCTTCAGATCCCCAGAAAGCTCTAGAAGGCATTACTTTGGTTGACCTCATTGTGTTGCTGGGCATCCAAGTGGCGGGCCCGCCCTGTTCCATCGGCCTGTTTACCACTGCTCTGCTCATTCTCTATGCTTGAGGCGAAGTCTTAGTACCCCGTCTTACTATTTCCTTAGTGTGAGTTCCCCAGCAAGCCAAGAACAAGTGTAAGGCTTGTGACCTGTTGCCAAACTGATCTCCATAGGTGCTACACAGGTTTACGCTCCGAGTGCTTATCCAGTTGTTTTCGTTTGTGTTTCTTTTATTGTTAGCGGTAGCGTCTTTATTTCATGTGTTTAACAAGTATTTGAATTTGGGGCATTTGGGTGGATGATCTAATCATATCTCTTGCCTGCATAGCTGAAGTATGTTAGTAATTTTTATCTTGTTACACATATTTCTCGTAGGTCTGTCATTTGCCTTGCATTTTGTTTATAGTGGGACATTATCAGCACACAGATAAATATTTGGAAAGACTGTCTTTGTGATCTGATAAATACCTTCATATTTTCCTCTTGATCTTTTGTGGTTTGATTTTTATACTCAACTAGAATTATTTTAGCATGGTTGGACAAAGGCAAGAAATTACTACTTTGACCACATAACCAATTCTGCTGCTTTTAAATTTTTCAATAGTCCTTTCCTCATTGATTTAAAACACTACTTCAGTAGAGGGCCAGGTTCTTTTATGTTACAACACACAAATTTCTGTTTCTGGTCATTTGAAACGTTATTATTCTGTTGTTACTAAACTTTTTAATTATCAATGCTTTATAATTTTTAAAATTTTAAATGTCAAGTAATAGAAGTTTCCTGCCATTGCCCAATACTGACAGTGCCATCCCAACTTTGTTTCTGTTTCCCCCAGTAAAATAAAAAAAAGAATTAAACCTTTAGTTGTTGACTTCCTAGTGCATCACTGGTAAAGACAATTAATTATAAAATTTAAGAGATGGGTAAGAGTGGGGAGAAACATTATTTTAACTAATTTGGAGGCATGCCTAATAGGAAAGTGAAGCTATTTGTGGTTGCTTTTGTCTTGTTGCCTATTTTCTTATTGAACATTGTTTTAGATGTTCTGTTTTTCTCCATGGGGTCTTATATTTTGGATTTTCTTTTCTCTAGAGGGTTGAACAGTTCAATTCTGCTTTTTATCCTGTAAAAGAAGAAGGAGTCAAGGAGGCAGCCAGCTAAAGCAGGAGGGCTTTCATTGAAGACAGGGCAACGTCGGTGGGAAGGGAGACTTGGGCTCACACAGTCCGCTGGGTGTGAGAAGATCCAGCCCCCCAGGAAGGGAGGGCCGTGGGATGTACAGAGACCCGTGTCCACTGTGCTGACGCGGTCTTGAGCGGGCAGAAGACCCCTGGTGGACAGTGTGTGACCGTGTCAGTTTGCTGTGTCCGGGAGAGGTGCAGGGAGCAGGTGGAGCTGGCCTGGTGGGGTGCCAGGCAGTAAAATTGAGATTTTGTGCCCCGTTTTCCAGGGTTTTTGGAATTAATTCTTTGTGTCCTTGTGACCTAGCAAGTCCTAAACACATTGAGTATCAGCCTTAAAAAGCAGTAGGGAGCCAGTATTTAGCCTAGCTGTTAAGACTGCTGCATCCCACACCAGAGTGCCTGGGTTCAATTCTCTTATCTGCTTCCTGCCTCCAGCTTCCCGCTGAGGCAGGCCCTGGGAAACAACTGGGCTGGCTCGAGTGATGAGGGTCCTGCCTTGCAGATCTGCACTCAGCTTTGCCTCAGGCCAGCCGCAGCCCCAGCCCCAGCCCTAGGCATTTGGGGAGTGAACCAGTGAATGTGAGGTCTCTGTCTCGGTGCTTTTCAAACAAGTAAGAATTTTTAAAAATAAATTAAAAGAATTAGTTTCCCTGTTTCCCACGTATGATGAAACAAGTGGTAGGAAATTACATTTCCCACTTTCTAAACCTGTTTAGGTTTAAAGCGCTTTAGTTTCAGTGCTTGTTAGTAAACCTTTTAGAGCACTGTTGTCCATTTAAAAAATTTGATAAGTAAAAAAATTTTAAATGTTGTTTTCACTCTTGGTGGCATCCCACATTATTTTCAACATTTAGAAAGCCGCAGTTGGTTGAAACGGCCCAAGCTGTGCTGATCCGAAGCCAGGAGCCAGGAGCTTCTTCCGGGTCTCCCACATGGGTGTAGGGGCCCAGGGACTTGGGTCATCTTCCACTGCTTTCTCAGGCCATAGCAGAGAGCTGGATTGGAAGTGGAGCAGCCGGTCTCGAACTGGGGTCCATGTGGGATGCTGGCGCCGCAGGTGGTGGCTTTACCCGCTGTACCACAGCATCGGGCCCATAGAATTCTTTATTATCATTTTAATTCTTTCAGATCTCTGTTGTAGACTTTGATCTATTTTCCTTTTCTTTCTTCTTATATTTTTGATAAAGGAAATTCAGGATAGTACAAAGAGATCCTGGGTACCCATTTTACCATTACATTTTGCATAATTATGATATCTAAATCAGAACTTGACACCAGTACCATCCTATTAACTAGGGTCTAGATCCTACTCACGTTTCACCAGCTTTTACATGCAGTTGTGCGGGGTGTGTGTGTGTGTGTCTGTGTATGTGTAACAGGAGTGGTCATAGTTTTATACAATTTAATCACGTCTGATGCATCGTCTATTGATGGAGGAAGATCTGACAGATCTTTCTGATGGAGAAATTCAGAATTGTTTCTTTGAGGACACGGTGATCTTTCTTGCCTCGTGTTGATGCTTGTGAAACTGTCACCAGGGCGTATTGCAATGTCAGTCCTCTTGCCTGCATTGCACCTGGGGCTCCGGCTGAGACATGGTGAGCCACAGCCAGGATCTTTGTGGCGGTGGTTTTGTAGGACGCTGCCCACCGTGGGCTGTAGTTCTCTGTTCTCCTTGTCCCCACCTTCCAGCTCGCGGCTGCAGCCCCCTTGTTCTTCTCTGCCCCGGAAGAGCTTCTCATATTTACTTCCTGCATAACTGATGGCTTCGTTTCTATAGACCCAGTGTTGTACAGATATTAATTTTGCTTTTTGTGTTTTTAATCTTTGTAAAATTACTTTTCCTCTTCTCGTTCAGTTCTCATTTTCTGTTTCCAGCCCCTTGGCCGGATGCTTGTCTTTCTTACTATTTTGCTGTCTTGCTGATCTTTATAGACCCGACCTGTGTTCAGGAATGCCTCTTGCACACAAGCAGAGAAGCTCCTTGGAATTTATCTCAGCTTCCTGTACACAGGTCTTTCTCCCGAGTTTGGAGCGGTGTTCTCATTTGTCTCGGAATCTTTTTATAGACACCCTGTGGACTCCCCCTGTTTGCTGTCAGCTCAGAGACCCACGCAGGGTGTCAGGTTAACCTGAAAGAGGAACGGCGTCGCATCTATGAAGGAAGCAGACTCAGATGGAAGATTCTGATGTGGGGAAACCCGGGGACGCTCTGTGTGCTGCCCCAGGGGTGGCGGAAGCAGAGGCCAGATGTCTGCCTATGCTCAATGCTTATTACCAACAGTGATGTGATCGGTTAATCATAAAACGTGCAGTTTTGGGAAAACAGGTCTTCATGATGGAAGAGTTTACACGTAGTGAGACAGGAACAACGGGGAGTTTCGGTGCTTACAGGAAAGACGTGTTTGCTTGGAAGCTGCAATTAAGAGAATAGTCACAATGTGGAGGGGTCTTGAGAGGGGCTAATTTTTTTTTTAAGATTTATTTATTTGAAAGGCAGAGTTAGAGAGAGAAGGAGAGACGGGGCGGGGGGTGTCTTCCATCTACTGGTTCTCTCCCCAGGTGGCCGCAACAGCCAGCGCTGCACCTTTGCCATTGACGTCACTCGGCTGATCACCTTTGCAGTCTGGCCAAGCATGCCTTCAGCAGAATTCAGGCCACACGGTGGCCCCCAGCATGAGGGGATAGCAAGGGAAGCTCTGTGGTGGTCACTGCGTCGCTCATTTCTGTCGCATCTGTTCCTGTCTGGATCTGGGGATCTCCTAGCCTGGTGCATCTTTCTCTGGTCTGACACCACAGCTGTGACTCACTGTGACAGCATCAGGTGCTGCTGGGCCAGCACACCAGAGGTGTCTACCTGCCCGGCCCACCGGCCCCTCCAGACCCTGCCCTTTGGAACAGAGCTGCCAGGGCCCTGCTTCTCAAGGCCCCCGCTGATTCTTAGTTGTGGGGGAGTGCTGTTTGGCTTACGGGACTTCTCTTCACCCTAGGTCCATCTGCTGAAGTCCCTTGGTGTTGCTGGCAGGTCGATGGCACCTTCTGTTGCTTCCATTATTGGCACAACCCCCCGTTCCCTCCGGCTGCCATCTTTATACTCTCTGGGTCACTTCAATGAGCTGTGGAAACAGGTTTAGATGCCCTCTTGTGCAAAAGTCTCTTAAGTGTTTTCTGCTGAGATGTTCACAGTCTATGCAGTGCAGGCAGAGCACAAGCAGGGGTAGAGGAATAGTTTATTTTATTGATGAGGCATTTGGGTCTCCTTGCAACCAGCATTCTCAGATCTCATGAAATCCAGGTAATTCAGGTGGCCAGCTGGCAGGGAGCATCACATTTGAAAAATCAGTTGGCTCAGAGAAAACCAATTTTAAAACCTGGGTCCTGGCACCACTGCCCTGCCTCTCGGGAAGCTGCGTGTGAGTGGTCCAGCTCCTGAGCTGCATTCTCGTCTTTCTTACCTGAGAGGCTTAATTCTCTGCATTAAAAATAAATGTATACACAGTTGCAGAGTTCATGGGTTTCTGGTGAGCCCGGGGAGCCCCTCAAGGCACCTGCAGCACAGGCCTGCGGGTCCATTTTACAGGTGTTGTTTGCCAGACAGCTTAGGTCACCTGCAGGGGAAGGAAAGAGAGAAATTTGAGCAGCTGGACGTCCACGGAGGGAGGAGTCCACAGGGAATGGAATTGCAGCCTGCACAAGGCGAGAGAGGGGGAGGCGTGGTTCTCCTCCCTGCAGCGCCCACTTGATGTGCCAGTCGGCACCGTCTTTCTGGGAGAGGAAGAGGTCTGCAGTGAACTCTTGCGGTGCACATGACGCCCTGAGGATGAATGGCTGGCCCTGGGCCACGGCCCGGTGAGCGCCTTGGGATCAGTGGCAGCTCCTGCGTTGTGTGGTGGGGCCCATTGAGCAAGGTGCACCTGCAGCTTGGTCCTTTTGCATTCTCACCAGTGCTCTGGGCCCACGCTGGCTCTGGACGAAGTCTTGGCAATAAATTTTGATGGAAATCAACTCTGGGGCTTGGTTTTCATCAGGAATTATTTGGCTAATGGCTATGGACAGTCCCCAGCAGTTCCCATCAAAATCAGACAAGTATAAGAAGAAATAAAAGAAATCCAAACCGGGTGGGATTCAAGGTAGTGCCTGTGGAGTCTGCCAGAAGAGAGCTTGTTGAGCAATCCCCAGACCCATACAGCAGTAATGTTTGGAAGAGTTGACAGTTTTCAGGGTTTCTTTATTGTGAAGATCTTTCTTTTAAAAATTTATTTATTTGATGTCCAGCTCTCTGCTGTGGCCCAGGAAGGCAGTGGAGGATGGCCCAAGTGCTTGGGCCCTGCACCTGCATGGGAGACCAGGAGAAGCACCTGGCTCCTGCCTTTGGATCAGCACAGTGCGCTGCAGCGGCCATTGCAGGGTGAACCAATGGAAAAGGAAGACCTTTCTCTCTGTCTCTCTCTCTCTCACTGTCCACTCTGCCTGTCAAAAAAAAAAAAAAAAAGTTATTTATTTGAAAGGCAGAGTAAGAGAAGAGAGAGAGAGAGAGATTGCTTTCCATCTACTGATTCACCCTCTAAATGGCCTCAACTGCCGGGAGTTTGGATCAAGCTGAAGCCAGGAGCCAGGGCCTCCATGGGGTTCCTCCCACATGTGTGGCAGGGACTCAAGTACTTGAACCATCATCCACTGCATCTCAGGCACATTAGCAAGGAGCCGCATCAGAAGTAGAGTAGCCAAGACTCAAACCAGCGTTTGATATGGGATGCCAGAGTTGCAAGTGGTGGCTTAACCCACTGGGCCATAGCACCGGCCATTATTGTAAAGATCTTAGGAGTGTTTACTCACACTCGTTTTCACTGGGCTTTAACTTCCTGTATGGGTTTTCTTTCTTATGTGTCTACGTTCAATCTTCTGGATGTGTTGGTGCCCATGTTAGGGCCTGGGAAACACAGGAATTGCTGCCTCTGAGACAGTTGTCCACTGAACAAGCTCAAAATGTGGCTTTAAACTCTTGGCTGCAGGCCGTGCGGGCCGAGGGCGGCTGTGGAGCAGTGGCGGAGGCGCTGTGAGTGCACGTGGTGGGCAGCACAGCCATACCAGAGCCACGCCGCGCGCGCCGGGATTGTTCCCATGACAGAGCCTTCGGTGACTCGGAGCCCTCCCAGGTTTCCTCCGTCAGTGTCTCACGGCGACTGCTGAGGGCTTCCTGGCACCCCAGCACTGGGACAGATAGCTTCTGTTTCTCCCCATCTTTGGATTTCATCTGTAAGAATTCAGTGTCTGTCACTCAGATAGGAAGGGTCTTGTCCGCCTGTCCGTCTGCCTGTCTGTCTGTCTGTCATGCCCTCACAGTTCTGTTATCACACCAAGCACAGCTCACGGTGAGCAGCACTTAACTTCATGCAGCGCCAGCCGCGGACTCTCCTGCTGGTCTGCTGAGCGTCTTGGATGCCGTGGGCTGTTTGCCTGCCTCTGCAAGCCTTTGTTTTTAGCCCTTGCTTTCCCAGCCTCAGGTTGTTCTCATGGTTCAAGAACAACACAGCCTCGTTCCATCCAAAGCACACAGACTCTTTGCAGCCTTCCTGCTTGAGTTCATTTTCAAACACAGCCTGCTTTGTCTGATTACAGAGTACAAATGACGACTGCTTCGAGGGCCCTGCCACCTTGGCACTCCAGGTAGAGGGCTAGACCCCTGATAGGAACAATTGAAGGAAAAATAATGAGACCTCCAGAATAACGGAAGAGATCTTTTTAATTTTTTTTTTTTAAGTTTTAAAAGAATTTAAAGAATAGCTTAAAACAAAAAAGAACTTGGGGGCAAATGAGTGCCTGCAAATGAAAACAGGGCTGAGCAGATTCCCGGCGTGAGAGCGGGAGCCGAGGTTGCCTTGGCAACGCGCTCCAAGTGTTTGACTCTCTGCGTCGTCTTGCCAGCCCTCGCGGAGGTGAAGCAGTTTGTCTGGCAGATCTCTGGCTCTCGGGTCCTTGTGCTCAGAGTCAGAGAATTAACTCTGCTCCGCCACGGCCCTGGGCTTGGGACCGGCAGTTGGGAGGGCCAAGGCAGGGCCTCCGTTTGAGCTTGGCTGATTTGGCAGCCGACCTTGTTCACGGAGGGTCAGCGTTCAGACTGCTGCCCAGCCTCTTGAGGTTGGTGTTGAGACGGCACCCACGCAGTGGGTCTCCTGTGGGGCTGTGTCAGCTCAGTGCTTACAGCCTAAAGCATGGGAGGCCTCAGCCAGGATTGAGCCCTTGGACTTGGGAAGGCAGTGTCCTGGGCTGCTCGGGGATGTTGCTCTTCAGAGAAGTCATTTGTTTGCTCCCAGGTCCCAGCTGGGAGGCCACCTCGGGCTGATGGTGTAGAATTCCTTCATTGCAGGCTTGTTAATGCTTTCAGGAGCCGGAATCCTGGTGCATCTGGGAAGCCCGGATCTTGGTGACGGGGTCTTGCTGTTAACCCATGGTGGGCAAGATCTTTTGCCCCTCTGAGCCACAGAGAATGCTTCCAAAGAAGTGCTTTTTGTTACTGGGAGAGATTAGCTCATTCCTTAAAGTCCTTAGAAAATAAGAGTACTGTGTACATCTGCCGGGTACGGCCTTCGATAGAGTGGGTGACTGTGTTGTATGGATACAGTGAGCTCTAAATGTGTTGGGAAGCAGTATCAAAAAGGTCATGAAGATGAAGTGTTGTCCTGTGAGAATGACAAGGATTATTTGTGTGTCTGTTTACACCAGTGGTTCTCAAGTTCTGGCATCAGAATCACCAGGAGAACTTGTTAAAGCACAGATCCCTGGGCCCTCCCCCCAGTTTCTGTTTCAGTAAGTCTGCACTTCTGTTTTTCTATTCAGAAACAAGAATCTCAGGAATGATCTTGTTCCCAGACCTTATTAGGTAGGAGTCAGAATGCAGGCCCCTCACCAGTTCTCTCTGACAAGAGATAGAGTGTACATGAATAATAGCAATAGCATTTGTAAAAACAGGAGATGTTCTGGCAAATGCAAGCATTCTTTTTATAACTTCTGCTGAAATATTAGACATATGTGGGCTAGAGCATAGAACATGTCTGTATAGCTTTCTATATTAGTTTAGGGTATAACAGCTGCTAGATTAAGAAATACAGTACCACCCGTGCCCAGAAGTGCAGTGTGTGCCCTCTTTCAGTTATTTTTTTTTTTTTTTAAGATTTATTTACTTATTTGAAAGGCAGTTACAGAGAGAGAGAGAGAGAATCTTCTGTCCTCTGGCTCAGTCCCCCAAATGGCTGCAATGGCTGGAGCTGGGCCAGACTGAAGGCAGGAGCCAGGAATTTCATCCCGGTCTCCATCCAGGTCTCCCACATGGCTGGCAGGGGTCCATGTACTTGGGCCATCTTCCATTGCCTCCCCAGACACATTAGCAGGGAGCTGGATGGGAAGTGGAGCATTCAGGACTCAAATCAGTGCTCTGATAAAGAACGCTGGCATTTCCGGCAGCGGCTTAACCCAGCACGCCACAATGCTGAGTTCCCTCTTTCTGTTATAACTCCATCTCTCCTCACCTCACATACCCAGTATTCTCACATTTATGATCATCATTTCTTTGTTTTCTTTTTAATTAAAATTGTTATTTGGGAGATGGACAAACGGAAAGAGGTTGTATCTACCAGTTCACTCTCCAAATACTGTAAAGGCCTGGGCTAGGCCAGGCTGGAGTTAGGAGCTGGAAACTCCACCCAGGTTTCCCACGTGTGAGGCAGGGACCCGCCTACTTGAGCCATCGCCACTACTTCCCAGGGTCTGCTTTCCCAGGAAGCTGGACCCAGGAATAGGACCCAGGTATTCCAGTGTGGGATGTGGGATTCTTAACTGGTGTCATAACCATTAAGCTGAAGTCCAGGCTCCCTTGTTTTTAATGTAGTTTTACTGTTGAAAATTTTTTCCTAAATAATGTTTTAATTTGTGTTAACATACAAATAACATAACCTTTACCACCTTAACCCATTTTTAAGTGACCAGTTTGATGGTAGTGAGTACATGTATGTTGTTTTGTAACAATCACCACCCATCCATTTCCAGAACTCTGTGTTCCTATTTTTTTTTTAATGTTTAATAAATGGAATCATGTAGTCTGTGTTTTTTGTTGTCTAGTTAACGCAACATTTTTTTCCTCCAACTTTTTATTAGAAATAGCAGTTTTTTTCAAGCGTTCAGAAAGATTGACAGGAGAGTACAATAGCATTCCTCTGTGTGCTGGCCACCCGAGTTCAACAATCATTGCCATGTCTGCTTTGTCTCCTTATTTATGCAGGCATACCTCAGAGGCATGGTTCCCAGCCACCGCAGTAAAGCAGGTTGCATGCATGTCTTTTCATTTTCCAGTGCGCATAAATGTTTACACTATACAGAGATCACCATGACAGATAGAATAATTATAATGAAAAAGTTTGATATATTACAGGAATTACCAAAATGTAACACAGATGATGTGAAATAAGTACATGCAGTTGAGAAAATGATGCCAACAGATTCGGCCAACACAGGGTTACCACAAATTTTTGCTTCATAAAAAAATTGCAGTGTCTGCAAAACATGGCAAAGTATAATAAAATGAGGTATGCCTGTATATATCATAAGTACAAGTGTTTCTTTGTGCCCCTGAATAATTTGAGTATGACTAGCAGAGCATGGCACTTTATCCCTAAGTATTTCAGCATTCTGGTCTGAAGAATTAGGACATTGTCCTGCAAAACCCAAGATCATTTCAAAAACTCAGAAAAATTGACAGTAATTTTATAACATTACCTATTGGTCCATCTGTGAATTTCCCCTTAGTCCCCAGATGATCTTTCTGTGGCTGTTTTTAATCGAGGCAAATTTCCTGTATTGCTCTTCTGTTGCTACAATAACAATTGCCACAAATTCATCATCTTGAAATAACATCAATTTATTATCTCATAGGTTTTGTGGGTCAGAAAGTTTGGGGGGGGCACCTTTCTGACATCCTGTGCTAAGATCTCACAAGGCCGTTGTTGGGAGTTGGTAGAGTTTAGAAGCATGGGTACAAAAACCCTGAATGAGTTGCTAGCAAACTGAATTTGGCAGTATATTGAAAGAATTACCCAGATGCCTACATGTGGCACAGGGGTTTAAGCTGCCAGCTGCAGTGCCAGCATCCTGTATGAGTACCAGTTCAAGTCTCAGCTGCTCTGCTTCAATCCAGCTCCCTGCTAATGCGCTTGGGAAAGCAACAGAAGATGACCCAACTGGTTGGGCCCCTGCTATCCACATGGGAGACCCAGATGGAGTTCCTGACTCCTGGCTATGGCCTGGCTTAGCCATGGTTGTTGTGGCCATTTGGGGAGTGAACCAGCAGATGGAAGGTCGGTCTATCTCTCTCTCTCTGTGTTTTAGTCTCTGTATTATCTCCATCTCTCTCTGTAACTCTGCCTTTCAAACAGATAAATCTTAAAAAAAATTACACAATGTAACCAAGTGGGATTTATTCATGGAGTACAACATATATTCAACATATGAAAGTCAATCACTGTAATATACACTGTTTAACAGACTACACGATCTTCTCAATTGATGCAGAAAATGTGTTTGACAAAAATAATACCTTCTGTGATGAAAACACTCAACAGGATAGGGATAGAAGGAGACTGCTGGGGGCTGGCACCGTGACTCATTTGGTTAATCCTCTGCCTGCAGTGCCGGCATCCCATGTGGGCTAGTCCCAATTGCTTCTCTTCCAGTCCAGCTCTCTGCTGTGGCCCGGGAGAGCAGTGGAAAATGGTCCAAGTGCTTGGGCCCTGCACCCCATGGGAGACCAGGAGGAAGCACCTGGCCCCTGGCTTTGGACCGGCGTAGCTTTGGCTGTAGCGGCCATTTGTGGGGTGAACCAATGGAAGGAAGACCTTTCTCTCTGTTGCTCTCTCTCACTAACTCTGCCTATCAAAAGAAAGGAAAGGAAAGGAGAGGAAAGGGGAAGGTTGGGGAGGGGAAAGTAGGGGAGAGGAGGAATTGGAACCCTTGTGCACTGGCACATCTACTGTATATGCCATGGAATTGAAAGCAGGGTATCAAGATACCTGTCCACTCATGTTCATAGTGGCATTATTCACAGTAGCCAAAAGGTAGAAGCAACCCATGTGTCCATCGACAGGTGCATAGATAAAACAAAAAGGGGTATACATACAGTGAGATGCATTCATTCGCAAAAAGGAAAATTTGACGAGTGCTACAACATGATTCAACTTTAAAGACAGTATTCCAAGTGAAATAAGCCAATCACAAGAAGTGAGTATTATCCAAGTTGACTCGCACAAGGAACCTAGTGTAGTGAAAAACCGTACAGATAGGAAATAGAATGTTGGTTGCTGAAAGGCAGGGAAAGGGAAGGGTGGAAAAGTTAATGTTTAATGGAGAGTTTCAGTTTTGCAAGATGAAAAACAGTTAAGATGGTACCATCTTAGTATTTTACCACATTGAATAAATAGGGAAGAAAAGCCGTGGTAAGATTTCAAAGCACGGCGGCCAGCAGCTAACCAGACGCTGGCTGCACACGCCTCAGCCAGGCTCCTGTCTCTCTCATCCTGCTGTCGTCCTTCCCTTGCCTGCTTGACTGTTTACTTTCTCTCTTCTCCTGCAGGGGTGCAGAACCTTTTTTTCTGCCAAGGGCCATTTGAATATTTATAAAATCATTCACAGGCCCTACAGTTATCAACTTAGGGGCCTGGTGGGTTAAGCCACAGCCTGCAGTGCTGGCATCAAGTCCTGGCTGCTCCACTTCTGATCCAACTCCCTGCTCATGTGCCTGGGAAAGCAGTAGAAGATGGCCCAAGTGCTCGAGCCCCTGTACCCACAAGGGAGACCAGGAAGAAGCTCCTGGTCCCTGGCTTTGGCCTGGCCTAGCCAAGGCCATCTGGAGAGTGAACCAGAGGATGAGAGATTCTCTCTCTCTCTCCTCCTCCTCCTCCTCCTCCTCTCTTGGTGTAATTCTGACTTTCAAATAAATAAATCATTTTTTTAAAAAGAGTATCAACTTGGGCCGGCGCCGCGGCTCACTAGGCTAATCCTCCGCCTAGTGGCGCCGGCACACCAGGTTCTAGTCCCGGTTGGGGCGCTGGATTCTGTCCCGGTTGCCCCCTTCCAGGCCAGCTCTCTGCTGTGGCCCAGGAAGGCAGTGGAGGATGGCCCAAGTGCTTGGGCCCTGCACCCCATGGGAGACCAGGAAAAGCACCTGGCTCCTGGCTCCTGCCATCGGATCAGCGCGGTGCGCCGGCCGCAGCGCGCCGGCCGCGGCGGCCATTGGAGGGTGAACCAACGGCAAAGGAAGACCTTTCTCTCTGTCTCTCTCTCTCACTGTCTACTCTGCCTGTCAAAAAAAAAAAAAAAAAAGAGTATCAACTTAAAAATTGGCCTTTTATAGGTTCATTGAGTTTTGGGTCCCACCTGTGGTTGCCATGGCAGGGCCAGACCACATGATTCTGTGGGCCAGACCTTCCTCATCCCTGTGACCAAGAGTCATTTACTTATTTTGAATTTTTCTGACCATTTTTTGCGGTATTGTTATTTTGTAGTTTTTAGCTTATACATCTTGTGTGTTTTGTTAGATTTACACCTAAGTATTTCATTTTTTTTTTGGCAATTGTAAATAGTATATTGTTTTCAAGTTTTATTTACTTGAAATTCATAGACACAGAATTCTCTGCTGCTTCCCTCCCCACATGTCTCCCATAGCTGGGGTAGGCCAGGCCAAAACAAGGAGCCCAGGACTCCATCTGGGTCCCCCACTTGGGTGGCAGGGACCCAAGCACTTGAGCCATCCCCTGCTGCCTGTCAGGGTGCACACGGCAGGGAGCTGGATCAGAGCAGAGCAGGGACTGGAGCTCAGGTCCTCTGCCGGTGGGTGTGGCTGTCGCACATGGCATCTTACCTGCTGCACCACAGTGCCTGCCCCCATATTTTATTAAGTTGTGTTTAGTAAGTTCACTGCTAGTATATTGAAATACAGTGGATTTTTGTGTGCTTTTGACCTTGTAGAACTCAAAGTTGTAGGTGTGTGTGTATTTTCTCTATAGACCGTCATATCATTTGCAAAGAGGGACAGTTTTATTCCTCCCTTCCTGCTCTGCAGGCCTTTTCTTTTCTTTTCTCACTTGGTTGCGCTGCATGGTACTTCCGGTGCTGTGTGGGCAGCAGTGGTGCGAGTGGTCCTCCTTGCCTTGTTCTCAGTCTTAGGAGGAAGGCATTCCATCTTTCACCATTCTCAGATACTTCAGCTGTAGGGTGTTTGTAGATCTTTATCAAGTTCAGTTGTTCGTTGTATGTCTGGGTTTCTGACAGTTTTTATCATGAATAGATGTTGGCTTTTGTCACATGCTCTTTCTGTACCAAATGCTATGATCCCGTGATTTTCCTTTTCTTTAGCCCGCTAATGGGTTGCATTGATTGACTTTTGAACAGTGAACTGGACGTGCACCCTTGGAATATGCCTCATTTGGTCGTGGCGTGTAGTTTTTTCTTTATTTTGCATAATGCTGTGTGTTAACATAGTTGTGTGCTACATAACCGCATGTTGGTCAAGGATGGGCCAGTTATACAACGGTGGTCCCAGAAGCTCGTATCACCCAGTGACATCATAGCCCCCTTAGTTTGTGTAAACATTCTGTTTGCACAGTCATGAGCTTGCCTAACCATGCCTCTCTCAGAAGGTAGCTGGCCTTGTCTTTAAGCGATACATGACTGAAGTTAAGCATTTTTGCAAGGAATATTGGTTTGTAGTTTTTTATTTTCATAATGTCTTTTTCCAGTTATGGTATCAGGTGCACTAGCTTCAGAATGAGTGATTGGGATTCCCTCTGTCTGTTTCCTGGAAGAGATTCTATAGAGTGGGCACTGGTTCCTTAAGCATTTGATAGACTTCTCTAGCAAAGCCATCTGCGCTGAGAGTTTATTTTTCTCAGTAAGTTTTAAATTTTGACTTCAGTTTTCTAAATAGTTGATGAGTTATTCAGATTTCCATTGCGCATTGGGTGAGTTGTGGCAGCCTGTGAGTTTGGAGGAATTGATCCATTTCAACGAGGTTGCCAGATTCGCTCGTGTAGAGTTGTTCGTCATCTCTCTTGTCCTGTTGATGTCTGCACGGACTGCGGTGGTGTCCCTGTTTTGTTCCTGTTAGTGCTTTGTTTCTTCCTTTTTTTTTTCTTTTTTCCTTTTTTTTTTTTTTAAAGATTTATTTATTTGAAAGTCGGAGTTACACAGAAAGAGAAGAGGCAGAGAGAAAGAGAGACAGAGAGGTCTTTCATCTGCTGGTTCACTCCCCAGATGTCTGCAACGACTTGAGCTGCACTGATCTGAAGCCAGGAGCCAGGAGCTTCCTCTGGGTCTCTCACGTGGGTGCAGGGGCCCAAGGACTTGGGCCATCTTCTACTGCTTTCCCAGGCCATAGCAGAGAGCCGGATTGGAAGAGGAGTAGCTGGAGCTAGAACTAGCACCCATATAGGATGCCGGTGCTTCAGGCCAGGGCGTTAACCCGCTGCACCACAGCTCCAGCCCCAACCAGGTGTTTTTTTTTTTTTTTTTCCTATCTTACTGATCTTTTCAAAGAACGTAATTTTTTTTAAAATTTTTGTTTTTGATAGGCAGAGTGGACAGTGAGAGAGCTGTTGGTTCACCCTCCAATGGCCACTGTGGCCGGCGTACTGCGCTGATCTGAAGCCAGGAGCCAGGTGCTTCTCCTGGTCTCCCATGGGGTGCAGGGCCCAAGCACTTGGGCCATCCTCCACTGCACTTCTGGGCCAGAGCAGAGAGCTGGACTGGAAGAGGGGCAACCGGGAAAGAATTCGGTGCCCCAACTGGGACTAGAACCTGGGGTGCCGGCGCCGCAGGTGGAGGATTAGCCTAGTGAGCTGCAGCGCTGGCCAGAACTTAATATTGTTTCATTGCTTTTTCTCTTTTGTCAACTTCATTGCTGTATATTTTCATTTTTTTAACTTGTTAGTGTGAATCTATTTTGTCCTTATTTTTGTAGTTCCTTTTTTTTTTTTGAAGATTTATTTATTTATTTGAAAGGCAGAGTTATAGAGAAGGCGAGGCAGAGAGAAAGAGGATCTTCCATCCACTGGCTCATTCCCCAAATGGCTGCAATGGCCAGGGCTGGGCAAGGCTGATGTGAGGAACTAGGAGCTTCTTCCAGGTCTCCTGTGTGGGTATAGGGGCCCAAGGACTTGGGCCATCTTCTCTTGCTTTCCCAGGCACACTTAGCAGGGAGCTGTATCAGAAGTGGGGCAGCCGGGACTCCAGCCGGTACCACAGGTGGCAGCTTTTACCTGCTATGTCACAGCGCTGGCCCCCCTCGTGTCCTGTCTTGTGTAAAAAGTCTCTGCCCCTACGCTGGTACGGGATATGGGATGCTGGCTCTGCAGGTGGCAGCTTTACCTGCCGTCCCACAGCTCTGGCCCCTGATTTTGTAGTTCCCTGGGGTGAGTGCCTAGATTGCAGATTTAACACTTTTCCTGTTTTCTGACATAAGCACTGCTTTAGCTGATTTCCCCAAAATTTGGTGTTGTATTTTAATTTTCACTCAGTTAAATGTCTTTTTTATTTTTCCTCAAACGTCCCCTTTGACTTACAGATTATTTAAAAGTGTGTTTGCTTCTCAGCTATTTGGAGGTTGTCTCCTCCGCTGTGTGTCCTTGGTTTCTTGCCTGACTCCACTGTGGTCAGGGCACACACTCTGCATGATTTCAACTGCTGAGGTTTCGCGGCTCAGGACGTGCTGTGTCTCGGCGCCTGGCTTCAGAACAATGTTGTGTTCTGCTGTTGTTCCAGAAATGTCAGATTGAGCTGGGTGACAGTGAGTTCATCTGTTTCTTACCTGGTTGGTCTATTAATTGTTGAGAGAGAACTGTTGTGGATTTGTTCATTTTTCCTTTTGGTTTGATCAGTTCTTGCTTCACATAGTTTTCAGTTTAGTGCATGCACATTTAGGATGACACATGTATGGTATTCATGGTTTTTAATTATACTTTTTAGAAAAATAGGGAAAAAATACCTCTACTCTACTTCCCAGAAACAGGAGATGTTTTAAAGATATAAAAGATAGTTTTAAAAATGCCCTCTGCCAGCTGTACGATTGTGATAAGTGCCTCCCATCCCCAATGCTCCCCTTAAAAGTCACCGGGCTAGCAGAGTGATTTTCCGTACCTTGTCTGTATTACGACTCTGTTTCTTGTTCTGGTCACATATGGGATCTTTCAAGCCGTGGCAGGCTTCTATTACTCATTGCTCCTGGAGCTTGCAGACAGCAGAATGGCTTATTTTGGGCACTGCTGTCAGTGTTTGCATCCATGGAACTGATACTTCCTCTTCCTTGGGATCCATGCCCATGTCTAACAAGTAGCCTTCGTGTGATTCAGGAAACCTAGACAGCTGATGTTGTAGAAACATTTTTTTTTCCAGATGATTCTTTCCTGTTGATCCTGAAATTTTCAAGGATGTTGCAGATAAAATGGATGCTTTTTTCTTTCCAGAAAAGTGGAACAATTGCAGAGAGCCCATTTGGCTCGGGTGGCTGAAATGCTGGCATCTGCCCAACTGGATGATAACAAATTGCAACTCAAACCAATTAATCTCATCTGTAGTTTAATGGAGGTTTTTTCTGTTCCCAGCTGTCTAGTTAGAAAAGCTGTATGTATTGTTAGTCTGCCTTGATGAAATTCTTGTCATTTGACAAAGAACAATTAGCAAGAAATTAAGCAAATCATTGCTTCTTGCCTTATCACGGATAGTTCATGGAGTCTGCTGTCGTTTGTAATGGGACAGCTTTCAGTGTACCATAAAAGTGACAGTGCCCAGAAAACACTGGTCAGGGGAATAGCGAGAGCCATTTTCAGTTCCGGAGTACAGTGCAAATTGGCTTGAAAAATGCAGAGACCCTGATTGTCCTGTCATTAATACTCCTTCTCCAAATTGGTTTCAGAAGCACACGGAACATGTTACTTAAGAATTTAACTGGTAACCCTAGGTGTGAAAAACAATTTTTTCTAAAGATTATTTATTTGACAGAGTTACAGACAGAAACAGGGAGAGATCTTCTATCCACTGGTTCACTCCCCAGACATCTATAACGACCACGGCTGAGTGAGGCTGAAGCATGGAGCCGTGAGCTTTTTCCCGGTACAGGGGCCAAAGCACTTGGGCCACCCTCCGCTGCTTTCCCAGGCACACTAGCAGGGAGCTGGATCGGAAGAGAAGCAGTTGAGACTCGAACCAGTGCCCATTTGGGATGCCAGTGCTACAGGCAATGACTTTACCTGCTACACCACAGCGCTGGACCCTGAAAAACAAATTTTATTTTGAAAGTCATAGTTACAGAGACAGAGAGAGGGAGAGAGAGAGACTGACTCCATCTGCTGGTTCACTCCCCAGATGGCCACACAGCCAGCACTGGGCCAGGCCAAAGCCAGGAGCTAGGAGCTTCATCTGGGTCACTCACATGGGTGCAGGAGCCCAAACACTTAGGCCATCTTCCTCTGCATTTCCCAAGCCGTTAGCAGGGAACTAGATTGGAAGTGGAGCAGCCAGGACATGAACCAGCGCCTGTATGGGATACTGGTGTTGCACGTGGCGGCTTTACTCTCCACGCCACAGCACTGGCTCCAAAACACAAACTTCTAAGAATAACATGCGTGCGCTGTACAACTACAGCGGCTAACGTTTGTCATGCTCGGCTTTCTTTAGATGCTCATTGTCAGTCTCAGTCCTAAGTCAAGGAACATAATTGCATGAAAATGAATTCTTAGCTAAATGTTAGGTTCAAGACGCATTCAATACCCTGGTATTAACACCCGTTCCTTCAATTCTGCAGAAAGAACAGGGAGGGTATAGGAGGTCGAGGTCAACTTTGGCAGAGATGCGGTTTGACAGGTGGTTGATGGAGGAGAATGAGAGGGCGGGGCGGAGGGGCGGCAGTCAGCGAGGCAGAGGAAGCCTGCGCAGGGAGCGTCGTGGGCAGGAGGAAGGAGGAAGAGGTGGCCGTGAGGGTCGGGCTGGGCCCCTCCCAGTGAGAAGGAACGAGGCAGAAGCAGGAGAGCTGTGAGGGGTGGGTCCGGGGCTGGAGTGTTAGCAGGGTCCAGGTGGGCTGCCCGTCCGTCTTTCCCTTCAAGACTGAAGGGAAGCAATGAGAGAGGGATGGACATTCTGAGGAACTTCGCTGAGGATTTCTGAGACTGTGACAGATGTACCAGAGGTGGCTGTCATCTTTCTGTAACGAGGGAAGGTCGCGTTTACCTGCCTGGTCTCAGGCTGGAACGTGGGTGGTCTCATGAAGTGATTCAGTGGGTGACAGGGCGTGCAGAGCCTGGAGCTGGGGGGCCTCTCTGTCCCTCTAGCCCGCCAGCGAGTCTCAGGACAGGGCCTGAGTAGCAGACCCTTGGTCAGCGTTCTCCCTGGAGGGTTTGGGGGAGCTACCTAGGGTGCTGAGCCCATGTGACACCGGCATTGAGAAGCGGCTCCTTGGGTGCAGGTCCCGAAAAGCCCTCTCCTGTCCGCGGTGTCGTGGGAGCTGCTTTTGCAGGGAAGCATGGTCCTTCCTCACTGGCCTGCACTCCGGCTTCTGAGATCACCATGCAGTAGGAACTGGGGTGGCGTTTCCCATGTTGACAGCCTTCTGTGTGGAAAGCCAGACTGTGATTCTAAGGACAATGACACTGTATTGGAAAGCCGTTACATTTAAGAAAAGTGCCAAGGCCCCTGTCTCAAGGCTTCCATTGCTTTTCTAAATATAGTGCTCTTTGACCACGTGCATTGATACATTATTGCTTTGATGGAGCTTTATTGAGTAGCTCTGTATGCCCATACTGGGCTGATGGTGTTGGAAAGATAGACCCCCAAGGCCGGCACTGTGGCACAGTGGATTTAAGCCCTGGCCTGCAGCGCCGGTATCCCGTGTGGGCGACAATTCAAGTCCTGGCTGCTTTACTTCCAATCTAGCTCCCTGCTAATGACCTGGGGAAGCAGTAGAGGATGACCCAAGCCCTTGGGCCTTTCCACCCATGTGGGAGACCTGGAAGAAGCTCCTGGCTCTTGGCTTTGGATCGGCCCAACTCCGACCATTGTAGCCATTTGAGGAGTGAACTAGCAGATAGAAGGCCTCTCTCTCTCTCTCTCTGTAACTTTCTCTTTCAAATAAATCTTAATAATAATAATAATGTGTGTGACCCTGCAATTCTTCCACAGTTCAGCAAACAAGTGCTAGCTTCACTCACCAAAAATTACGGAAGGAAAACACAGTTTTTTTAAACAGTCCATCTTTTAATGGCCGAAACTGATGTGTCCATGGTGCTCTTCTTGCTGTGGGATTTCTGAAATCACACCCATTTCTGACTTAGTGTGAGATGCTCACAAGCACCCTTCCTGTTATTCTGTTAGCATTGAAATCTATTTATTTGGGATCTATACAACAGTGTGGTTCCACTGTATTTCATTTGCAAAAGCGGGGAACAGCCATCTCCACCTTTTGCAAATAATTGATACTCCATATTGGATTCTCAAAGACTTCGATATGGCGAACCTATCAAACCTAGAAGCCCTATTCCATCCTCTCATGACTGTGGCCTGAGCTCCCCAGCCCCTTCCGCCTCTCGTTAGATGAACCTTAGCACCCTTTCAGTGATTTAGCATTCAGCATTTCTGGAGTATGTGTCGTTGAGACCATCTGAGCTCATGGCTGATGCAGTAACCAGTTTCATGCTGTGTCATCACACTCACTACTTACACTGCCATGGTGAACATGTGGAGGAAGAACAGTCTCTGTGTGTCTGGGAAGCATATACACTTGTACATTTTTTATACTCTGATTCTGTAACATTTCTTGAGTTTTGTTTTTGTTTTACAGAAAAAAAAAAAAAAAACAACAGTGATAAAGCAATCAGAAGACCAAGAGGTTTACTCTTGACGTCAGGGTCATCTGACGTTTCCTGGCCAATAGACCTATATGGCCAAATTAATTTACAGGAGTAATAATTTTTCAAAAGCCAATTTTTTTTTCTGTATGAAACTGCCAGTATCATGAATAGAAAGGGAGAACCATAAAGGAGAAAGAACGTGACGTTCATTTGTGTTTGTGTTAACCTAAAGAAGCAGTGTGGAGACAGACGCCATCAGCTGAACCTAGGGACTTGGTGGCGCTGCTTCGGAGGCATCCATACTTGCATCTTGCATTCTTCATGTGTAATCATATTGCCAAAGACAAACTATTTCATCATTTATTGTAAATAACACTTTCCCCCAGACCTACCATAAAGTTTCTGTGATGTATTGTCTTCCAGTTGCAATAAAAATTACTGAGTTGCATCAATTGAAGAGAAGCAAAAAAAAAAAAAAAAAAAAGACCCTCTCCTTGCAGCAGTTGCAGCATCTCGACTTCCAGATTGGGGAGGGGTGAGGAGGCCATGCGAGGAGAGTTGTTTGTCTCCAGTTAGCCTGGGTCCACGGCAGAGCCTGCGCTCAGACCCCCATCTCCAGCCCACCCTCAGCTCTTCCACTGATTGCCCTCCACCTGCGCCCTTGAGCTGCTAGCCCATTTGGGAAGGGCCACAAAGTTCCAGGGTGTGAATGATAGGGTCAAGGGACCGGAGTTAGATCCGAAGTGAGGGATAGACTCAGCTCAGTAGGACAGAGGCGTGGAACACCAGGTCTCCCTGTCCCTCTTTGTGGCCTGGATGATGGCCTGAATCTCCCCCCACACTGCGGGGAAGGGAGCTGCTGATTCGTGGATACCTCTGGTGCTCCTGGCAATGCTACCCTCCTCTCAGTTATGTGCTAATAAGCATCTGCCAAGAACATTACGTCCAGGGTCTCATTCAATCCTCATATCCACACAGAATTTGGTCCAATTATCGACCCCTTTTACTAATGAACCAGTTATCCATTGCTGCATAATGAAATGTCTCCAAACGTAGCAGCTTAAAACACTGAGCGTCCATTTCTTACAGTCTCTGTCAGATGGGAAGCTGGGTGTGGCTTAGCTTCGTCGGCCGGTGCAGGGTCCCTCTTCCGGCGGCCCTGAAGGTGGAAGCTGAGGTCCTGGGTGGAGGCTCAGCTTGGACAGGATCTGCTTCCGGGCCTGCTCTTGTGGTTTTAGCTGCTTCACCAACGACTGGTTCCTTGAAGGCTGTTGATTGGTGACCTCACTTACTTATCTCATGGGCCTCTCCTCAGGACAGCTGGCTTCCTTCAGAGCAAGACAGAGTGCGAGAGAGGAGAAGAGAGGAGAACACCTAAGAAGCCAGAGCCCCTTTGTAACCCAGTCTTGGGAGTGACGGCTTATCACTTGCTGTAATCTTTCTATTAGCAGTGAGTCTTTAAGCCCAGCCCGAGCTCCGAGGGAGGGGATGACGTAGAGGCACAAATGCCCGGGATTGGGGGTGCAGGGGTCCCTGGGAGCATCACAGAGGCTCCATCCACAGCTATTGAGGAACACAGGCACGGGTACAGTCAGGCCACAGGCCCCTAGGTGGGGTCTGGGCCTTCATGGCATCCTGCTACCGCGTCTTCCTCATTCCTCGTGGGCACTGGGTCCGCCTGGTCTCTTCCACTGTACAGCAGTAGCCAGGTAGCAGGAGGTTGGGCCTGTTTGCAGAGCCTGTGGACCGTGACTCCTCTCCCCAGGTATGTGCCCCGTGGTTCTGCACTGAGGCCAGGCCCTTGCCCGTAGGGTCTCAGTCCTCAGAGTTGGTCCTGTGGACAGCACTGAGGTGCCGCATGGGCTGTGGAGACAGCTGCTCCTCGGGTAACCTCAGGGTGTGTGTTTCTAAGACCCCAGCTCTGCTTCCTTGGGACAACATTGGGTAGACCTGGAGATGTGTCTTGGAAGGTGTCTCAGCAGAATAAGACTGTAGACCCAGCTCTGGCTTTTTCCCTCTATTTAATCCAGAGTGTTTTCAAGAAAAGTAATTAGCCTGTAGGCTAATTCCCAGAGTAAAACAGAGTCACTATAAAAAAAAAATCAATGAAAAAAATGACAAAAATCACTGATGGCAACCCAGTATTTATACGTTGGCTTTACCTAATAGTCTTCTTTAAAAAAAGAAAAACTTATTTGAAAGACAGGGAGACAGAAAAAGAGACAGGCAGGTCGACAGAATTCTTATCTGCTGGTTCTCTTGCCAAATGCCCATAACAACTAGGTCTGGGCCAGGTCGAAGCCAGGAGCCAGGAACACAGCCCAGGTCTCTCACATGGATGGCAGAGATCCAACTACTGTAGCCATCACCTGCTGCCTCCCAAGGTGCGCAGTAGCAGGAAGTTGGAGTCAGAAGTAGAGCTGGGAATTGAACCCAGGCGCTCTGATGGGGAAAGTAGGCATCCTGAACAGTGCACCACAGTTCCCGCCCTAACCATGCAATCTTAAACAACTTTGAGTCTCAATTCTCTGATCTATAAAATGGTGGTTATTCTCTCAGCTACCATTTATTAAGCATGCTTGCACCAGTCACTGTTCCAGACAGTTGGAATGAACACATGGGTGAGGGGTGGGGTGCAAACACTGTTTCACAGAGAACCTTAAGTTCACAGTTTGGGACCTGTGGTGAGTCACTGGGGATGGGCAAAGTCAGGCAGTAAACGTGGGGAATAAGTGAGTGATGTGGTAGGTGGAAGGTGACAGTGGTGTGGAAAGACAGGCAGAGCAGGGTGAGGGGTGCAGGAGGCCCGGGTGGGTGCTGTGTCTCCACACAGCCACTGGCCCCAGGATAGTCCCGAGAGCTGAACAAGATGCTCCTCGTCTGCGCCCGACGCCCTGCGCCTGCTCAGCCCACTGTTGCTGCTGGCGCTGTCGTTACTCCCAGGGGATCATTGGCCGTGCCGAGCCTTTCTGCAGGTCTGCGGCGGCTCGTCCACACTGCCTGACCTAGAGCACGTGTGCGAATCAGCTAGGGCACAGGGTCCGCCCTTCCAGCTGCTGTGCCGCTGCCTCCCACCCCAGTGAGTCTACAGTCTTGGGCTCTGGCTTTGCCACTGCCACCCAGGAGCTGGGCTGCTACGGGCAGTGAGATGAGAGGAAGCAAGGAAGCTCGGTGCGGGCAGCGAGGCGCTGTGTACTGTGCGCTGCTCCTTGGGCACTGCGGGGCTTTGTTCCCTGATTCAGACTCACGGCCAGAGCCGCTGCACTGCCTGGCCTCTCTTTCCCTGTCTGTCTCCTGCCCAAGGGTCCTACAGGAGCATCTCAGTGAGGAACTAACCCCCTCCTGCTTCCTCTTTGCTGGGAGGCCAGCAAGGGCCAGGCCCCTTTTGGTGGATGTTGTCCAGTTTCCCCTCCACGAGTCGTTTCTCTTCCGGGAAGGGCGTCGAGCTGCCCGATGCCCAGTTGCTGAGCTGCAGGTTATGCAGCTGTTGCCGTGCACGTGGGTGGAAAATGGTTATGTGCTGTTTTCTGAAAGCGGAAATTTGAATATAGGGACCAAGAGATCTTCATTGGGATGGGAGCGAGGTGTGAGGGAAGATTTGTGCAAGGTCAAGAGCAGGTTCCCTGAGTGACCCCTCCTAGCGCGTGTGTGGACTCCCAGTCTGAAGCTTCACACAGACTGATTGTGCTCTCAGCCCCTGTCGAAGCCATTGAGTTCGCAGACACCTGAGGGCAGGACAAGACCTTGTCTTCCATGCTGTGCTTGGGAGGGAGATGTGTCTGGGAGGAACCTCTTGGCAGTGGTCCCCAACCTCTGGAGGTGGGCCTGATGTTCCTGACTTTGAAAGCTTGATTCCAAGGTGCAGCCAGGTTTCAGAACCAGTGCAGAGTGCGGACACCTAGTGTAAGGGGCCCGCAAGTGGCTTGTGTGGCAGCTAGTCTCCTGAGCCCTCCTGGTCTTCTTCCGGCACAGCACGTGTTCAGGGCTGTAGGCCTGAGCCTGGAACCCTCTCCAGGAGGACTTCGGATTCGGGTTTTTCTCGTTAAAGCTGTGCAGTGTGAGTGCTGGTGGCCTTTGAGCTGTGCTGTGCTTTCCAAGGCCCCCCTCTGTGGAATTAAAGAACCTGGAAGGAATGAAAAGCAGGGTCATCAGCATACATTTCCCTTTGATCGGTGGCAATAAAGAACAAAGGACAAAAATGCACTTTACAGAAGATCCCTTTTTTTCTAAAGTCTGTGAGGTCCCCAGCACCCCTCCCCACCGTCTCTGTTTCTGAGGTTCTTTGTTTTGAGGGCAAGGAGGCTCACAGAGACTGGGGAGAGGGGGAGGCGGTGCCTTGTCCCTAGAATTGGTGGCTGCTCGCCTCTCTGACACTGCTCCTTTTCCAGGGCTAAGGGCCGCTGAATGACTGACTTGATAAACATGTTCTTTTTGTTTTGTTAAATTCCCAATGGCTAACCTAAATATTGTGAAGATGGGATGCCAATGTAATGCATGATGGCTTTGAGTGACGTCACCTGTGCTGTGATCTGGGACCCATCACTGTCTGTGTTGCGACTGGCCTGAGAAGCAAAGACCCAGCTACATCCTGCCAGGTCAGAGGCGACCAAGCAGCCTTCTCTGGGGTGGGCTGTCATTCAAGCCGACAGCAAGCCGCCCTGGGTGGGTTTCCCCATCTGGTCATGTGTTTTGGTCTTTCCCTCAGAAACACCCGCTCTTTTTAGTCGGAAAGGCAATAATTTGTAGGAGATAGTTAGCTCTATTTACCCCAGCCCCTTCCTCTCCCTTTACCTTGCCCCAGTAGCCTAACAGGTGCAGCGGTCCACTCTTTGGGTGGTGTGGTAGTGAAGCCAGCCTGTCCCCTGCCACAGCTCACTCTGAGTACAGCCAAGGGAGGAAGCACCCTGGATCCCTCCCATGTGCCAGCCTTGTGCTTTGCACACGTTAGTGCATCTTAGTCCCTACAGTAGCCCTCTAAGATGGCTTTATTACCCCTGTTTTCTAGGTAGGGAAACGTGGCGTGGCCACAGAGCTAGTAACACTGCAGGGACTTGAACCCAGGTCGCACTGGTCAAAGTGAATTGTCTTTCCCTGTAGTCACACTCTCCCAGTCCCTTCCTGGGGCAAGGGTCAGCCTGAAGGGACCTCGGTGGCACACACAAGATGACTGACTGATGTCATTCTTCCTTCATAGGCTAAATAGCGTTTCACATCTGGGAGAACCGGGCCTTTGTGGCTCAGGCCTCTCAGACTGTCACTGTCCAATCCCCGTGCTGCCGGCTGGCTTAGATGCGCAGGCTGGCTTCGATGTTAATTTGTGCAGAGTCATCGAGGAGGTGTGTGTGGCAGTTCTCCAGGGCTGATGTTTTGAGCCTGGCTTGGATTCTGAGCATGCTCACCTTCTGTGTTTGCCTGTGAATGTACAAAACATTTTCAGTGCTAAAAGCCAGGTATCACAGAACATGAAATTGCCATGTGGAGGAACGATTCTAGTTGAGGTCCCAGATGCATGACTTTGATCTCTTGGCAGCTAGATTGGGCTTTCTGGAGCCCGGGAGGTTGTGGATGTTGACACCTTTATAGGGGTCTACGTGGAGTGTGGCTAAACTGCAGTTGCTTTTAGAGACATCACTTTGAATTACTTGACTTCACACTAGAAACAATGGTGTATTAACGTAGGCGTTGGCAGGTAAAGCGAGGGCAGGGATGGAAAGGGGGTTCGGAGCACAGTGAGCAGTTGTTTGACTTCTTCTGTGGTCTCCCAGGCAAGTCTCGCCAAGTTGGCTCCATCCCACAGCTGGTGGGCAGACGCCAGCACAGGAAAGCCTCACCCAGGGATACGGAGCTCCCCTTGGGGCTGGTGGCAGGGTTGGGGGACCCACATTTGGGCACCATGGGCAGATTCCATTGGATGATCTTTAAACATTTAATTGTTCAGTAACTCTTTTGGAAATATTTATTTATTTATTTGAAAGGCAGAAATACAGAGAGAGAAAGAGTGAGAGAATGTGTGAGCTTCCATCTGCTGGTTCACTCCCCAGATGGCTGCGAGAGCCAGGGCTGGGCCAGGAGCCAGGATCATCTTCCAGGTTTCCCTTGTGGATGCAAGGGCCCAAATTCTTTCTGCTGTTTTTAACCCCTGTTCAGTAACCCTTTTGTGGGCAGAGAGAAAATGCTTTCAAATCAAGAGAAACCATGTGCCTCTGTAACTTCAAAATAGCAAATTCATGACGTGAATGTGTTACGTGAGGCTTTTTCCAAGTCAGACGACTGTTTGGAGGCCTATTAATTGGTTTAAAATTCAGATGGTAGAAATCAGTCCTTCGTTCCTGGGAAATGGCCTGATGCATGCCTAGCAGAGTTTTATCTGTGACCGTGGGCCTGACACACCCCTTCTCCGTCCAGCTCCGAGTTGATGGGAGGGCTGAGGGCTGCTGGTCCTGTGGCCTGCTCAGTGGAGGGGACAGGGCGGAGTTGTGGCCTGCTCAGTGGAGGGGACAGGGCGGAGTTACCTGGCTCCGGGTGTCTGTTTTTGCCCAGTGATGTTCGATCCATTTTATCACTTTTAATGGAATGCCCTCCAGAGACTTACTTGATTAATTCTCCTTTATGCTGCCTGTGGTTACAAACTCAAAGTGAGAAAACCTACACCCTCAGATCAGGGTTTCTTTGCCCTGATGCTATTGACATTTGGGGCTGGGTTGTTTTTTGTTTTGTCAGATACACACACAGAGTTTCGACAAACAGAATAACTCCAGTCACCACCAGGTGGTCCCTGAGGAGCAGGCTTTTCCCGTTGAGAACCCCTGCCTTAGAGCGAGGAAGGCAGGCTTGCTAACATCTCTGTGTGTGCTCAAGCCCCTAGGAGACCCTCGTAGTTCCAGTGAAAATGCGAAAAGGAATTTGGATTTCTACCCAGTTGGCTAAAATAATAGCTTAGAAGCAGTTTCATTTCAGAAAGACGTTTTTAATGACTTGTCTGAGATAAATGTGAGAAGACTAGAAATAGCTGTTGTTTTGTTTTAATGAGCGAATCAGAGAAGTTCCAGAAGGGCGCTGACTTTCTGGAAATACATTTCTGAGCCGTGCCGCTTGCCGACAGAGTTCACGATGCACCCGCGAGTTGCCCCCACCCACCCTGTCTTGGCTGAGTGGGCCGTGGCTGGGCCCGAGTGCACGTGGGAATACATGGACAGGGGCACCGCGCCTTCCTCAGGGCACTTGCAGCCGCCTCTGAGCCGGAAGCCGCGGACCACGTCGGGACTGGAAACAGCCCCAAGGTGGTTTTCAAACTGTACTCGCTCAGCAGCTGAGGTTACTTTTCCTTCAAAGTACGTGCCTGGAAACGCAGGCTGTGAAACAGGGCAGACCAGTGGAAGTCGGGGTGAAACGGGCGCCTGAGCTCCCCACTGCCCGCTCAGCCGCGCCTTTCGTGTGACAGGGCTGGTGGGAAGGGGGCTGGTGCGTGGCCGGATGGCACTCTGGTTTTGCTTTTTCCCTATGTCCCCTGTGTCTTCTGCTTAAGGTAGAAGTGACTTTCACAACCATAAACCTAGATGAGGACAACAGTGCTGCCCGTTGCTCTCGGTCTGTAGAAGCAGATACAGAGGCATTACGAGGATTTTGATTTTTTATTGTTCAAGTACCCAGGAAAGACAAGCAATAATGAGGCCCCGGCCACTAGACTTTAAAGACTTTCCTTTGCCGTCCCATATTGGCCTTATATGCATCTTCAAACTCTAATGGATAAGAATTTTTTTTTATATAGGTAGCCACAGTAGAGCTCTGGGACTATGTTTACCATAATCTTCTACCCCTCCCCCATCCTCTATCCACATCATTCCTGTGGACCGCAGTGTAACCTACACAGGGGATACAAGCTTGCTTCAACATGGACAGGCAGGCCCAGCAGGCAGCAGGCAGCAGGCATACATCCATATATTTAGCTTATTCTGCATTTAATAACAGGTTTAGGGACCCTCAATGTACCAGGACCTAAGTTTACAGTAATGAGCACAGCAAAACAGACCAAACATAGCCCCTGTCCTGGGCTTGTTAAAAATGGAATTTTTTTACTTCCTTGAGCATAAAGCTGAAGAGAACAATTGGTTTCAGGCCGGCAGGGTGGACAGCGGGTGAGACAAAGATGATGGGGGAAGGGTGAGCTTGGAAGTTGGGGGCGGCAGGCCCCCTGACACAGTGCTAGTGTGATTCTTGAGTAGGTGAGATCGTTTGAGCCTCACAGCCCTGCAGACTTGCTGTCCGAGGAGTGTGTGTTAGCCGGCGCAGGCTGTGTCGTATGTGTGGCTCAGAAATCCCTGCTGTGGCGTGGCACGGTGGAGGACAATGACAGGGCAGGCAAAGCTGGCAGGCAGCTTGGTTACGCACTTGCTGCCTTGGGGTGGGGAGGTATGGCCAGAGTTGAGTTATTTACAGATGAAATTTTATTCTCTAATAGTACTTGCTATTTTCACAAAACAGCACACAAAAAGACCTGGGAATTTCACATAGAAAAATAGTCCATAGTCTAAAGGCTACTGCTATGGCTCAGTGGGTTAAGCCGCTGCCTGCTGTGCCAGCATCCCATGGGAGCACAGGTTCAAGTTCTGGCTGCTCCGCTTCCCATCCAGCTCCCTGCTAATGAGCCTGAGAAAGCAGCAAAAGATGATCCAAGTGCTTGGGCCCCTGCACCCACATGGGAGACCTGGATTGAGTTCTAGGCTCCTGGCTTTGGCCTGTACCAACTGTTGTGATCACATGGGGAGTGAACCAGTAGATGGCAGATCCATTCTCTCTCTCTCTCTCCCTCCCCCCTTCCCCTCCCTCCCTCTCATTCAGGTAAATAAATAAATCTTTTTAAAAAAGGAGAGAGGGAGGAAGCAAGAAAGGAAAGGAGGAGGAAGGTCCATCGGGGCACCAGGAGTTTACCTGACACCTTGCTCAGTTGCTGCCTTGTGTTCTTCCCTCCTAAGTTTGAAGCACTCTCATTGATTGATCTTAGGAAGACTACTTGGTTTGCTCTTTTGATAAAATTATACCTTTGGGCTGGTGCTGTGACATAGCGGGTTGAGTCCTGTCTGCAGTGCCCACATCCAATGTGAGTGCCAGTTCAAGTCCCAGCTGCTCTACTTCCAGTCCAGCTCCCTGCTGATGGGCCTGAGAAAAGCAGTGGAAGATGGCCCAAGTCCTTGAGCCTCGTATCCTTGTGGGAGACCCGAAAGAAGCTCCTGGCTCCTGGTTCCTGACTTTATATCATTTCAGCTCCAGGCTTGTGGCCCTTTGGGGAGTGAACCAGCAGATGGAAGATCTCTCTTTATCCATCTCTCTGTAACTGCATCTTTAAAAAGAAAGAGGGGAGGGATTGAGGGAGGGAGGGAGGGAGGGAGGAAGGAAGAAAAGAAAGAAATCAAGGAAAGAAGCATGCTTTCCATCAAAAATCCATTACAGTGGAATTATTTGAAACGTCCCTTCCTTTCATCCATTTCTTTTTTTAAGAAAAGATTTATTATTTATTTGAAAGACAGAATTACAGTGAGAGAGAGAGAGATATCTTCTATCAGCTGGTTCACTCCCCAAATGGCTGCAATGGCTGGAGCTGGGCTGACCTGGAGCCAGGAGCCAGGACCTAGGGCTTCTTCCGGGTCTCCCACAAGGGATGCAAGGGCCCAAGCACTGAGCCATCTTCTGCTGCTTTCCCAGGTGCATTGGCAGGGAGCTGCATCAGAAGTGGAGCAGCTGGAACTGGAACTGGCACCCGTATGGGATGCCTGCGCTGCTGCCAGTGGCTTAACTTGCTATGTCACAGTGCCAGCCCCACCTTCATCCATTCTGTATGGATATATTCCATATATGAAATTAAAGGTTACTAGGAAAGAAACATGTGACAGTATAGAGGTTTATATGTTTTATCTGCTACAAACCTTACAAGTTGGTTAATTAAGAATTTTTCTTTAATTTTGTAGCAAATGTGTTTTGAGGACAGAAAAATAAATTTTGGGAACCATTGGCTTAGCTTGCAAATTTAAACCACTTGGTTTCTCACTAGGTTTAATAGTTGGTGTGGTTTTTAACTGGTCTTTCTCTGTAGACAGTGGCCTCATTCACATAATGGGTCACAATGGATCTAAAGGAGCACCTGGTCTCCAACTATATGCATAAACTTAAGGTTTTTGTTCCAGTAAGGATCATACCAAAGTGGGCAAATGTTCCTCTCAAACTTTGTGATAGTTTTCAAAATGAGTGACATTCATGAATTAATTCATGATCCCAACATAGGGGGAATTTCAGGAAGTTGATGGAAAATGCATATTATGAAAAAACTATGTTTATAATTCAAAAATATTGTGCACCAAAATAAACTTTTTTTTTTGAGACATTTATTGTGTGGCCAGCATTGTGGCATAGCAAGTAAAGCTGCCCACCTGCAGTGCCAGCATTCTGGATGGGCATCGGTTCGAGGTCCCACTGTTCCACTACCAATCCAGCTCCCTGCTAATGGCCCTGAGAAAGCAGCAAAAGGTGGCCTGAGCGCTTGGACCCCCTACACCCATGTGAGAGACCTGGATGGAGTTCCCAACTCCTGGCTTCAGCTTGGCCCAGCCCTGGCTGTTTGCAGCCATTTGGGAGTAAACCAGTGGGAGTGAACCAGTGGATTAAAGGGTGCTCTCACAGTCGCTCTCTCTCCCCCGTAGCTCTGCCTTTCAAATAAATAAAATAAATCTTAAGAAAGAGGCCCGCGCCGTGGCTCACTAGGCTAATCCTCTGCCTTGCGGCGCCGGCACACCGGGTTCTAGTCCCAGTCGGGGCGCCGGATTCTGTCCCGGTTGCCCCTCTTCCAGGCCAGCTCTCTGCTGTGGCCAGGGAGTGCAGTGGAGGATGGCCCAAGTGCTTGGTCCCTGCACCCCATGGGAGACCAGGAGAAGCACCTGGCTCCTGCCATCAGATCAGTGCAGTGCGCCAGCCGCGGCGGCCATTGGAGGGTGAACCAACAGCAAAAGGAAGACCTTTCTCTCTGTCTCTTTCTCTCACTGTCCACTCTGCCTGTCAAAAAAAAAAAAAAAAAGAAAGAAAGGGAGGGAGGGAGGGAGGGAGGGAGGGAGGAAGGGAGGGCAGGCAAGAAAGAGGGTGGGAGAGAGAGAGAGAGAGATCTTCCCTCTGCTCATTCACTCCCGAGATGACCACAATGGCTGAAGCTGGGGCCTAGAACTCCATCCGGTCTCCCCCGCAGGTGGCAGGGAACCAAGTGCTGGGGCCGTTTTCTGCTGCTTTCCCAGGTCCATTAGCAGGAGCTGCATTGGAAGCGGCACATCTGGGACTTGAACTGGTGCTTGTGTGTGATGCCAGTGTTGCTGGCTGAGGCTTAACCTGCTGCACCACAGCACCAGCCCCTCCTATGACCCTTTTGAAACGTATGTTTGTGCTGACAAAATGTGAAGACCCAATTTCCTACAGTGTAATTCACCTGTTTGTTGCATGGGTGGTTGGGCAGGGGTACGCGGAAGAGTTGAAGGTGAGTTTCTCGTCGCTGACCACGCCCTAGGGGTGCTGGTGATGGCATTGCAGCAGCGTCTCTCCAGAAAAAATTGCTGCTTTCCTCACTTTATGAATTGGTGAACGTATTATGGGCTGGTAAATATTTTTGTGATTTGATTGCTTTCAAAATTGAATGGCAAGACTGATGCGTACTTGGTGGGGAGAATGTTTACAGAGGCCCATTCACAATTTTCTCCCCATTTTTGGCAGGAAGTAACTACGTGTCTGCCAGACTACTACAGATGGACTCAGCACCTCTTTATTAAACTCTATGAAGCTGGACTGGCCTATCAAAAGGAGGTGAGTTAAAGGCAGCCACACTGTTAAAATTCATTGTTCTCACAGAAGAAGCAGGTAAGCTCTGTTGCCATGATAGCCGTGGAAATGATCACTATGTTGTCGCTCCCCCTCTTCGCGGAGGAACGACACAGGACCCTGCGCTGTTCTTTTGTCTGCTCGGCCCTTCCCGGGTTGGCTGCCGTCCCTCCACCTCCGTGGAAGGGCGGCTCCCCCTGCCACTTTCCCCACCTCTGCGGGGGAGCGGCACACCGCCGGCCGGCTCTCTCGGGGGCTGCTCAGATGTTATCCGGATGTTCCCCTTAGATGTTCCTCGTGCATGTTGTCTCTCTCCTCCTTTATAGTCCTCTTCCACCAATCCCAACTCTGCTACCCACACGCCGAGTATGCTGCTCTCCTCCAATCAGGAGCAGGATCAGCTCCTGCAGGTCATCACTCAAGTTGGCGAGAGGCAGCTGTGTAGAAGTTGTTTACTCCCTTCTCAGCGCCATATTGTGGGAGAGCAGATGCATAGAATAAGTCTTAATTCCAGTAACTTAGTCTAGTCCGAGTTGCTCCCCACACTACGTCAGGTTCATGAAAATCACAGCAAACCCAGCACGTAGCTGCTGGCCTGGTTTAGTGCCTCTAAGACAGGAACCGGTTTTATTTCAACCCTGAACACCCAGCCAATAACCCAGTTTCTGTAGCCTGTAAGGAAATCAGGGAGAGAGTGTATGAGGGGCCCGGGCTTCTCAGCTTCTGCCCCTGCTCCCCGTCCCAGGTGTGTGGCTGGCTGGGCGCCGCGAGGTGGGGATCTCCCAGAGTGCAGGGGAAGATCAGAGGTAGGTGGTACCTGAAGGCCAGTGGTGCCCACGTTTGTTGTGACGAGAGGTTGATGAGCGTGGGTTAGGCTTGCAGCGGTGGGACATGAGGCTGCTCGCTATAGTGTGGCCTAGAGCTGATAGCCACCAGCCACGTGGTGTGGTTTAAAATTAAGTTTAAAGTAATGAACATGAAATAACATTAAAACCCAGGTCCTCAGCCACAGGAGCCAGGTTCCAAGTATGCAGAAGCCTCACATGGCAGCAGTGGTCTGGGCATCGCAGGTGTAGCACGTTTCCTCCCTGCCTGAGTGTCGATGAGGCGGCCCCCGGCAAGAAGGTCAGAAAGGACCAGCATGGGAGCCTCTAAGCCTTTATGCTTGGAACAGCCTCCTTTGATGGGAAGAATTTAATGACCGAGAAGTCATTTCCTTTCCTGTGGGCCCCATCACATTGCTTGGTTTTTCATGAATAATATTTATACAGTCGCTGTGTGCTAAGATTTTAAATATGTAGAATTAAAACAGAGGCAAACGCGAAGGGCTCAATTTGAATTTCAGAATGAAACAAAAGTGTCTTAGCTCTTGACAGCATAAAAATAACGGCACTAACAGAAATCAAGAGGTAAAACGAGGGAAGAGAAGTAGAACCAAGGGTGAGATTGATTATCCCTTCTTCTTCCCAAGCAAGAGGGAATAGAGATTTTTGTCTATTTTATTAGGGTTTCATGGCTGTTAAAGTTACAGATGGCAAAAATGGCAAACAGTACAAGAGGGCTGGGGAGATGAGAGCAATGTATTCTGAGTATTTCTTACTTTGTAGCAGGGGCGGGGTGGGGGGCGGTCAGTGAAGACAATCTAAAGGTGATACACCATAATCGAAGTGTGATCACATTTTGTGAAGTCGTCTTGGTTACCACCAAGAGGACTAACTGCCAGTACCCGCACAAAGGGAGCCAAGTTTTAATAACCATTTCACTCAACTACAGGTACTCTTCCGCACCAGAACTCAGTAATGGTAGTGTCTGCAGGGTTTGTGGAATGTAGAAGGCAGTGAACTTTCTCGACTGTTACAGTGCATTGATCTGTCTTGTACTTTGAATGGGATTTTCACCCAAGCATAATTTTATAGCGCCAGGCGCTGGCCGTGTGGAAACTGTTGCTTCAGTGAGCTGTGCGGTCTGTACAGCATCGGCACAGTTCATTGTGCAGCATCGTCAGAAGAGTTCTGAAGTGTGGGGGAAGCTGTCGGCTCCTGCCGAGCAGGTGGGACTTCGCCAAAATGCTCATTTTCCCTTGAAAGCTCATCTTTTCATTGGCAAATAGACCATCAATTGGAGTGACCAGCTCACTTCATTTTTGACAGGATGTTTACCAAATCCCTGCCTGTGGATAACCATAGTTTATTCCTTCACATAGAAATATAGTTTCCAAACAAGCGGCTAATCCACCTGACAACTCAGATACTCTCACAAGTACTTTTTCTTGAAGCCTTTGTACTTCGCAGGATAGCAGTTCTTTGTGCCTACTTCCTATTTTACCACACAAAATATTAAAAATAAAGTGTGCTCAAGGGTTGTGATTCAGTAACATAAATAAACATTACCGCTTCATCAACGACATTCTCAAGTACAATTGTTTTTTCCCTCTTATTCTGTGAGTACTACTTCTCTCTACGAGTACTTCTAGTACTAGGTTGTTTTTTTTCTTAAGTATGTATTTATTTATTTGAAATGTAGAGAGACAAAGATCTTCCAACTGCTGGTTCACTCCCCAAATGCCCCCAAGAGCCAGGGCTAGGCCAGGCTGAAGCCAGGAGCCCAGCGCCCCACCTGGATCTCCCAGGTGGGTAGCAGGGGCCCAGGCATTGACCCATCATCCAAATAAGCAAGGAAGCTAGATTGCAGCCAGCACGTGGATATGAGATGCAGGCGTCCCAGGCAGCGGCTTACTTGCTGCACCACAGTGCCCACCCCTGCCTGGATTTGCATACTGGACCACAGCCTTTCTCACCCTTGTCTTTGCACTGTTGGTGGAAATAAATCAGGTTCCGATCTGAGCCCTAGGAGACACGAGCCTTCTGATTCTCAGTGAGTCTTGGGGAAGTGTTCTAACATGATCAGATTCTAGACCGGACTTCTGTGTTACAACAGGCAGTATTCACTTACCATCACACAATGGCCTCTTGGCCTAAAAAGGCAGAGTAGAGAGTCCTTTCTCAGAGCGTCATTGGCTACTAGCGCGGTCTCTGGCTGGAGGCTGCAGAAAAGAGGGGTACAGATCCATTGTAAGAAGTACATTCATTGTTCAGGAGTAGGTAAGGAACGTGTGGCCCAGGAACAAAGGATTGTGCGAGTCTGCCTGGGATGGCTGTGGGGTGGCTACGACAGTACAGACCCTCTGTGCACGTCGGCCGAGGCCAGTTGACCCGGTTGATAAGATGGACAGTTCTGTCCGCGTGCTCGCCAGACAGGGCTCAGCAGGTGTTTCCCTTGGGGTTTTCAGGCTTTTGGGGGCCAGGGCGGGTGTGGGGGGCGGGGAGGATGCGGTTTGTTCTCAGCACCTTCTGCGCACAACAAAACAGGCAAAGCCATGTGTTACCATCGCTGCAGAAAGGAAATAGTTTTAGCTGCAGACCCCTTGGAAAGGCCTCAGGGCCCCGGGAGTTTGTGGATCTCACTTTAGGAAGCCCTGTACACCGTGTACAGCTTCTACTTCACTCCCCTTTATAGATCAGCAATATTGAAGGGTGCTTTAAACAATGTCTTTAAGTGTTTTTAAACTCTTCATTAATATCTGGGGCAAAACGAGAGTAAGGACTTTGTGGATAGAGTGACTAATGCTGTTCCACCATCCTAAGCTCTCCCAGGCCAGCTGAATTTCTTAAAGCACCAGCACTGTTCTCTGTGCGGGGCGGGAGGTGAGCAGCTGTGAACGGTGCGAGACGAGGGCGTGCGTTCGAAGGTCCCAGGTCCTGACTGCAGCAGGCCCTGTGGTTTTTATCAGAGCGTAATTCTCAAAAAGTTCAAAACGAGACTGCCGCACAATTATGAAATGAATGTGAGGTCAAGGACTTTATCCATCTGTTTAATGAACACAGAAACCAGTTCTTTCTAAGTCTGGTCCAAAGAAGATTTCAAAGAACAGAGATTTATAGAGTCAAATGCCGAAATGAAATTGCTAATAGAATCAAAACGGCTTAGTGGCCTACAAGGCAGTGACCCCCACCTTCCACGCTGTCTTTTCCATGAGACAGAAACACTGGCGCTGTGATAAGATGGGAGCTGTTTACATACTCTCAGGCAGTAATTATTTGCATGGCTGTCACTTTCTATAAGGGAACCTCTCCCCTTGCAGGGTTGTAAAATATACAGTAGTAAATAGGAAGTCAAATAAGAGTACACATTCCTTTAAAAAAAAAAATGCAATAATCCCTAGGGAATATGGGCCTGCTAGACAATCCCAGTTTACACTGAAAGGACAACTGGCAGTTGCTTTTGCCTCTTGATAAATGTTAGATTTTTTTTTTTTTTTTTTTTTTTTTTTTTGACAGGCAGAGTGGACAGTGAGAGAGAGAGACAGAGGGAAAGGTCTTCCTTTGCCGTTGGTTCACCCTCCAATGGTCACCGCGGCTGGCGCTCTGTGGCCGGCGCACCGCACTGATCCGATGGCAGGAGCCAGGTACTTATCCTGGTCTCCCATGGGGTGCAGGGCCCAAGTACTTGGGCCATCCTCCACTGCACTCCCTGGCCACAGCAGAGAGCTGGCCTGGAAGAGGGGCAACCGGGACAGAATCCGGCGCCCCGACTGGGACTAGAACCCGGTGTGCCAGCGCCGCAAGGTGGAGGATTAGCCTAGTGAGCCGCAGCGCCGGCCAAATGTTAGATATTTTTAAGAATTCTCATTATTTAGCATTCAGAAGCAAAAGGCCGGGAAGGGCGTTAGCAGGACAGTCACAGTCTCCCACGCCTGTCTGCAGACTCCATGCCAGTCCCTCTGCTTCACAGGTGCCTTCCCAGAGGAGCCTCCCTGGTGGGATGGCAGTTACAGCCCAGCGGGGTTTCCACACTGCAATCACCCGTGGGTCTGGGCAGAGGGAGGCAGATGTCCTGAGCTATGGTTTGTATCCCAAGGGTCAACAAGAAGGACAAACAGAAATCAGAGTGGCCCGGTAGGAAGAGCTGAGCAACTCTTTGAAGAGCGCAGCCGTGGAACGTGGCGGCAGTGGCACCATCGGGGCTGCTGTCCTCACTTGTGTAGTTGCTGCTATTGTTTTATGTGCATGGGATATGAAATGATATGACGTGTGGTTTTTAAGAGGAAAGCCCTTTGTTCTTTTGTTTTCTTTTTTTTAAAGTTTATGTATTTGGAAGAGAGAGAGAAAGAGAGAGAGAGAGAGACCTTCTGCTTGCTGGTTCATTCCCCAAATGCCTACAACAGCTGGATCTGGCCAGGCTGAAGCCAGGAGCCCAGAACCCCATTCCTGTCTCCCTCGTGTCAGGGACCCGTGTACCTGAGCCATCGCTGCGGCCTCCTGGGTGCAATGAAGGAAGCTGGATCATTAGCAGAGGCAGGACTGACCTTGGGCACTCCAGTAGAGGACGCGGGCATCCCCAGCAGTGTCTTAGCCACTGCTCCACGGTGCCTGCCACTGTGATCCCACGTATCGACGCAGTGGTTAGTACTTCTCACACGGAGCTCTTATCTGTGCTGTGGGATATTCCTTGATAGGACAGTTTATTGTTTCATCTCTTTATATTTAAATATATTGCAAACTCTAGTAATATTCCTTTATAGGACACTTGCTTACTTCTCTGCTTGTACATTGTTCATGCTACCTCAGTTCCACAGCACACCAAGCCCAAACGGGAGGCATAACCCCATCACTGTAGGATGGGCGTCGTTGGCCTACAGATGTCGGGTTACAGGGAGGACCTCGTTGCAGAAGCCCAGCCGTCTTCCTGGCTCCAGATCTTTCCTCCTCTCCTCATTTTCCAGCTCACTGCGACACTCCCACACCCCACTCACTACACAGAACGCAGTGATTGCCTGGGGCCCACCCGCGTAAGCTGCGGTGCCCTCCCGGGATCCTTCACTTAATCTGTCTGCAGAGACCGTTCTCCCTTGTTGGTCACCTGCACACAGCTTCCAGGGCCTGGGACGTGGACATCTTTGGGAGATGTCACTCTGCCTGCCACAAGCCCGTGCTCCCCAGCTCTGTGTGACTGCTGTGAGGACTAAACAAGTGAGTGCTCTTGGCAGAGCCCCCAGCGATGCCTGGCACAGAGCAGGTCTCAGTAAACCATACCTGAGCATCCTTGTTGTTTCCTGCAGTCATTATGATGTTTTAATTGGGGAATTGAAAGGGGGAACAACCTTAAGGTTTCCTGGTAATACTGTGGCAGCAAGTTTGTGGACAGATGTTAAGGAGGAATAACTTAGATTTTGTATGTATTTTTATTTGTAAAAATATGGTATTTTATTGCTACTTGTTGATTTAATTTGTTTTGTTACATTAATTAAAAAAGATTTATTTATTTGAGAGGCAGAGTTATAGACAGAGAAAGGGAGAGACGGAGAGAGGTCTTCCATCTGCTGGTTCACTCCCCAAATGGTCCCAATTGCCAGAGCTGGGCCAATCCAAAGCCAGGAGCCAAGAGCTTCTTCTGGGTCTCCCACATGGGTATAGGGGCCCAAGGACTTGGGCTATCTTCCACTGCTTTTCCAGTTCTTAGCAGAGAGCTAATTTGAAAGTGGAGCAGCTGGGACTGAACCAGCGCCCATATGGGATGTTGGCATCACAGGGCAGTGGCTTAACCTGCTACACTACAATGCTGTCCCTGCTACGTTAATTTTTTAAAGTTATCATTCAAATTTTACAGCCTTAAGAAAGGCATCATAAATAGAATATAAAAATGTAGACTTGGCAGGGCCAGCGCCGTGGCATAGCCAGTAAAAATGTAGACTTGGCGTATTATTTGAAGATTGGGTTTAGCCCTTATCCAAAGTATTTTTCCCCAAGCAGATCACCTTTTATTGGATAGATATTTGAAATTGACTTTAAGACATAAAACATTGCTATCACTTAGCATTCTATTTCTATGGTTTATGTCAAAATATAAATTTTTGAAATTAACTACAGAAAGTTAGTTGATTTTAGAAGGACTATATCTAATATATTTTATAAAGCATTTTTAACCAGAAGTAACTCAGGCATTTGTACTTTCCTTCCAACAGTATTGTCACAACTTTTTTTTCTTAAGATTTATTATTTTTTTTGAAAGGCAGAGTTACAGAGAGAGAGAAGGGGGGAGAGAGAGAGAGAGAGAGAGATCTTCCATCCGCTGGTTCACTCCAAAGTGGCAACAATGGCTGGAGCTGGGCCAGTCTGAAGCCAGGAGCCAGGAGCTTCTTCCAGGTCTCCCACATGGGTCCAGAGGCCCAAGGACTTGAGCCATCTTCTACTGCTTTCCCAGGTGCATTAGCAGGGAGCTGGATCAGAAGTAGAGCAGCCAAGACTTGAACTGGCACCCATATGGGATGCTGGCACTGCAGACAGCGGCTTAACCCACTAAGCCACAGTTCTGGCCCCAACTTTATTTTTTAAATAAAAGCCTTAACCCTTAAAAATTCAGTTCTGCTATAAGTTGTGTAAGTGACCATTTAGGGAAAGATTTGAGTAAAGCATTACTAAACATCCCTATTTAAGGTTTTTTTTTTTTTTTTTTTTTTTTTTTGAGATTTATTTATTTGAAAGGCAGAGTTACACAGAGAAGGAGAGGCAGAGAGAGGTCTTCCATTGCTGGTTCACTCCCCAAATGGCCACAATGGCCAGAGCTGCGGCAATCTGAAGCCAGGAGCCAGAAGCTTCCTCTGGGTCTTCCCATGTGGGTACAGGGGCCCAAGGACTTGGGCCATCTTCTGCTGCTTTCCCAGGCCACCGCAGAGAGCTGGATCGGAAGTGGAGCAGCCGGGTCTCAAACTGGCGCCCATATGGGATGCCAGCACTGCAGGCCAGGGTGTTAACCCACTGTGCCACAGCGCTAGCCCCAGTCTTTTGTTCTTAACAAGCACTCTGCTCTTGCTCTAAGAAAGCAAAAAACAAATTCAGCCATAAATGCTATGAACATAAAGATTTCTCTCTGGTAGGACATTAATTTTCACCTCTCTGATCGAAAGAAAAAGCTTCCAGGATGATACTTACTGTGTTGTACCCGGACATTCTAGGAACCGTGGAGTCACCTAATTTGTGAGTTTTTCTTTGGCTGTCACTGTGATTTCGATGGCCAGTGGTCATGTCAGTTCACCCACCTAAAGTGGGTTTGCAGTGGCCTCGGCTTCAGAAAGCATAGTGAAAGAATCTCTGCACACAGAAGAGAGGCAGAGTCTCTGCCACTGTGCCACCATGTGGCTTTGGGATGTGGAGGCAGTAAAATAAGTAAGTGGTAGCCTTGGGGACACCACCCCTACCCCGACTCAGTCAAGTGAAGGCCCGTGCTGGGTGGAATGGAGCACAATTTTGTTTTGTTTTTGTTTGTTTGGTTTGGTTTTTAAAGATTTATTTATTTACTTGAAAATCAGAGTTATACAGAGAGAGAGAGAGGTCTTCCATCCTCTGGTTCACTCCCCAGTTGGCTGCCAACGGCCGTAGCTGCACCCATCCGACGCCAGGAGCCAGGAGCTTCGTCTGAATCTCCCACTGGGGTACAGGGGCCCAAGGACTTAGACTGTCTTCTACTGCTTTTCCAGGCTATAGCAGAGAGCAGAAGCGGAGCAGCCAGGACTCGAACTGGTATCCATATGGGATGCCGACACTGCAAGTGGCAGCCCCCACAGTTGGTTTTGAGAGCTGGTCTTTTAATAAGTACGTTGTGTTTCTTAGTTACACATACTTTGTCAAGAAAGAAACTAATAGACCTTGAGAAGTTAATACCCTAGTATGTATGTGTGTGAGTGCATGTGTATAAGTATATATATACCTAACCAGCCATCTGGAGCCTAAAGCTGCCTGACAAAAAGGGCCTTCGGTGGTCACACACACACACACACACACACAGTGAGGAGGAAGAAGCAATTGTGGAGAGTAGCCAAGGGCCTGAGGAGTGATGCACTGGCCAGGAGACCAAAGCCTGCGGATGCTGGGTGTGAGTTAGAGGGTGCTGGCACCGTGTGTGCAGGGAGAGGGGCAGGGCAGGGAGGAGCCGTGGGCAGAGCAGGAGCAGTCACAAGGTGGGGTGAGGGCTTGCAGCAGGAGGCCTGGCTGGGGCAGCAGAGCCCATAGGATGATGCTGGCCAGAGTGCCCGGGGAGGCCGTGGTCACCCGCACTTCTGAGACGCTAACAGCCAAGGAAGGTGGAAAGGCACGCCCAACGGGAGCTCCGCGGTCAGCGAGCAGATTTGGCCTCCTTGAACACGGTGCCTTCACGTTTGTAGTTTGTGACAGTGTGGATTTCTAAAGTGCTTTCTGAGTGCTTCCCACAAATCACTCAGAGGAAAAATGCAAATGCTGGTGTTTAACCCTTGGCTGAACTGGGCAGGTTCTCTTGTTTGGAACGGCTCATCTGCGGTGCTGCCACGTCGCTCTTGTGGGAGGAGCAGTGAGTAAAACCTGCTCCGAGTTCAGTGCCTTTGCAGGGGTCTCAGTGCCTTCAGTCCTGACTTAGGGTTGATTTCACAATGCAGGTGCAGTTGCATTTACAGACGAGGCTTGTGAGCCACCAGGGAGTAGGTGACACAATAAATGACAGCGGCAGGGGAGCCAGCACAGTCAGTGAAGTGATACCCGTTTCAGCAAGACTGTGCTTGCCTAAAAATCAGGCTGTCTGTCACAGTAACTGCTCCAAATGTGAGAAGCCAGGGGGGAGGGGGAGGGGAAGATCGTAGCTTCGAGAAAAGCCATATGATAACAGACACAGTTGTGTGCAGGGTTTTCAGAAAGTTTGTGGAAATGCATATTATTAAAAAGCCATTGGCCGGCACCGTGGCTCACTAGGCTAATCCTCCGCCTTGCGGCACCGGCACACCGGATTCTAGTCCCGGTCGGGGTGCCGGATTCTGTCCCGGTTGCCCCTCTTCCAGGCCAGCTCTCTGCTGTGGCCAAGGAGTACAGTGGAAGATGGCCCAGGTGCTTGGGCCCTGCACCCCATGGGAGACCAGGATAAATACCTGGCTCCTGCCATCGGATCAGTGCAGTGCGCCGGCTGCAGCGCGCCAGCCGTGGCTGCCGCGCGCCAGCCGTGGCTGCCATTGGAGGGTGAACCAACGGTAAAAAGGAAGACCTTTCTCTCTCTCTCTCTCTCTCTCTCACTGTCCACTCTGCCTGTCCAAAAAAAAAAAAAAAAAAAGCCATGTTTGGATTTAAAAAAAAATGTGGCACCAAAATAAACTTACCTCTTAATTCTGATTTCCCATGAACTTTTTGAAGCGCCCTCGTCTAAGAGGGGCCCTGAAAAGAGGGATTCAGGAAACAACGCCAGGGCTCCAAGAGGCTGCACGTGCTGTGCCTCTGGGACCCAGGACCCTGGCTTGCGACCACTCCTGCTCTCGCCTGAGAGGTCTGAGCCCCACCTGCAGCTCTGAGCGTGGGGCTGAGGGTGGTGGCCCTGGGAAGCGCCATGCTTGTCCACTCTCACGATGGCTTTTCCATCTGAGACGCTACGTCCTCCAGTGTTTCCCTCCTTCCCCCAGGTCTTTTTATTGGGGCAAAGATTGCTTTCCTTTGTGGCTTCTGTCTTCCATTCAACACTTAGGATTTAACACACGTCACCCTCCTGGAAGCACATCTTCCTCATTGCATTTTGTGACCCAGAACCCGAGCGATGCCGGGCCGCGTGGGAAACGTTGGTAAGGAAGTAAAGTGGGGTTTGGTTTTGCTGCCTAGAGTACCGTGCGTTTGTTTCTTCCATGAGCGCCGAGGTTGGTGGGGGCTGGGAGGCAGTGGTGGAAAGATGGGTATGGGGCTATTCTTTTCTCCTTTTCCTTTAAATTGTGTGCAGCTTTAGTTGGGCGTGTGTTAAATATGTTTATTTTTGGAGGTTTTTTGTGCCCTGTTTTGTTGCCTGCTGTGTAACGTGGCACCCTCCTGTGCAGTGATCATAGTGGTGGAAGCACCTGTGGTTTGCCAGCCTGAAGCCTTCAGGTCTGGGTCCTGTGGCTCCCTGTTTTGTCTGTGTGTATCTGTGAGTTGAAGACTTCGGGGACACCCTGGTTTAGAGGCACAGATTGTCCTGTGCGCATCTTTCCCACCTGTCTCTGGACGTCAGGACATTCCTCCACGGTATAGTACTTCAGCTGTAGGATCCTGGCCACGTTGTTAGCCGTGTTCCTAGAGCTGCCTGGGTCGCAGCAGAACATGAGGGCACACCTGAATGGAATCGTTAAAGAAGCTGCAATAAAGAGACTGCTGTGCCAAGATCCGGGCACTCAGAAGGGGCAGGCAGCCTCTGGCGCTGTTAGGGGAAGGAAGCCTTTGCTGCCTACCCATGGGCTCAAGAGAGAACGTCAGGGAGCAGTTACTGGGGCCTGGGAGGGCTGGAGCTGAAGCAGCAGGCGGGGCCTGGCATGCGGTACTGCCAGCCCGTGGTCCAGCCCCCAGGAGACAGCGTCCTTCTCCTTGCTTGAACCCCGCCAGAAGGCAAGGATCTGAGTTAATGCAGCCCTAGACCTCAGCCTCCTCTTCCAGAACTAGATGGAAACAGGGTCTAGAGGGGTAAGTAGACAGTCATTGTTAGCACACTCTCTTACTAGAATCACTGTGGAGTGGTGCCAGAGCTGTGGCATAGCAGATAAAGCTGCTACCTGTGGTGCCAGCATCCCGTACGGGCATCAGTTCAAGTCTTAGCTGCTCCTCTTCCGATCCAGCTCCCTGTTAGTAGCCTGGGAAAGCAGTAGAAGATGGCCCAAGTCCTTGGGCCCCTACACCCAAGTGGGAGACCTGGAAGAAGCTCCTGGCTCCTGGCTTCTGTCCAGCCCAGCTCCAGCCATTGCAGCCATCTGGGGAGTAAAACAGTGGATGGAAGATTCATTCTCTCTCTCTCTCTCTTTTTCTCTGTAATTGTGCTTTTCAAATAAATAAATATTTAAAACACAACAAAAACAAAAAATTCCGTATCTGTGCTTGAGAAATTGAAAAAGAAATAAAATTGACGTGTGTCAAGTTAGGATAGTTTAGTACTCGAACACATGTACTGATTGCCTTCTCTGTGCAAAGCAGGACCTGTCCTACACGAGCCAGTGTAGAAGGCAGCAGTGTTTCTTCTACATGAAGACAAACTAGACCCTCAGGCGAGAAGCTTCCTAACAGTTAAGACTTTGTGTTCGCTCAGCCAGGGTCATCTCTGGAGACAGAGCTCTGGACGGTCGTCACTGTTCGGGGGCAATGTTGACTGGCAGGAGGCGCGGCAGGATTGTCCCCGGTGCTGGGCGTGTTCTGCGTCTTGACGAGTGAAGGCTACACCATTGTCTACCTTTGCAAAGATGCATCGAGTTGTTCACTCAGGATTTATCCACATTCCTCCACACATCATGCACCTTCATTTAAGTGGACGCTTTAGAACCCTGAGTTTCTAGAAACTTGATTTCCTTCTCTGTCTCTGCCACTCACTGACTGTGACCCCAGAAAAGTCGCTCATTTTCTCTGATCCTCAGCTTCCTTATTTGCAGTGTGGCGGTGATAATATACTTACTCCGAGGTTGTGGTGAGGGTCAGAAGAGCCCGTGTTAGCCAGTTAGCACAGCCAGAGGCACGTGGTGATCACTACATATTAGCAGTTTAATTAAAATTGATGTATTTATTTCCCCCACAGTAGCTGCAGTCTGCCTAGTTTGGGGCAGGGCTCTCTCTTCTTCCTCTTCTCTCTTTACTGAAATGCTCAGTCCTGCACCTTCATCCTTTTGTGCAAGACAGTGCCAACGCTGGTAGACATGAGCTCCGAGGCTTCCTTCCTGAGAAAAGATGAAGGCGAGGGTGCGGAAGGTTCATCGGTCCCCTTCATAGCTCGCTAATGGCTTCCTGATGCAGCAAGACCCCAAGAGCTGTCCCCGTATCGGAGAGCAGAGCTGTCGTGTTTCAGGCCCTGTCACGATCAGGAAGGTCAGAATGATCCTATGAAGGTTCTCACCACGTTGCATCGTTTTCTTCCGTGAACCCTTACAGGCCCTGGTTAACTGGGACCCAGTGGACCAAACAGTGCTTGCCAACGAGCAGGTGGATGAACACGGCTGTTCGTGGCGTTCCGGGGCGAAGGTGGAACAGAAGTACCTCCGACAGTGGTTTATTAAAACAACTGCTTATGCGAAGGTGAGTGTCGGCCTGGAGGCTTGCCAGGTAAAGCCTTCCGTGTTGGCAGACAGCACCAAGGTCTCGTGGATATTGGAGAACCTCCCTGGATGGGGGTGCAGGGGGGGTTCTTGGAGTTGTGGTAGGGCAGAGAGGACGCGGACAAGCCTCAGCATCACTCACTCAGAGGGTGGTGGGTTCAGTGGCGAGTCAGAAACGGTACCTGCAGGTGAATGGAGCCCACAGCCTGCCCCTCTTCAGCTCCCTGCCACAGAAGGTTAGAAACAGCAGCAACAACGTAACTGTATCAGCGACTGTCTAGCAAAAAGGGAAAAGTGTCTTGGTGTCTTCAGCTGTGCAGTTCTGATAGAACCTCCCGCACAGCAGGTGGACCTTTCAGAGGGTCCGAGAAGGTGATGTAACAGGAGTGAAGAGGCAGCTGGTCCCTGGGCGGGAAGGCTGGAGTCACCGGGAGCCAGAGCTGTAGCTTCCGGACTCCTTTTGTCCCTGACTATCACTGAGACAGACCTGGCCCGCATTTGTTCACCAGGGAAATGAGCGGTGTGGACTAGGTGATCCTTACTTGCCTCCCGGTGCTGAGTTCATAGATGCAAGGCAAAGCCGAGTGCGGACAGCAGGGGCTCGCCGTCGATGTTACCCGTAGCCTGGGCGAGGCCATCAGTTCTGTGTCTCCTGGCACCACTCTTCAGCCTCCCAAGTTTCAGGATGCTGACACAGAAGGGCCACCTGCTAAAACTCTGCTGAGAAAGGATCAGAGCGGGTCAGTGTGTGTCTCCTGTTGGGTCTGTGACCTCTGTTCTTACGCATTCACAAGACGGGACACAAACAAGGTCTGAAAAGGTTGTTCTTCCCCCAAAAGTCCCCATAAGATAGTTGTGCTTTTCCGTGGTAGCCCGTGGTTGCCGTGTCAGAGAGGGGATACTGGTCTCGTGTGCAGAGAAAAGCACAAAGCTCTAAATACCCTGTGGCCACTAAAATTCACTTAGCACAGCAGCACTCCAGCTCGGGGTCCGGATGCTGTACAGAAGAGCAGCCCCCAGTTTTCCCGCTCAGAACACCTGCCTCACAGGGCTGTTTCCCCATTACGAGTTCGGCAGAATGCAGCAGAGACTGGCGTGTGGAAAGTGCTCATTAGAACTGGGTAGCACGGTGCCTTGTTCCTTTTAAGCACGGTCACATTGGAGACCTAGAAGAGCAGAGCCGAGGCTGTTGCTTCCTGTACCTTCCCCGGCGTGGGAGCCACTAACCACTGACAGTTGGGGTCCACTGCATTACTGGGCGGGATGCCAGGTCACCTCATGGACCCATCAGACGGTTCCAAAATGGGCATTGTTGGAAAGGCCGCCTAATTAGCCTTTTTGTTTTGACCTCTGCTTCTAGTTGGAAATGTAATCACCTAAGTGAGGGGTATTATTCTTTAAATTGTCAGCTGTGAATTTTCATCTGTTCAGCAGAAATGGTTAGTTACCATGGTGATCCTCCTGGTTCTTGCTGAACTCCTGTGCAGAATTATTGGAAAAGCTGTCTCAGGAGGTCGCCAGTTGGTTTGCTGTGAGAATCAGAAGAGGGAGAGCAGGATTCCATGGTGCCACGGGACTGAGAAGAGAACAGAGACACCAGGGGGCTATACAGTATTGGGGGGCCTTGGAGGTGGGATCCAGCCAGAGTATGCAGTTGAGACCCCAAAAAGGCTGTGGATTGGAGGGAAGGGGGATACCCTAGGACTGAGGACAAAATCTGCCAGGACTCATCTTCATAAAAATAAAAGCAGCCCCAGGAGATGAAAAGGGAACTTCCTGAGACAGCATAATCCAGACTCCCTGCAAGGTTTCATCCACAATGTCCAACATATAATAAAAAAATTACTAGACCTGCTAAGGAGCAGGAAATTGTGATCCATAATCAAGGAAGTAAAAAGCACCCCCGTAGAAATAGACTGTAAAGAGCTCTTTCTCGCTGTCTCCTGATCTCTCTCCCTCTCAGTCTCTATCTCTCCCTTTCTCGATCTCTCTCTCCTTCTCTCTTGATCCCTCTCTTACGCTCCCCCCCTTTTCCTTTTTTGCCTCTTTCTTCCGGTCTGTCAGGTTTCCTCCAGTAAATCCTTTCCCTTAAAAAAAAAAGGCAAAAAGAAAGAAATAGACCATAAAATCAGCCGGATGTTGGAATTAGTAGGTAAAATCAAAGGCATTTATTGTAGCAGTGGTATGGGACTTGAGGGAAAGATGGCCACAGTGGGCAGACACATGAGGAATCTCATGAGAAAGTGGAAACTTTAAGATGAACCAGGGCCAGCATTGTGGCATAGCAGGTTAAGCTGCTGCCTATGACACGTGCCTGTTCCAGTCCTGGCTGCTCCATTTCTGATCTGGCTCCCTGCTATTGTGCCTGGGAAAGCAGTAGAAGATGTCCCAAGTGCTTGAGCCCCTGTACTCCCATGGGAGATCTGGATGGAGTTCCGGGCCAGGAGCCCAGCCCAGCCCAGCCCAGCCCAGTCCTGCCCCTGCCACTGTGGCCATTTGGAGTGAACCAGCTGAAGGAAGATCGATCTCTGTCTTTGTCTCTTGTCTCTCTCCTCTCTCTGTAACTCTGGCTTTCAAATAAATAAAAATAAATCTTTAAAAACATGTTTAAAAATGAACCAGTTAGAAATCTATAATGGAAAGGTACAGTGTCTGAAATGAAAAATGTACTGTTGGAGCTGCAGAGGGATCAGTAAGGTTTAGGCAGACCGTGAACCTGGACGGAAGCTTCTCCCTCCACCCGCTCACCCTGCAGGGAACGTCGTTTGTGGTGGCCCTGAAACAGAGACGAGCCTGAGCAGCGGGGAGAGGGACACTGCTGCTTAAAGAGGAGTGTGAGTGGAGCGACTCAGGTGGGGCTAGATCAGGCGACGCCTTCTAGGTCTTAGGGAGTTTGGACATTACCGTGGGGCCCACAGGAAGCCATTCACAGAGCCTAAGCGAGAGGCCGCAGTGGTCAGATCTGTGGCAAGAGGAAGGGGTACCAAGAGACAGGCTAGAACTTGGATGGCACAAGGAGGGACAAGTGAGTAGGTTGGTTGTTGAGATGGGCAGGTGGTAAAGTCCGCTGAGCTTGATGATCTGCTGGGTAAGAGTGCCTCATGGTCACAACATGGCTGTTGGGACTGCGGTTACCCCCATTGTACTGACGGGGGAAGCTGAGGCTCCCACTGGTGCCAGGCAGCAGCGCTGGGATTCAGGTCCGAGGGATCGCGCTGGCACATGGCACCCTCTGCTGCTCCCCTCGGGGTCTGCATCTGTTCCTTCTTTCCCCAGATGGTACCGAGGGCCTGGCCAGACCCTGGCTCAGGCACTAAGAACACAGATAAGAGACACCGAGGCCCCTGTTTCCAAGCAGACAGTCGGGGACGTGAGCTTCCTGCTCCTGTACTCAGCCCCAGGACAGAAGTTGGCTTCGCAGGCAGCTCCAGGGAGTGCCCGTCCAGTGTGGCACCTGTGTAGCCTCGTGCTTTTCTGGAAGCTCAGCCAGAGGGCTGGTGAGGGAGCTGTGGTGACGAGGACGTGTGCACGCAGTGTAGATGGTGGCAGAGGGGGCACAGTGAGAACCGAGGGGAGCCCGAGGTGGCTCAGGAGCTGTTGGTCCTCCCCAGGGCCCCGAAGGCCGTGGCCAGGGCTGCAGCTTAGTGACGGTGAGGCTCTGCAAGGGTTTTCTCTTTTTTTCAGGTTCTATTTATGAATTTGAAAGAGTTACAGAGCGGGAGAGACAGCGATTTTCCTTCTGCTGGGTCACTCCCCAGATGCCACAACGACCAGGCCTGGGCCAGGAGCTTCCTCTAGGCCTCCCACGTGGGGACAGGGGCCCAAGCACTTGGGCCATCCTCTGCTGCTTTTCCAGGCCACTAGCAGGAAGCCGGGTTGGAAGCTGAGCAGCGGGGACACCAGCTGGCGCCCATGTGGGCTGCCAGCACTGCAGGCCGCGGCTCCACCTACCATGCCACAGCGCCGGCCCCGAGGGTTTTCTCCGAAAACCCCAGTGCTCCAAAGCTCTTGCTGCATTCGTCCGTACCCAGCCCTGCTGCGGTCAGCCGGGGCTGAAGCTGGCCTCGCCCCTCCAACTTTTAGAACATATTTTATGAATTACTGAATAGCAGGAGGACACCCCATTCCAGCTCTCGGACGCTGGATTCGCCCCATGTCCTGAGGCTCCCTGGGAGACAGCAGCTTCCACTCCGAGCCCCCAGGTCTGGCTTGCCCTCCCTGTGCCACTGAGCTGGTTCATTGCGGCCCCTTCTCGCCCAGGGTCTCCTCGTGCTTTGCCTGTCTCCCCAGGGTCTTCTCAGGCTATGGAGATCGAGCTCTCTCCTTCCCCACCTCACTCCCCTGCCCCTGCTATCCCCGAATCCCCTTCAGGGTAGTGGTTGGCCAGGGGCCTGTGCCAAGTGGCACAGGGGAGCTGTTACAGGGAGAGCCAGCCCCCAGCCCCTCGGAAGTCCTGTGGGAAGTGGCGTGGGCAGGAGACAGTGGCAAAAGGCACGGGCAGCTCTCCCGGCTCTTCCTCCCTGGCCCAGAGGGAGGAGGCTCTTCCTAGCAGCTGGGAGGGGTCACCGAGGGCAGGGCTGGCCGGGGCTCTTAGGCTCTGGGATTTAGAGACCAGTGGTGTTTCCAGAAGGCACAGAGACCACAAGCATTCAGGCTTGCTTTCCTGAAACACAGGGCCTCCTGCCCACCCTCCCGTGCCCCGGACCTCTGGAGGCGGTCTCTAAGAGGTTGCTTCTCTGGCCCCACCTCACTTGCCTCCCCGCTGGGTTCTTGGCCACGCCCCACTGCCCCTACCACACCCACTCGTGTGCTCTGCAGGCAGGAGAGTGTCTTTTGTTCGGTTCTTGTGTCCGAGATGGAAGGGCCGACTGGGAAGGGAACGTGGAAGACACAGTGGGCCAGTGTCCTTCTTGTCTGCTGCCGTGACGTACACGCTCAGCCTGATCAGGAGTAAACTGAGGCACGACCAAACGCTGCATCTGCTCTAAGGAGCCTCTCAGCTCTCGGCCAGGTCCTCTGGGGCGTGCAGCCCCCCTTCCTCATGACTGTGGTAGCCGAGGCTCCTCGGGACCAAAAAGATCTCTTAGGCCCTGGCTGAGGAGTCTCGGAGTTCGCTCCTCAGGGTTGATGACTGCCCCAGTGACCCCTCGTAGCTTAGGGAGTCAATTGCTTTAATAAAAAAAAAAAAAAGATTTGTTTATTTTGTATGAAAGAGTGAGTGAGAGAGAGAGAGAGAGAGATATCTTCCATCCACTGGTTCACTCCCCATTTGGCCACAACGGCTGGAACTGGGCCAGGCCAAAGTCAGGAGCCCGGAGCTTCAGGCTGGGGTCTCCCGCATGGGTGCAGGGGCCCAAGGAGTTGGGCCGTCTGCTGCTGCTTTCTCAGGCGCATCAGCAGGGAGCTGGACTGGAAGTGGAGAAGCTGGGACTCAAACTGAAGGTCATGTGGGACGCTGGCATCGCAGGCAGAGGCTTAACCCACTCAGTTTAACCGGAGAGGCCATTTGCGACAGTGTTTAGCTCAGGGTCCCCTTGGTTTTTAATCCCTGCCCTGATCTGAAAAATGTAACAGCAAACAAACTCTCCTCTCTGCCTGCACTGCTGCGGAGAACTACTAAACCATTGTGATGTCTGCACAGCTAGGGAAACAAGGGGACGGTGTTACTGTGTTCCAGGCAGCCCCACCTGCTCCCTCCCCGGCCCTCCACAAGGGGCGCGCTGCCCTCCTGGGGTGCCTGTCCCGTCTCCCCGCCCAGCCCACACTCCATTGCATAGCTGAGTGTCCCAAGTCCAGGAAGGAGCCAGGACGCAGCTGGGGTCTCCTCTGTCCCAGCCCTGCATTCTTTGCACCTGCTCCTGGAGCGGGTTCCCCGACAGGGCAGTTCTGAGTGGTGCGTGCGGGCCGTGGGCAGTGTTGCGGGGAAGCAGTCAGGAGACGCAGCAGGCAGAGACGGGCTCAGATGGGTGGTAACGGAAAGGGGTGCTTGGAGGTTCTTGTCCTTGTTTGGGTGGAGCTGGGTCGGGCGTGGCATCCATGTGCTGCAGCTCCCCATCCACACCCCGGGGCTTTCCGAGCTGTCTGGAGATCGGCGAGGCTGCTGTTAAGGAAGTGGGCAGTCATTCGCAGGGGCACATGAAGTGACAGATTTTTTCCGAAAGCAAGTGTCTCCTCGCCGAAAGGGACCGTTTTCCGGTGTCCTGTTCCTCGCTGTGAGTGTGCACTGGGCCAGGGTGGCTAACGCCCGCGTGTCACATTTGCTCGAGATGGAGAGAGCTGCTCCTTCCCGGAGCTGTAGCAAGTTGAGAACTCAGGACACAGCGAGCGCGAGTGGTTTGAAAAGGGTGTGTTGGCAGCGCCGTCTCAGCCATGTGAAAACACGGACGGCAGCACACACACCCCGTCCACATCTCAGGGCTAACACGAGCGGTGTCGAAGTCTGCTCCACCGCGAGAGGAAAGTGCTGGCAGCCGGTGGGAAGACATCGTTGATGGGAACACACATCCCGGTTTCAGAGTTGGTGAGGAATGTGGGTGGTGGAGTCCCTGGCAGACAGCCTAGAGGGCAGAATATTAAAAGGCGCCTCCCTGGGTACGTAAGTTGATTGTAATTGTCATTTTTCTTTGTTCCTCTGACCTTCCCATGTTTTCTGTAAGATGATTATCATTTTGATAAGATAAAACTGTGCTGTCAGGCTTATGTTTTCATATATATGCACATCTTCAGACCCGTGGGTCTCAGAAAGGGCCCATCTCCCGTGGGAGCAGTTTCTAAATTCATAGCAGGCTTCCAGCTGCACTGCAGGTAATTGGGCAGAGTGTCCCCTGGGAGGCAGCCACCACTTTGTTTTCCACAGTGAGACCAATAAAAGCTTTCAGTCCTGCCCCCAAGACTCCAGGAACAAGACCACTGTTGCAGGAAAAGAAAGCCCGGTGCTACAGATTGGGCTGGGGAAGATTCTCACGCCGTGGGTGTTTAATTCCCACCCCCACCCCCACCCCTCCACCCTGAGTGATGCAGGTGAGTCACAGGCAGTCTGCACCCAGGGCCTGGTGACACAGTGTGGTCTTCATCCCTCGGGAGTCAGTGGGAACAGAGCCATTAGCCGCTGAAGAAGCAGGAGAGGGGGAAAGGTTGGTAAGCCGTGGCCTGAGTTAACACACGGACATCGGGAAAAGAAGAGGTAAGCCCAGCTGCTGCCACCTTCCCCATAGCGCGTGCACGTGGGCCCCCGCAAACGGAGACCCCAAGACATTCTCTGAGGGTCCCACCCAGAAAGCTGCCTCAGGGGCCGCTGTTGGCAAGCCAGCCCTGAGATGACCACCGAGGGTCTCCCCGGGCTGCTCGGAGCCCCTTCAGCTCTCACCCCAGTTCCCGTGTACCCGCACCTGTTGGCCAGGATGCCCTGAGCAGGACTGGTTATTGCCCCGCTGGGTTCACAGCGCCTCCGGGAGAACTGAGGCTGATTTGTGAATAACTGGTGTTGAACCGCCCCCTACACGTAGATTTGGCCTGAAATACATATCCCGTATCAGAGAGAGGTTACAGTAGGGCTCTCAGAGGGAGGCTTTATTGTGTTTATCATGTCCATTCTGAATTCAGACTGGGTAGCCATCATGCCAGAGTGGTTTTTCGGTGCATGACAGTGCTTCAAAAAGTTCATGGAAATGGGATTAAAAGATGTCTGTTTTGGTGTAAAAAAAACCTTAAAATCAATGAATAGTTTTTTTCATAATATGTGTTTCCACCAATTTTCTGAAGACCCCTATAGTCAAAGGGGCCTTAAGGTATAAGAAAAGCTTACTCCTCTAGAATGGTCTCTAGATTTCTAAACGACTTGCCTCCTTACAAATTGACTTTGTGCTGTTAGAACGTAATGTCTAGGCTGGCGCCATGGCTCAATAGGCTAATCCTCCGCCTTGTGGCGCTGGCACACCGGGTTCTAGTCCCGTTCGGGGTGCAGGATTCTGTCCCGGTTGCCCCTCTTCCAGGCCAGCTCTCTGCTGTGGCCAGGGAGTGCAGTGGAGGATGGCCCAAGTGCTTGGGCCCTGCACCCGCATGGGGGCCAGGATAAGCACCTGGCACCTGGCTTCGGATCAGCGCAGTGCGCGGCGGCCATTGGAGGGTGAACCAACAGAAAAAGGAAGACCTTTCTCTCTGTCTCTCTCTCACTGTCCACTCTGCCTGTCAAAAAACAATCAAACAAAAACAAACAAACAAACAAACAAAACGTAATGTCTACTGTGTCTCTGAAGTGGTTTCAATGAAAAGGGAAGGGAATAACTCTAGGCAGCAAGAATAAGTTTTAGAGAAGCAGATATAGGGGCCGGCACCATGGCTCACTTGGCTAATCCTCTGCCTGCAGCGCCGGCATCCCATATGGGCACTGGGTGCTAGTCTTGGTTGCTCCTCTTCCAGTCTAGCTCTTTGCTGTGGCCCGGGAAGGCAGTGGAGGATGGCCCACGTGCCTGGGCCCTGCACCTGCATGGGAGACCAGGAGGAGGCGCCTGGTTCCTGGCTTTGGGCTGGCACAGTACCTGCCATAGCGGCCATTTGGGGGGTGAACCAACGGAAGGAAAGACCTTTCTCTGTCTCTCACTGTCTATAACTCTACCTGTCAAAATAAAAAAAAGGAGAGAAGCAGATATAAATTATAATTCAAAAATAATTGCTAATCAAATCACATTGATTCAGAAGTATGCTAATTGCCAAACTTTTTTAAAGTGCCTGTTTTAATGAGATGTTGGAGTTAAACTCGTCACTGTCATTCTGTCTCAGATCTGTGTCCAGCTCCAGAGATTCTTGCTACTCACCTCTCCCCTTCGTAGCTCCATTTATTTTACACATTGTGTACTTTTCCATTTGCCTAAGCTGTTTTTACCTGAGTTTTCTAAGCCACTGCTAAAATTCTTATGTGGTCATGTCACACCTTGTTCTTTTTTTGTTTTTAAGACTTATTTATTTATTTGAAAGACGGAGTTTACAGAGAGGCAGAGAAAGAGAGAGAGGTCTTCCAAACACTGGTCCCTTCTCCAAATGGCCACAACGGCCAGAGCTAGGCCAATCCAAAGCCAGAAGCCAGGAGCTTCTTCCGGGTCTCCCACACGGATTCAGGGGCCCACGGACTTGGGCCATCTTGTACTGCTTTCCCAGGCCATAGCAGAGAGCTGGATTGGAAATGGAGCAGCCAGGACCTGAACCTGCACCCATATGGGATGCCGGCACTACAGGTGGCGGCTTTACCCGCTACACCACAGTGCCAGGCTCCACACATTATTCTTAATGCTTTAGCTTACACACTTCCTGTCTTGGAAAGTATGGATTTATTACTAGCATTATTTCTCCTCCTTTGAAAAGAGAGTCGGATTAGCCGTGTTATGCTTAATTCCCTTTTTATCCCCAGCCTTTTAGGTTTAATCTTTCTCTTTCTCTCTCTCTCTCTCTCTCTCTCTCTCCTAATTTATTTATTTGAGAAGTAGAGTTACAGACAGAGGGAGAGACAGAGAGAAAGGTCTTCTATCCTCTGGTTCACCCTCCAGATAGCCACGATGGCTGGAGCTGGGCCCAACCCAAGCCAGGAGCCAGGAGCTTCTTCTGGGTCTCCCACGTGGGTGCAGGGGCCCAAGGACTTGGACCATCTTCCACTGCTTTCCTAGGGCATAGCAGAGAGCTGGATTGGAAGAGGAGCAGCCGGAACACAAACCGGTGCCCATGTGGACACAGGCGCCGCAGGCAGAAGCTTAGCCCACTACACCACAGTGGTGGCCCCACAACCTTTCTCTTATTCCTGATTTATCTTACATCAGAAGCCTTTGTGACTGCTGGTGCCTCTGCCCATCTCTTCCTGGTTCTTGTTCTGAGACTCCCGGCACCCGTGGACGGCTGTGTTCCGCACGTCCTCCCTGAGGAGCGCAGCAGCTGCCCTTTCAGCGCTACCCTGAGAAGATGATCATAGGGCCCCATTGCAGCCACAGTGCTTGCCCATGCGTCTCATGACGGCCATAGGAAAGCCTCATTTTATTTCATGTGAGAGTTTTAAATACTGTATAAAATCGGAATGAGAAGCCTGTCCATGTTACTGTTCATTTCAGTTTTGCACCTGGAAGTTGTCTTTTGTTCTGAAACCCGAGCAGGATGGATTCAGGGCAGCCAGCTCTGGAAAGCTGTGGGCTCTGCAGCTGCCTGGCTGAGGGAGTTTAGGGAAACCACGTGACCTCCCCCTACCCCAGCCCCATTTTATTGTTCATTTGTTAGACAAGGGGAGCTGAGTAAATGAATGGTTTCCCAATTGTGCCCAAGCCTGGGGCATTTGGGGAGGGGCTGAAGGGGAGAGAAGGGCTTCTTACAGCTTTCTTATTCTGGGTTCCTCTTCAGTTTGAAAGGGGACGTCACAGCACTTTTAAGTTGTTTTTAATTTTTCATTTAATTATTTTCACTTGATTTGAAAGGCAGAAAGAGAGGGAGCGAGATCTTCCATTTGCTATTTTACATCCCAAATGCCCATAACAGCCAAGACTGGACTGGGCCAAAATCAGAGCCCAGAACTCACTCTCGGTTTCCTGTGTGGGTTCCTGGGATCCAAGTGCTTGAGCCCTTATCTGCTGCCTCTCACCGGCGCACTGGCAGGAAGCAGGAGTTGAACCTGAGCTGTCCGACGACATAGGAGACAGGCGTCCTCAGCGGCATTTTTAACCAGTGCGCCAAGCACCAAGCCCTCACAACACTTCCCAAGTGTAAAATTCCTGCCCTTTCTTCCAGTTTGGGGTCTGTGAGCCAGTGGGATTTCTATAAATAGAGGCGGGCCAGGGTGCGGAGGATGGGCACTGCCAACAGCGCCTGCCAAATGTAAAGACGGGAAATGCGGCAGTACCATCGCTGTCCCTGTAACTGCGGCCCCAAAACAAAGGGAAACCCAGAGTCTCCACCGCCGCAAGCCCACCAGAAGGAGCTCCTAGCGTGAACAGTTGTAGCACCGTCTGTAAGGCCACCAGACACCAGAGTAAGGGAAAGAGTTTATTGGGGGAAACCCGACAGACTGGAGGGAATGGGCAAAGAAGGAGAAGTGGGAGAAGGAGAGTGTAAGAGAGAGAGACAGAGGTCAGCAGATGAAGAGGAAGAGAGAGAAAGAGAGAGGGAGGGAGAGGGACGGAGGGAGGTCCTTTTAAAACTTTGCTGTGGGGTGGGCAGGGAAGTAGGAGTAGCGAATCCCATTTAGGATGGGGGTGGAGCTGACACCAGTGGTTGGGCCATGTGGTCACCTGACTTCCAGCAATGGCGGTGGGGGCTAGAGCCTAGGATGGTGTCAGGGTGTAGGCTGCCGCTGGGCGAGGTGGCCCCTTAGGCCCTGCTCATCGAAGCCCACATGAGTGCCGTGTTTGTCTCACAGCCGGTCCGTCAAGGGCTTGCTGGGTTGTTCAAGATGTTGATTTCATTTGGCCGATTTTTAAAATTTAACAGTATCAGTGGTGGTTAGGTTTTCAGCAGGCATCTTTCAGAATTAGCATATGAAACATTCACAGTCCACTTCTAGGTTCCCTCTTTTGTCCTGATTGACAGCTGAATGTTTTAGGAAAAGCACCTCCTTCGGAATTTTCCCAGCCTTGACAATTCAATCTAGGAGAAAAAGAGTAAAACCCAGGAGGGCTCTTGTCGGTGGCGTGGTCATGCAGGGGTCGCCAGTATTGACCCAGCCAGCTCCAGGTCTCCTGTGGCAGGGGAGGGTGCAGTGAGAGATGGAGCCAGTCATGGAGCCACGCGTGAGATCGTGGAAAACACAATGGGTTTGCTTACAAGTTATGTAGAATCTCATTGGTCACCGGAGAGGAAGAGCCGTGGGTTATCTACAGAGTTTACCGAGTTCTAGTTCTGTGTGTAATGGACATTTATTTTAAAGGCTTTTTTTTAAGGTTGATTGATTTATTTGGAAGTTCAGAGTTAACAGAGAAGGCGAGACAGAGAAAGAGAGATCTTCCATCAGTGGTTCACTCTCTAGCTGGTCACAACAGCTGGAGCTGGGCCAGGCCGAAGCCAAGAGCCAGGAGCTTCCTCTGGTGTGGGTGGCAGAGGAACTGGAACAGAAGTGAAGCAGCCAGGACTGGAACCGGCACCCATATGGGATGCTGGCATCCCAGGCAGAGGCTTTACCCACTACACTCTCGACATTTAAGTTGCTCCAAAATATTGAAAATACTCCAGAGTGTATGACTTTATCAGCAGATTGTTTGTGCACATATTACTGTATTGATGCATTCTAGTTTTTATGCTTTTGCTATAAAACAGTATATAGATATCAAGATATTGACACTTCTACAGTCCATTGATGGTGTAAGGCCTCCACAAAACACACCAAACAGAAGTTAAGAGAAAGGGTTTATTGACAGGGGGGTGAGAGAGAGAGAGAGAGAACGAGCGAACGAGCATGTGTGTGGGAAGCAGGTCCTGTTATACCTTTGCAGGGGGCAGGGAGGTAGGAGCAGCAAATCCCATTAGGGTGGGGGTGGAGCTGACACTTGTGGTTGGGCCTTTGGGCTTAGGACCAAAGCTTACTGTACAAGGTGGTGACGGGGACCAGAGCCTAAGGTGGCATCCCTGGCATAGTTGGTGCCACAGATAAGATGGCACCACAGCATGAAGTTACACTGGTTGACTTAAGCCAAAGGAATTCACCAGAAGATCAGGTTTCCCACAGGCCTATGGAAAGGCTGCAGACCTATCCAGAGGCAGGAATGAGGGGGGAAGGTGGGCACAGCCAAGACCTTTCCCCAGAAGTGTTCTGGTTAAGCCCTTGCTGCTGTTGGCATCCCCAGCCTCTGGATTCTGGGGTGGTATTTAAGCCAGTTGGCCCTGTGCCTCCGGGTTCCCCCCAGTAACCCAGCACTGTACGGAGCCTGTGTTACTTCCCCTCAGCGGCTTCGATGGGGAAGGTGCAGGACACGGTAGCAAGTCTGTCCCCTTTCAAGCTTCTGTCATTGGCGGTGAAGCCATGCCACTCACCCATCTTGGAGTTCTCCCCTGTAGGTGCCAGGGAGCTGAAGCAATCAAGTTGACAGTGTCACTGCGGAGAAAGGCATTAGGTTAAGGGTTTCTATAGTTGAATGAGGGCTAAATAATAACGAGGAGACCTGCGTTTCTGGTCTGCCTCCAGTTAGCTGTGATCTTGGGCAGATTGCTAAACATCCCTGGGCCTGTGTGTGCTCATCCATAAAGAGGATTTTGATGACAACATCAGCCTTATGCCTACCAGGGCCTTCCTCCCAGGAATAAAATGGAAAATATAAATAAGGGAATGGAAGCTGTCTGATCTCTAATCAGTACCTCTGAGTCAGAGAGTGATAAGCTGAAATGAGCTGAAATATGGATAGGGGAAAGATGGAATTTAGGTACTGCTCTTAGAAAGTAGTAATTGCAGGGTGGGTGCTGTGGCATAACAGGTAAAGCTGCCACCTGCAACTCTGACGCCCCATGTGGGTGCCAGTTCAAGTCCTGGATGCTCCACTTCTGATCCAGCTCCCTGCTGTTGTGCTGGGAAAGCATTAGAAGATGACCCAAGTGCTTGGATCCCTGCACCCACATGGGAATCCTACTAGAAGCTCCTGGCTCCTGGCTTTGGACCGGCCCAGCTGTGGCTGTTAGGCCATTTGGGGAGTGAACCAACAGATGGAAAATCTCACTCAGTCTGTGTCTCTCCCTCTGTCTCTGTATCTCTGCATTTCAAATAAATCTTTAAAAATTAAAAAATAAAGTAGTGATTGCAGGTGGTGTGTAGGACCGCACATGCTTTAGGGACTTGGCTACACCTTGCTTCCGGTCCTCTTCCACAGTTCCACCCATGCCTGGGGCTGACTTAGGGAACGTTTCTGAGGTTCCTTTCTTCATCTGGGAGGTGGAGACGCTACTGCTTGACTTCTGCTGTTGGGAAGATTAAATGAGGCGCAGTATGCATAGGTGCCTGGTGCTTTGATGGTGTGCAGTGCACGCGGACCTGTGCTACAGGGGCTGTCACTCTCCTTGCTAGGTGCTGGGGATCTGGGAATTTAATGCGCCTTTGGCCAGGACAAGGCACAGTTGCAAGCTGTGGGCCAGGTCCTGCTTGGCAGTTGTCATAGAGATCACAGGCCAACATTTCCTCATGCTGACCTGAATTCAGATCAGGAGCATTGCAGGATTAAGACTCGTGACCCACCCAGTGCCAAACTTGGCAGTAAGTTTTTGTTTCATTTTGGTGTTAAGTAATCACATAAATCTGTAGCTTGTTGAACAGTCGTAACAAGCCGTGTGTATAGGTTGACAGATGTAGGAAATGCACAGTTCTGTTTTGTGTTTTTAATCACACGGTCGAGTAAGTCTGTGTGCGAGGCTGGCAGAGTGCTGCTGGTGAGTCTGGGTTTTCGTCCTGGCTCCTCATCTCCCACGACCTTGCAGGGGCCAGCACACCTCTCAGCCTAAGTTTGCTCATCTGAAAATGTGCTGCCGTGCGGAGCGTGTAAAAGCAGATGCGCGTGAAGTCACTGTATGAATTACAGACCGCTGCACAAACAATGCATCATTTTACTGCCTGCATTAACTGTAATACTATTACAGGTTTTTTTTGAGATGGACTCTTCATATTACGAACATATGCGTTTACTTTTACATTCATCTGTTGAAGGAAGATGTCTTCAAGTAAGGGCCAATATGTGCATGAGGACATAGAGAATAATGCATAGGAAAACCTCCTTTTTATAGGAATTTAGGCTAAAGATGAACATCAGTATTCATTTTAATAGCAAATGTTTGCACAGATTAATGTTATGTTTCCCTTATGCTTATTTGTATTTTTTAAAATTTTTTTTATGCTGGTTTTTATTTATTTGAGAGAGAACTCCCATCCACTGGTTCACTCTCTAAAGGCCCACAACAACCAGGGCCAGAGCTAAGAGCTGAGAGCACGGCCCAGGCCTCGCACTGGGTGGCAGGAACCCAAGTACTTGAGCTGTTGGCACTGCCTCCCAGGCTCTGCATCAGTGCAAAGCCACAGTCAGGAGCCAGAGCCAGGAATCCAACCCAGGCACCCCTGACGGTGGAGGCCACTGTATAGTCCCTAGGCTAAGTGCCTCTTCTTAATCTCTGGTTTTTAAATGCAGAGATACCGTTTATAATGTTGTGTTTGTGACCTAGTTGAACTGTAGAACACCCATGAATGGCTTGTAGAGTTTCCAAATTCATAGGCTTGAGGTTCTCTTCAGTTCTCAGCCCGTGGGAGAGAATGCACTAAGCACAAGCACCAGGAATAGGAATTGTGGTCTTTCTTGTTTATTTCCTTCCTCTTTGGAGCCTGGGCTCCCTCAGAGAGAAATCGGTGGGGCCCAGCTGGTGAGTGGAGTCACCACGAGCATGGCCGTCCCCAACCTACGACTTGGCCGGTGTAGCTGGGGAGGGCAGCCTCTGCTGCCTCCTTTGGTGCCCCCACTTTTCCTACGTTAACCTGCTTCCCTGTCCTTTCGTTCCCTCAGGCCATGAAGGACGCCTTGGCAGACCTTCCCGAATGGTATGGAATCAGGGGCATGCAAGCCCACTGGATCGGAGACTGTGTGGGCTGCCACCTGGACTTCACGTTAAAGGTGAGCGAGCGAGGCGCCTGCAGCAGTGCACGCGCACAGTTCCCCTTTGCATTTGGCAACTCTGACTCGGCACCTTGAACTCCACGACAGCACCGTCCAACAGAAAGATCCCACAAGCCTCGTACGTAGTTGTCATTTCTGTAGAACTCACATTTTTTAAAGTGGGAAGAAAGACATGAAATTAATTTTGATGACATTTTATTTGACCGATTAAACCAAAATACTGTTTACAAATGTGATCAATTTTTTAAAAGATTTATTAAAGAAATAGTTGATATCTTGTTATAGTTCAGTCCTAAATCTACTATATTTATTGTTTAAGGAGTCATTTTTTATTTATTTGAAAAAGCAAAATTAGAAAGGACTTCGATCCACTAGTTCACTCCCCCAAATGACTGCAAAGGCCAGGGCTGGGCCAGCCTGAAGCCAGGAGCCAGGAGCCTTCTCTGGGTCTCCCATGTGGGTGCAGGGGCCCAAGCACTTGGGCCATCTTCCACTGCTTTCCTGGGTGCATGATCAGGGAGCTGGATTGGAAATGGAGCAGCCGAGCCTTGAACCAGCACCTGTATGGGATGCCTGTGTCACAGACTGTGACTTAACCCCCTGAGCCACAACGCTGGCCCTGTGAAGTCCACTGTCTTCTATACCCACAGCAGAAACTTTCAAGTGAGTCCTAGCCATGTAGTGTACCGGCTACCATTCTGGACAGCACAGATACGCGGCGTGTCCTGGTGGGCCCTGAACTCCCTGAAGTTCTGTGCAGAATGTGTGTGTGGACTGTTCACCGCACAGAAGGACCACGGGCTTGACTGTGTTCTCGATGGGGTGTGTGTGTGTGTGTGTGATGTCACAGAGCCATTAAAAGCCCAGGGGCAGAGCTGAACCATGTCATCATCTCAGAGGCTGATGGACCTCAACTGTTTAGGACGAGGCCCAACACCGGTGGCCTGCTGTGGAAACATGGCTGACAGGTGCAGCTAAGGTGGCTTCCTCCAGGACATGCCACCAGAGCTTTGCTCTTTGTGTTGACACGAGAGCGCTTCTGTCGCCGGTCCTTTCCTGGGAGTTCTTTTCATCCTTCAGGTTCTTCTCTGATCCAGGCTTTGGTGCTCTGTTCATTTAGCTCTGAACCCCGCCCTCCCCTTAGTCCCTGTCAGAACCTTGAGGAGAGAAAGCAGCAGCAGCCCAGAGAGGAGGCTGGTCGGCCTTCGGGACCCGCCCTCCTGATGGCCGTAGCTGGTGCCTGCTCAGCCCCTGAGTTCATGATTCCCTGTGCAGCCCCGTGCAGAGGAAGCCCGGCTCATCCAGCCTCCAGCCAGGGAAGCCCCCCTCTGGGGAGAGCGCATGGAAAACCGTGGGTCAGCAGACCCCACGCAGACGCCTCCTCTGCCACTCTGCTGAGGGGGTGGCCAGGGCCCTGGACTGCATTCCAGCGTGCCTTCGGGGCTGTCTCTTTGGTTAGCCCGGGTCTGGTGCCCGTCTCAAGGGCCTTTGCCTCTCAGCCAGGGTCAGAGGTGTGGGCGCCTGTGCCTCGGACATCTTCCACATTCCCCCCTTCGTGGACATTGGGTTGGGAAAATGTTTGGGTCTCCACTCCTGAACCCACTTGAAACTGAGACGGGGTAGCTCACTGTGAGGATGCCAGAACATTTTCCGTTACGGGGGACAGACTGTGTGGTTGTGCCCCTGGGGCCCCAGGCCCGGCTCCGTGGGTGACACCTAATCGGCACCCAGGCCACGTTGTAGACTTAGTTCATTGTTGGCACTCCGTCATCACGCTTGAATAAATGTAAGAAGGAAGTCATGCCTGTCCTCTCTGTGGCCTCCATGTCTGTCACGTAATCTGCACTCAGTGGGTGCCTGCTGTATGCTCCTTCCAGCTCTGAGCCCAGGATGGACTATCACTAATAACCTCAGTGGCCATTTGCTTAGAACAGTGCAGCCCTTTGTTTTTCTGCTTTGTCCTGAAGTCCCTGAGGGAAACACAACTCCTTTCTCGCAACAAAAATGAGGTGCCGTTGACAGGTACTTCTTCTGATCTAGGAACAAGGGAGCCAGAAAACCAGGAGGGCGCCGTTCTGAGCGTGCTGTGACCACCTTCGGGCTGGGGCTGCCCACATGCCTGGTGCTGGCCCCTGCAGGGTTCTGAAAGGGGAGCCGCCTGTCCTTTCTCTGCCCCTGCTACGTGCCGTCTCAGCCACCACACCCCCGGGCTGTGGTCAGAACAAGGAGGGAAGGGGTGGGCACGTGGGCAGGGAGCAGCCCAGGCAGAGGGGGCACCGAGGAACAAAATGCCTCTTGTTTCCCCCTGCCAGGTTGATGGGCAAGCCACAGGAGAAAAGCTGACCGCCTACACGGCCTCCCCCGAGGCTATTTATGGTGCATCCCACGTGGCCATCTCCCCCAGCCACCGGCTCCTGCACGGGCACAGCGGCCTGAAGGAAGCCCTGCAGAAGGCGCTTGTCCCTGGCAGAGGTGAGTTGACAGCCGGGTCGCTGCCTTCCTTTGGGCCAGCCCCGTGGGAAAGTTGGATGGAGTTCCAGGCTTCTGGCGTTGTCCTGGCCCAGGCCTGGCTGTTGTGGGCATTTGAGGAGTGAATCAGCAGGTGGAGGATCTCTCTCTCTCTCTCTCTCTCCCCCTCCCTCTCTCTCTCTGCCTTTCAAGTAAATGAAAATAAACAAACATTAAAAGAGCAAGTGAAAGTGAAATCTGAAAATGTTCCATCTCTTGCCTCTGGCTTGATTGTGAGATTGTCTGCATCTGGCGGTTAAAAACTCTGGTCTTGGCCAGCGCCGCGGCTCACTAGGCTAATCCTCCACCTACGGCGCCGGCAATCCGGGTTCTAGTCCCGGTCGGGGCACCAGTTCTGTCCTGTTTGCTCCTCTTCCAGTCAAGCTCTCTGCTGTGGCCCAGGAAGGCAGTGGAGGATGGCCCAAGTGCTTGGGTCCTGCACCTGCATGGGAGACCAGGAGGACACCAGGCTCCTGGCTTTGGGTCGGCACAGCACACTGGCCATGGTGGCCATTTGGGAGGTGAACCAACAGAAGGAAGACCTTTCTCTCTGTCTCATTGTCTAACTCTGCCTGTCCAAAAAAAAAAAAAAAAAAAAATTCTGGTCTTTTTTTCATTATAATCCAGATTTGAAGCATTTTTCCGGAAAGAATAGAATCTTCTCTTAATTTACAAATCCATCATCAAAAAAACCTCGCTGATAGGGGCTACAGGGAAGCCCCTGGGAAAGAGAGACAGCTCCGCCAACGACTTCATTTGATTACTGTAAAGAATTCTTCGCTCCCCCAAGCAGATGAGCCGAGTCCTGCTCAGCACAGGTCTTTAACAGGTTTGCTTTATGAATGGATCGAGCCGACATGGAGGGAAGACCTGTGACGTGCTAATGCGTTCGTCAAGGTCCTGTGGTCGCAAGCAACAGAATCTGTCTCTGGCTCACCCAGAGGACAAGGGGAACATGTTGGAGGCTCACTGGCCGGAGGAACAGCTGGAAGAGGACTCAGGGGTTGAGGGGAGGGTTGCCAGTGTGAACTAAGAGACTGTCCCTTGAGTGCCACTGTCAGAGTACACATGCCCTCGCTCTGCCTTCAGAGCCCGGAGCACTTGCCTGGAGATGCCAGCTGCAGGGCACAGGGGCCCAGGACCTCTGTCTGGGCAAAAGGAAGATCAGGCACTTACCTCCATAGAACGTTAAGACTGTCACCAGGGAGGGGCGCTCTCCCACGGGTGCTCAGCGGCCTAGGCCGGTGAGAGGAAGTCTGTCATCAGGGAGACATGGTTCTCTGGAGCAATTGATTTCTGCCAAAAATCTCACCCCTGTTCCATTTCATATACCCTAAACTGCAACCCAAAGTACAGAGTCTGAATGATTGGGGCCTGAAATAATAAATATTCTTGTTTGGGGTCGTGATCTAAAGTTGCTATTTTTTTAAAAAGATTTATTTATTTATTTGAAAGAGTTTGCCGGCGCCGCGGCTCACTAGGCTAATCCTCCGCCTAGCGGCGCCGGCACACCGGGTTCTAGTCCCGGTCGGGGCGCCGGATTCTGTCCCGGTTGCCCCTCTTCCAGGCCAGCCCTCTGCTGTGGCCAGGGAGTGCAGTGGAGGATGGCCCAGGTGCTTGGGCCCTGCACCCCATGGGAGACCAGGAAAACCACCTGGCTCCTGGCTCCTGCCATCGGATCAGCGCGGTGCGCCGGCCGCAGCGCGCCGGCCGCGGCGGCCATTGGAGGGTGAACCAACGGCAATGGAAGACCTTTCTCTCTGTCTCTCTCTCTCTCTCACTGTCCACTCTGCCTGTAAAAAAAAAAAAAAAAAAAAAAAAAAAAAGAAAGAGTTACACAGAGCGAGAAGGAGAGGCAGAGAGAGAGAGAGAGAGAGGTCTTGCATCTGATGGTTCACTCCCCAACTGGCTGCAATGGCTGGAGCTGTGCCGATCGGAAGCCAGGAGCCAGGAGCTTCTTCCAGGTCTCCCATGCAGGTGCAGGGGCCCAAGGACTTGGGCCATCTTCTACTGCTTTCCCAGGCCATAGCAGAGAGCTGGATCTGAAATGGAGCAGCCCGGTCTCGAACCAGTGCCCATATTGGATGCCGGCGCTTCAGGCCAGCTTCAGTGCCGGCCCCTAACGTTGCCATTTTTGAAATAACCAGAATGAAGCATTGCCTGATGCCAGGTTAGGGAGAGAGACAATGTCATCTGTCATCACGCCTTAGCTGTGCTTAAGATCGTTTACTCAGAGCGTCCAAGCCCGCGTTCCAGTCCGTGTGCGCCTCCTAAGAGCCTGCTGTGGACCGAGCACTCCGGGAGCCGCAGTCTGATCGTGGCTGCCCCTGGGGTCTCAGAACCCAGCACTTCCATATGTGCGCCATTCACTCAGGCAGCATCGGGCACTACCATTTCCTGGTTTTCTCTCTCTCTCTTTTTTTTGTAATATATTGAAATAGAGAAGAAAGTCTTCGGTTAAATTGCAGTGTGTGCTTATAAACCCAATATTGCTGTCTCTCTCAGGTATATTTTCCTCTACTTACTCAAAATAAAAACTGGGTCCTTTTCAACTATTTAGTTTAGTTTCTACTCTCATGAGCAATTTGCGATTCCTTAAGGGCAACGAGGGTTGAAGATCATCTAAAATTGAAAAGCTAATAAATGGAAATGTCTAGCCATTAGATTTTTTTTCTTGTGGTTAATTTGGAGACACAAATTAAAATAAGGCAATATTAGGAGGGAATTAATGAGCTAATAAGCTATAAAAGATGGAGTTCCTTAGATAAAAGATACTGTATAAATTCAGACATGTTCATGTGTCAAAACTGAGGAATTATTGACTGTATGCTCACGGCAGTGTCTTCCTGACCACCTGGGTCTCAGAGTGTGTGGTTTGGCCTGGCCATTTCATTCTGGCAAATGTACTAATTGAGTGCCCGGTGTAATTTTGTGTCTGGAAATTCTCATTAGTGACTTTCTCACTCTTTTTAATAATCTGCAGTAGATCCAAATGGACCATTAGATGTTGGCACTAGTTTTTTCTGGTTCTGGTTTTCAGAGTGGAAATTTTCTTTGTGTAGCTGTCAGTTGATGCAGAGTCCCTAGCTGAATTGGCAGAAGTCGCTGGACTTTGACAGGCGACGTTTGTAGTCACCTACACCGGTCAGTGCATTGAGCGCAGTGTGGTTTTCCCAGAAGGTAAATGAGTATCCTAGGAATGGGAATGTGTGGACTATGCTTTAGTCTTTATGTGGGGGTGGAGGGGACTGTGTTTTAGCCCCGGGGTTGTGTCGCTGCTGTCATTCCCCCTTGTTCTTGAGCATCAGGTGTTTCTGGTGGCCAGTGTTAAAGCCGTGCCGCCGAGGGTCACGGCACCACACAGTTGTGAAGGAATTCAGCGCTGGCTGCACTTTAAATGATCAGACATGAATCCCTGCTGTTGCGAAGTAGATTTCTACCTACTGGCTCCCGATGTGGCACAAGATGACCACGGTTCTGTTTCCCGATCCACCTGTGTGACCTAAGGACTGCCACACGAGCCTTGTCAGTGTGGCTTTCTCCATCAAGCAGTGATGGAGCTGTCCAGGAAGGTGGTCTTAGGGGACCTCGTGGGTAGGGAGGGAGCCTGGGGGTGTCGCATGTGGACAGGGTGGGCTGTGAGTGACCGAGAGGAAGCAGGTAGCCTGGCCTACCTCATTAGTTAGGGAATGAGAGGCTGCAGACCACAGAGCCACAAGGGCCAGAACGGAGAAGAGGGGCAGCTCTGAGAAGCACGTAGAGGGTGGCCAGGGCGCATGGTCCCAGGATGAGTCCCTGGTTTCCGGCCTGGCCGACTGGGTTGCTGACGTCGACGGCATATGAGTGCTTTTTGCGTAGCATCCTATAATCTGGCACAGAGCCCTTCAAGAGAGGAATCGGCGCAAGGTGCTTCCCTAGTATTCTTAAAATTTCATTTATTTCCATAATCATTGGCGCCTCCTATTCTCAGCCGACCCACGCTGACTTAAGTCTTGTTATGTAATCTCTGGCTCGCTAGGAACCATAAAAAGCCTCGATGGGGAAATATCCGAGTTCTAGGAGCTGTTCTGTCTCTTCCTGGAATCTGCTTCTACGTTCCTCGGATTCAGATGTCCAAGCCCCGGGGGCTTTAGAACCCCTGCTTTTAGTGAGTCACCACCTGTTTGCACAGTGTGTTTTTTGCCAAAAGGAGAAATGAGGTCTGTCTAAAGGGTAACTCAGAACCCTGTTGTTCTTGATATTAAATAATTGATTTCTCACTCTTGCTTTGCCCCTGTCCCCAAAGACTCAGCTTGGGGCTGGGATACAGGAGTAGGGAGTGCATCTGTAGCCCTAGGATTACAGTTTGGTATTTAACCAAACTGCTTCCAGTAGCATTCCTTCCACGCATGTCAGTAGGAACTGTATGGAGGAGAAAGCTTCTGTGCTCAGGATATCTGAAATCAACAAAAATCAACAGTGGGGCTGGTGCAGTGGTGTAGTGGGCTGATCTCCGCCTGCAGCACTGGCATCCCATATGGGCACCAGTTCAAGTCCCAGCTGCTCCGCTTCCCATCCAGCTCTCTTCTGTGGCCTGGGAAAGAAGTAGGAGATGGCCCAAATCCTTGGGCCCCTGCACCCACATGGTAGACAGGAAGAAGCTCCTGGCTCCTGGCTTTGGATTGGCCCAGCTCTGGCCATTGCCACCATTTGGGGAGTGAACCAATGGATGGAAGATCTTTTTCTCTTTGTCTCACTCTACCTCTCAAATAAAATCTTTTTTTTTATTATTTTTTTTTATTTTTGACAGGCGGAGTGGACAGTGAGAGAGAGAGACAGAAAGGTCTTCCTTTTTGCCATTGGTTCACCCTCCAATGGCCGCCGTGGCCGGCGCGCTGCGGCTGGTGCACCGCGCTGATCCGATGGCAGAAGCCAGGTACTTCTCCTGGTCTCTCATGGGGTGCAGGGCCCAAGCACTTGGGCCATCCTCCACTGCACTCATTTCTTTGCCACAGCAGAGAGCTGGCCTGGAAGAGGGGAAACCGGGACAGAATCTGGTGCCCCGACCGGGACTAGAACCCTGTGTGCTGGCTCGCAAGGCGGAGGATTAGCCTAGTGAGCCACAGCGCTGGCTCAAATAAAATCTTTAAAAAAAAAAAAATCATGGCCAGCGCCGCAGCTCACTAGGCTGATCCTCTGCCTAGCGGCACCGGCACCCCGGGTTCTAGTCCCGGTCGGGGCACCGGATTCTTTCCTGGTTGCCCCTCTTCCAGGCCAGCTCTCTGCTGTGGCCCGGGAGTGCAGTGGAGGATGTGGCCCAAGTCCTTGGGCCCTGCACCCCATGGGAGACCAGGAGAAGCACCTGGCTCCTGCCTTGAGATCAGCACAATGCGCCAGCCACGGCGGCCATTGGAGGGTGAACCAACGGCAAAGGAAGACCTTTCTCTCTGTCTCTCTCTCTCTCTCACTGTCCACTCTGCCTGTAAAAAAAAAAAAAATCAACAAGATCCCGGTGCTATGGACCCCTTACAGGCCTCGTTCCACTCATGTGTCCTATTGACTGTGCAGGAGAGGCCATCATAGGCAGCGCTTGTCACGCTCGTGTGTTGTCAGCGCCCTGTTTCCACTCAGCGCTGGGAACCATCTGTGTGAAGCACTGCTGTGGTGAGCACCAAGCAGGTGTCCTTTGTCCAGGGGCCGCTCTGAGAGCTGAGAGCCGCTCTCTGTCTGGAATGTCTCTGGTGGCTGAAGGGTCACTGTTACACAACCGTAGCAGGTGAAATGCTCCAGTGACTCGAGCTTTCTCTGTGACTCCCTGGATTCCTGCATCCCCTCCCCAGCCCAGGAGTCACAAGAAAGAGAACACTGGAGGCCGGCACCGCGGCTCACTAGGCTAATCCTCCGCCTGTGGTGCCTGCACACCGGGTTCTAGTCCCTGTCGGGGCGCCGGATTCTGTCCCGGTTGCCCCTCTTCCAGGCCAGCTCTCTGCTGTGGCAAAGAAATGAGTGCAGTGGAGGATGGCCCAAGTGCTTGGGCCCTGCACCCCATGGGAGACCAGGAGAAGCCCCTGGCTCCTGCCTTCGGATCAGTGCGGTGCGCCGGCTGCGGCGGCCATTGGAGGGTGAACCAACGGCAAAAGGAAGACCTTTCTCTCTGTCTCTCTCTCTCTCACTGTCCACTCTGCCTGTCAAAAAAAAAAAAAAAAAAAAAAAAAAAACAAAAACAAAAACACTGGAAACTTCAGGCTTTCGTTTTGTTGCAAGAAATCAATGTTGACACGTGGCATGCAAGTTGTGATAACTGTGCATTAACTTCAAATCCGCTGATATTTAGGTTGAAAGACTAATTTTTTTCTAATTGGAAAACTAACATAATAGAACATTTATCTTTTTTTTCTAAGAGTTTATTTATTTATTTTGAGTGGCAGAGTTACAGAGAGGAGAGATAGACAGAAAGGTCTTCCATCTGCTGGTTTACTCCCCAAATGGCTGCAACAGGCAAAGCTGGGTCAGTCCAAAGCCAGGAGCCAGGACCTTCTTTCAGGTCTCCATTGCAGGTGCAGGGACCCAAGCACTTAGACCATCTTCTCAGGCCGTAGCAGAGAGCTGGACCAGAAGAGGGGCAGCCGGGACGTGAACCGGTGACCATATGGAATGCTGGCGCCACAGGTGGAGGCCTAGACTACTACACCACAGCGCCAGCCCCAGTAATAGAACTTTTATATGCAATGGAAACTATCAAAACCTATATAATGCTCTCTTGTAGTATAATGCTCTCTTGTAGCAACTTTATGCAGATGTAATTCAGATGCCATTTAATTCACCCATTTAAAGCTGTACCATTCAGTGGATTTTAGTACCTCTCGGAGCTGTGAAGCCATCTTCACAGTGAATCTTAGAACATTTTCATGGTCCCCAGAAGAACACCCATGACCTGTAGCAGTCAGCCCCCTCCCCGCCCCCGCACTATTCCTGCCTCATTCCCAGCCCTAGGCAACCAGTCCCCTACCTCCAGTCTCCCTAGACTTGCCCGTTCTGAACGTCTCACGTAAACTCACGTAAACGGAATGATGCAGCATTGGTCCTTTTGCTGCCCTTTGGTGAGCATGTTTTCAGGGTTCTTCCATGCTGTAGCAGTTTCCACACTTCCCTCTTTGAACTTCCAGATGGCACTCCATCCAGGTATGTGCCGCACTTCACTGTGCTGTTCATCAGGCGGTGGCGTGACGGCTGTTTCCACATCCTTGGCTTCTTTATCACCACTGCTGTGAACGTTCACACAGAGTTCTGTGTGGACATGTGTTTTCATTTCTTTGGCCCCTTACCTAAGAGTGGAATCACCAGGCCCTGTCCTAACTATATTTAACAATAGACTCGATCAGAAACTTCAGGTTTTAGTTTTGTTCTTTTTTTTTTTTTTTAAAGATTTATTTATTTATTTGAAAGTTACAGTTATACAGAGAGAGGAGAGAGACAGAGAGAGAGAGAAGTCTTCCATCTGATGGTTCACTCCCCAATTGGCCGCAATAGCCGGAGCTGTGCTGTTCTGAAGCCAGGAGCCAGGAACTTCTTCCAGGTCTCCCACATGGGTGCAGGGGCCCAAGGACTTGGGCCATCCTATACTACTTTCCTAGGCCTAGGCAGAGAGCTGGATTGGAAGTGGAGCAGCCGGGTCTTGAACCGGCGCCCATATGGGATGCCGGCGCTTCAGGCCAGGGCATTAAGCCACTGCGCCACAGCGCTGGCCCCTTAGTTTTGTTCTAAGAAGTAGACCTGAGCCAGGCTGCCTTCTAAAGCAGCTTCACCATCTTGCATCCTCACGAGCCGAGTTTGCATGTTCTGATTTCACCGCACTCTTGCCAACACTTTTTATTGTCTTTTTGTTTAGGAGCCATCCCAGTAGGCGGGAGGCAGTGTCTTGGTGCAGATTTGATTTGCATTCCCCTCTTGTCAAACAGCTTTTCATGAGCTTTTCTCTCCTTTGAAGAAATGTCTGTTCACATCCTGCGCCCATTTTTTCTGATGGAGCTGCCTGCCTTCTCACTGTTTTTATTTTGACAGTTCCTTATGTATCCTAGACACCAGTCCCTTGTCAGATGTATGATTAACAAAACTGCTGTCCAGTTTTGGAGGTCATCTTTCCATTTTCTTGATGGTACCCTTTGAGGCACAGAAGGTTTTCATCCTGATGAAGTCCAGTTTGGCTGTTCGAACTTTTGTTACTTTAGTTTTGTTTTGCTGTTAAAGAATTATTTATTGGGATTGATGTTGTGGCCTAGCAGGTTAAGCCACCACCTGCAGAGCCAGCATCCCATATGGGCACTGGTTCTTGTCCCGGCTCCTCTACTTCTGATCCAAGTATTTGGGCCCTTGCCACCCACATGGGAGACCTGAATGAAGCTCCTAGCTCCTGGTTTTGGCCTGGCCCAGTGGTGGATGTTGGCAGCCATCTGGGGATGAACCCACAGATGGAAGATCTCTCTTTCTCCCCACCCCCCCTCCTATAATTCTGCTTTTCAAAATAAATGTTAAAAAAAAAAAAGAATTACTTATTTGAAAGGCAGAGCAAGAGAGGAAGAGATATCTTCCATCTACTTGTTTGCTCCCCAAATGGGTGCAGCAGCCAGATCTGGGCCCACATGGAGCCAGAGAGCCAGGAATCCCATCCAGGTCTCCCACATGGGTGGCAGGGGCACAAGTACTTGGACCATCTTCTGCTGCTTTCCCAGGCATGTTAACAGGAAACTGGATGGGAGGTGGAGTATCTGGGATGCTCACCAGCCGTCCGATGCAGGATGCTGGCATCACAAGCGGTGGCTTAGCACACTGTGCCACAATGCTGCTCCCTGCTTTGGCTTTAATATCAATGTAGCTGTTGCCTGATGATAGTTCATAGAAGCTTACACGTATGTTTTCTCATAAGAATTTTATCATCTTAGGTCTTGTATTTAGATTTTCAATCCATGTTGAGTTAATTTTTATATACGACATGAGGTAGGGATCAAACTTCATTCTTTTGCCTGTGGTCATAATGCTCTTTAATTCATATTCCCACACACATGTATCATAAAAAATCAGATGCTTCTGCCTCTTTATTTTTGTGGTCTTGCCTTAGTATACTATTAGAAAATGCTTGTTTTTATGCAAGCTTCACAATTGTTTTTTAATTCATGCAGAATATTCTGTGAACTCAGTACCATAATATCCTGAATCTTCCCTATTGTTTGCGTGCTTGCTGCTTTTCATGTTTTGGCCTATTATGGAGAGAGCTGCTGTGAACATGTATGTATGTATGTATGTAAATTCTTTAGAATTTTCCTTAGGAGACATTCCTAAGCATGGCATTTTTTTCTTTTGTTAGAGGCTATGGACATTTTTCTAAACATATGTTTTCTTGTTATATGTTAATTTTATTTGTTTCTGAAAGGGCTTTCTCATCACCACACCCAGTGATACATGAATTTTACTACAACTTCATAACACAGGTGTTAGTTACTGTACTAAAGGTTTTTGCTAAACTCTAGGAATAAAGTCATAATACCGCAAGATTAGCTTAACTTTTGTCTTTCTCTCTCTTTTTTTTTTTTTTATGTAGATATTTATTTTAAAGTCAGTTAGAGAGGGACAGAGAGAGATATCTTCCATCTGTTAGTTTGCTCCTCACGTGGTCACAATGGCCAGGGCTGAGCCAGACCGAAGCCAGGAGCTCGGAGCTTCATCTAGATCTACCACATGGGTGGCAGGGGCCCAAGTACTTGGGCCATCCTCTGCTGCTTTGTTCCCAGACCATTAGCAGGGAATTGGATCAGAAGTGGAGCAGCTGGGACATGAACTGGCACCCATATGGGATGCCAGCCTCACAGGTGTCTGCTTCACCCATCACACCACCATGAAGCCCCTCCTCTTTCTTTTAAAAATTAATTTGTGTATGTGTGTGTTTAAAATTCATGTGGTGGATAGGGGTCTTCACGGGGAGCAGGAGCTTGGTACAGTGGTTAAGGCACTGTTTGGGATGCCCACATCCCATATTAAAGTGCCTGGTTTGAGCCCCAGTTCTCCACTTCTGATCCAGCTTCCTGCTGATGCACATTCTTGGGTGATGCTCATGGCTCAAGTACCTGGGTCGCTGCCACCCACATGGGAGATCTGGATTGAATCCCTGGCTTTGACCTGGTCCAGCCCTGGCTATTGAGGACATTTGGGGAGTGACTCAGAGGATGGGAGAAATCTCTGTGTCTCTTTCTGCCTTTCAAATAAAATGAAAACAAATAAATTTTTAAGAGTTCATGGAAATGTATATTATGAAAAAATGCATGGATTTCAAATACTTTTTTGCACTGAAATAACTATCTTTTAAAAAGGGTGTATTTATTTATTTGAAAGGCAGAGTTACACAGAGAAGGAGATCTTCTGTCCACTGGTTCACTCCCCAAATGGCTGCAACAGCCAGGGTTGGGCCAGGCAGAAACCAGGAGCCAGGAGCTTCTTCCTGGTCTCCCTTGTGGGTGCAGGGGCCCAAGCACTTGGGCCATATTCTACTGCTTTCCCAGGAGCATCAGCAGGGAGCTGGATCAGAAATAGAGCAGCCAGGACATGAACCAGCACTCATATGGGCTACTGGCATTATAGGTGGTGGCTTAACCTGCTGTGCCACAATGCCAGCCCCGATAACTTTATTTTTTTACTTTAAATTTTCCATGAATTTTTTGAAGTACCCTTGTATCGTATGAAAAGTCAAAGAATACTAACAACAATAACAATAGCCTTCTTGCCCAGCGTCTCCTAATTATTTTAGACGTGTGTTCTCTAGAGGCTCTGACAGAATCCTAGATAAACAGGGGTTTATTTCTTGTCCACTGGGAACTGAACAGGTATAACGAGTCTGCTGTCTGAGGCTGATGGGGCCATTGCTCTCTCTTTCTCCTTCTTCATATTATCCGTGTTTTATTTTATTTATTTATTATTTTTTTATTTGACAGTTTGAGTTATAGACAGTGAGAGAGAGAGACAGAGAGATAGGTTTTCCATCCGTTGGTTCACTCCCCAAATGGCCGCTACGGCCAGCGCACCGCGCTGATCCAAAGGCAGGAGCCAGGTGCTTCTTCCTGGTCTCCCACGCGGGTGCAGGGGCCAAGCACTTGGGCCATCCTCCACTGCACTCCCGGGCCACAGCAGAGAGCTGGCCTGGAAGAGGAGCAACCAGGACTAGAACCCGGTGCCCATATGGGATTCCAGCGCCACAGGCGGAGGATTAACCAAGTGAGCCAAGGTGCCGGCCCTTATCCATGTTTTCTAAGTGGTTCTTCACTTCATCACGTGTCAGTAAGCAAGAATGGGCAGGGCGAAGAATGGGGAGAAGGCCATGCTCCCTCCCTTTGAGAACATGACCTAGAAGTTGCCTCTGCCCTGTGCCCGAGGGCCATAACTGGCTGCAAGGGAAGCTGAGCAGTGCTGCTGTTAGCCCGGCAGCCACAAGCCCCGCTCAGCCTCCCGTTGCTGAATCAGAAGAGGCAGATAGAGCAGTCAACTGGCAGTGTCTACACAGCCTTTGCTCTCATGGACCTCCACATCCGTGTCATGTGCCCACATTGCTGTGTCTCAGTTCACATTGCCTAGTGTCTTTCACTCTGACCTCACCTTCCAGCCTGCTACCAACAGTGTATCATGTTGGCAGGATTTGCAGATATGCATGTCTCCTTTGAGAAGGGCCTGCTATGAAATCAGAGGCACAGGTCCCAACTCTGAGAAGCGAGTCCGCATGTGGCTGGCTCTGGCAGCTTGTGCCACCCAGGTCATACATCTGGACCCTAGCCTTGGAGAGCAGTTGGGGTTGCACTTCACTCTGTCCCCACCACACCCTGGCCTGTGCTTCCTGACACCCCAGGTCAAAGAAGGTAAACACTGGCTTCAAGGGGCCAGCACTGTGATGCAGGGGGCTAAGACTCCACCTCCGGCACTGGCATCACATATGGGTGCCAATTTGTGTCCCTGCTGTTCCACTTCCAATCCAAAGCTTTGCTTATGGCCTGGGAGGACAGTAAAAGATGACCCAAGTGCTTGGTCCCCTTTGCCCACTTGGGAGTCCCAAGGGAAGCTCCTGGCTCCTGGCTTTAGATCAACCCTGCTCCAGCTGTTGCAGTCAGTTGGGGAGTGAACCAGTGAATGGAAGACTTCTCTCTCTGTGACTCTGCCTCTCAAATAAATAAATAAAAATCTAAAAGAACAACAACAAAAAACTAGCTTAGATGCATACAGAGCCTACCTTTACCTCTCTGAAATATGAATCCTAAATTCTGGGTTTGAGTGGGGGGTTTTATAAAATACATCTTAGAGAATTACATGAAGTCTTAAAACACAGCAAGTGTTGTAAATCATGAGAGGCTATGCATTGTCAGTTACATGTGTTGTCAATATTCAGAGCCCAGTTTGTACACCTCTCGTCCTTTCTCACCCTGGGGCTTTATTTAGTTCTTCCTGCCTCTGCCCTACACTCAGTAAAGATCTGTGCACACGCGTGTGCAGCTTAGTGTGAAACTGATACAGTGTTTGGGTAAATCCCAGTGGCTTTATTATGACCACATAAATAATGTTCCCAGGTGAGCCAAGCTTATACTGTGATTATATTTTCATTTTTACTTTTAACTTCTGTTCTTCCTGAAATTCATAATGTCGTCTTTTTTTTTTTCATTTGCTTTGTGTTTTTTGACCCTCCCCAAAGCCCTTTGAGACTCTTCTGAATACAATTTCCTGCGTATTCCCACTTGCCAGATCATCTGCCGATTTCCTCATTTTCCTGAAGATGCCTCCCAGGACCCTCTGCTGTGCTTGCATCTGACCTGGCCACTGTGCAGACAGAAGCCAGGAGAGTGCGCATCCAGACCCTCCCTCTGTCTTCATTCTGTGGATGTCCCTACTCTTTTTTTCTCTATTGAATTCTCTAATTCCTGGAGCCCAGATCTGTCTCTTTTTTGATCTACCCCATTGTTTTACTGGAACACATCCTCTAGTATCTCCTAAGAAAAAGGTACTTGGGAAGGAACCATTTTGTCTCAGGATATCTGGGACTCTGTCTTCTCTCCTGTTCATGTTCTGCTCCCTACCCACTTCCATCTTCAAGTGTTACGGTTTGGGATTTCAGATGTCTCCTAGTTCCACCGTAGATGGATTGTGTCTCTCATTCTTCTGTACAAGGGATCTTCAAAAAGTCCATGGAAATGAGTATTATGAAAAGCACTATGTGTAGATTTCCATTATTTTGGAACAAAACAAACTTATGTTTAAATTCCACTTTCCCACAAACTTTATGAGGTCCCCGATTACACTTGAAGTATTTTTCAAAAGGACAAACTGATGATGGGACTATCTTTACAATCTGGAAAGCAAAATGCTGTTTTTGCTTATTTGTTTATGAGCATAGATGAACATTCTCTCATGTGCTTGTGTAATCTGTTGATTTTTCCCCCCGGGTGTGAATTATCTATTAATACTCTTCAAAGGACAAATTCTTTAACAAATTAGCATGAAACACAGACGTTCTGGTGCTGCTTCTCTTCCTCGTCTCTGAGGTTCAGCTGGTGTTGCCGCCTGAGCTGCCCGGAGCCCACAGCTATTCTGTTCTCATTTTCAGATTGCCTCACACCTGTGATGGCTGTGAACATGCTCACCCAGCAGGAAGTCCCTGTCGTCATCACGGCCAGCGCTGACTTCGAAGGCTCTCTGGATTCAAAAATAGGTAAGGAGCTATTGAAATATAATCCCAATAATATACTTTAAAGGCTGAGGATCAGAATACTTGCCTGTTGCTGGCAACTGGCAGAACTGTGGATTCCTAGTCTGCTTTGCTTCTTTGTAAAAATGACTGCATTCTTCAAAAAGTTCATGGAAAATGGAATCAAAAGATTGTTTATTTTGGTGCAGAATGTTTTTGAAATCCATGCATGATATTTTCATGATGTCCATTTTCGGTGAACTTGTTTTTGAAGACCCCTTATATATCACACCTTGTTAGATGCTATTGAGAATAATTTTTTTAAAAAAGTCTGGTTCATGACTCTTTAAAAAAAAGATTGATTTATTTATTTGAAAGGCAGAAGGAGAGGCAGAGAGAGAGAGGGCTTCCATCCACTGGTTCACTCCCCAAATGGCCACAACAGCTAGAGCTGGGCCCATCTGAAGCCAGGAGCCAGGAGCATCTTCCACGTGGGTGCAGGAACCCAAAGACTTGGGCCATCTTCTACTGCTTTCCCAGGCCATAGCACAGAGTTGGATCTGAATTGGAGCAGCCAGGAGTCAAACCGGCGCCCATATGGGATGCCGGCGCTTCAGGCCAGGGCGTTAATCTGCTGTGCCACAGTGCCAGACCCCATATCTGCACAGAGTTGGTGACCCGTATCCCTATGATGTGGGCAGTGATACAAGGCTGAGGAAAACCCAGTTTCCACGTTCATCCAGCCTGAGCAGCTCTGCACTGGGGGCTCAGGACACACGTGGGCACACGTGACCCACGTGGGCTGGGTTTGGTGAAGGATTGGTTGGGGACGTGCACTTGAGCTGCTCAGAAGAGGAAGGTGACACAGTGGTGAAACTGAAGGCCTGTTTGGAGCTGTGAATTGGACATCCTTGGCAGTCTTCCCCATTCGTGAGCGTCAAAGCTGTCGTCACCTAAGAGGAAGAACGGGGGGATGGGAACCTAGAGGCAGCTCTGATGTCCCAGTCCTCAGGATAGACCTGTGTATCTCCCGGTACCAGCCGGCATCCCTAATGCTGAGATCAGTTTTTGGGTAAATGATTTGAAGAGGCACCAAAGCAGAAAAGCAGTACCACGCCATTGTGGCCGTCTGCCTCTGAACATTTTAACACAGGAAGCGTGCTGTTCAAGGAAGTAATTCCGTTTATCCATTTGCTCATCAGTAACATTTATTAACACAGCCAGCCGGGATAACCAATAAATCAGGGTCTTGTTGATATGGCTTTGGGAGTGGGGTTTGTTTATTTGATATTTTGGGTCAACTCCTTGAACAATACCGAGAATTAGGAAGGGGAATTTAGGTAGGCATAGAAAATTGTTTTTCCAATTGTGTTGAAACTGTTTTTCCTGTTGTCTTGATTTCCCATAGTTGAAAAATTAACATTTCTAAATTCTTGTTTCTTGTCCTCCCAAGAAAAATGAAAATGGAAATAAACAAGAGATAAGGCAGTGTTTTCCCCGTGCCCCATCCAGTGTTAGCAATAGCTCGCTTCCCGGAGCCTCACTCCACAACACCATGGGCCAGAACATTCTTTATGTGGCCAAGTCCATTTGGGGGTCATGATGCCCAGCTTCCAAACCACGCGCTGCGGGACGCAGGGGTGACCATGCCCTCCTCACCTTGCCCTGCGTCCCCAGCTAATCCCAGCTTGGGCCGGAATTGGGGGAGGGGAATGCTGCCCACCACAGCCCCTCCCCCCACAAGGCCCTTACAGAACCCATGGGAAAAACTGAGCCTTGTGCCCCCTGCAGCCAAAGCAGCAGCCGTGACCCCACCGTGTGCGCACTGCTTCACCCCTTCAAGGGCCCCGGGCGGGCTGCAGAATGGAGGTCGACTCGGGCTGTACCCTTATCTTCAGGAACAAAACACAGTTGCCAGCCTGCCACCTCCTGGCTGAGCAGATCTTTCTGGGGTGCCAGGAAATGCTGGCGGAGGCAGCCACTGGCCGGGCACTGGGGAGGCTGGGGAAGAGGCTCCCCCAGCCGCCTGGGATCCGCTGTTTCAGCGACAGAGATTTGTGTATTTTAGCATTGCAGCTATTTAAAAAGAAAAAGAAACCAAGCCAAGGACAAAGACTGAAAGGAAATGCCACCGGCCTGGCAGCCTGGGTGTGTGCGAGTGGTGGGTTTCTCTAAGACCGTGTACTGTTTTCCCCTTGCCTGTGACGTGGTCGCATAGGTACTTCGGTGCTGTCGGTTGGTTGTGATTCGGGCACTTAAAAAGATGCTTTGTGTCTCTTCCCCTCTGAATAGGAATTCCCAGCACGAGCTCAGAGGACAGGATGCTAGCCCACGCCTTGGGCCTACCCTACTCTGAAGTCATTGAGACTTTGCCGGACGGCACAGAGAGACTGAGCCACTCTGCTGAGGTCGGTGCCCCTAGGCCTGAGACAGACGGCGTCCTCCTAAAGCCCTGACCTTGGTGGCAGTTTGGCGAGCTGTCGTCCCTCTGGGGCCAGTGACAGCCTGCCCCCGCCTCCCCAACCTGTCCCCACCTCTAAGTCTGCAGCTTTGTTCCTTCATCTTCAGGATAAGTTTGTCAGCTCCGTGTCTATCTCCTTCTGCAATAGTATGGTATCGAAGTAACTTCACTGTGTCTTGGGAATCTCCTGCCTGAGAAAGAGTCTTTCCCAAGGAATCTCGGGGGTGGGGGGGGGGGGCAGTGGAAATTGGCCCTTCCTGGGAGAGGCAGCTGTTGTCTCCAGATGACTGATTTATGTCCCCCTGAAGGTGAGCTCCCAGAAGGCAGCAGAGAAGTTCTGATTGGAGTTTATTTGGTCGAGGTTGTCTCTGGCTCACAGGAGGCAGCAGCTTTTGAAGAGGGTGCATCTGGCCGGATTTGAACCCAGCCTCTTGGGTGGAGCGAGACCAGAGAGTGATGGAAGAGGCAGGGGAGGGAGGGGCGTGGTTGAGAGCAGTGAGTCTCAAGCTGGAGCTCCCAGCAGAACCACCAGGTGGGCTTGTTACACACGTGGCCTGGCTCCTCCCCTGAGGTATGGTTCAGTCATCTCAGGTGGGTGGGACCCACAAATTTGCATATCTAGAAAGTGTCTGGTGCTATTGCTCACTGCGGCTGGCCTGGTTTAGAACCTTGCCGCTTAAAGTCTTGTCCCCAGATTGGTGACATTGGCAGCACTTGTCAGAAGGGTGGAATCTCAGACCAAGATCTCTGTGTGATTTCTATGCACGTTAAAGTTTAAGCATACCGTAGCACTCATTCCTTTTTTTTTTTTTTCATTTTATTTTTAAATTATTTGAAAGGCAGAGATAGAAGGATGGAGAGGGAGAGGGAGATCTTCAATCTGCTAGCTCACCCCACAGATGGCCACAGCAGCTTGTGGCTGAGCCAGGCTGAAGCCAGGAGCCAAGAGCTTCCTCCAGGTCTCCTACTTGGGTGACAGGAGCTCGAGGACTTGAGACATCTCCTGCTGCTTTCCCAGGTGCACTAACAGGGAGCTGGATTAGAAATGGAGCAGCCAGGACTTGAACCTACGCCTACATGGGATGCCAGCACCTGGAGCACTTTTTTTTTTTTTTAAGATTTACTTATTTTATTTGAAAGTCAGAGTTAGACAGAGAGAGAGCGAGAGAGAGAAGTCTTCCAAACACTGGTTCACTCCCCAATTGGCTGCAACGGCCAGAGCTGCACCTATCTGAAGCCAGGAGCCAGGAGCCAGGAGCTTCTTCCAGGTCTTCCACAAGGGTGCAGGAGCCCAAGGACTTGGACCAACCCCTACTGCTTTCCCAGGCCATAGCAGAGAGCTGGATCGGAAGTGGAGCAGCCAGGACTCAAACAGGCACCTATATGGGATGCTGGCACTGCAGGCAGCATCTTTTCGTAACTGCTATGCCACAGTGCTGGCCCTGAGCACTTGTTCTTAAACATGGCTGTAAATTGGAAGTATCCAGGAAGTGTTTTAAAATACCAATGCCTGGGGTCCCACCCCAACGTTCAGAGTTAATGGTTGTTGGTGAGGACTTGGATTGGACATCAAGAGCGGTCAGAGCTTTCCAGGTGTTTCTCATGTGCAGCAGGATCTGGGAACGCCTGGGCTAGCATGGTGATCCCACATCTGGCCGTGTCTCTGAATCACCCGAGAGGTGCTTCCTGGCCCTGCCCTGGGTGATCCTGACTCCGTCAGACCTGAACATGCAGGTTTTTCAGGTTTCTGATACAACTACAGATTTTTTTCCTTTCTAAAGAGTGACTTCATTTTCTGTCCACATGTTTGTGTCTTCATTTCTTTTTTCTTTCTTTTTTTTTTTTTTTTTTTTTTGACAGGCAGAGTGGACAGTGAGAGAGAGACAGAGAGAAAGGTCTTCCTTTGCCGTTGGTTCACCCTCCAATGGCTGCCACGGCCGGTGCGCTGTGGCCAGCGCGCCGCACTGATCCGATGGCAGGAGCCAGGTGCTTCTCCTGGTCTCCCATGGGGTGCAGGGCCCAAGCACTTGGGCCATCCTCCACTGCACTTCCTGGCCACAGCAGAGAGCTGGCCTGGAAGAGGGGCAACCGGGACAGAATCCGGCGCCCCGACCAGGACTAGAACCCGGTGTGCCGGCGCCGCAAGGCAGAGGATTAGCCTAGTGAGCCGTGGTGCTGGCCAGCCTTCATTTCTTACATCACACCCCTCAAGACGCGAATCTATCAGTGAGATACCGAACCTTCAGCCTCTTTCTAGACCTTGTTGGAGTGTGCTTCTTGCAGGGGAAGCCGATCTAAGCTAAAGTGTCTGTGAGGGAGCCCTGTTTAGCCCTCCGTAGTGGAGAAAGGGCACACCAGGGCCAAAATTCGGTCTGGAGTGCTCAGAGAGACACCTGTGCCTCCGTGTGGGCTTGCGAGCTCCCTGGCTTCCCGCACACTGCCTTGGTGCTCTGGTGGAGAGGATCAGGAGTTCTTTCTGTGAGTGGAGGGAGGACGGAGGGGGCAAGCCTGCTTCATCCGTGAGGTTCTGGGACAGAAGGCAGTGGTGCACGGAGAAGACAGACTTCAAAGGGAACTCATATCTGCATCATTCGACCTGCTAACAGAGAGCCGGACATGGAGCATCTTCCCGGGGCTTGAGGGGTTCCTTGGTGGGGAGCTATGTACACCAGGGACCTTCAAATGCCTGCGGAAACAGCTGCCTTTGGGAAGCAGCTGCGCTTTCATCCTCTGTACCCCAGGACTGTCAGCCCCTTGAGGACGGGGCAGACCCCCAGTGCACGTAGGTGTGCAAGAAGTATTCACTGACCCAATCACAGCCCACCCATGACCCTGGCTGTTAGCAAGACGCTCTGAAAAGCTGCAGGTGGACAGGGAACTGCTCTGTGTGCTGTTAGTGTTTTGGCCTGCTGTCTGTGAGATGGGAGCATTTAAACCACACAGAGTGGTCCAGTTCCCCAAGCCAGGGTCCCAGTTCCTTCCCTTGCTCGCCTGGGTTCTTCTGCTCCGGGATGATACTGAGTTCTTTTCTGGAAGTTCCTCTCCTCCCCCTCCCCACAGGTGAGCAGTCAGTAAGCATACAGGCTCTGCGCTGTTCACCAGCAACTAAGTGCTGATACTTGGTGTTTTGTAAGTATGGTGGGACTGCGGTGATGAGGATACCAGAGCCAGCTCACCCATTAGACCTGGTGGGCATGGGGCCTGGATCCCCTCTCTCCACCCCAGTACTTTCAGAGACCTCCCAAGAGGTTTTAATTTCTTCCAAAGTCAAGAGGAAAGTGAACTTTCAGGGTCAGAAGTCATACTCGTCTTTACAGCAACAGTGGTAACATTTTTAAGGTTAATCATAAGGAGGAGTCCCCTCCCTACTCCCCCACCAACACAAGCCTAAGGCAGCCCCTTGCTGAACCTGGCAGTGGGGGTGGGGACTTGTCTCATGCCGGGAGCAACAGTGCCCTGTCTCTCCCTCTCAGTTCACAGGTATGAGCCGGCAGGATGCTTTCCTGGCCCTGACTCAGAAAGCCCGGGAGAAGAGAGTGGGAGGAGACGTGACAAGTGACAAACTGAAAGACTGGCTGATCTCACGGCAGCGCTACTGGGGCACGCCGATCCCCATTGTCCACTGCCCGGCCTGCGGCCCCGTGCCTGTGCCCCTGGAGGACTTGCCCGTGACCTTGCCCAGCATCACGGCCTTCACCGGCAAGGGTGGCTCCCCACTGGCCACGGCCACAGAGTGGGTGAACTGCTCCTGCCCCAGGTAGGGAGCCATGTCCCCGCAGCAGCGCCACCAGCCTCTCTCCCCCTCCCTCTCCCCCTCCTGGTGCTACCCTCCTAACCATTTTCCTGTGAATTGCATTAGGCTGGAAAGAATCCTGCAGCTCTTTCCAGACCCTTGAGAGAAGGGTGTGCAGCCTGTGGCCGCTGTGGCGGGCGCCCTCCCCCTCTGAGCTGTCGGAAGAAGCAGGTTGTCAATTCAAACCTTTCCCGGAAGTGTCAGATCCCACAGGTGGAACATCTACACGTTTCCACTGTGTTTTTTTTTTTTTTTTTTTTTTTTTTGAAGATTTTATTTATTTGAGAGGTAGAGTTACAGACAGTGAGAGAGAGAGAGAAAGGTCTTCCTTCTGTTGGTTCACTCCCCAAATGGCTGCTACAGCCGGCGCGCCGTGCCAGTCCGAAGCCAGGAGCCAGGTGCTTCCTCCTGGTCTCCCATGGGGTGCAGGGCCCAAGCACTTGGGCCATCCTCCACTGCCTTCCCGGGCCACAGCAGAGAGCTGGACTGGAAGAGGAGAAACCGGGACTAGAACCGGTGCCCATATGGGATGCCAGTGCCACAGAATTAACCTAGTGCGCCACAGCGCCAGCTCCTCCACCATGGTTTTGTAAAAGATCAGTCTCTTCTATTTTTGTATCCCAGGTTGCTTCCTGGAGACGAGAGGGGACAGTTTCTCTTCTCTGCTTTTTGGTTTTCCAACATGGGGACAGTGGTGACAGTGGAGACTGGACCCCAAGGAGCAGAGCAGGAGCTAAGAAGGGACCTGTGCTCAGGGACTTCCTTCGTAATAAACTGAAACTCGTGCTTCCTCTCTGCTCACTTCGGAAGTGCTGTTAGGTTTTTCTGTCAATTCACTGACTCATCTCAAGTGTGATTTTTATGGTGCCATTTTGGTTGATTAAACAAAAAATAACAGCCATCGAGGCCCAGTGTTTTCCTCCTGCTGTCTTACGCTGCCGTGTAGGCCAGATGAGGATGTTTGAAACAGCTCAGTGCTCTCAGTCCAGAGCTGCCTTCCCGGCTTGGTAACGGTAGCCACAGAGTACAGTTGAAAGTCTGGGGCCGGAGAGGCGGAGTGTGTCAGCTTCAGGTTCCGGTGCTGCCTCTTCCCCAGCTCTCTGGCATGGGGGAAGTCGCTTCGGCTCTCAGAGCCTCAGTTCCTTCATTAGGGACTTAAATCACCCGCGGGAAGGACGTCCAGAGACTCGGGTGCACACGCTGATCTGTGTGGTGGCACCCGGCAGGTACTCGGTAAATGGAAGCGCTACCGCCGCCCAGCCAGAGACCTGCCGGGCCATGATGCCAGTAATGGAGCTTGTAGGTGGGAACTTGGGCAGCCCTGGGCCGTTTTAGGGTAAAACGTTTGCCACAGGAGGAAGACAGCAGGCCACCTTTGTGGATAAGCCATGCCGAAGGGGCTCCCCGCAGCTGCGGCCTTGGTGGGGCTGTGCTCCCCCTCCCTGACTTCAGAATTCTGGGAGGGTGGAACCCAGAACTTGGTGTTGACAACACATCCTGCAAGATTCTTTATTTTCTTTAAAGATTTATTATTTATTTATTTGAAAGGCAGAGTTACAGAGAGGCAGAGGTAGGGAGAGAGGTCTTTCATCCACTGGTTCATTTGCCAGGTGGCCATAGCAGCCAGAGCAGGGCCGATCCAAAGCCAGGAGCCCAGAGCTTCTTCGGGGTCTCCCACATGGGTGCAGGGGCCAAGGACTTGGGCCATCTTTCACTGCTTTTCCAGGCCATTAGCAGGGAGCTGGATAGGAAGTGGAGCAGCTGAGACTCCAACTGGCACCCACATGGAATGCTGGCACTGCAGGCAGTGGCTTGACCCTCCTATTGAGCTCTGTGACCTTGGGCAGGTTTCTTACCCTCTCTGAACCTAGTCACTGCACTGTGGAGCAGGGGTTGAGTAGTAGTAGGACTCCTGGGGATTAAATGAGACAACACCTGTGCTTCAGTACCTGCTACCCGGTCTTAGTATTCTTACTACCACAGTAACACTAGTGAGGTCATCATCACTCTTGCCGCTCACCCAGCTCTCCTTGTGAGCAGTACAATGTGTTGTGTTCCGTGTAACCAGGCCTTTCAAGAGGAAGTCAGCGTGGCGAGCATCCGCCAGGGCGATGCCTTGCATCCACGCAGCCTGCACTTGCTTCCTCTCTGGAAGCAGTGCACAAGTAGCTGAGGAGGAAAACGTCGCCTTTATCTTCTAATTATTTCTCAAAATAGAAGTGTGTTCTGGTTGATTGCTCACCAAATGAAAAGACCTGTCTTTCATTTAGAGGCACTCCTGAGACCAGCAGCCCCTGGCGGTGGAAACAGGATTCCCTTAGGAAGCACCTGTGCTCCCGGTGCAGGGGGTCCCTGGAGTCCTGAGTCCCTGCCAGATTTGGGGCTCCCACACTCTTTGCTCAGCCGCTTCGGTTTAATCGGCTGACATGGGGGAAGGGAAGGCAGGGGAGGGGAGGGGTGACTGTTTCCTTCAGTAACAGAGGGAAACATCAACAATTCATGGGAAATGGAATATTTTTAAGAATTCAGAGCTGACACCCGTGGCATGGCAGGTTAGGCCACCGCAGGGAACACCTGCTTCCTGTATGGGAGTTCCAGTTCAAGTCCTGGCTACTGTGCTTTCTGCTAATGCAACCTGGGAGGCAGCAGATGATGGTCCAAGTGCTTGGGCCCCTGCCACCCACATGGGAGACCCAGAGAGCATTCCAGGCTCCTGGCTTTGGCCTAGCCCAGCCCTGGTTGTTGTGGGCATTTGGGGAGTGAGCCAGCGGATGGGATCTCAATCTCTCCCCCCCCCCCCCCTTTTGTGTGTGTGTGGTGTATATGTGTGTTATTCTGCCTGTCAAATAGATGAAAATAAGCATAAAGGAAAAAAAAGAAAACCCTAAGAGTCTCTGACTCTTTTAAAAAAAGGTTTATTGTGTTGCAAAGATATTTTGAAACCCACGTAGCTTTGTACAGTATATATTCTATACATAATACATAATTTCCATGAACCTTTCATGCGCAGGAATTTCAACTGTTTTTTCCTCCAAATAGATTTACTTTGTGATGCCATTTTTCATTGAAAATTTTAAAGTAGCCTCGTAAATAGCCTCTTAGAGCCAGCAGGAACTGCCTCACCGATTCAGGATACAAATACAACCCTTTTCTTCTTCTTTTTTAAAATTAAAAGCAGCCCGAAGCCCTCACCTGCTGATTCAGTGAAAGGTGTGTCTAGTTGCTCTTGGGACTCCCTGTCCCACTCCCTGAGTCTCCTAGGAACCGCCTCCTCCCCCCAGGACATTCACTGCCCAAGGTGCAATATTTGCAGAGGTGGTTGGCCCTGCGTACACGTATCAGAGGGGAGAGCTGGGGTCTGAGCTGGGCGCTCCTGCTGTGGCACCGCACTGCACTCGGGGCCCCGTGCACAGCCGGCCATCTGCAGCTCTGGGGGAGTGCTCAGGAGGAGCTGAGCCCTCGCCTGTACCAGGCTTGGCCAAGGGCACCCTCTCTTGTGTTCCTAGCCCTTTGGCACCTGGTTGTTCGAATTGCACAGGCCCGTACCCCGAGGGATGTCACTACGAGCGAGTGCAGCACTGTGCCCTCGTGGGCCTTGGTCCCCCGTGCATATCCGTCCCTTGGGAATGGAGTACTTGCTGCTTCCAGCTCTCACACCCCAGGGCTCTCGTCACACTTGCATAGGAGCCTGCCTTTAGGCAGCGGGGTGGAGGGGCTTCTGGTGCTGCGGTGTTTGCCAATTTCTGTGGGGCATGTCCTCCCAGCAAGGCCAATTTCAAGCTCCTGGCTTGACATCACTTGTCAAGGAGTTGGGAGTTGACTCTCGCAAGCTGGTATGAGCTGGCTCCATCCGACCAGTGCCTTTGCGTGATTGATTTTCCTTAGGTGGCCCCAACGGGTGTCTGCACCAACCTCCCTGGAGCAGAAGTAGGGAAAAGCCAAGTTCATTCTGCATCAGACCCTGCTGCGTTTGGTTCCTCTCTCTCCGTGCACTGATTTGCTTCATAAGCATCACGAAGCAGGCACTGGCTGAAGGCAGTCTTGACCCGTGCAGAAAGCAGACACCTAATCCTGGTTGGTTTCCTACCAGGTTCGAGTGGGAGAAGTGGAGAATATATGATGCTTTTCATTGTTGAAGGTTGCGATTTTTATTTTGTAAATTTCTTTAGGGCATCACGGAGAATCTAAAAGGAGAGCTTTCTCTGAAGTGTCTTTTCACGACGTGGCATTATACTTAAGACATGTTAAATTCATGCCCATTTCATAGCTTTCTCAAGAGCTGGTGGAAAACTGCAGTAAAATTTAAAGAGAGACCCGTGGATGAGCTTCATTTATTTCTCAGGTGCAAGGGAGCAGCCAGGAGAGAGACGGACACGATGGATACCTTTGTTGATTCCGCATGGTACTACTTCCGGTACACTGACCCTCAGAATCCGCACAGGTAAAGCCCCCACCAACCATCCCGGAGTGCGTGTCACTTGGGGCCCTCCAATAACAAACATCGCGGTAAATTAGATGTGCAGGAGACTTGCAGAGACGCCTATGCAGGACAGAGGGGAGAGGAGCAGGAGAGCCCTTAGACTGCTGTGCGGTGTGATGAGGAAAGCCGAGCCTCAGACCACGGTGCAGCTCTGGGGAAGCCTCAGCCAGGCTGGCAGGGAGCCCCGGGCAGAGCGGGTCGGCTTCAGAGGCCCAGGGCTGGCCAGTGGCTCGGCACGCGTCCCCTCTGCTTGATCCTGGGAGGGTGCAGGCTGATGTGAACACCAGATGGGATCCACAGGTGATGATGTGGGAAGCTGTTGGTCTGCTGTGCCCTTGAAAACAGCGGTGTGTGTGTGTGTGTGTGTGTGTGTGTGTTAAATTATTAAGTTAGGTTATTCACAGCCAGATGAATCCAAAGAGAAGACCAGTTTCAAAGGAAACAGTAAAAGAAAGGAAATGATCCTGTAAGCTCCTCCTGAGAGGGCGCTGCCTTCGTGGGATTGCCAGGATGTGGGGCGGACACTGAAGTTAAGCTGCTGCCCTCGGGTGGGGTCGCGCCGCCACTCTCACCACTTCCTGCTCACTGCACCCTGGGAGGCAGCAGCGGGTGGCTCCAGTACTTAGGCCCCTACCACCCATGGAGGAGACCCAGATGGAGCTCCTGGCTTCCGCCTGACCCACCCTTGGTTGGTGCAGGCATTTGGGGAGTGAACCAGCAGATGAAAGATCTCTCTCTCTTTCTCTCTCTGCTTTTCAAGTAAAAATAAACTTTCCAAACAAAAGATATTATTCAACTAAAAACAATGATGTGACTATACAGGGATGGTAGGAGATGGGGAGTGTGTGACATGTGAGTAGCATTGTCTCCCATCACGTACAGATAGATAATGTCCCAACTTGATAATCGATAAAGAGTATAGACATGTTGCTTAGTAATTCCTGGAAGAAACTGCTGGAACCACTAAAAGTGGCTAAGGGACAGGTTAGGGGGTGGGGGAGAATTCGAGCTGGAGGCCACTGCTTTCAGCACTACTTGATTTTTCGGCTGCATTCAGGGTTTTGTTTTGTTTGTTTTTTGGTCAAGAAGGGAACAAAATTAAAGGAAAGATAGCAGGAGGTAAAGAGAGAGACTGAAATGTAAAGGGAACAATTATGGAGGCCAGGAAAGGTGTGTAGACTGTGCTGGAAAGGACCCTGCCAGAGTCTCTTGTCCCTCATGGAATATTCTGGAACATGTGAAAGTGCACTCTTCTCTTCGTGGGTTGTGAAAGACTTTATTTGTGGCCGCCTGGGTGCTCCCCTCCTGCCCCAGGAAGGCGTGGGATCCCGAGTCAGCGGCACCTAGCAAAGGCAGGAAGGGTGCAGGGTGCCTCCCGTGACCAGGAACCACCAGCATGGCCCTGTCCAGCCCCCAGAGGGTCCCTCTTCAGTGCCTTCCTTGTCAAAGGGGCCAGGGGCTGCTGGTGCTCTCCAGCTTAGACTGCAAGGGCAGGCCGGCGCCTCCGCAAGGAGAGCCTTCATGCAGACCCCGGGCTGGTGCCAGGTACGGCGTGAGACCTTCGCAGCCTCTTCGGGGGGAGTGCAGAGCACTTCACTTCCTGTGTGGTGTGCGTGACTTGCGTGATTGTTCCAGCTCTGCCTGGTTCCCTATGTAGAGATCATCACCCCGAGCTGGGACCACTTTCAGCCTGAATTTACCCCAAACTTGACTTCAGGCGAAATAGCATCCCTCCCTTCCCTTTCTTTATGTCCCCTGGGTCAACCATGGAGTTTCCTTCGGGTACGATTTTGCACAAAAAAATTTTACCAAACTGATGTTGTAGTGGCAGAGACCAGCCTACGCCCCTGCTGAGGGACAGGCTCCCGCTCCCAGCCCCAGAGCTGGAGCCGGCCACAGAGTGCAGAGCCTCCCAAGGCAAAGGCTTTCTTTTCTTTTTTTTTTTTTTTTTTTTTAAGGATTTATTTATTTATTTGAAAGGAAGAGTTACACAGAGAGAGGAGAGGCAGAGATAGAGATGGAAGTCTTCCATCCACTGGTTCACTCCCCAGATGGCCACAACGACCGGAGCTGTGCTGAACTGAAGCCAGGAGCTTCTTCCAGGTCTCCCACATGGGTGCAGGGGCCCACGGTCATCTTCCACTGCTTTCCTAGTCCATAGCAGGGAGCTGGATGGGAAGTGGAGCTGCCGGGACATTGGCCAGCACCCATATGGGATGCTGGCACTGCAGGCGGCAGCTTTACCCACTCTGCCACAGCACCAGCTCCAACAAAGTGTTTCTTGCTTGGTTGACAAAGTGTCCCCTCAGGAGTGGACAGGTCTGTCCCAGTTAGGAGTGGGAGTGTGAGGAAGGCTTTCTCTTAGCATCTGTTGTCTACAAAGTATCTATTAGGTAAGGAAGAGTTACTGGGCTACTTTATGACAATCTGCCCTCGGTGCCACCCTTGTGGCATTCAGGAAGTCCTGCACAGGCTTTTGCTGACTGACTGTATTTTATGGTTACTTGTAACAGTAACATTGAGTTTCTGTTTTAAAATGAACAGCATCTACATGTTACTCTTGATCATAAACACCACATTGCCCTCTGTCGGTCAGAACTGAGAAATCTCAACTGCCTAACTGTAATAAAAATGGAAATACATCTAGATACTCAAATATACGCTGTACCAAAACGCCTGTTGCTGGAACGTTTTGTTCTTCCCTCTTTGCAGACAAATTAGAATCGTTGCAGTCCATCAGTCACGTCTTCAGTGAGGGTTTCTCCTTCATTACATAATCTTTTCCTCTTATTTATATTTTAAGAAGGAAAATCACATATTCCCCGACACAGTTCATCTCACAGCATAGGCAGGTTCCAGTACGTTCTTGTATACAGTTGTGCCACTTTGGGGTTTTCAAAATTCCTGTTCTGCCTCTCACAGCCCTTTTGATGCGGCGTCGGCAGATTACTGGATGCCTGTGGATTTGTACATTGGAGGGAAAGAACATGCTGTCATGCACTTGTTCTATGCACGATTCTTCAGTCATTTTTGCCACGATCAGAACATGGTGAAACACAGGTGAGCAGTTCTACTCCTTTTTAGGAGAATCCGGTTCCTGCGGCAGCAGCTTGTGGCCGGAGCCGGTTCTTCGGAAGCACGCGCATGTTTGTAGCAGGTGTATTTGAGAGTCCTTATCAACCCTGACTGTTTGAGGCTGTGGCCAGTGCTGTTGCGTGCTGGCAAAGAATCTAGCCTTCTGTGCTTTTCTGTTGATAGAGCTGAGCTAAATTACTCGTCATGTTTACTTGTGAGACCAAAGAGAGTGGACCGTGACGTTAACCTGGCTCTGTAATCGTGTCTCCTGTGAGTCACCCTGATCATTCGGTTCCTCTGCGTGAGCTCTGCTGCTGAGTGTGGCCGAGTCCTGCTTTGACGGATGCAGCCCTCCATCGGTGGGCGCAGTGGATTGGAAGACAGGGAACCACATTGTAAATCTGTTGATAAATTCTGTTCCCACTGGCCTATAATCTGCTCCTCAGATGTTCAAAGAATATGGGCATGTGATTTTTATCTCGTGGAATGCATCATACTAAAGTCTATACTCACATATACTCATCGTGTATCTAAGGTGTGGTGCAATTTAAAGAAATGAACATACTGCCCCACTCCTCAGTCCAGGAGATAGAACATTCCAGTTTCCTTAGAAAGCCCAGGGTGCCCCTCCCGAATCACATCACCCCATTTCCTGCGCCCATCACCCCTTCCCCAGCCAGCGCCTATCCTGAATTTGAATTACTCACTTTCTTGCTTTTCCTTACATAAACGTACACATATATTTTTAAAGAATGTCTGTGGTTTGGTCTTCCTGTGTTTGAACTTCACCAAAGTAGAAGCATATTCCATGTATTCTGTCTTGTTTTCGTCACTCAGTGCAGATTTTTTTGCAATTCAGTTGATGCACGAGGCTGTGTTTCGTGTTTCACTGCTGTGAGGTGTCCCACTGTGCAGAGTGGAGTTTCCAGTTCAGAACCTGGTTTCTGTGTCTTGCCACCGTCCATTGCTGGGGAGTTTCGTGCAGTCACGGACAAACAGCCGTGCACATTCTTGCACGTGGTTCCTGACAGATGCGGGTCAGCATTTCCTTAGAGTGCATGCCTGGACGTACACTTGCTCACGGGGAGCGTATGTGCTTACTCAGCTGGGTCCCCCCATCTTCAGTAAGCTTCCTCTCACCCAGCCTGCAGAGTTAGCCAAACCGAGGGGCGCATCGCGGCCCACTGTGTCAGCTGCGTTTGAATTCCCAGACACTGGTTACTTAACGAAGCTCAGCACGCTTTGCTGTGTCTGTAGATCTCTGTTCCTCACGTGACATCTCTGTGTGTCCTTGGCCCTTGTTTCTTCTGGGTTGTCTGTTTCTTACCAACTTCCAGGAGTTTTGTAAGTATTCTAGATAATACTAATCCTTTTTCAGGTTAGAGAGGCGATTGGATGTTCTATGGGTGAGCGTTTGGCACAACTAAGGCCCTGCTTGAGACGCCTTGTCCCACACTGGGGTGCCCACTCGGGAGTACCTGGTTTGACTCCCGGCTGCTCCACTTCCAGTCCAGCCTCCCGTTGCTGTGTGCCTTGGGAGGTGACAAGAGATGGCTCAGGTTCCCTGCCGCCCTGATGGGAAGCTTCAGTTGTGTTCCAGGCTCCTGGCTTTGACTCAGCCCAGCCCTGGCTATTGCAGGCGTTTGGGAAGTGAACCAGCGGATAGAAGATTGATTGATTGCTTGATCTATTTATCTATCTCTTAACTTTTTCAAATAAAATGAAAATTACTTAATGAAATTACAATATTCTGAAGGATGTTGTATTAAACAGACAAACCAAAGAGCAGCAAAACCCCTGTGACAGCTGGAGTGAAAGTCCCAGGCACCGTGCTTCTAGCAGCGTGGCACAGAGGAGCCTGGATTGCTGCCCTGGGGCCAAACAAAACGGGGCAGTGCCAGAGAGGATATAAAATACACGGCTCCGACCGAGTCCCTGCACTGGCAGGGCGTCAACGACGACAGGCGGAGCCCTCGCTCAGGGACACGCAGCTCCCACAGCCAGGCTCCCGCTGCGGCCACGGCACGCCTTCTCTAGTTCTTGGCTGATTCTCTGGGGTTCTCCCATGAACAGAAGTCCTCAGCTAACTGCAGTGACCCTGGTCCTTCTCCTCTGTGACTGTTGCTTCTGGAGTCGGCATACCATTGATGCAGCCGTCCAACCTGTCACCACTCCCCGGGGGACCCTGTCCACTACTGGACAAGGGGTCAGACAGGCCAGGGCTGCTGCTGGGCTCCTGGCCCGTCTGTCTGCCTGCCTTTTGCTGCACTAGTTGTCTGCTGCCTTCATTATTTTTCTTTTACAAGTCTTGGTATCTAGTTGTTCTTTTTCTTCTCTTCAGGACACTTGGCCAGGGTGGAACCTTTGTTCTTGCATGTAAATCTTAGATTGGGCTTGTCAGATCCACAGAAGTACCTACTGGGAACATAACTGGAGGTGCATCTGAACTATGTTTTACCAGTGTCTGTCTTTTTTTTTTTTTTTTTTTAAGATTTATTTTATTTATTTGAAAGACAGAGTTACACAGAGAGGTAGAGACAGAGAGATGGTTGCAACAGCCGGAGCTATGCTGATCCAAAGCCAGGAGCCAGGAGCTTCTTCCAGGTCTCCCACATGGGTACAAGGGCCCAAGGACTTGGGCCATCTTCTGCTTTCGCAGGCCATAGCCGAGAGCTGGATTGGAAGAGGAGCAGCCGGGACTAGAATGGTGCCCATAAGGGATGCTGGTGCTTCAGGCCAGGAATTTAACCCACAGTGCCACAGCGCTGGCCCCTTATCAGTGTCTCTCTCCTCGCTCTTCCTCCTTACATCTTATGTCTTATTTTCTTTCGTGAAGACCCATCTGTTAATTTTTGTCTGAAATGTATTTATTTCAAGCTCTTGAGCAAGAGAGGGAGGGTAAGAGAGGGAGAGATCCTATGCCCTCTGGTTGATTCCCCAAATGCCTACAATAAATGGGGCTGGGCTGGGCCAGGCCAGGCCAAAGCCAGGAGCCAGGAACTCCATCTAGGTCTTCCCTGTGGGTGGCAGGGGAACAGACCCCCAGGGTGCACGTTAGCAGGAAGCTGGATCAGAAAGGGAGTCAAGACTCCATACCAAGTACTCCAGTTTGGGGTGCTGGTGTCTCAAGCATCAACCTCACCCACTGCACTACACTACGTACCCCTAAGCCTCATTTTCAAAAGACACTTGCATTTGATTTAGAGTTCCAAGTTGACAGTTTATCCCAGACCATTTTCTGGATTCTTTGTTGCCAATGGGAAGTCAGCAGTGGCTCCAGCTTGGTTTGTCGCTGCCTCTGGACAGATCCGTCTGTTCCTTCCGTTTGCTGTTCAGGCATTCTCTTTGACTTTGGTGTTGAGTTTATCTTCTGTGCTTAGGTGCAGATTTGGGATGTGGGGCTTCTTGAATCTGAAGGATGGCATTTCAAAGGTTCTCTGTCACCGTCTCTTCAAGTAGTATCTCTTCCTCATGCCACTTCAGTGTCTTCTTCTTCCGTCACTCCGCCTGAGGCGTGTAGACCTCAACAGTCTGCGTTCGCTTCCTTGCGTTGTCCTTTCACCTGTCTCTCTGCTTCCCCAGGCTGCGTTTGGGAGATTTCTTTACATCTCTCTTTGAACTTTCTAGTTGTCTCTCTTGCTCTAAAGTACTGACGAGCCCATTCTTTGGTTTTTTAGTTTCAGTACTTATGTTCTTTACCTTGGGAAGCTCTAGGGTTTTTCTCCCTCCTTTGCATCGTTTGAAAGCTTTCTTTCCTAGGATACATTCAGTGTAACTATTTCATATCTCTGACTGGCGATTATATGCCTGTGGTCATTGTCAGTCTGATTTAGACTTGTGCTGTTTCTACATTTGTGGCTTTTTGCTTCCATGTGTGAATCTGTGTGTGTGTGTGTGTGTGTGTTTGCATGTGTGTGAGTCTGTCTGTGTGTGAGAGTCTGTGAGTCTGTGTGTGTGGTGTGTGAGAGAATCTGTGAGTCTGTCTCTATGTGTGTGTCCATGTGTGTGAGTCTGTGTGTATGTGAGTTTGTATGTAGTGTGTGTCTGTGTGTGTGAGAGAATCTATGTGTCTGTGTGTGTGAGTCTAAATATGTGCATGTAAGAGTGTGAGTCTGTGTATGTGTGTATGAGTATGTTTTGTATATGTATGAGTGTGTGTGAGTCTGTGTGTATGTGGGGTGTGTGCGCGTGTGTGTGTGTGATATGAGTCTTGTGTGTGTAAGTCTGTGTGTATGTGTGAGTCACTGTGTATGTGTTTGTGTCTGTGTGTGTGTGATATCTTTAACCAATAGCTTTTATTCCTTGAACCTTTATGTGCAGGGTTTCTTGGCGCCTTCGTGCTGGAGATAATTTGTGTTCGCTTCTCCCTGTTGCCTGGAGATGTTCCCAACCCAACACCGCTTTAAATTAAATTCTCTGCCTGCAGCTTTTAGGCCCCCACAGGTAGCATGAGTGCAGCCCCAAACCCACAGGGAGTCAGCTCGTACTTACAGGTTCTCCAGGGAGATGTCTTTCTTTGCTTTGTTTTCCACTGATCTCCATGGCCATGATGGGCAAGGCCCCTTGCTTCTCTGTTCTACACCACACGCTTCTTTCTACTTCCATTTCCCTTGGACAGCGCCTGCCTTGTCTGGGGGTGTCCTCCTAGGCCCCAGGGCTGCTCAGGCCCAGGTGTTCTGCCCCATCTCCTTGATCCATGCCGTGCACAGAAGGGCAGGATCACGGGGCTCCCTAGATAACCCGAGGGGAAGCTGGCTTCGGGCGCTGTGTTTCCCTGGGTGTTGTTGTTGATGATGATGGTGTTGTTTCACCAGTGCAGTGACACATTCAGAGCAGTGTGTTTTATACCCTTCGCTGGCTTCTCCCCCTGTTTCGCATCAGAACAATAAGTCAGGCTCCCTTCTCTGCCTGCCACCAAAAGCATAGTGCCTAGAGTTTTTTTTTTATTTCAGTTGTCACTGAGTTTTCTGTTTGTTTAAGTACAGTATCTTTTAGACCATTTTTTAATTACAGAGAAGGCAGAGGAAGTGTCTGATTATCTACCTATCAGGGAGACCCATAACAACAGTTGAAAAAATAAAAAGTAAGATATGTCTGAGATGAAAATTTTTGCTGCACAAAGTAGACCTTAGCATTGCTCTCCTTATCCTTCATCCCCACCCCCTCAACTTCTGCCAGAAAAAAAAGCACTTTGCTTCTCTCCATGTGTATGTTTTTATTAATATATTCATTTTACATGTTACTTGTATTATGTACCTGTCATTTGTCTTTCTGGTGTTTGTTTTTAAATATAGATTGATTTGGAAGCCAGACTAATGGAGAAGGCGAGGCTGAGCCAGGCTGTAGCCAGGAGCCAGGAACTCTATCCTGGTCTCCAATGTGGGTGGCAGGGGCCCAAGCACTTGGGCCATCATCTGCTGCCTCCGAGGTGCGTTAAGAGAAAGCTGGATTGGAAGTAGAGCAACCAGAACCCCAACACAGCGCCAGCCCCACTCCCATCTTGTTTTTTGGGGGGAGTTTATTAATGTAGCTTGGTGACCTTTTTTTTTTCCCCCCCAAAAAATCTGTTTATTTGAAAGGCAGAATTACAGAGAGAGAGAGAGAGATCTCCCATCTGCTGGTTCACTCCCCAAATTGCCGCAACGGCTGGAGCCGGGGCAATACAAAGCCAGGGGCCAGGAGCAACTTTCAGGTCTCCCACGTGGGTGCAGAGGTCTAAGCACTTGGACCATCTTCCACTGCCTTCCCAGGCCGCTAGCAGGGAGCTGGATTGGAAGTGGAGCGGCCAGTACTTGAACCAGAGCCCATATGGGATGCCGGCGCCACAGGCAGAAGCCCAGCTTGTGCCACAGCTCCGGCCATGGCTTGGTGATCTTTGTATAGCAGCACATATAAAGCTCCCATTCTTTTAAATTTATGTGTGATGTTCCATCATACAAATATACTGTAATTTATTTAAATAACCACCTATTTTCCAATTACTCTCTCACATACACAAACAAACAAACAAACAAACAAAACCAGCGACCCTCTTTATAAATATCCCTAGCAAGTATCTGGAGGGTGCTTGTAGGGGCAGGCCGTAACATTAGAGATCCTGGGTCAGAGGACAGAGGACGGACCCTCTGGGATCTTTGGCAAAGTGGATAAAGCCTGCATCCCACATGGGTGGCAGTTCATGTGCCCGCTGCTCCACTTCCCTTCCAGCTCTCTGCTCACGGCCTGGGAAAAGCAGCAGAGGATGGCCAAAGTGCTTGGGCCCCTGCCATCCACACGGGAGACCCGGATGCAGCTCATGGCTCCTGGCTTCTTCCTGGCCCAGCCTTGGCCATTGCAGCCATCTGGGAAGTGAACCAACAGTTGGAAGATCTCTTTCTCTCCCTCTGTGTGTGTGTCTTTCTCTGTAACTCTGCCTTTCAAATAAATGAAATTGTTTAAAAACTAACAAGATCTCCTGACACGCCTGTCGCACAGCCGGAAGCCCAGCTTCCCGGGGTGAAGCACACGGGGCTCTCCCCCCCGCCACACACACCCCCTGCACCCTGTGCTGGACCCAGCTCGCCGACTCTGCGTTTGCACACGTGGGTTCTGAAAGTCTGCAGTGCAGAAAACTAATTTAGAGTTCAAATTAAGTGCTTAACCTAATTTTCTCCTCATTAGCGCCAGAGCCCTTCCTGTGGGTAAGTAAACAGATGTCGCTCAGAAGGGCACTGAGCACATTAGCAACGTGAGCCCTCAGTAGATGGACCTCGGGTTATAGAACGGACACTTAGACAGACCTTGGGTTATAGAACGGACACTTAGCTGGACCTCGGGTTATAGAACGGACACTTAGCTAGACCTTGGGTTATAGAACGGACACTTAGCTGGACCTTGGGTTATAGAACGGACACTTAGACAGACCTCGGGTTATAGAACGGACACTTAGACAGACCTCGGGTTATAGAACGGACACTTCTGCTTTGCATTTCCTCTTCCCTCCCCCCTTCTTTTAATATTTTTTTTTTTTCACTTTATTTGAAAGAGATCGGGATCTTCCAGCTGCTGGTTCACTGGCCAAGATGCCCACTACAGCCAGGGCTGGACCAGGCTACAGCCAGGAGCCCAGAACCCAACCCAGGTCTCCTGTGTGGGTGGCAGAAACCACGTACTTGAGCCCCTCGCCTGCTGTCTCCCCGGGGTCCCACTAGGCGGTAGCTGGCTCAGAAGCGGGGGAACCAGGACTGAAGCAGGCACGCTGAGATAGGATATGAACGCCTCAGGCCGCACCACAGTAGCCCCAGGTGGAGGTGAGATAAAGAGCAGACACAGCATGAATGTTTTCTTCCCACGTGGGCAGAGACACAGACCCCACGGGAGTCCTTTCTCCCTCACAGGAGGGCATATTTCTGCCACTTTCTGAATAATTGTTCTGTAGACCAGTCATTCATTGGTCAGTGTCTTTAGATGTAGGACAGGATCTCACCATTTTTATGACTTTTTTTTTTTTTTTTTTTTTTTGACAGGCAGAGTTAAACAGTGAGAGAGAGAGACAGAGAGAAAGGTCTTCCTTCCATTGGTTCACCCCCTAAATGGCCGCCACGGCCAGTGTGCTGCACCAATCCAAAGCCAGGAGCCAGGTACTTCCTCCTGGTCTCCCATGCAGGTGCAGGGCCCAAGCGCTTGGGCCATCCTCCACTGCCTTCCCGGGCCACAGCAGAGAGCTGGACTGAAAGAGGAGCAACCGGGACAGAATCCGGCACCCCAACTGGGACTAGAACCCAGGGTGCCGGCGTCGCAGGCGGAGGATTAGCCAAGTGAGCCGCTACACCAGCCATATGACTTCTTTATAATGGTTTAAAACTGCATTTAGGAAGGAAGACAGGGCCAGCGCTGTGGCGCAGTGGGTTAAGCCAGCTATATTGTCGCCATCCCATATGGGGACCGGTTCAAGTCCCAGCTGTTCCGTGTCAGATCCAGCTCCCTGCTGGTGCACCTGGGAGAGCAGCAGAGGATGGCCCAAGTGCTTGGGCCCTGCACCCACGTGGGAGACCCAGATGGAGTTCCAGGCTCCTGGCTTTGGCTTGACCCAGCCCCAGCTGTTGCAGCCCTTTGAGGTCTCTGTAACTGCCTTTCAAGTAAATATATAAATCTTTAAAAGCAAAAAGAAGGAAGAGCAGCTTGCAGTATCCCAACAGCGTTTTAAAGTACCGTTTCGGGTATGACTTCGTTTCTCTTCACAGACGTCTATTTCTAAGTTGTGGAGCTTCCGAAAAGTAAGTTCTGGTCAACTCTGTGGAGCAGCTGTGTGCAGCTACTTTGGTTTTTAAATTCCTTCCAGAGCAGTAAGATTCCATTCCATGTTCCCCTCCCTAAAGAGACTAAAGTCCTGGAAAGGACATTTAAAAAAAATAAAGATTTATTTGTTTATTTAATTTATTTATTTGAAAGGCAGAGTGAGAGAGAGAGAGAGAGAGATCTTCCATGTGCTGGTTCACTCCCCAGATGGCCACAATGGCTGGGGCTGGGGCTGGGCCAGGCTGGAGCCAGGAGCTTCATCCTGGTCTCCCAGGTTAGGTAGCAGGGGCTCAAGCGCTTGGGCCATTCTCTGCTGCTCTTCTCAGGCCATTAGCAGGGACCTGGATGGGAAGTGGAGCAGCCAGGACACAAATAAGCTCTCATAAGGGATGCCGGCATCACAGGCGGTGGCTTTTACCCACCACGCCACAACACCAGCCCCGCCCTTTCCTGGTTTCTAAGAGTCCCAGACATGCCTTGCATCGCCTACGTGGTTGGGTTTGCAGTGTGAACTTTCCAAAGGTCTCCAGGGTGTTCACAGGAGAAGGTATACAAATGATCAATAATCATACTCTAAAATGCTTCCCTCACTGGCTGTCCAGGAAACGCAGGTGAATCAGCAGTGAGAAGCCACCTCGCACGCAGCCAGGAAGCTCCGAGGAGAGCTGCGTTCTCCTCTGGTGCCGAAGTCATTGGGAATAATGTTTCTAGGCAGGCTGGCAATACATAGAGAGAGGCTTGAAAATACTCATTTTTGGACACACTAACTGCACTTGTGGAAATCTGCCCTAAGGAAATCGTCAGAAAAGCATGTTTATCACCAAGATGCCTGCGTAGGTGTCACTTCACGTAGCTGAGAAATTGGAGCAAACAAGCGCTCAGGACGTTGAGGAGGCGCGAATGGAGTGTGGCTCGTGGCGCGGAGGACCCGTGTCAGCTCCTTGCATTTAAACCACAGAGAATGTTTAATAACACGGGGCAGCACATCTCAGGTAAAGGGAAGTGGGAAAGACAGCACGCACGGTTGTAGGCGGAGTTTGTCCCCATCTGTACTCCACACACTCACGTGCTCATCCACAAAGCAAGAGAAGCAGCTGGAAAAAGTCTCGCCAACCTGTTAGCGTCGGTTATCTCTGGGTGACGAACTTAGACGACTCTGTTAGTTTAATGCATTGCTGACTTTTTCCAGACGGCTTGCCACTGATTAAGTAAGCGCATGGTAGGAATAAGCAGTCATTTCTAGGAGATGGCCTGAGCCGCCTGTTGGTTCTGGGGTGTGGGGTGGCGTCAGCGTGCGGCCGCCCTGCCTCCTGGCCGGCAGCACTGGGGTGGGAGGGCAGTGGGGGAATGGCCCCACTCGGCCACCCCGCGCTCGCAGGAGGAGGGAGGCCTCCTCCTCTCTCCCGTGGTGGGAGACAGCCACGGGGGCGTGCTCTGTGGTGTAACTCAGAGGGACCCCGGCTTCCCTGGGCTGGGAGGGTCCCTGCAGTCTGCAGTCCGCAGAGTGGTGGCTGTCAGAGGTCCACTCCCACTCGCCCCCGCAGGTCCTGTCCACAGGGATTTCTCCCCTGCTTCTCTGAGCGCACCGGAACTGGGGCTGTTTGGGAGAGGAACAGGAGAGGAGGCCTGGCCATGGAAGGGGCCACACCCTTTCTTCGCCTCCACCCATTGCTCGTTCAGTTCAGTGAGAGCAAAGGGGCTGGCTCCTGAGGGCGGGGGCTGCTTTGGCCATCAGCGAATTCCCCACCGTGCAGCCCGTCACCAGGCACGTGGCCGGCACTCAGTGACCAAGTGTGTGATAAAATCCCAGGAGAGCTCCGTGCTCTCGGGTGCTGTGCCACACAGCAGACCTCCGAGGGCAGTGGGACTGAACCAGCGTGTGCTGTCCTCTGCATTGGCGATGTTTATGTGTTTGTCGGTGAGGATCCCAGCGACGGTCGTGCTGTCCACGGAGGAAGACCCTCAGCAGCAGGCCTTGGTTTAGGCACACTGCTGTTTGGGGAGAGGGTCCCTGCCCTTCTGGGGGCAGCGTCCTATGCAGACTGCCCTTGAGACCTCATGTGGAAGTGCTTCCAAGTAGGGCTTTGAGACGGGGGCAAGCACTCAGGCTACAAGGTGCCCATGTCTCGCAGTGGACAGGAGGAGACTTCCCCAGGTTGGTCACCTTCTGATTGGTCTGGGTGCTGGATCTACACCTCTCATTCATGTCTGCATTCTGCGACTCTGCATCCAGCAGTTCTCTTTAAAAGATGAAGCCAGAGCAGTGCAACTTTAGGCAGAACAGCTGGACTGCATTCGTGGTGGTTGCAATTCTGTCTGCTCCCAGTGGGTGGTGCTGTTGCGCCACTTGAGAAAATGCAAGCACGCAGTTCCTTTTGTTTCTTCGCCAGCCCCTTCTTGAGAATGAATGCTGCTGACTTTAATCATCCAACTCATCTAGATTATTCCCTCCTACCTTCTGTCCCAAAGCCATTCTCTTTAAAAATGTCTCTTATGCGTGACTGGGGCAGGCATCCCATATCAGAGTGCCTGATGTGAGTCTCAGCTCTGCTCCTGCGAACACACATCCTGGGAGGAGCAGGTGGTGGCTCAAGAATTGTGTCCCTGACACCCATGTGGGAGACCCAGGCTGAGCTCCTGGCTCCCACCTACAGCCTGGTGCAGCCCCAGCTGTTGCAGGCATTTAGGGGAGATACATCTCTCCCTCCTTCCCTCTCTCTCTCTCTCTGCCTGTCAAGTAAATAAAAGGAAAAAAAAAAAAGTTTAAGTGACCCAAGCCATGTTCTCACCGTGAGGGAGGAGGGAGAAAAGCCGAAAGCCTTGTGCAGGGAGAGACACGGTGCCTGAGACTGTGCACATACTCCCAGGGGCTGTGGGCGCAGGGAGAGGGTCCCGTCCTGCTGCTCGTGCGGGAGGCGGCTGCCTGTGAGACCGTGGGCGGAAGACTCCGCTCTTCAGGTAAACTTGCGCTCACCTCGCCACTGTGGGAAGTAGGTCTGCAGGTCACAGCTGCTGATGTGGCTTAGTGTTTGTGTTGCTGGTTTGTAAGGAGCTGTTTGTTCAGGTGGCCTGGGGCAGCTCCTGTTTGCCTGAGCCCCTCGGGGTAAGGTTCGTGTATTGCGCTGGAAGCACTGTGCCCCCGCCCGTCAGCTTCCTTTCTCTGCTTTCTTTCCCCCAGAGAGCCATTCCGAAAGCTGCTGGCCCAAGGCCTTATCAAGGGCCAGACGTTCCGCCTGCCGTCTGGACAGTACCTGCAGAGGGAGGAAGTCGATCTCACAGGTACGAACAGTCCCTCCCGTCTGGTCCCTGTCTCACAGAGACTCCAGCCAGGCCGCAGAGCTGTTAACACGCAGGGCACTAGGCCCTGGCTGGGTGGGGAGCCTGGGAGAGGGCCCCGGGGGCCTGCACATGCTCTGGGCCTGTGCCAGCTGCGGGCTGCTCCTGCAACTGGCTGGCTGCTCCCCTGCCCGGGACCCCACACAGGGTTCTCACTGGGGTGTGGCACCGCATCCATGGGGCTCCTCCCCAACCCAGCCCGTGCCTCAAGAACAGAACCCTGGGACTCCAAAGACGTTCTTGGGAGACTGGGCTGCTCCCAGGGTTTGCCCACACACTCAGGGCCACCACCCTCCCGCCTCCCACCGCCCACCACGCACCTCCTCGCACAGAGCCTCTCCCTGCTTGCCCTGGGCGCCCCTCTGTCCCCAGCTCTCCCAGCCTGTTCCGCGGAGATGGTCCCTCCCCGCCAGCTATCTGCAGGGCGCGATGAGGACGTGTCACGTGCACCCCGCACGCAGACCCACAAATGACGTAGCAGACCTGTGAGAACATGGGAAGGGCCCGACATGGGCGCAGCCCCGGCCATTGCATTCAGGGAGAAACTGTGCACCCAGCAGCCCCTCCCACGCCCAGCACTGGAGAGCCGGTTTGCTGGAAGCCGTGGACGGGGTTACCTGTTGAGGCGGTCGCATGTGGGGGTGAGAATGGCCTCAGCGTGGCCCACGAGAAAAACGAAGCGGAGAAGCAGAAACGAGTGGTGCTTCCGTAGCACAGCCCAGAGAGGGACGGAGCTCACTGCAGGGCTGCGTGCGTTGCAGGGCGGGGCTGCCTGTGGATAGCTGTCCAGTTTGGGCACTGCCCAAAGGCGCCCAGGCAAGGAGAGGAGCAGGGCCTGAAATCCAGCTGTCTATCAAAGCCTCCATTTGCAGGCCACACTTGCCACAAAAGAGTACATTTTTCTAACTTCTCAGCTCCGTCCAGAAAGTCAATTTTTCCCCAGTGTGCACAACAGTGCACAAAAGGCCAGACCTTCCCAGTGAGTCGGGGTGCAGGGCAGGGGTCCCAGAGTCTCCCCAGGCTGGGGTACAGGTGGCCCAGGACTGCTGTCTCCCTCTGCTCTGATGCCACGAGCCAGCCACTGCTCTGAACGTCTTCTGCCTTGCCATGCGGATTTGCCCATTGCTCAGACCCACAGGGCAGGCCTCCGTCTGCTGGAGGGTGCACCTCCCCTGGGCCAGGCAGTTGGCCTTAAGGGGGCTGCCTTGGTCCCCTGGGAGTTTGGTTTCTCCTGGAGCCAGGAATTATTTGGTTGGAAGGAACAGGAGTCTACCCAAAGGTGGGTTTGACACACGGGTCAGAGGGGCATCACCAAATGCAGTCGTGGGAAAGACAGCCAGGCCCAGGGCCCATGGCAGTCTCCGGCCACTCCTCTCTCCTCTCTCTCTCTCCCCCACACCTCTGTTCCTCCCTCTTCTGCGAGACTTGGATTCTGCACGCCCCGGCTTTCAGTCTGCAGGGTGACCTGGGGTAGCCCAGTGGCAGGCCTCACCCGATCCTCACGAGCTGGTGGCCCTGCTGTGTCTCTCCAGTCCCCTTCCTGAGAAGGAGGCCCAGCCTCGGTAGCCGGCATCCTGCCCGCCCCTTCCACCGGCCTGCAACAAGCTGTCTTCGTCCAGACGTGGCCAGTGAAGGCCTCCCAGCAACACCCTCTAGACCAGCAGGCTGTGGGTGGGCCTGCATAGCCGGCACCACCAAGAGACCGCCTCATTTAGCATGAGCCCTGGCAGTCCACGGTCAGCAGTGGGGGAGCAGGGTGTGAGGGTAGTGGCCACTCAGGCTCTGTGGCCTGGAGACACTGACCCGTCAGCCACCCCTGCCCTAGGGCACCCCAAATCCACCAGGAAAACAGCAGCACACTTTCTCACTGTCTTTTTTACAAAGATTTATTTATTTATTTATTTGAAAGGCAGAGTTACTGAGAGGCAGAGGCAGAGAGAGAAAGAGACAGAAGTCTTCCATCTGCTGTTTCACTCCCCAAATGGCTACAATCCGAAGCCACGAGTTTATTCCGGGTCTCCCACGTGGGTGCAGGGGCCCAAGGACTTGGGCCATCTTCCACTGCTTTCCCAGGCCACAGCAGAGAGCTGGATCGGAAGTAGAGCAACCGGGACTCCAACCAGTGCCTATATGGGATGCTGGCACTGCAGGCGGTGGCTTTACCTGCTGTGCCACAGCGCCTGTCCCAAGGAGGGATTTATTTTGTAGGAAATGGTGACACATGCCATTTTAACGGTTCCACATATTCATGAAAGGAAGGAGGTGGCCCCATTGATGTGAAAATCAAAAGGATTCTGTAGCTTGGGGGAGGGGAGCAGTGTGGGAGGTGAGCGGGTGCCACCCTCCAAGTGGGCTCCTGCGGGTGTCCACCCAGCCCGGCCTTCTCGCCCGTGGGCCTGCACAAGTGGTTCCCAGTCGCCCACACCAGCCCTGTGTGTTGCGCTGGCATCCAGGTTCTGTGCCTGTGCATGCGAGGACCAGAGCACAGGTGGAGGTGACGTGGGAGAAGATGAGCAAGTCGAGACACAATGGCGTGGACCCTGAGGAGGTGGTGCAGCAGTACGGCCTCGACACCATCCGGCTCTACCTCCTGTTCGCCGCCCCTCCGGAGAAGGACATCTTATGGGACGTGAAGAGTGAGTCACGGCTTCCTGGCCTGCTTCCCCAGGGACCTGCCCTGAGCCCCGAGCGAGCTGGGGAAGGAAAGGGAGAGGGTCCCATCGCTGTCTCCCTGCCGGTGCACGGGGGCCTCGGGGCATCCAGGGACTCGCTGCAAATGCAGGTTCCCAGTGCCCACCACGAGCTGCCGGCACGGCCTCCAGGCAGCGGCCCGGGAATCTGCCTGGACAGGCTCTGGACTGACGGGGTGCGGACCCTTTCCCGGGAGACAGACGCTTCCGTGCCACTCCCTGGGCCAGTCTCCTGTAGGGCCGCTCTGAGAGGGATGCTCTAGACCAGGGCTATCCTCCCCCACTGCGCTGGCCCACCCTACGTGGGCCTGGCCCAGCATCCCTGCGGCCCCTCAGCCACCCCGCCAACCCCACATACGTCCCTCTGAAGTTGTCCGGATCGCCAGTGATGAGAAGAGAGATGAGCTCGGGGAGCTGGCTGTCCTACAATGCACTGTCCAGCCACCATGCATCCCCCCGCCAACCATGGGAGCTTCCCCGCGTGCTGCCGTGGGAAGGAGAAACCCAGTGCCTGGTTTCCTGGGACTTGTGGGAAGAGTGCCCCAAAAGGTTCTGCTGTGCATCCAGGCTCAAGAACGCCCACCCCGGTGGCCAGAGCCTCCGGGGAACCAGGGTGAAGCCGTTTAGCTTCTGCAGCTCAGAGTAACAGCTGGATTTGGCGGACGTGTTGGAGACAGAGGGCACACGTAGCTGACCGGGACAGGGTGGTCTTAGGGCACGTGCCCACGTGAGCTCAGGAACTGCCCCCACGTAGTGCACCACACCTCTGCCGCAGTGCTGCCGTAGCCAGCTCCCTGCATCGGGGCGCTGGTACACTGGTGCACGTCTCCATGCGGCCACCAGTCTCGCTGCAGGCCCCAGACAGTCAGTGGGTGACACTCATTCATGTATTTATTTGAAAGGAAGAGAAAAAGTGCGAGAGACAGAGACCTTCCATCCATTGGTTCATTCCTTGAATGGCTCAGTGGCCAAGGCTCCAAAGCCAGGAGCCAGGAGCTCCATCCTTGTCTCCCACAAAGGTGGCAGGGGCTTACGTCCGTGGGCCATCATCTGATGCCTCCCAGGTGCAAGAACAGGGAGCTGGAGCAGAAGCGGGGGTGGGACTCCATCCCTGGCACTTGGATACGGGATATGGGTGTACCTGGGAGTGGCTTAATCGGCCACACCACAGTGCCGGCCCCGTGGGCAGTGCAGTGGTGGAGTCACGAGCAGCCAAGGGGCGGGGGGAGCCTTCCTGACCCTGCTCAGACCCCGGGGCACAGCTCCTGCCTCATCCGTTCCCAGGCGCTCGGCTCGCCTGCGGTGTGTGCAGAGCACTGGTTCTCACGTGCGCCCTTTCTCTTCCTCTCACTGCTCAGCCGACGCCCTCCCCGGGGTGCTGAGATGGCAGCAGCGCCTGTGGGCCTTGGCCACCCGCTTCATCGAGGCCAGGACTTCTGGGAAGGCGCCGCAGCCGCAGCTGCTGAGTCAGGAGCAGAAAGCCGAGGCCCGGAGGCTGTGGGAGTACAAGAACGCCGTCATCTCTCAGGTCAGAGCCTCCGCGGGTCTGCGAGGCCCACGTCCCCGGGGTAGCCATTTTGAGTCTTCTGCTTCCCCCATCGCATGGCCCCGCCTGCCGGGACTGACTGACCCTGTCGCTGTGGGCGTGTTACCCAGTGGACGCAGAGGGGAGCAGCAGTGGACACACAGCCGCAGGAAGAGGTGCCCGTGGGAGACGCCCTGCAGGGAGGTCACCCGTCTGTCATCCTGACCTCACGCAGATGCCCGCATCCCAGGTTTCCGTGCCGAACACCCGCCAGCCTAACCAAGTCCAGGCTCACGCACGGCACACTGCTCGCGGGAGCTGAGTGTTACAGGGGGCATTGAGACTGTCCTCCATAGCCCCCTCGTTTTATAGATCGAGGCAGAGATGAGGCCCAGAGAGGTGAACTATCTGTGAAAGCCACACAGCCAGTGAGGGCCTGAGCAGAGACCAAAATCCACGCTCCCTGGTGCTCAGCCCTCTCCCTTTCTTGATATAGTATCTGTGTGCATTATTGCAGGGCTGGGCCAGACCAAAGCCAGGAGCTAGGAACTCTGTCGAGTCTCTCGCATGGTTGGCAGGCACACAAATGAGCCATCACGGCTGCCTCCCATGGTGTGCACTAGCAGAAGGCTGCAGACAGGAGCTGGGGCTGGGCATGGAAGCCAGGCCCTCTGACGTGGGACATGGGGTGGCCACATGTCCGCCACTGAAGGCATTTTCTAAAGGGGCTCCAAGACCCCAGCTTTTTTGCTGATGTCTTCCTTTGTTAAGTTGTGGTGACTCTGGTTACCTGGACTGTGGGTTCTGAGTGCCTGGCCTGCACCTGGTGGCGTGGCAGGCCGTTTCTCTCTGGTTTGTGTGACCTGAAGTGGCCCTGGGGCCAGCATGGTCCCACGTGACAACCGCATCAGCTTTTATTTCTGTTGCCTGTGCCCTCTGGGTGTGGCGGGACCGAGCTCGCCAGGCTGGACGCCGGGGCTGGAGCAGTGCCTGAGGGCTTGCTCCCATGCCGCAGACTCTGGGTTTGGCTCACTCTTCCGTTCTGTCAGATAATAGAACCGGCTTATTCCAGCAAGTTGGAACCTCTTGACTTCTTAAAGATGTGTCGGTTTCCTCAGTTCTTGCCCACAGTCAGAAATGAAAAACACCAACAGAGGGAAGCTGGCAGGTCATCTTAGCGACCCTACATTTCACAATGTGAGACTGACCTCCCAGCAACCTGCAGCGTGAATGCAAGTCACGCAGTGGGGGAGGAGTGACCCCTGCACCCCACCTCCTGTTGCCTCCTGCCTTGGCGTCGGCTTGCCTCCTGGTCACGTAACTAGTGCCGTTTTCTGAAACACAACACTCGATATGGTTCCAGAAGGACACTCGTAAACAGTGGACACAGGGGCTGGCCCTGTGGCCCCTGCAGTGCCAGCATCCCCTATGGGTGCCGGTTCAAGTCCTGGCTGCTCCACTTCTGATCCAGCTCCCTGCTAATGCACCTGGGAAAGCAGCAGAGGATGGCCCAAGTCCTTGGGTCCCTGCACCCACGTGGGAGACCCAGATGAAGCTCCTAGCTTCAGATTGGCCCAGCTCCAGCTATTGCGACCATTTGGGGAATGAACCAGCAGATGGAAGATCTCTTTCTCTCTGTGTAATTTTGTCTTTCAAATAAATAAAATAAGTCTTAAAAAAAAATAGTGGATACAGCATTAACATTGACATTGCTTTCATTTTTTAATTTATCTTTTACAATCCCATTTTTACAAGAACCTTTTAATTTTTGCACTTATTTGAAAGAGAGACAAAGACAGCAGATCTTCCAATACACTGGTTCACTCCTCAAATGCCAGCAACAGCCAGGGCGGGGCCAGACCAAAGCCGGAGCTAGGAGCTCCATCCAGGCTCCCACGTGGTCGTCAGGGACACGAGTGAGCTGTCACTGCTGCCTCCCGGGGTGTGCACTAGCAGGAGGCTGGAATTCAGGGCGGAGCAGGGACTCAGACCCAGGCCCACTGAACAGGGGACATGGACCTCCCCAGCAGGGTCTGAACCGCTGCCCAGCCCCGCGCTGACTTTGAGTTAAACAATCTTTCTGCTAGTGAAACTGTGATTATTCAAGATGCTGAATACATTTATAAGTCCTTTGGCTGCTTTCATGTCATTCTAGTTTTGTTTGTGGAAAGCTTCTAGAAATGTTAAAGCGAATAATTCGACTTTGACCCGTAGGTGACCGGCCACTTCACAGAGGACCTCTCGCTGAATTCTGCGGTTTCTCAGCTCATGGGGCTCACCGCTGCCCTCATGGTGAGTCACATGGTCCTGCTCGCAGTAGCAAGGGAGGGAGGCTGAGCTGCGGGGAGGTGGCCTGCGGGGTCCCAGCCTGGGGACAGAGGGCGGTCCCAGCGTCCCCCGTCCTCAGTGAGGCCCTGTTCACTTCAGGAAGCACTTTCTCCGTAGCCACGCCTGGTTTTAGTGCTGGAAGATCCTTATAGCCCGTCCAATCCTAGCCTCCCCAGTGTTCCCAGATGCGGACAGCAAGGCCCAAGGAGGTGGAGGACAGGCCCGGCTGACCAGTGACAGACCCAGGGCCAGACTCATGCCCTGCTCTTTGCTGGGCCCGCAGCACCCAGGAAGGCGAGAGCAGAGTGGTTAAGGGGTCCACAGGCCCCCTGAGCACTGGAGATGTCAGCGCAGGGCCAGGCCGTGGCCGTCACTCAGAAGGGCAGTGCTGCCGTTGCTCACGCTCTGACTTAACAGGGTCAGCACCTGGCCCCAGCAAGCATGGAGGGGAATGCGGGTTCTTCCGCGTCTCTGAACCTCAGATGTGCCAGTGGCCTTTCTCACGCAGGTGTCTGCCATACCCCTGAGCCTACCCACCTTGTTCTCTTGTCTTCCCTAGCAAGCCTCGCAGAGCGTCGTGCACCACAGCCCTGAGTTCGAGGACGCCCTGGGTGCCCTGGTGGTGATGGCCGCCCCGATGGCCCCGCACATAGCCTCAGAGCTCTGGGCAGGTACGTGGCGGGGTCTCGTGTGACCACTCACTCCTACCAGGGTGTACCCAGGCCTGGGTGTGAACGTTCCTAGGGACTCCGATGTCCTCACTTGGCATCTGCACTCCGAGACCTCACACACCCGGGCTGATGTGACTGCTGATGTCACCACAGACTTCCTTCTCGTGACTGGCCTCCCGGGGTCCGACTCTGTGGGTTTTTGCGGATGCAAGCTCTCGTTCAGGTCCACTTTGCAGATGGAGGCAGGACGCTTGAAATTTGATTACGGAGCTAATTTATACCGTGAGTCCTCTCGCCGACATGCTTGCTTTTCAGCTCCACAGGAGGCGGGACTGCCAGCCTGCGGGCCAGCCCCTAGGACTCTGTGCACCGTGAGAGCAACCAGGGCCTCACCTAAGTGCTGAAATTGGGGTTGGGTCCAACGTACAGGAAGTAGCAAAGTGCTGTGTCGTGAAGCTGCTGCCGGATCGTGAGTGGGGGGAGACTCCTCAGATAGTTCTAGAAATAGTGGCGGTTCCGGGTCTCTCCTGCCTACGTGTCCTGATGTGGTGTCACAGAGAGGAAGCACATGTTGGCCGGGGGAGATCGGGGGTCACAGGAGGAGACGAGTGAGCAGCCGCAGGGCTGCAGGAGACGGGGAGCAGCTGTGGTTGACGGAGCGCCCGTGCCCCCAGCCTCGCTTCTTTCCTCCGAGCTGGAACAGCGCCCCTTGTCGATGGAAGGAATGGCAGGAAGTTGGAAGTCCCTCGGCACTGCTCTGGAGAGCCTTAGGGGAGGAGGAAGCATCGGTTCCCTTCTGTCCGGGGCTAAGGTGAGACCGCCCACCTCCCCGTCTCCCGCCGGGGTTGATGACGTCAGCACGTGCCCCTCAGAAGGGAAGTGCTGCTCAGCCCTTGAGGAGGAGGAGACCTGCTCACTTGCCGTGGCTGCAAACCTTTGAACTTAGAAAACACAGTGAGACCAAAGAAGGAGCGTGAGGAGCCCAGGCCCCCGTCGGGTGTTTGTGAGTCTGGGCAGAAGCGTGCTGCTGGGCTGCTGTGAGACAGCGGCCGCCCACACCGCGAGGCAGGGTCCAGCCCGCTGCCGCAGGGGAGGCGTGTGCTGTCACTTGAAGATATGTATCTCAGGGACCAAAGTGTGTTCATTCTGTCTTAAGTCACGTTCTTTAACAAAAGTGATTCGTTGATTTGAAATGCAGATTTATAGAGAGAGAGGGAGAGATACAGAGAGTAAGAGAGAGATCGTCTGTCTACTAGTTCACTCCCCAAATGGCCACATCACCTGGGACTGGGCCAGGCCAAAGCCAGGAGCCTGGAACTCCATCCGGGTCTCCCCTATGCATGAGAGCGGCCCAAGTACTTGGTCCATCTTCTGCTGCTTTCTGAGGCGCATTAGCAGAAAACTGTCGGAAGTGTAGCAGCCAAAGAACCGGCACTCAGGGGCTGGCGCTGTGGCATAGTGGACTAAGCCTCTGCCTGCAGTGCCGGCATCCTGTTTGGACGTCAGTTGATGTACCAGCTGCTCCGCTTCTGATCCAGCTCTCTGCTACAGCCTGGGAAAGCAGCAGAAGATGGTCCAAGTGATCGGGCCCCTATACCTGCGTGGGAGACCCAGAAGAAGCTTCTGGCTCCTGGCTGCTGGCTTCAGGCTTCAGATCAGCTTAGCTTGGACCGTTGCAGCCATTTGGGGTGGGTGTGAACCAGCAGATGGAAGACGTTTCTCTCTGTCTCTCCTTCTGCCTCTCAAATAAATAAATAAAATCTGAAAGGAACCAGGATTCTGGCATCAGCTCAACCCACTATGCCACAGCGCTGGCTCCCAGGTAGTGTTCTGGGTGTTTCCAATTACTCTTTTCTAAGCATGATTTTACAATTCCTACTGTCCAACAGGCATTTTAGTTGGTAGAGGTCAGAGAGGCTTGGGCTAGATGTGTCCAGGACAAGTGCAGGGTCCCAGAGCTTGAGACCCAAGCAGCAGTCAGGCCTGGGATGCCCTTTCCTAGGGGCGGCTTTGTAACGTGACAGTGAGGTAATTCACATGGCTTAGAAACAGGAGCGGCGGAATGGGGAGGAAGAGGGGCAGCTGTAGGGACTTGGTGAGCTTGGACCGAGTCCTAAGGAGAAGGTGTAGGAGATGGGGAAGGGTGGGGAGAACTGGAGCCTGTTTCAGGTGGCTCCACGTGGGAGACAGTTGTTTAAGTTCCTCATGTTTTGCATTAGCTCTGTCTAAAGAATCATTAAGGGAGGCATTTGAGTGGGAATTGGGCATAGAAACTCATGATACCAATGAAAGAAAATACCGCTGGACAACCAGTGTCTCCATCCCTTTTGTTCTAAGGAACCTCTCAAGTGTTTATATCAAAAGTCCCCCAAAATAATCACTGTAATTCTAAATTGGGGCCGCTCCCTGACCTCTCCCGTACACAGACAGTGCTCAAGAAACAGCCTCGGGCAAGCAGGCATCAGCTGTCAGCGAAAGGTTTCCTTAAACAGAGTTCTCACCAGAGAACCAAAAGCCCACCATGGAGCCCACTCCTAGGAAGACAGTTAAGTGTGGAGCCAAAAGCCTCCCTCAGGGACCTCAGTTCAGACTGAAGAACGTCCCCAGCCACAGGTGGGTGGTGGAGACACAAGGGGCTCTCAGAGTCGAGGATTTTGGTTCAAGGCACCAAATGTCTCACCTGGAATTCTGTGCACCAGCATCTCTGACCCCCAGGAACACAGCTGCAGTTTAACAGGGTGTGTGTGTTGCCATGGGAACCATGGGGCGTCTGTCGAAGCAGGTGTTAGGAAGGACCTGTTATGTAGCAGATCTGGGCCTTGGTTGGGTGATTTGAGAAAGGAGGCAGGGAGTCGCTATAGATGTCATGCTGTCAGAAGGTGGGGACAGTGCCATCATTGTGTATCTGAAGCAGTCTTACCTGTCTGGGAGGGCAGACCTCAGCGAGAGTAAAGCTGTAATTGGTCAAGAAGTGACAGTCACTCAGACGTGCCAGGACAAGGGATGTGTGATGTGTGATGTGTCCACTGGTTCACTCCCCAGTTGGCTGCAACGGCCGGAGCTGTGCCCATCCGAAGCCAGGAGCCAGGAGATTCTTTGTGGTCTCCCACACAGGTGCAGGGGCCCAAGCACTTGGGCCATCTTCCGTTGCTTTTCCAGGCTGTTAGCAGGGAGCTGGATCAGAAGTGGAGCAGCCAGGACTTGAACCGGTGCCCATGAGGGATGCCAGCGTCACAGGCAGAGGCTTAGTCTGCTATGCCACAGTGCTGGCCCCTAGAATCCTTTTCTGTGATAGTTTCTGCCTGGTAATAACTGGCACATCATTTTTATTATTAGCTTTTATTTATTTATTTTGCTGTAAAATGATATTGCCATCACCTTTAAGAAGTTCAGTTAAGATTTCTTGTGGGTTGGTATCACAGTATCCTTCCTGTAGAGTGAAGTCGAGGTGAATTCCATGGCCGTGTGATCGGTTAGGAAAGCCTGGGTAGCTGTGTAAGGCGGCTGGGCACTGTGGCTCAGTGGGTTACGCCTCAGCTTAGGACACCCCCATCCCATATCAGAAGAGTGGCCGAGCCCCAGCTGCTCCGCGTCCAGTCCAGCGTTCTGCTGCTGCACCTGGCAGGGAGCAGATGGTGAGTGAAGGGCCCGGGCCCCCCGCATCCAGGGCCCCAACGGAGTGCTGTGCTCCCGGGCTCGGCCTGGCCCAGCCATGGCTGTGGCGGGCATCTGCGAGTGACACAGATCAGCATCTCTCTCTCTCTCTGTTCCTCTGCCTTTCAAGTAGATGAAAATAATAAATAAACATGCAAAAACTTTTAACAAGAAGAAATAGTCAGCTATCTCTGTGACAAGACCTCAGCAATCTCTTAGTCCAGCAGGTCACTCCAGCTCGGGTCTCTGGGCATTTGTGAAGGGAATAGCTCAAGGTGTCCTTACTATAATTGCTTTTATATCTTTTTAAAGGTATAACATAAAAAAGCTGTATATATTTATGGTGCATCATGTGGTGTTTTAATATATGCATACGTGGTGGAATGACCGAATGAAACTAACACATCCGTCCCCTCACTTGCTTCCTTTTTGTGATGGGAATGTTGAAAATCTGCGCTCGGCAACTGTCAAGCATACAACATGCTCCCCTGCACTTAGCCAGCGGCAGACACTGCGCTGCTCGAGATTCCCTGCGGATTCCTCTTCCTTTCCAGCAGGTGAAATCCTCTTGGGCTTTTTCCTGGGACTCTGTGATCAGCGGAGAGGGAGATGGCCTCTCTTTCTTGCTGACAGTTACAGCCTGTTTCTTTTCTTGGGAGAACCCCATGCACTGTGACAGCATGCTGGCTGCACTGTCTCATCCCCAGGTCTACCTGGGACCAACGCTTGCCTGTTTGATGCTGGCTGTGGGGCTGGGGTGGCTGTCGCCTGTCCAACATGGTAGAGAAGCAGCCGTCTCTTCTCGGCGGCCAGAACTCCCACCAGGAGAGGAGCTGTGTGTGCCTTAATGCCCATTCTTCTCTCCTTTGCCCTTTAAGTATAAGTTATGCCCAGTAACTGATTGCCTGACATTAAGATATTCTGTGTTAAATTCAAGTTGACCATGGCATGGTCCACTTTTAACATATTATTAGGTTCAGAAAAAAATTATACTTGCTGGTGTTTTATTTAGAACTTTGCAGTTGTTGTTCTGAGACTCGGCCTGCTTTGTCAGGTGGGGAATGAGGGTTTTGCTGCCCTCACAACGTGAATTGGTTGCCTGTCTCTTTAACAGTGCTTTCAAACAGGCCCGTTCCTCGCTACGAGGACAGAACGCCCTTTTAAGGGGGACGGTAGTGTTGGGCTCTGCCAGGCTGCAGCCGAATTGCATCACATTTTGTAGCCTTTTATTATCTCATTAAACAGGGAGCCTGGCGCTTTGATGTAGCACTGGGGATTCAGTCTCTTAGATGGCACCAGCAGTTCCTTCCTGGTCTTCGTTTGCTGTGAAACACTCGCCTCCAGTTTGCAGTGATTTCCCGACTCTCGCCCCTCCCCTGAGTCCTCGCTGGTGCCCCGTGTCCACCTCTGGGTCCTCCATTTCTCACAGGAAGGACCACTGGGGTCAGGTTTTCAGAAACTCCCTCTTGTGTCTCCCCGGCCTTTGCTTCTAGAATGTGGGGGCAGAGGGTCCACCCTCCCCAGGGCCCTGCCCGACAGGTGTGTGCTACAGGTATGCCCTGCTGCCTGTGCGAGTCTCCCCTTCACTTCTGTGACAAGATCTCAGTGAGACATGCACGAGGCACTTCGAGAAGTTCATGGAAAATGGAATTTTAAAAATCGGTTTATTTTGGTGTCAAAAAAAATGTTGAAATCCATGTACATTAGGACCCTTCAAAAAGTTAATGAAAAATAAAAGGGAACTATGCATGCATTTTAACATTTCTTGTACCAAAATGAACTTAGCTCTGAATTCCATTTTTCCATGAACATTTTTAAGTCCTCTTACATTAAAGCAATGGGATAAAAACTATCCCAATTCAAGGTATACCCTGTGATTTTTTTTGTCCTATATGTGACACTCTTGGGACTTGTGAGCTGATTTATAATAAAGGGAGGATCTGGATCTGGAGTGAATCTTAGTTTTGCTACATTTTTGTTTCATTCAGTGCCTCAGTGAACTCGCCATGAGCAGGTGCAGTGTGTCAGGTCCTGCTCCAGGCGTTTGTTAGAAAGCTGGGGAGGGACCTGTACCCTGGTGTAGCAGATATAGCCACCACCTGCAGTGCCAGCATCCCATATGGGCGCCAGTTGGAGTCCTGGCTGCTCCACTTCTGATCCAGCTCTCTGCTATGGCCTGGGAAAGCAGTAGAAGATGGCCCAAGTCCTTGGGCCCCTGCATCTGCATGGGAGACCTGGAAGGCGCTCCTGGCTCCTGGCTTTGGGTCAGTGCAGCTCTGGCCATTGCAGCTGTCTGGGGAGCGAATCAGAGGATGGAAGACTTCTCTCTTTCTGCCTTTAAAATAAATAAATAAATATTTTTTAAAAAGAAAGAAAGCTGGGAAGGGCGCTTGGGCAGAGAAGATTGTAGTCTGTGTGGAGGTCTTCATTTGAGGCCCTCCCTGAAGTGTTACAAATCCATAGCAACTGTTTTATTTTTTTAAGGATTTATTTATTTGAAAGCCAGAGAGAGAGATCTTCTATCTACTGGTTCATTCCCCAGATGGCCTTAAAAACCAGGCTGGGCAGGGTCCAAGCCAGGAGCTTCTTCTGGGTCTCCCAAGTGGGTACAGGGGCCTAAGCACTTGGGTCTTCTTCCACTGCTTTCCCAGGCCATTAGCAGGGATCTGGATCGGAAGTGGATCAGCTGGGACTGGAACTGGTACCCATGTGGGGTGCCAGTGTTGTAGGCAGGGTCTCTACATGCTATGCCACGGTGACACCCCGTTTCAATTTTTAATTCAAAACAGCACTGTGCTGTCTCCTGCTCTCCCTGTGTGTTTGTCTCGCCTTTTCTGGCTGTGCAGCAGGGAGCAGAGCCAGGTCAAGTGAGGAATCCCGTGCACTGGGAAGGTGACCCTGGCCACTGGCTCCCAGTGTCTCCCGAGGAGAGGAGGGGGACCAAGACCTCGTGCCTCTCCCAGCAGGTGACAAGAGCTGATGTAACACCATGTCCAGAGTCCTCAGCTGCAAGCAGCACTCTGTTGTGAGGGGCATCTTCACTGCCATCCCACACCGTCCCTCACTCTCGGGCCACGGCTCTGGGGCAGGTTTGACACAGGTTCGGTGCGTTCTAGAACACTTGGTTTCCATGTCGCTTCTGCCTTCATCCGTGCATCCGTGCATCCGTGACGTCACAGCGATTGTAATGAGAACGTTCAGAAACGACCGTTCCCAGGACTCCCCAGAGCCACAGGGTGCAGAGCTGCCTTCCAGGACAGACCCGAAGTCCTCCTGGCACCATGGCCGTTATCGCCCTGGAGAGCAAGGGGACACTGACTCAGAGGAGCCGCCATGCCCAGAGCCCAGTGGTCCCCCTCAGTGGCCTGGGGAGCCGACAGAGAGCTTCCCTCCAGTGACGAGCAAACCAGCGGCCTGGCGGGTTGTGAATTTGTACCGGATGCGGAAATCGTCTCTTCCTTCCCGAAGCTTCGGTGCTGAGAAGCTAACGATCCCGGATCTGAATTCACAGCCGGCGATTGTGTGCTGTAGCTGAGCGCTGTCCTGTCCAGGTGGGGGCGCCGGCTGCCTGCTGAGGGCGCTGCGCAGGAGGTGGGGTTGCTGGCAGGCACTTACCAGGGAGGTCCTTGGGGACACTCTGGCTGAAGATGGCCAAAAACGGGCATCCTAGCAGGCAGCGTCTCGGGGGAGAATCTTGCACACTGAGGGGAAAACCATCTGAAAATCACTCTGTGATTCCGTTTATAGCCTGTTCTTGAACCAAAAAATTCCAGGGATGGAAAGCACATTAGTGGTCCGCAGGGTTTAGGGATGGGGGGAGGGAGTGGTGGCCGGGAAAGGCGGCCCGCAGGAGTCGGGGCGGGGGTGGCCACGGAGAGCCACGTGCACACACACAGATTCACGATTAAGAGGCGGCTGAAATCGGGTCAGCTCTGTACGCTGTACCAGTCCGTTTCCTGGTTTTGAACCTGTGCCATCATTGTGCCAGATTCGCTCGTTAGGGGAGGCTGGGTGAAAGGTACACAAGACCTCTCGGCGGCTGCTTTGCAACTTCCTGTAAGCCTATAATTACTTCACGGTAAAGTTGCTTTGTTGAATTGCCTTTCTAAACTCACCAGTCCTGAGCGTTGGGCCCCTAGTTCAGGATCACGGACCATGAGAGAGGAAGGAATTCATGACTGTATTTACTATTTATTTGAAAGGCAAAGAGACTGACAGAGATCTTGCATCCACTGGTTCACTCCCCAAATGCCTGCAACAGCCAGACCTGGGCCAGGCCTGGGCCAGGAGCCAGGAACTCAACCTGGCTTTCCCATATGGGTGGCAGGGACCCAAATCCTTGAGCCACCCATCACCTGCAGAGTGTTAGGGTGCACATTAGCGGGAAGCTGGAATCCAAGGTGGCGTCAGGACTCAGACCCAGGTACTCTGATAGGTGCTGCCACATCCCGAGTGGTGTCTACCTGCTGCACCAGATGGCTGCACAGCCGTTCCTCTCTAGTTGAAGAAGGGTTTTAATAGACACGGGCACGCACATACGTAGACAGGGCTGCTAGAGGCACTGATTGATCCCACTAGTGTTTGAAGTATTTTAAATATCAAGTATCCATTTTAATATCAAGTATCCATTACATTTAATATCGAGTTGTTTGTTTGTTTGTTTGTTTTTTTTTTTTTTTTTTTTTTTTTTTTTTTTGACAGAGTGGACAGTGAAAGAGAGAGACAGAGAGAAAGGTCTTCCTTTTCGTTGGTTCACCCTCCAATGGCCGCCGCGGCTGGTGCGCTGCTGCCAGCGCACCGTGCTGATCCGAAGGCAGGAGCCAGGTGCTTCTCCTGGTCTCCCATGGGGTGCAGGGCCCAAGCACTTGGGCCATCCTCCACTGCACTCCCGGGCCACAGCAGAGGGCTGGCCTGGAAAGAGGGGCAACCGGGACAGAATCCGGCGCCCCGACCAGGACTAGAACCCGGTGTGCCGGCGCCGCTAGGCGGAGGATTAGCCTATTAAGCTGCGGCACCAGCCTATCAAGTATTTTAATATCAAGTATCCATTCCTGTTTCTCTGGCCATTCTTAGAGTTCGGTGTTTTGCAGGGTTGGGTGTGTTTGTGTGTTTGTTTTTAAAGATTTACTCATTTTGAAAGGCAGAGTTTATAAAGGCAGAGAGAGAAAGAGAAGAAGATCTTCCATCCACTGGTTCACCCCCCAAATAGCCGCAACAGCCAAGGCTGAGCCAGACTGGTTCTAGGAGCCAGGCACTCCATCCAGGTCCCCCACGTGAGTAGCAGGGGCCCAAGCCTTTGGGCCATCTTCCGCTGCTTCAGCAGGGAGCTAGGTCGGAAATGGAGTAGCCAGGACTCAAACCAGTGCTCCGGTATGAGATGCAGGCACCCCAAGGGAAGGCTTAACCCACTGGGCCACAACACGGACCCCGTGCTCAGAGCTCTGTGGGGACTTGTGCCTTTTGGCTGATGCATTTGATCTCTAAGTCTTCCATCAGCGTTTCCATGTGGAGAGCCACAGCCCGGCGAGCCCTGAGCCTTCTGAATAACTCTCCATCCGGAAGGATCCATCTCCCTGTTTTTCTTCATAATAATTGGGGATTACTTTGTTTAGAGCTAGATTATAGAAAATGGCTATGAAATCGTATAGCCATAGTGTTGTTTTGCTGCATGTGTGTAAGCTGTATTCATTGATTTCAACAAAATTATACGAATTATGTAGAAGCGTGTGTGCGAGTGTATATGGGTGGGTGGTTGTCACGCGGGAACACACGTTTTCTACAGGAACGCGTGTGCTGTCTGGATCTGGTGAGTTCGGCATCACTGAAACGGGTTTCTCTGGGTAAAGGCGCAGGTGAGGCGGCCTCACGGCCCCGTTCGCCCAGTGCACGGTGGGGAGTCCTCCCTGTGGTGTGTGGGTGAGGCAGGAGGTGGAGGCAGACCCGAAGCCGGCGCAGGAGAGGACTGCCACATACCAGAGCCATGGCCACCCGGCACTCACTCGGGGGCCGCAGGGGGGCCGGGAAGCTCGCTGGGTGGTTCCTCTGGAAGGGTGGTGACGGTCGGTCCCATGGGAAGGCCACAGTGGCCCCCCGTGCCCGGGCCTTGCTGCTTCCCAGCCTGTGTTCAGACCTTCTCTCTGTGTTTCCCAGAGGCCCAAACGATCGCATCTGCCATGCAGATGTGAGATAGTTTCACTTCTCTAAAAAGTGCACGGAGGCAAAAACACCCTACGCGGCAGGGTCCTGAGTTTCTGTTCCTCACCGCGGCCCAGGACGGCCCCACTCCCATCTGTATGGAAGCGCTGGCGGGGCCCAGCCGCTATAAATAAGCCTCCTGATTGCACCAGGAAGGCTGGGCTTCCTCATTCTCTTCGAGCGGGATCTGTGACAGCCTCTGCCCGGAGCATCGGCGTCCGGGGTCCTTTCATCTCCCAGGCATCCGGGACACGTGCCATCTGGAGGTTCTGGAAGTCTTCCCATTGCAGCGGGGTCACGGGACAAGCCATGCTGGGCCCGTCTCTAAAACAGACAGGGTCCTCCCCCTCTGTGACCGCGCGCTCGTATTTCCATAGGAATTTGAATAGGATCCCTTCCGAGGACCGAGCAGGAATCTTTCCATTTCTGCCAGAAGACGCAGCTGCTGGGCGTGGCATTCAAGGTGCCCGAGGAAGCGCAGACGCCCAGCCCACGGAGCCGCGGGCACCCGGACCTCTGGCACCCTTCAGCCTCAGGCCCCAGGCAGCCTTCACTTCTCAGACTGGCAGCCAGGAATACGTTAGGGGTGCCAGACGGGAGACCTGCAAACTACAGCAAATAAATCCGTGGCAGTGGCTAAGAATCAAGGCAGAGATCAGTAGCGTGGACCAGGGCTACCCAGAGCGGGCTGTGGCCCGGGAACTCTGAGTTCCAGTTCACAAGACAGGGAGCAGGCCTAGGACGCTCCTGCGCTGTATCGCGAGGCCTGCGGTTGTAGGGGACATTCTTTCTCCTTTCAGACCTTCTCTCGGAAGGAGGGAGGGAGCTCCCGAGCTCTCGACCTCATTGCAGACAGCCTTGCATCGCTCTGAACTGTGCGGTCCTCAAACAGTCCCCGGTTGCCTATATTTTGGAGGAAAAGCCACAAACCAATAGGGAAGGGAAGATTTAGTCAATAAATTGGGTTTGGAAAGTTAACCTATAGTAGTTTTTTTGTTTGTTAAAGATTGATTGAGTGAGTGATTGATTTGAAAGGCAGAGCATTAGAGAGAGAAATCGATCTGGTTCCTCCCCAAATGACCACAAGAGCAAAGTCTGGATGAAGGCAAAGCCAGGAGCCTGGACCTCCATCCGGGTCTCCCACGGGGGTGCAGGGGCCCAAGCACTTGGGCCATCCTCCACTGCCTTCCCAGGTGCATTAGCAAGGAGCTGGAACAGAAGCCCAGTAGCCAGGACTCAAACCCACACTCCAATATGGGATGCTGGGCATTGAAGGTGGTGGCTTAAGCCACTGTGCCACAACGCAGCCCCCAACCTGTAGTTTTTTAAGTAATTTTTTTCTCAGAACTTACACAAAATGCATTACTGATAGATTCAAAAGTCAAATGGGGAAATAAATGAAACCTTAAAAAGAAACCATAAGACAATCTTGATCTCAAACTACAGAAAAACTTTGTTTACAGCTATCTTTTCAAATTACCTAAGTAATAAGTGCTCCTTGTACAAAATCTAGAAAACATAAAAAAAAAAAAGTCACCCATATCTGGGGCTGGTGCTGTGGCAGAGCAGGTAAAGCCACCACCTGCAGTGCCAGCATCCCATATGGGCAGTGGTTCGAGTCCTGGCGGCTCCTCTTCTGATCCAGCTCTCTGCTATGGCCTAGGAAAGCAGTAGAAGATGGCCCAAGTCCTGGGGCCCCTGCACTCATGTAGGAGACCTGGAAGAAGCTCCTGGCTCCTGGCTTCAGATTGGCCCAGCTCTGGCCGTTGCGGCCAGTTGGGGAGTGAACCATTGGATGGAAGACCTCTCTCTCTCTCTCTCTCTCTGCCTCAGCCTCTATGTAAATAAATAAATTAAAAAAAAAAAAATCACCCACGCAGCAGCCACTGTTTGTCCCAGCACATACCGCAGAGCAGCGTGCCCAGGCAGCCTTATGGTTCTGCGTGCCAATTGCAAAAAAGGGGGGTGGGGTAGAGAGAGTTCTAAGGAGGGCAAGGTAAGTGGGTGCACCTGGCAGGCTGCAGAGCCACGGTGACTCCCCATAGCTGCCTCAGCCAGCTCCGAGCCAGGCTGCCTGGGGCCGAGAGCTTCCCGTCCTACTCTAACAAGCCCCACGCCCCACGCCCACCCTTCTGTGCTCAGTGACCTGACCCTTCTGCGCCTTGGTGTTGCAGGCCTGGCGCTGGTGCCAACAAAGCTCTGTGCCCACTATGCCTGGGACACGGACGTGCTGCTCCAGGCGTGGCCAGCCATGGACCCACAGTTCCTGCAGCAGCCTGACGTCGTGCAGATGGTGGTCCTGGTGAGTGTCTGCCCTCGGCCCCAGCACGGGGTGGCTGGCCCCTGTCCTGCCTGCGGCCCCCAAGCCTGGCCTTCAGCCAGACCTTCCAGCACCGAGGGTGGCCTGAAACCTGGCCTTCCTGGCCCATGCTGTCAGCTTTGCACGTCACTACACCCCACAGTACGTGATCAGAACACCCTGTGGGCCTCGCAGGGCCGGACAAGGGGCAAACTAAACCCACCCTGCCGAGCAGGGCGCAGCTGCCCCCCTCCCACCTGAGGACCCTCCAGCCACCTTTGCAGGGTGGGGGTGCGGGGTTGGCTTGGGGGCTGCTGGGTGATAATGTATAGTTCACAATACAGGAACACGTCACTATAATTCATGTTTCAGAAACGCTACATAAGCTTTTTGGTTTTGCTATACTGGATCATTTTAAATACGTAAGAATAGTTTGTACAAACCTTTAACAGAACAGCCAACTCTCCTCTAGTTCGTCGGCTGTAATTTTTATACACTTGGTGTGATCCGAGGACACTGCTTTACCTTGAGCAGCGTGATGAGAAGTAAACATCTCGGTATCCTTGAAGTCCTGCCCTCCATACAGCTGAGAATACCAGCTTGAGACAGACGATTCCGTCTGTGAACGTGGTCATCGTTTCTATTTAACCTGTCACACAGCTGGGCTTAACTAATCGACACAAGAAGTGTAGGTAACCTTTGATATGTAATCCCCAGATTAGAAATGTGGGGGGGGCTCCTTGCAGGTGCACCCCGCTCAACAGCCCTGGGTCAGGGCACCTTGCTCTCGCCCCCTGGGTCCATCACTTGGTGCCTTGGCAGAAATCAAGTCTGCAAACACAGCTTGGAGTGGCTCGGTGTAGCCCACATTCTCAGTGCCCATGACATCCTGGGCACTGCCACACCCAGGAGTCCAGAGACAAGGCCTTATCTTCTGGGGGCCGAAGGTCTGGACAGCCCGGGTGTTGTTACAAACATGCAGAGTTTTTGTGGCCTGAAAGTTACGGTGCGAGAGCTTGGCTGTCGGACATCCTGGATCTGAATCTGCTTTTATGAAACACTGGACTACGAAGCCTAGGTTCCTTCATTTACAAGCTGGAGGCAAACACAGTTGATGAGAGAACTGGAAGTGCCCAGCCTGCTTCTGGACACACCCCTGGAGAAACCACTAACACGTTGTGCACGCCTTACCGAGGGCCAGGCAGTGGCCTGGAACTGAATGGAGCTGCTCCGCACAGCCGCCCTGCCAGGCAGACCCGTCCTTGCCCCACGTCACAGACGAGGCTGACGTGGGGCTAACCTCCTTTCATTGACAAGGAAACGGTAGCAGCCCAGGGCTTCCTGTCTCACTGAAGCCCACACAGCTAGTCCAGGATTCCAGAATGTGCCCAGTAATGTAGCCGCCGCTAGTGTCAGCCTTACCACTTGTAGCTGTTAGGGGATTGAGATGGGGCCTTGGCTTTGAGAGGGGAGCAGTGTTTTCCCAGTGGGGACAGGAGCGGGGGATGAGGGGTGCCAGAGACACCGCAGCTCTGAGCCCCAGGCAGGGCAGCACAGGAGAGAAGGCTGGAGGAGGTGAGAGCCCCCGCGCCAAGGCGAGACTCATCCCCAGGAGGAGTGGAGCTGGCAGGGGTCCGAGCAGGGAGCCGGAGGTACATCTGGTTATCCTGGCCCTGCCACGTGCTGGGGGCTTGGGCCAGTGACTTCACCCCAGATGCCTCAGCTTCCGCATTAGTCAGAAGGCCTGGGAGGGTCGTGCCTCTGACTCACAGGTTCAGGCCTGCAAGCTGCCTGCCACAGAGCCGGGCCCAGAGCTCGGCACACAGGAGCCCTCAGTACCAGGGCCATCGCAAGGCCAGCCTCTTTGTGGGTCAGGGTGGAGGATGGGGGGTGGGAGCAGCCTGCATGGCTGGGACACCCGTCAGACGGCTGTTGGACATGTCTCAGGAAGAACAGTTAGTCTGATCCAGGAGGAGGCACGGGCGCCGGGCAGCTTCGTTGCAGCCTCTGAAGTGACCGCAAGTGCCTTGAGGGCCGCGCCCAGGGCTGAGTTCCAGCCTGATTTCTCTGCCCACTTAATTGACACTTCCAGCCAGGGAGAGGGGGACCACGCTGAGACCCACCTGTCCTGCAGGGGCCACCATCGACTAAGGCAGCTGCGGGGTGTCCGAGGGAGCCAGTGCCATGACAGGGTGTCCAGGGCAGTGAGTGGGAAAGCCGCAGCCAGAGGCCACGTGCCTGCTCCCAGAGCCCCAGCTGGCCAGGCTCGAGGGCAGCACAGGCGCTCCCTGGATGTAGAAGCCGGGGTCAGTGTGGTACGTGAGCCATGCATTGGCGAGGACACCCCACAGCTGGCTGCATCCTGGCCAGGACTCCTGCAGGGGGGGGTAAAGCTCAGGGAGTTGTTCACCCTGAGAGTCAGACCTGAGCCTGCCCCCACCAGAGCAGGTGCTTGCTTGACCCCAGCACCCCCATTTTGGGTGAAGCCCAGAGGAGGCTTCACCCTGGGCTGCTCTTCCAGGAACAGCAAGGAGCCTGGGCATGAGGGCTGCTGGTGACTGCCTGACAGGTGAAGCCGAGATTTCCACATTACAAGGGGTGTGGGTTTTATGTGATGGGTGTGAGGTCTGCTTCAAGGTCTCAGTCACACCAAGCGTGTGGCCTTAAAAGAAAGCAGTTTGGTTAACATTTGCTTCTTAGTTGTTTATGTACTTATTTGAAAGGCAGAGAGAGGGAGAGGGTTATCTGCCACCCCCTGGCTCATTCCCCAAATGGCCACAGTGGCCAGGCCCCCCACGTGGGGGTGGCAGGGGCCCAAGCACTCGCAGCATCCTCCACTGCAGATAGGAGCTTCCAGCGGCTCGGAAAAGCAGCGGCCAGTGGGCCGGTTCTGCACACAGCGCGGCCTGGCTTCACGGCTTCAGGCGCTGTAAATACGAGTTTCAGGACACAGCTTTCTCCTACTCATCTCCCGCCTGGTGCTCTGGGCTAATGGAAAAACAAGAAAAATGCCAGTGTGCTGGCATACTGGGGTAAGCCACCGCTTGCCAATGGCAGCGTCCCTAATGAGAGATGCCAGTTTGAGTCCCTGCTGCTCTGCTTCTGATCCAGCTCCTTGCTAATGCACCTGGGAAGGCAGCGGCAGATGGCCCAAGTTGTTGGGGCCCTGCACCCACGTGGAGACCAGGATGGAGTTCCTGGTTCCTGGCTTCAGCCTGGTTCAGATCTAGCTGTTGCAGCCATTTGGGGAGTGAACCAGCAGATAGAAGATTTCTGTTGCTGTGCCTTCCAAATAAAAAAAAAATGAATTTTTTTAATCCCACTAAGCTCTACAAAAATCTGAGGAAGTGATGCAGGTGAGTAGGGGACATCTGATGCTGCCCTTGGTTGCTATTCCTAGTAACTACATAATACAGTGACTCTGTTTCCCAAGTGAAAAACCAGAGCATGAGTGAAACTGTGTGCAGATTTGGAGCCATGAGACCAAGGATTTGCAAGCAGGGTTGTTCAGAAGTTCCATGAGCCACGTGGTCATTTTCCCAGATAAGAGGGAAGCTGACGTTCAACGTTTGTCCTCACCCAACTGGTATTCAGTGAATACCCACCGATGTCTAAAGCTTAGTGATCCATCTTCAGCAGAAGAGTTGATAATGTGACAACATCTGGGTCAGTTTCTAGAGTGTCACCCGTGAGTGCCCCCTTCTGGGCCATTCAGCAGGCAGGCAAACTGCATTCCCCAGAGGTTGACCCAGTTGAGAGGTAAACTCTGAGGGCACTGCCTAAACTTACTCAATCCCCAGTGATAATTACTCGTCTGTTGCTGTGGATTCGTTATGAGAGGAGGGGCACAGTGGGGGCAAGAGGTGCGGAGTCAGGACACAGACCCCGGGAGTCAGCTGAAAGCCGGCCAGAGGAGAGCAGCCCGCAGTTGCTACAACAGCTTATATAGCCAAGGCAGCCAATCCAGTCAAGGGGCGGTCTATGCCCTAACCAATCACAGCCTGTTGCCAGGCAGGCTCCACTGCCTGGTGTGTTTCAAAGCCATTCCTGAGTAACCGATGCTAACTTGCCAGCAGCCATCTTGGCAGGGCCTTGTTATTCCACCACACCCGTCTCCCCCTGGAGATGGCCCAGGCCACCTCGTGGTGAGGATGTCTGTCCTCATTTCCTCAACAGCTGTTTGAGAGTGGTGTTCAGGAATCACAAGGTAGTACTCACTCCAAGAGTGGACACTCAATTGCATTGTGTGTGTGTGTGTGTGTGTGTCCAGGCTTCAGGCACTGCTCCTGTCTGTCTAGTTTCATTACCCACTCCTGGGAAGCAGGGTGCCTCTCCCTATTGCCTTCCCCAAATGCAGCGGTTCCCTTGGCAGCAGTGGGTACTGGTGGTGGGCTGCTGGCCACTCGGAAGAGTAACTCACTGTGTTGCCTTCTCTCCCTCTCAGATCAACAACAAAGCCTGCGGCAAGGTCCCTGTGCCCCAGCAAGTGGCCCAGGACCAGGACAAAGTCCGTGAACTTGTTCTCCAAAGTGAGCTGGGTGCCAGGCTCCTGCAGGGGCGAAGCATCAAGAAGGCTTTCCTGTCCCCCAGGACTGCTCTCATCAGCTTCCTGGTGCAAGAGTGACGGCGGGGGCTGCGGCTACCACAGGGGCTTCAGCAGCCGCCTTCCCAGCCTGGGAGGGGGGAAGGATTTTGCGGGCCTAGGGGAGGGAAGAGACCACAGTATCTTCAAGACAGCTGGGCAGGGGCAGGAAGGAGAGAAGAGAAGCAAACAGGAAGCACAGTGCCCCTCCAGCCCTGCTTGGGAGCGTGAGGTTACGCTGAGAACCCAGGCAGGCTCAGGAGCGGTGCGCCAGTCACCACGCCTCCGGTGCAGCGGGAGCGGCTCCTGGCCTCAGGCTGGACGAGAGAGCCAGTGGGCATGCGTTCAACTGTCCACATGTGGGGTCGGACGCTGGATCTTCAGAAGCTGCTCAGAACCCACAAGCCAGAGGAGCCGCTCCCTCTGCGTGTGTCCCTACATGGGCTCCCGGCACCGTTCCCTGTGAGATGTGCCCACCAGGCCTGACACGATGCCGACAGAGGATCGTGGAGCACTACTTCAGAACGGGAAGGAGCAGCGTCGTAGCCGCCTCCTGGGTGTGACACGTGCTGGCGGCAGGCTGCCAGTCCCCAGTCCCAGAGCCCCAGCACAGCCCCACACGGAGGCGAGCCCAGACGGCCCATGTGGGCCCCAGACGGCAGTGACACCATCATGGACGCAGCTCCCAGAGACAGTCGTGAAGAAAGCGGAATTGACCAGAGCGGGGCGGGTGCCACCCAGACGGCGCCTCCTGCGTCCCAGCCGCTGTGGTGTGGCTGCGGTGGAGACAGCCTGGGGCGGACCCACGTCAGCCGTGTACCGGGCTAGTCCTGGGCTTCTGTCAAGTCAGCAGACCGGGGAAGGGAGGGAGAAACCAGCCGCTTTGTGATGCTAAAAACCTTTGTTCCTGCAACAGCCTCAGATGGGGTCCCCGCGGCCCAGCACGTAACAGATGACTTGAGAGCAGTCAGTGTTGATCACCTGTGACGCTGGGCCCCGTGTGTGATCTGGAATGAAGGCGTTCATCAGGAGCAGCCGGAGGTATTCCATCATCGCAGACGCGCTGGCTGTGTGCCAGGCTCCTGTGGCGCACATGGCCCTCGCTCCAGAGCTTCCTCCATGCTAGCCGGCAGTGGTTGAGCCATACCAGCAATGAGTTCAGTGGTTCCCAGACTTGGCTCAAACGTTCTGTGTGCGGTCCCCACGCCCAGAAATTCGAATGTAATTGGTCTGGCATGTGGCTTGGGCATCAGGGAATCTTGGGAACTCCACAGGGGGCGCCAGTGTTGTGGTGCAGTGGGTGAAGCTGCCACTCGGGACACTGGCACCCCATATCAGAGGCCACTTCAAAGCCCAGCTGTAGCTCCCTGCTGATGCGCTGGGAGGGCAGCAAGGGTGGCCCAGATGCTTGGGTCCCTGCTACCTGTGGCCGAGGCTCAGGTGGAATTCTTGAATCCTGGCTCCAGCCTAGCCCAGACCTGGCCGTTGTGGCCATTTAGGGGTAAACCAGCAAATGGAAGATCTCTTCCTCATTCTGTCACTCTTTCAAATAAAGAAACAAATCTTTTAAGAAAAAAATCTCCACAGGTAATTCTAGGGGCAGCAAAGTCTGAGAGCCACTGGGTTAACTGATGTATTTGACTATTTCTATGATTCCTGTCTAGTCCTTTCTCCATAATCGTCACACCTGGAGTAAGTTTTGTCCAGGACCAACACATGACAAAAGGGAAGGCAGAGGCCAGAACCCCAGAGCAGTATTGCAGCCTTTAATGAGCGCCATCCCACTGCATGGAGTAGCGGATGTGGATGAGATAAACGAACCTGAGGACGTGTGGTACAAGGAGGGAGGACCGTTTCTGCATGGTTGTCTTGCTTTGTCCTAGGGGAAGCTGACAGGTCTTGAACAAGAGGATAGGGCAGCCCAGAGAAGTAGGCCAGTAAAGCCTCAGGGCTGCTGGACTGACCAGCTGGCTGATCCCAGTATGACTTGGAAGAGTGTTTTTGCCAAGAGGATAAAACTTCTAATAAAACAGAGCAGTTGGAGAGAAAACTGATCATTCCTTTGGGGTGGAGAGCAGTCTCCGTCGCTGCTTTAACTAAGCTCATCAAACTGGGCTCAGCGGGTTCACCTGTTTATCTCATTTTAATGTCCATGAAACTCGAGAGGGTACAAATTACTCTCTCACGAATGTGAAGAAACCCGAGCTCTGGGGCCGCTGTTGCGCACAGTGAGCTGTTGCTTGCAATGCCAGCATTCCCTATCAGAGCGCCTGGCCCAGTCCCGGCTGCTCCAATTTCGATCCAGCTCCCTGCTAATGCACCTGGGAAACCAGCCGCAGATGGCCCAAGTGCTTGGACCCACAGGGAACTCTGGGCTCCTGGCTTCAACCTGGCGCAGCCCCAGCAGTTGCAGACATTTGGGGAGTGGCCCAGCAGATCGAAGATCTTCTCTCCCTATCACTCTGCCTTTCAAATAAATATATAAATCTTTATAAATAGAAAAAAGCTCACACTCTGAGGTTCAGTAATGTGCTCACAGTGCACGGGCGGAAGAGCTGGGATGCAGATTCACATCTGGTAGCCTCCGCGTGGGCTCCCTGCCTTGTCGGCAGCACTCAGTCTGGCAGGGTCCCCTCCTGGGAGTCTGCACACTGCATGCGGGAAATCCCAGCAGCGGTGCCCACCCTGCAGGGGTGGGAGATGAAGTGAGGCCAAGAGAGCCTGGTTCTGTAGGGCTGGGTGAAACCTGCAGCCCATCCAGCGGAAGACCCAGCCTGGAGGGCAGCTGTCTGGCTTCTGTCTATCGAGGAAACGACAGAAGAAAGTTTGTGCGCAAGCGAAGTGTTGCCCCACAGCAAATGCTACCCCAGAAGTAGCCAGCTGTCTGACAAATGAAATTGTCCGCTGGCTGTAAAACAGAGGCACCCTTCATCCCCACCTAATTACCTTCAAGGAACTGGTTAGGAAAAATAGGGTGCATCCATCAGCGGAAGGAGAGGTAGCCAGCAAGAGAGTCTGTAGGGGACAGCACTGCGGCACATCGGGTTAGGCCGGTGCCTTTGGAGCCAGCATCCCATGTGGATGCCAGTGCATGTCCTGGCTGCTCTGCTTCTGACCCAGCTCCCTGCTGATGCACCTGGGAAAGCAGCAGAGGATGGCCCGACTACCTGGGCCCCTGCACCCACATGGGAGACCCAGAGGAAGTTCCATGCTGCTGGCACGAGCCTGGCACAGTCCTGGCCATTGTGCTATTTGGGGAGTGAACCAGCAGGTGGAAGATCTCTCTGTCACTCTGCCTTTCAAATAAATAAATCTTCTAAAAAATTTTTATTTATAATGAAAGTTTTTAAAAAATATGTTAACTTGGAAATTTTCTGACAAATACAGTAAGATATACATATAATATAATCCCAGCCATAATTCATTTTTTAAGAGATTTATTTATTTATTTGAAAAGCAGAGTTACAGAGAGGCAGCGAGAGAAAGAGAGAGAGGTCTTCCATCCACTGGTTCACTCCCCAGATGGCTACAATGGCTGGAGTTGTGCCAATCCTAAGCCAGGAGCAGGAGCTTCTTCCAGGTCTCCCATGCTAGTGCGGGGGCCGAAGGACTTGGGCCATAGCAGAGAGCTGGCTCGGAAGTGGAGCAGCTGGGACTTGTACTTTAATAATAGGGAAAACACCAGTTTTGTGAAGACCCCCAGGCACTTAGAACCTATTCCTGGTTTTTCTTTCTTCTCCCTGCTGGGGGATCCAGCTGCCTACAGTGGGCCCGTTAAGCAAACACGCATGTCCTGTGTGAAGTGGAATCCAAAGATAACACAGCAGTCCCATGAAGTTAAGTTTTGCGCAGTTGCTCAGTCTGGGCAGCTGCAGGAAGCTCCTCCTCTTCTCGTGGTCTTTGCGTCTTGCAGCCCTGAAGACAGAACAGAAGGCAACGTTCCCGTCGTGTGCTCACCTACGCTAGATGCAAGGTGGTGGACAGAGCAAGCAGGAAGACACAGTCGCTGTGGCTGCTTGCGACCAGGCAGTAAGTGACCCCCAATCTGGGCTCACCCCACTGACAGCATGCTCCCCACCCCCAGGCAAAATTCAGCTCAGGAGGTAAATCCTAAGGGGTGGGCCCCGCCATACCCTACAGTCGAGAACAGGCAGAGCTAACAGCAGAGCTTGGTCTTCCCTTGCTTCCCATGTGAAAAGCAAGGGGGAAACAGCTGTTTTGCGGGGGCTCTGTCTGACTCCCGGGGTGGGCGGCTAAAGGCTCTCATCCAAGCTGAGTTTGCAGAATGGAATCCGCGGAGACCAACCGTGAGCAAGCGGAATCCCCTCTGGGCTGCTGAGTGGGTGGTCTGGCGGGGCAGCTGGGGAGAGGGCAGTCCAGTGGGCAGAGGCCTCAGATGCAAGGGTGCGGCCAGTTGGCCTCCCGAAGCGCTGCCCTCACTCAGGGCCTCCATCCCTAGGTGCCCACGGGAGCGGGGAGGGCAGGTGGTGGCCAGGCCTGCTGGGACCCAGCACTGCCCATCTCATCTTCCTGTGCCTGGAGCCCTGCACTTGAATTCCAGTGGTTGTGTGGCCCCTGGAAGCGCATGTCTGAGCCAGACACTGTGGGGTGACGTCCCTCACTGGAGGAATGACTGTGCCAGCGCCTGGTCGGAGTGCCCTAGCACATACAGGGCCCTGCCCACGACCACACAGGGGAGGCCGGCGCAGTCGGCCACACAGGGGAGACCTTCCCCGCAGAGCAGCCCTCGGGCCTCCTGGGCGTCCCAGGACTGTCCTGGTTTCCGGCTTCCCTCCTGCTGTCCTCAAGACCACGCTTGTCACCGCACATGCACAACTGGTGGACACAGGCCACCCAATGCACGGGGACCAGGGGCCAGGGCTGGGCGCTCTGAGCCTGGCACGGAGCCGGCAAGAAGTCGGCTCGGCTCGGCTCGGCTCCACATACTGCCAGCTAAGCGCGTGCAGGTTGGGAGGCGGGAGACTGCTGGCACGGTGAGGGCGGGAGGGGTCCCCTTCCAAAGACCTCCAGGTCCGCCCGTAAAAGCTCTTGAGAGGCGAGACCGCGACCTGGCGATCAAGGGCAGGGCAGGGAGTGACCGCTCCGCGACCAGAGAGGGTGTTGCAGCAGCGCCCACCAGCATACGGAGGCTGCCCCAGCCCCTCCTCCGCAGGGGGTGACAGGGAGGGAGGCGGCCACCCCGCCGTCGCCCACTCCCAGGCCCTCACAGGCGCCCCTTCAGCCCTTCCGTCCGAGGGCTCCGAGACTGTGCCTCTGCCCCGCCCGCTCGGCCCCGATCCCCCGTCTCGCCTGGGCCCTTTCCGCCCAATGCTCGCTCCCCGCCACCCTCCGCCCGGTCCCCTGCCCCTGGGCGCCCCGCTCGGCCCCTTTCCCCTCAGCGCCCAGGCCGCGGTACCTTGAGCGTCACGTCGCACAGCTTGCCCTGCCGCCGGATCTCCTCCATGACGCCGTAGCCGCGGCTGGGCAACTCGGAGACCGAGAAGTGCACCAGGTCCTCCAGCTCCTCCGCGCCGTCCTCCACCATCTTCCCCCGCCGCCGCAAGCAGCGGCCCCGCAGTCTGCAAGCCGACGGGCGCGCGGAGCTGTAAACGGAGGGGCCTGCGCGGCCGCCGTAGTCGCAACTCCTCTTCGCCGGAAGCCCCGCCGTCCCGCTTCCTGGTTCATCCACTGCCTTCGTTCCCCGACTACATCGACCTTGACTTCGCTTATGCAGCTGCCGCAGTCTTTCGAGGTTAACTGGCCTCACCTCCCGTCTCCCGGATAGCATCTAGCCCTAATCTCACCCGAATCCTCGAGGGAGGACCGCGGACTTGCTTTCCGTCACCACCCGGTACTTCCGGAGTCCCCGGAAGCGCCCTGTTTCCATGGCGACCGCGTACTGCCTGGCGGCTGCACCTGGGGCGTTCGAGTCTGGCGCGGAGCTTTGGTCTCTGCGTTTGCAACCATCGCGCTGCTGGAGCGCGGCGACCTCGCAGGCTGTGAGCAGGGGCCGCGCCTGGGTGGTGAGGGTGCACAGAGGGAGACGGCGGCCACCGCTGGGCTGCGAACACGGCTCTCCGGGAGCTCCCGGCTGGAGTCGCGCGGCGGCGGAGGCGGCGTCGCGGGGCCCCTCTCAGCCTGGCCGCGTTTGGAGGTCTAAGGAGCTAGCATCTGCGGGTCCCACCGCGGTCGCCGTCTGGTCTCTGGGGTTTCGGGCGCGGTGGGAGAGGCTCGGGACCACAGTCCGAGTCCTGCGCCCTTACAGGTGTGAGGAGCCGCCGCGGAGAGAAGCGGGAATGGGCCCAAGGGCCCCGCCGCCCAGGCTCCACAGGGGCCGGGCACGTTGGGTGAGAAAGGAGAAAGGCGGTTGTGCCGCGGCCCCAGTTCTGCGTTCAGCCCAAGGCCAGGTGCAGCGGGACCCTGTGTTCTGGCTTCAGGTGCTGCTGCTGTCGTCGTTGTCAGGGTTCCCCAGGAGGGCCCCTGGTCTGAGCAGGACGATGGCAGATGGGGACGCACCCTGTGCCTCCCGTCCTTCCAGGCAGGGCTGCTTAGTGCAGTGAGGAGGCCGCGAGCCTCTCAAAACCAGGTTTCCTGATGGCCGCGCGGACTCCCTTTGTTACGCCAGAAATTTCCGAGGTTGGTGCCCAGAAGAAAGGGCGTTCCCACAGCTCCAAGGGAGAAAGAAGGGCTGAGCAGGCTTCCTGTACCTGGAAAACCGCTGTCCACCTGGTAGGGCTGTCGGCCGTGAGTTGGAGGTGGTGTGGAAGGAAGCGAGGTTACATGCCCCTTGGGACCGTCAGTAGTGGCCAAAGATGGAGCCACATATGAACATTTGCCCAGCATTTCTTGAGCACCTGCTCCGTGCTGGGCGTTGTTCTGGGGAGGAAGGGCACAGTTCTAGTCCTCATGCAGGCTGTAATTTAATTTGGGAGCTGGAACTCACCAGATGAAGCCAAGGATGAGCTGGCGAGCAGCGCTGAGTACAGGATGGCCCGGGCTTCCCCGTGTCTGTGTAGCAGCCTCACAGGAGGGCACGGCTCATTGGCAGGCTTGTTGCAGGTGGGTGTGGCTCCTGGCAGGCTTGGAGCTTTGGCGTGAGCATGAGGAGGGCCTTGGGAAGCCCAGAGGGTGACTGCAAGTGCAGGTGCGTGTTAGCAAGTTGCAGGAAGAGAAGAACCAGGTACTGAGGGGAGGGCGATGCCAGGAGCTCGCCTGTGCCACCCTTGTGCTGTTGGTGGTGAGCGCTTCAGGGAAAGAGGACTGAACTCCTATTCCCAAAACGACATTGCTTCATGGTCCCTTTTCTCATGGCACCTTGAGAGGCAGAGAGACAGACAGAGATCTTCATCCACTGGTTCACTCACCAGATGCCTACCACTGCCTGGCCAAACCCAAACCAGGAGCTCAGGATACAGTCCAGGTCTCCCAAGTGGATGGGAGGGATTCACAGCCATCACAGCTGTCCTGGGGTGCCCATCAGCCAGGAGGAGGGGCAGCTCCGGTATGGGTTGTGGGCTACCCAAGCAGCAGCTTAACCACTGTACCAACTGCCTATCCCAGCAACCCCTCTTGTAGCATCCCTGCTTGCCTCTCCTGATTGTTAACCTTGAGATGGGCTTTTGCATCATGGGACATCTCTAGGAAGTAGAAAAGTCGTTTACCCAGGGGCCAGCATCATAGCATAGCAAGTTAAGCCACTGCCAACATCCCACATCGGGGCGATGGTTTGATTCCTGGCTGCCCCACTTCCAATCCAGCTTCCTGTTGGTGAGCCTAGGAAAGCAACAGATGATGGCCCAAGGGCATGGGCCCCTGCCACCCATGTAGGAAACCTGGATGGAGTTTCAGGTTCCAGGCTTCTGCCTGACCCTGCCCAACTGTTTGGACCATTTGGGGAGTGAACCAGTGGATGGAAGAGCTCTCTCTTTCTCTACCTCTCCCTCCCTCAGTCTGTCACTCTACCTTTCAAATAAATAAGAGTAAATCTTTCTTGAAAATTTACTTCCGTAAATTCACCTGCCCATCATTTATTTTTATAAGCTGTCATTCTATCCCATGAAGCCACCTCAGACGTTGATTTTAGCATGTTATTTCACTTGTGCACAGGTAGGTATTAGTGGTAGTGTAACTGGGAAAGACAGATGCATTTGTGGCTAACAAAGGAAATGATGCAGCCACGGTAAAGGGTTAGACGTGTGGGCTGTATTTTTCTGTCACTGGAGTGAGACGAGAGCGTGTTCAGTTATGGACTAGATTGAAAATACTTTGAAGGCTTCGATTTCTGATCCAGTCTAGTGCAGGTAGGAGAGGTGGTTCTGCATCGGAAGTGAACTACGGTAATGAAGAAAAGAAACTTAGTTCCACGGATGTGATAGAATTGTAAGAGAAATTACAATGAGGTGAAGCATTAATGGACTAAGAGGCAGTCCATTAAGAGGCCTGTTCTAGGAACAACTTCTAAGGTTAAGCCACTAAGGGAAGTTCCTTTTGTTCTGTTACTTTGGTCTGCTGAGGTCACCGGTAACACAGGGTGAGGCGGCCTGTGATGCAGGAAGTCCAGTACCTGTACGGCGCCCTTTCTCATCTTCATGGTGTTTTCATGGTGACCACTGAAAATGTCATTGTTCTCTCTAGCTATTATGGATACCAAGAAAAAAGTTCATGCGTACGTCCGTGTCAAACCCACTGATGACTTTGCTCACGAAATGATCACCTTTGGAGACGATGGCAAGGTGAGTGCTGCCTGTTTGCCTCCACCTGCCTGGGCCTCTCCCCGTCCCACCTCCACAGTGGGACCTTGTTTCCAAATAGTCGCTAAGGAGGCCGGCGCCGCGGCTCACTAGGCTAATCCTCCACCTTGCGGCACCAGCACACCGGGTTCTAGTCCCGGTCGGGGCGCCGGATTCTGTCCCGGTTGCCCCTCTTCCAGGCCAGCTCTCTGCTGTGGCCAGGGAGTGCAGTGGAGGATGGCCCGAGTGCTTGGGCCCTGCACCCCATGGGAGACCAGGAGAAGCACCTGGCTCCTGCCATCAGATCAGCGCGGTGCGCCGGCCGCGGCGGCCATTGGAAGGTGAACCAATGGCAAAGGAAGACCTTTCTCTCTCTCTCTCTCACTGTCCACTCTGCCTGTCAATAAATAAATAAATAAGTAAAAATAAAACAAATAGTCACTAAGGACGGAGACAGAATTGGTGAGAAGTTCAGATGGACCCCGGAGTCCATCTGGTCCAAACCACTCCCTCACGATGCTGTTAATGAGGTTATACATAAGGCCCCCATCTTTCATTTTCCTTTTTTTTTTTTTCTTTTATGACAGGCAGAGTGGACAGTGAGAGAGAGAGAGACAGAGAGAAAGGTCTTCTTTTTCCGTTGGTTCAACCCCCAATGGCCGCCATGGCCGGCGCACTGCGGCCGGCGCACTGTGCTGATCCGATTGCAGGAGCCAGGTGCTTATCCTGGTCTCCCACGGGGTGCAGGGCCCAAGCACTTGGACCATCCTCCACTGCACTCCCGGGCCATAGCAGAGAGCTGGCCTGGGAGAGGGGCAACTGGGACAGAATCCGGCGCCCCAACCGGGACTAGAACCCGGTGTGTCGGTGCCGCAAGCAGAGGATTAGCCTAGTGAGCCGTGGTGCCGGCCTTCATTGTCTTTTAATGAGTTAATGAATTTGCCTTCATACTTGTATCTGACACAGGAAAACTGACATGCTCATAAGACTTTCTGGTGATCAGACCTGTCATTATATAATCTCCCTGGGGGTATATAAGGGTGTCTGAAGTTGGTTACTGTGCAGCTTACCAAAGCAGAGGTGGAAACTCTCATCATGAGAATTGGGAAGACTTGTCCAGCCTTGTACCCTCCCCCGCTGTCCTGAGCACCCTTAGACACCATGAGTGTTAGATGCTTTCATGCAGCCAACACAGGGGCCAGCCATGGCCAGCATTGAGTCGTCATTTAAAGGCAGAATTTAAGGGCACACTTCTCACACCTGCCTTTCCTGGTCGTCGTGTTGCTCTGCGTGGCCAGGGCTCCTGGGTTAGAGCAGCCAGTGTAAGATTTCAGCACGAGTCTCTATGTCAGAACCTTGCAGTATTCCAGGAACTGAGCTTCCCCGGTGCGTCCCCCAGCCAGCTGCTGGTGCTCTGGCCGTCAGGGAGCGTGCATCCCAGTGTCCACTGATCACAAGCAGGTTTAACACCAGTGAGTGCGTGCGTCCGGGAGGACCAGAGCCTTTTCCGCAGCTGCCATTCCCGCGTTGCTCTCCCTGGCTGGGCCCTCGCGCATGTGTGGAAGTAGGTGTTCGCCACAGTCAGAGCTCAGGGAGGCCGCACACTGCTAGCCAGAGAGGTGAGGCCTGTGCCCACTCCTCTTCCCTGCTCAGTCACCTCCTGTCCTCAGAGAATGCATCAGACTCGTATTTGATAGGAATGTGATGGCTTTGCTTGTTCCGTGTAATGGGGGGGGGGGGGGGGGTCGAGACAGATGGGATCCTGTGAACGAGGGTGGGTGCTCCAGGCTCCTGGTCGTCCACCGTCGGGCCGTGCGGCCTTCCTGCAGGAGCTCCCCGCCCGTCCCAAGAGCTTGCCCAGAGCATCCGCCCACACGAGAGTGCCTGTCCATCCTGCAGTTGACCTGCTCTGTTTCCTCCAGCTCTGTGATTTTTCTTTGTTGCCCCAATTTCCTAACAAACCCATCTCTCTCTCTCTCTCTCTTTTTCCCCTCCTACCCCCCTCCCTCTCTCCCTAGACCATTTGTATTCACTTTAAAAAAGACACGAAGAGAGGAGTTGTCAATCACCAGCATACAGACTGGTTGTTCAAGCTGGACGGAGTTCTCCGTGACGCCTCCCAGGACTTGGTGTACGAGACAGTGGCACAGGATGTCATATCTCAGGCCCTTGACGGCTACAATGGTAATTTAGTCAGTTAACTGGCATGGTACCTAAGGGCCTGAGGAAGAGGTGCCAGGATTTTATGGTGAATAAAATAAAATATAGCCTCACTTACTTCCTAACATTTGTATGCTTATTTTTCTGTCTCTATGTTGTTGTGATAGAAAACAAGTGTTTATTGGTCACATTAGGGCATGGCTTGATCCAATATGCTGAAGTCTAGCCTTCCTAGGAGGGTTAAAAGACTCTGGCTTCTTATAGGTCACAGGGGATTGACTATTTTCCTGTTTCAGGTCTCGTAAGTACTGGTTTTGCAGGTAAGGCTTCGTGATGAGTTTGTTGGAGCCCAAACATTTTTCTCTGAGATATCTGCTGGGAGCTCTTTCTGTTCATTCTACCAGCACAGCCAAGGTACTGTTCACATTCTGGCTTATGATTATTCACATTATTGCCAGAAACTTAACATTTGATTTTCTTAACAAATTAAATAACTAGAACAGGTTTCTGTCACAGTGGTTAAACCACTGCTTGGCTCTCCCAGGTCCTATATCCGAGTGCCTGGGTTCAGCTCCCAGCTCTGCTCCCAATTCCAGCTTCCTGCCAAACTGTACCCTGGCTCAAGTATTTGCGTTCCTGCCACCCATGTGGGAGACCTGGATTGAATTCCAGACTCCCAGGCTTTTGGGAAGTGTGAACCATTGGATGGAAGGTCGGTCGATCTCTCTCTCTCTCTCTCTCTGCTTTTTAAGTGAAATTTGAAAGAATTTTTTAAATTGTTTCATGAAGAAAGTAATACAAACTTATTAGTCTTAAAATTATTTTAAAATCTTGGAAATGCTAGAAGTCCTTATAAAGAATGTGTCACAGATTGTGGGCCTTGCCACGTGGGGCTGCTCGCTGGAATGTCCCCTCGTGCGGCTGGGCCTTGCCACGTGGTAGCTGCTCGCTGGAATGTCCCCTCATGTGGCAGGTTTTAGATTTTGTACATGGGAGTGGTCCCCACTGACCCAAGGACATTCTCACTGGTTTTCTCGATGTTCTGAGGTGACGTAGCCCTGAGGAGGTGGAGACAGGAGGCCAGGCCCAGGAAGGGGGAGAGTCTGGCACTGGGAGCTCCAGAGCCACAAACGGGCTAAGCCTCGGCTGAAGTGACTCCTTCGTGCTCCTCTGTGTTGGGCGAACAGGCGCTGTTAGATGACTGGCAAGGTGGCCAAATAGAGGTCTCAGCACCAGCCACCCCCTCCGCGAAGAAGAATCAGGACAACAAGGGATGAGTGACACCGGAACCCAGCAGGGGTGAGGGAGAGTGGGGAGCTCGGGACGCCTGGGAGAGCAGCCTCGAGAGTGGGAGTACAGTAGACCACAGCAGCCCTGGCTCCCCAGCGGGCGACTCCCGAGTGTAGAGGAAAGACCAAACAGGAGGTCCCAGTGGAGCCGGAGCCAGAGACGCCAGCACCCCTAGTGACTGGAGACTCCCACAGATGTCGGCAGGCTTGGAGCCCAGGTTTGGGAGCCACCTGCAGTCTGCACCACATCTCTGCTCACAGCCCTTCTCCCGGATGCTGCAGCATGTACCACCTGTAGGCACCTGTCAGCTGGCCATCAAGCTCAGCCGCTGCTAGGCCAGGAGGGACGTGTTCTATGCTGAATATGCCTCTCGCTATGGCCACCACTACCCTAGGGCCTGCATTCCAGGCTACCAGTGTAGCTGAGCCACATCTGGGCCTGAAGGCATGCATTCCACGCTGCACCCTCTCAGCTACACTAGCCCGGAGTCAGCCCTAGTGTCCCTGTTACATGCCCTCACCACCACCAATGCCAGCCCATCCACAGTTCACGCTAGAGCCCTCTTGCACCTAACCTGCTACCATTGCTGCTAAGGAAGAATCCACCTTGCATTTCTAGCACCACTGCTCCTGCTGCTGCAGAGGACACAGTGGGTGCAATACTACCAACGCTGTGTGAACCACTGCAGCTGGGCCACGAGAGCACACCCTGCTCCCCAGTGTGGCTGCACACACACTGCAACCAACACCTTTGACTAAAGCTCAAGATGTTGTAGGGAGACTACACTAAGGCACCCAACTGGAGCCAAAGCCAATGTAGCCTACCAAAGTGACACCCTAAGACGTTACCCTCAGGAGAAAGACATTTACTATGAAAGCCAGCATATAAAAGAGGTGGAGGCCGTCTCTGTTGCAATCTCCCCCTCTCTCTCCCTTTCTGGCTTTCAAATTAACAAAATTAATTAAATGTTTTTAAAAGACAACTGATTCAGCAAATGCACAAATCTCAACTTAGGGACATAAAAAGTATTTAAAAAAAAACAACAACAAGGTATTTGTTGCCTCCAAAGGAACTCAATAACTCTCCAGCAACAGACTCCAAAGAAAAGATTGACAAAATGCCAGGTAAAGAATACAAAAGAAGGATTATTTTAAAAACTCAGATACAAGAAAACACAGTTTTAAGAAATTAGGAAAATAATGAGAAGTTCAGCAGAGAGATCTTTAAAAAAGAACCAAACAAATTTTGGAAATGAACTCAAGTTAAATAAAAACTACAGAGGCTTCAACAACAAACTCATCAGGCAGAAGAAGGACTATCTGGAGTTGAAGGCAGATCTTCTGAAATACCCCTGTCAGGCCCGAAAGACAGAAGAAGGAATGAAGACGGCCTCCCAGATTTTGGCACACCATCAAACAAAGGAGATGGAGAGGAGTGGAAAGCCATGGAAAATCCATTTAATGAAATAGTAGCTGAAAACTTTCCCAATCATGAGAAAGATAGAGACACCCAGGGGCCAGGGTAGCATGCAACCCTATTAGAAACTGTTTCTGTCTCCACCAATGATCCTATCAAACCTGCCACCAATCCCAGGAACTGGAGCGTGTGTGTGACAATGGCAAATGTGACTTCCACACCCATTGTTGCCCCAGCAGGTCTGCTGGGTAAACACCAGAGATGGGATGGGTCTGGCTCAGGCTGCCCAAGCCAGAAGGAAGAGCAGGTGGGCCCCATGGGTGACTGCGTGGTTCCAGAGCCCGGTGCAGGTGGTGCACCTGAAGGTGTGACAGGTGCAAATGGAAGCCTGCACAGGGTGGGCAGTGGGAGCAGATCATGAGCTGGTCGTGGTGCTCCATTTCTGGCCCAGGAGCCCCACTTGGTCCTGTGAGAACTTGAATCTACAGAGAATTCTCACCCTGGCTCTTGCTGGAGGCTTGCTTCTGTGCACAAGCCAGTGCCTCTTGCCAGCCCATGGTCTTGATAAAGAAGGGCTAATGCTTCCCTCTCCCACCTCATCTTTTTAGGAAAAGTTCCAGTTCTCTGTTCCCTGAGACTCCATGTTCTAGGGCCAGGGGCCGGTACTGTGGTGCCGCAGGTTAAGCCACCGCCTGTGATACGGGTGTCCCAAGTGAGCTCTTGTTCAAGTACTGGTGCTGTGCTTCCCATCCAGCTCCCTGCTTGGGAAAGTAGCAGATGATGGCCCACGTGCTTGAGCTCCTACCACCCATATGGGAGATCTGGATGGAGCTCCTGGCTCTTGGCTTTGGCTTGGTGCAGCCCTGGCCATTGTGGCCATTTGGGGAATGAACTGGTGGATGGAAAACTATCTCTCTCTCTCTCTCACTCTGCCTTTCAAATAAATCTTAAAAAAAAAAAAAAAAAAAAAAAAAAAGAGAAGAAGTCCTAGGACAGAACATCTCTTGGTGACGGAGACAGGAGACAGTGGAGCATTGTGTAGACCACAGAGTCTGGGCAGTTATGCCCTGTTCCTCGTCCACCTACCCTCTTCCCAGTGTGCTTAGCTGCTCACCCTGGCCCTCTTAACACCATGGGTCCTGGTTGGTCCTAGACATGCTGGGGGATGGGAAAACTGTCCTTGGAGCTGTTTTTCTGGGTGTCACTGAGACATGTTTTGAAATGTTTGCAGGCACCATCATGTGTTACGGGCAGACAGGAGCTGGCAAGACATACACCATGACGGGGGCAGCTAAGAATTACAAGCACCGGGGGATCCTCCCTCGTGCCCTGCAGCAGGTAGAGAATGGGCTCACGGAGGGATGCCACACAAGTCCCTTCTCTCTGCCGCAGATGCTGCCCATCCCAGGCCAGCTGCCAGAGAAGTGGGGTCCAGCCCTTGAAGGAGTTGCAGCTGGTGCTGGTACCAGAGACGGGACACACATGGCTAGGTGGTGGGGAATCAGGGGCCTCGGGAAACTGAGTTTCAGATTCTGACCCACAGCCACACTGAGCCTGCTTCCTCATTTGTGAAAGAGCTGACATGCTGATCGGCCTCGTGCTGCTCCACAGTCTGTGATCCTGTAATTGAGGACTTGGTGGTCCTAATCACGTTCCTTCCTGGTTTTAATGAGAATAAGGGCCCTGCAGAGCTTCCTTACCAGGCTGCTCTGGCTTCTTCCACTACCACAGCCTGAACCAAGACAAGAAGCAGAGCATGACCTGGAGAGACAGCTGAAGACAGGGCTAGCTTGGGTTCTGTAGGATCCTCTGTTTGGAGGTGGAAGGCAAAGGCCTCTCTCCTTGAGTATCTTCAGTTTTATGGCCCTGTCCTATAGGAAGTGTAGACATGCCCTTACTATATAAAGCAGCCATGCTGTGGTGTTAGGAGCGACATCCTCTATATACCAAAGGTTCAGTATCTCAGCATCTTGGACTGGAGTCATCTCACCCACTGCCACTCAATAGAAATCTAATGTAACACATGTACACAGGATATATTTTATAAAGTAAAATAAATAGGGGAAATCGATCTTAACAATTTAAGTCAACAGACCCAAAGTTGACATGTCATTTCCACGTGGAATCTCTGTAAATGCTATTAAGATGCTTTCCTATCTGTGCATCTTAAGACCAATCTAAATCAAGCCTGAAAAAATCATAAGCTGATGACAAACCTCACCTGCTGGGCTAGTAAGAATAATTGTTGCTGCTGATCATCACACCAACTAGACCATATACAAATGCATTTTGGACAAGAATTATCTCATTCTCTTTTATATTCCTTGCTAAGGTAAGAGGTTCCCCAGCGTGCTGGCTCGCAGTGACTGCTGTCCAATCTTTCATCCAGGTTTTCAGAATGATCAAAGAACGCCCCACACACGCCATCACTGTGAGTGTCTCCTACTTGGAAATCTATAATGAGAGCCTGTTTGATCTCCTGTCCACTCTGCCCTATGTTGAACACTCAGTCACACCAATGACCATCGTGGAAAAGCCTCAAGGAGTCTTCGTTAAGGGTTTGTCAGTCCACCTCACCAGTCAAGAGGAGGAGGCACTTAGCTTCCTTTTTGAGGTGAGATGATCATGTCTTTAAGGGACCATCTCCTCCCCTCCCTTTCTTCTCTCCTTAATTTTATGCACTTTGATAAGCAGGATAAAAACTGTATATGCCTAGTTAGCACGTTCAGATGGTAAAAATAAACAGTATCAAAAAAGAAATTCTCTGACAATTTCTTCTTTGCACAAGACAGCAGTAATGTGTATTTTTTAGCTTATTTCCTTCCAGTCTTTTTTTTCAATGCATAGTTATTTGTTAACATATGGAGATTATTCTTATGTCTCCTTTCTTCAGTTAACATTAAGTCATGAGCACTTTTTGTATGGAAATATAACGATTAATATTGCTATGATTTGAACTCAAATGCATGCCGTTTCGCCCTTAAAGTCTTAGGTTAATGATATTACGTTAGTGAAAGCTTAGTCCAGTTATGATGATGGGAGGTACACCCTTTATGGAGTAATTAAGTTGGGTTAGGTCATTCTGGTGAATCACCTGTCATTGAAACTTGATGACTTTACAGAGATAGACAGACTTGTACGCTCCCTTTTTCTTGCCAGAAAGAGCACCATCAGCAGAGGCCCGTCTTAGACTGGGGACTCCAGAACCATTAACCAAAATAAACTTCTTCCTTTTATAAGTAAGGCTGCCTCTGGCATTTCATTAGAGTTAACAAAAACTGATCGCAGAAAATTGGTTCCAGGAGTGGGGTTGTTACTGTAACTATACCTGAAGGTGTTGGAATTGGTTTACAGAAGCTGCAGCCACGGTGAAGTCAGGCATGGGTGCTGTCCATGCTGGTGGCAGACCTTGGCATCAACCACATGATGCTGGGTCTGCCGCCATGAAGAATGCCAGAGTTAGGGAGTGGTGACAGCTTCCACCGAGACTTTAGAGGGAAGCCTCGATGGGCAAACAGTGCACTGTAGGATGGGAGTCCCAGCATGGAGCCCTTATTTCTCTTTACGTGTTTATGTGTTCCCTTGTTTATCAGAGTGACAGAGGAAAAGACAGAGAGAGAGAGAGAGAGAGAGAGAGAGATTTTAGCTGCTGGTTCACTCCCCAAATGACTGCAACAGCCAGATCTGGGCCAGGCTGAAGTCAGGAGCCAGGATCTCTATCCTGGTTTCTTATGTGGATGACAGGGACCCAAGCAAAGCCATCTTCCACTGCCTTCCCAGGCACATTAGCAGGAAGCCAGGTTGGAAGCAGACTAGCCGGGACTCAAACTGGCCCTCCTATATGGGATGCCAGTTTCACAGGCAGCCGCTTATCCTGCTGTACCAAAATGTCAGCCCCTACAGGAGCCCTTAATGAAACAAAGCCTACTAGGATGTGAGAGTAGAACTGCAAAGGAGACCCCAGAGAGGTAGAGTGACCAACAGTGTACCACACCAGCCCTGGAAATTGGGACTGTAGCCATGTGGGCTAAAACCAGCAAAGCCACAGGGGCAGAGCTGCCCAAGCCCTTGGTGCTGGACGAGAGCTTTAGCGTTGAATGTTTGCCCTACTGAATGTGGGTCTAGCCTTGGAGTAATTACTCCTGTTTCCTTTTTTTGGGATGGAAATGACCATCCTGTGCCAGTCCCACAATTGTGTCTTGAAAGTATGTAACCTAGGGTTTTTTTTTTTAATTTTAAAGTTTTTATTTAGTGAATACAGTTTTTATAGGTACAACTTTAGGAATATAGTGGTTTTTTTCTCCCCATACCCACCCTCCCACCCATACTCCCGTCCTACCACCTACTCCCTCTCCCATCCCATTCTTCATTTTTAATTAAATTTAGAAACAGAAGACCTACTCTATACTAAGTAAAGATTTCAACAGTTTGCGCACACACACACACACACACACACACATACAAAACATAAAAAGAACTGTTTGAAAACAAGTTTTACAGTTAATTCTCATAGTGGAACTCATTAAGGACAGAGGTCCTATATGGGGAATAAGTGCACAGTGACTTCTGTTGTTAATTTAGCAATTAACACTCTTATTTATGACATCAGTGATCTCCTGAGGCCCTTGCCATGAGCTACCAAGACTATGGAAACCTTTTGTGGCTACAAATTCCGTCAGTATGTAGACAAGGCCATAAGCAAAGTGGAAGTTCTCTCCTCCCTTCAGAAAAAAAGTACATCCTTCTTTGATAGCCCCTTCTTTCCATTGGGGTCTCTCTCACAGAGATCCTTTATGTAGCATATTTTTTGCCACAGTGTCTTGGCTTTCCATGCCTGAATTGCTCTCATGGGCTTTTCAGCTACATCTGAATGCCTTAAGGGCTGATTCTCAGGTCAGAGTGTTACTTAAAGTGATCGTCATTCTATGAGTCTGCTATATGGGCTACTTCCCATGTAGGACAAACCCTCCTTTTTAATTATATTATTATTACCAGGCACTTGATGATATTTATTTGGTCTCTTTAACACTTAATCCTATCTATATGTTCACTTTAACACTTAATATGATCACTTTAACAATTAAGATGTAACCTAGGTTTTAAAATTTTTATTTATTTATTTTCACTTTCATTTGAAAGGCATAGACACAGGGGCATACAGAGAAAGATCTTCTATCTATTGATTCACTCCCTAAATGCCTACAACAGCCAGGGCTGGGCCAGTCCAGAGCCAGCAGCCCAGCACTCAATCCAGGTCTCCCATATGGGTGGCAGAGACTCAACTTCTTAAGCCATCATCTGCTTCCTCTCAGGGTGTGCATTAATAGGTAGCCAGAATTGGAAACAGTCAGGACTCAAACCCAGGCACTCCTGTATGAGATGTGAATGTCCCAAGTGGCGTCTGAAATCCTGCACCAAACACCTACCCTTGCAACTTGTTTTTTATTTAACAGGATATCACAGTGGAAAGGGTTTGCTTTGAGTCTCAAATGAAACTTTGAACGTGGACCTTTGAGCAATGTTAGAATGTTAAGACTGTAGGCCTCTTGGGAATGCTATGAATGCATTTTGTATTGTGACACAGACATGAACCTTTGGGAGTCAGGGGCAAAAATGCCATGGTTTGGGTGGTAGTTTGGATGGTGAATGTACCCCAAAGGCCCCTGTTAAAGGCTTAGTCACCACCAGGGTGGTGTGATTTGGAGGTAGTGGAAAGTTTAGGAGATGGGGCTCAGTGGGAAGTCCTTAGGTTGTTGGGGGCATGTCCTCAGAATGTAGTTCTCACAAGAAGGTTGAATTTGGATCCAACTCTCTCTGCTTCTTGGGTCACCATGCGGTCCTCCCTCCACACACACTCCACACTTCCATCTGTGGCCCTTACCAGATGCCAAGCCAATGGCGCTACCCAGTCTTGGCTTTGAATCTTAAAAATGATGAGCTAAATAACTCCTTTTTCCTTATAAAGGTAGTAGTCTTTGTGTTTTGTTGTACTAATGAAAGCTGATACTTACACAACATCCTTAGTACATCAAAGTTCTTGCACATTAATCAAGAGCTTGTATTGAGACATTGCAGGTGGGAATGTATAATTGTATAGCCACTTTGGGAGTTTCCTGAAAAGTTAAACAAATCTCATCCTAGGACCTGGTGATTCTACTCGTAAGTGTCTACCCAAGAGAAATTAAGGCATATGCGTACCCAAAGACTCGTATGCAAGTTTTCATAGCATTATTCTTCATAGCCATATTCTGGGAATAACCAAAGTACCTGTGAACCAATGAACAGCGAAACCAAGCGCAGTACATCCATACCACGGAAGAATATGTAGTGATCAAAAGGGAGCTGGGTACTGGCACGTGCTGCAGTATGGATAAACCTCAAAAACACGCTGGTGAGTCGGCCACAGGAGGCCGCCTGTTACGTGATTCCATCATACAGAAGGTGCAAAGCAGCCACTACACAGAGACAGGAAGCAGAGCAGCAGCTGCCTGGGCGGGAGCTGGAAGTGACTACAGATGGCCCCAAGGGTACTTTTGGTGGTGACAGCATTTCTGAAACGGTTGTGCCGATGGGGGTGGCATTGTGGTACAGCAGGTTACGCCGGTGCTTGCAGTGCCAGCATCCCATGTCGGAGTGCCATTTCGAGTCCTGGCTGCCCCACCTCTGATCCACCTTCCTACTAATGTGCCTAGGAAAGCAGCACATGATGGCCCAAGTGCTTGGGCCCCTGCCACCCACGTGGGATTCCCAGAGGCAGCATCTGGCTCCTGGCTTCATCATGGCCAAGACCTGGCTCTTGGGGCCATCTGGGGAGTGAATCAGCAGATGGGAGTTGGCTTTCTCTGTCTCACTCTGCCTCTCAAAAAAAAAATTTTTTTAAAAATCATTGAAATGTATATACTTAAAACAGTGAATTTTATGGTGTTTGAATGATACATCAATAAAAGTATTTATTTTTAAAAATTGTATAGGTGCCAAGGGTGATCCATGCCTAATCCTAGTGTCTAACAGGGATGTAAGAGCCTCCTTGGCGAAAGCAATGGGGCGGTCTCGTTGCCCCCAGCAGCTCTCGTGAAGTCATGTGTGCTGCAGATTTCCTGTGGCTTGAGGAAAGTTAAAGAAAGCTCCAGTTTGTGAAGAGTTGTTTTTGTCTATGGTGAATAAGCATTTTTGTCATGCCCCTTAGAAGTAGCCACCCCCTGTCTTGTGTGGTGTTCAGTTCCTTGATCTCAATTGCTTTACCACGTGTGCTTTTCAAAACACGCATGGTTTAATTTTCTTTTAACTTTATACAAAAGGAAACACTCAGGGTGGATTCTGTTACGTCTTATTTCTCTTACTAACTTTTTATGTTACAGCCATGTTCGTGCTGTATTTTTTCCATTTTCATCGATTTTTGCATTGTGAGAACATGCTGCAGTTTAGATATCCACTCTGTTTCTGACAGCATTTGGGCTTTCCTAGTTTGGGGATATTGCAGCTAATGCCAACAAGGGACTTTCTTGTATGCATGTGGGTGTCAGTCTATCTGGATGAAGGCCCAAGGCTGCAATTGCTGGGTCATAGACTGTATGTCTTTTTTTGTTTTTTAAAGATTTATTCATTTACTTGAAAGTCAGAGTTACAAAGAGAGAGAAGGAGAAGCAGAAAGAGAGAGAGAGAGAGAGAGAGGTCTTCCATCCATTGGTTCACTCCCCAGATGGCCGCAACAGCCAGAGCTGCGCCAATCTGAAGCCAGGAGCCTGTTCCGGGTCTCCCACGTGGGTACAGGGGCTCAAAGACTTGGGACGTCTTCCACTGCTTTCCCAGGCCATAGCAGAGAGGTAGATCAGAAGTGGAGCAGCTGGGACTCAAATCGGCGCCCATATGGGATGCCAGCACTGCAGCGGCTTTGCCCACTACGACACAGCACCAGCCCCATGTCTTTCTTTTTTCTTTTTCTTTTTAAGATTTATTTATTTGGCCGGTGCCGTGGCTCAATAGGCAAATCCTCCGCCTGCGGCGCCGGCACCCCAGGTTCTAGTTCCGGTTGGGGAGCCGGATTCTGTCCTGGTTGCCCCTCTTCCAGGCCAGCTCTCTGCTGTGGCCAGGGAGTGCAGTGGAGGATAGCTCAAGTCCTTGGGCCCTGCACCTGCATGGGAGACCAGGAGAAGCACCTGGCTCCTGGCTTCGGATCAGCACAGTGCGCCGGCCGCAACGGCCATTGGGGAGTGAACCAAAGGAAAAGGAAGACCTTTCTCTCTGTCTCTTTCTCTCACTGTCCACTCTGCCTGTCAAAAACAAAACAAAACAAAACAAAAAAAAGATTTATTTATTTATTTGAAAGGCAGAGCTACAGAGAGGCAGAGGCAAAGAGAGAGAAAGAAGAGAGGTCTTCCATCCATTGGTTCATTCCCCAGATGGCTACAATGGCCAGAGCTATGCTGAGCTGAAGCCAGGATCTAGGAGCTTCTTCTAGGTCTCCCATGAGGGTGCAGGGGCCCAAGAACTTGGGCCACCCTCGACTGCTTTCCCAGGCCATACCAGAGATCGGAAGTGGAGCAGCCGGGACTCAAACTGGTGTCCATATGGGATGCCGGTGCTGCAGATAGGGGCCTTAACCTGCTGCACCACAGGGCTGGCCCCTAGACTGTATGTCCTAAGCTGTCTCAGAGGATGCCAGCCATCTTCCATGACGATTCACTCCCATAGCAAGTTGTCAGATTTCCCATTACTCTCATTTTCCATTTTTGGCCAGTCTGGTTGGTGCCTAGTGTTTCCCTCTGTGGTCTTGAATTGTATTCCCCTGATTATCAGTGACATCAAGATACTTTTCATGTTTATTGGCCTTTTGGATTTCCCTGTTCTTGCCTTTTGTTTATTTTCTTTACAGATGTCTTTATTTGTTTATCTTACTTATTTCTGTGAGTTCTTTACAATATTGAAAACTTGGTTCTTTTTCAGTTGAAAGTATTGGGAATATCTTCTGTTTTCTGTGGCTTGTTTTGTCTTTTCCTTTTTAGATGTCATTTAATGAAGAAAAATTCTTAATTTTAGGCTAATCAAATGTCTAAGAATTTTTTGTTTTGGCTTTTGGTGAGGAACACAAAATAAGCTCCTGACAGCTGTTAGCTTTTAACTTTTCTTTTTTTTTAAAGATTTATTTATTTATTTGAAAGTCAGAGTTACACAGAGAGAGAAGGAGAGGCAGAGAAAGAGGTATTCCATCCGCTGGTTCACTTCTCAGTTGGTCGTAGTGGCTGGAGCTGTGCCAATCTGAAGACAGGAGCCAGGAGCTTCTTCTGGGTCTCCCATGAAGGTGCAGGGGCCCAAGGACTTGGGCCATCTTCTACTGCTTTCCCAGACCACAGCAGAGAGCTGGATGGGAAGTGGAGCAGCCAGGACTCCAGCCAGTGCCATATGGGATGCCAGCACTGCAGGCAGCAGCTTTACCCACTACACAACAGTGCTGGCCCCTAGCTTTTAACTTAAATGTAATTACTGGTGTATCTTGGTTCAGATGTGTCATATTGTGTTCTTTCTTGTCTGTGTTCTGTATGCACTTTTCTTACCTGTTTGGTCTTTTTTTTTTTTTTTTTTTTTTTGACAGGCAGAGTGGACAGTGAGAGAGAGAGACAGAGAGAAAGGTCTTCCTTTGCCGTTGGTTCACCCTCCAATGGCCGCTGCGGCCGGCGCGCTGCGGCCGGCGCACCGCGGCCGGCGCACCGCGCTGATCCGATGGCAGGAGCCAGGAGCCAGGTGCTTTTCCTGGTCTCCCATGGGGTGCAGGGCCCAAGCACCTGGGCCATACTCCACTGCACTCCCTGGCCACAGCAGAGAGCTGGCCTGGAAGAGGGGCAACCGGGACAGAATCCGGCGCCCGACCGGGACTAGAACCCGGTGTGCCGGCGCCGCTAGGCGGAGGATTAGCCTAGTGAGCCGCGGCGCCGGCCCTGTTTGGTCTTCTTTTTAATGAATTTTCAGTTGTGCTTGTTTTCTCTTTAACTACTTTGGAATTTATCTGTTCCTTCATTCTCTGTCTCCCAATTTACCCTGGAGGTAGCAGCTTGCATACTTTGTTAATGTATATGCAGACACAGCAGTGCTGACACAGCTGCTGAAGTCTAAAGGTTTGTGATCACACCAACATCCGCCTCCTGCATTTGATATTGTGCTGCCGTTACACAGGATGTTATCATTGTGGGAGCCCAGATGAATGGCTTCATGGGACCTCCTATATATATATATATATATATATATATATTTTTTTTTTTTTTTTGACAGGCAGAGTGGACAGTGAGAGAGAGAGAGAGAGAGAGAGAGAAAAAGGTCTTCCTTTTGCTGTTGGTTCACCCTCCAATGGCTGCCGCGGCCAGCACACTGCAGCTGGCGCACCGCGCTGATCCGATGGCAGGAGCCAGGTACTTATCCTAGTCTCCCATGGGTTGCAGGGCCCAAGCACTTGGGCCATCCTCCACTGCACTCCCTGGCCACAGCAGAGAGCTGGCCTGGAAGAAGGGCAACTGGGACAGAATCCAGTGCCCTGCCCGGGACTAGAACCTGGTGTGCCGGCGCCACAAGGCAGAGGATTAGCATAGTGAGCTGCGGCGCCGGCCCTATATATGTTTTTGCAACTGCCTACGAATCTATGATTTTTCCAAGATAAACTTTAAAATAAAATAAATAAAACTTTAAAAAAATCTGAATTTAACCCAACTGTATTCACTCCTCCTGGATTCTGTAAGAGCCTCGAGATTGCTCCCATGTCTTTTATGTTTTTGTTTTTTAACCTCATGAGGCATTGTTATTACTGCTTTATATAGCCAGTATTCTTTTATATTTATCCTCATATTTATTATTTTCTTCTCTCCTTAGCCATCTTTCATTCTTTCTGATTTATTTCCTTTTTTGTGACTGTGAATATGAACATGCAGGTGATGAAAATTTTTAATTTTCTTATTTTACCCTAAATGGTAAAAGATATTTTTTCTGGGAAAAAATTATATCCTAGCACTTGTTTTCTTTCTTTTTTTTATATTTATGTATTTATTTGAAAATCAGAGTTACAGAGAAAGAGGGAAAGTGAGAGAGCTCTTCCATCCACTGGCTCACTCCCCAGATGGCCCCAGTGGCCAGGGCTGGGCCAGGCCTGAGCTGAGAGCTTCTTCCAGGTCTCCCATGTGGTGGCAGGGGCCCAGACACTTGGACCATCTTCCACTGCCTTTCCCAGGCCATGAACAGGAAGCTGCACTGGAAGTGGACCAGCTGGGACATGAACCGGCATCCATACGAGTTGCTGGCATCATAGGCAGCAGCTTTACCCACTAGGCCACAACACCAATCCCCCGAAACTTGTTTTCTTGTACCACATGAAGGCTGTCATTCCAAATTTTGGCTTCCATTGCTACCGGCGGGAAGTTGGCTTTTGCTCTGCTCATCGCTCCTTTAAAAGTTTGTTAGTCGGGTTCCACCGAGAAGCCAAAGAGTACTAGACCTTCACTCCTATCTCTGCCATACTCAGGTTGTTGCCGGAACCATCCCTGGAGGCACGGTGTTTTAGTTTCCTGTTGCTGCGAAACAAATTACCACAAACTAAGAGACTTAAAACAACACACATGTACTGTCTCCCAGGCCCTGTGGGTCAGGAGTCCCAGCAGTGCTCCGCAGGTCCTCTGCTCAGGGTCTCGTAAGGCTGCAGGCGAGGTGCTGATTGGCTGTGATGTATTCTGTAGCTCGGGGTCCTCCTCCACACTTGGTTGTGGGCAGAATCCAGCTCCTGGCAGTTCTAGGACTGAGGTCACATTTGCTTGCTGGCTCTCAGCTGCGCTGCTCTCAGCTCTGAGAATCAGCTCACGGTCAGTCTCTCAGAGGTCCTCTCGCTACACAGCAACATACTCCTTCAATACTAGAATCTTCTTTGAAGGGCTTGCCTCATTAGGTCAGGCCTACCCGTGATGATCTTGTAATTAATTTCACATCAGTGGGTGCAGTGCATTCCCCGCACCTGCAGAGCTCTGTTGTTTAGAAGCCAGCTGCACGTCTTGACCGCCATCGAGACGAGGTGGCCCCGCGAAAGCACAGGTCCTTGGCTTCCGTGCGGGTGTGGCGATGGATTGCAGCGCACAGCAGTGATGCCGCAGTCGCTGCTGCTCCCTGGGGAAGAAGAGCCGGGAGGCGCATCCTCATCGCCACCACGAGAAGAAATTGTGCGTGTGGCTGCATTAAAAAGTTTATCCCTGTGTGTGTTTTCCGCAGGCTTGCTATGAATGAGATGTATTTGTGCAAAGTTCAGTTTGGTTTTTTAAATTTCATGTTGGGGATTTGGGGCTTCTTGAGTCTGACGGTTATTATTCCTCATGATGTGGAAAAAATGTTCTCCATTCTCCAAGTGCAGGGGCCCAACCACTTGGGCATCCTCCACTGCCCTCCCGGGCCACAGCAGAGAGCTGGACTGGAAGAGGAGCAGCCGGGACTAGAATTGGCGCCCATATGGGATGCCGGCGCCTCAGGCAGAGGATTAACTTACTGCACCACCGCGCCAGCCCCCCCTTTTCTATTTTGACTGTGATGCTTTTTTTGGTGCCTCTGTTGAATTTATACTTGTGGTTATTGTCTTTTTATAACTTTTTATAATTATGGTTATTGGTTTTGTTTATTCTAGTTCTCTTAAAAGTGCTACATTTTATAGATTTCTTTAAAAAAAAAAAGACTTATTTGAAAAGCAGAGTTACAGAGAGCGAGTGAGACGGAGAGAGAAATCTTCTGTCTGCTGGTTCACTCCCCAAATGGCCACAATGGTCAGAGCCATGCCAATCCAAAGCCAGGAGCCAGGAGCTTCTTCCTGGTCTCCCATGTGGGTGCAGGGGCCCAAGCATTTGGGCTATCTTCTGCTGCTTTTGCATGTATATTATCAGGGAGCTAGATTGGAAGAGGAGCAGCTAGAACTTGAACCAGCACCCATATGGGATGCCAGCTTCACCCACCATGCCACAGTGCTGGCCCCCATTTTATAGTTTTACATAAAGGTAATTTCAACCCTGTTATTTGTTGTTAAACATTGTAAGTGTAGTTACATTGTCTTTGATATTCCAGAGACTCAAGTGTCTGGAAGTTCCTGCTAATTTTCTTTTCAAATTCCTGCCTCCTTTTGTGCCTATTTGTATGTGACTGTGTACTGGTCATCACTATCCAAAAGCACTGAGGGACTTCCTGGAGGCCTATGAAGAGCGCGCTTTTCACCAGAGAGGTTTTGCATTTACTACTACCAGAGCGTGTGGGGACCACATCAGTCAGGGACCACCTTAAACCAAGAATAGAGTTTTAGGTTCTCTGGCCCACCAGGTGGGCCACAACTTCCCTGGGCATGGTCTTATTTTGTTTTGCTTCACTTTGCTGTTTCTACCCTGTACAGTGCTAAAGCAGCCTTCTCTGACGTTTAGAGTAGGTTTGGTTCGGTGGAGCCTGGGTGGCAGCTTGATATGTGTGTGTGTGTGTGTGTGTGTGTGTGTGTGTGTTTGGGTGAGGGGGAGTCTCCTGCATGATTTCTCACCTTGGGTCAGCCCTCGGCTTTGACTGTTCCTTCCCTCAGCCAGTGACGCTGACATTAAAGCCCAGGCTTGGTGCCCTGGGTCTGTTCTTACTTCTGTGGGTTCAGGATCCTCCCAGCATTGAGCCTAGCAGATTTCTGCTAGCTTGTCAGCTCCTCAGCATTTTAAGGTGATTTTAAGAATATCTTATCAAGCACTTTATTTATTTATTTATTTTAACAAGAGGGCTCATCACGTAATGTAGCTCATTACAGGAGACAGAACATATTTGCATTTGAAAGCTTGTGTTTTGGGATCAGTGCTGTGGTACAGAGGGCTGAGCCACCGCCTCTAATGCTGGCATCCCATATGGGCACTGATTCTAGTTCTGGCTGCTCTTCTTCTTCTTCTTCTTCTTTTAAAGATTTATTTATTTTATTTGAAAGTCAGAGTTACACACAGAGAGAAGAAGAGGCAGAGAGAGACAGCAAGGTCTTCCATCCACTGGTTCACTCTCTAATTGATTGCAACAGCTGGAGCTGTGCCGATCCAAAGCCAGGAGTCAGGAGCTTCTTCTGGGTCTCCCATGCGGGTGCAGGGGCCCAAGGGCTTGGGCCATCTTCCACTGCTTTCCCAGGCCAAGCAGAGAGCTGGATTGGAAGTGGAGCAGCTGGGACTAAAACCATCGCCCATATGGGATGCCGGCACTGCAGGCAGCGGCTTTACCCATTACACCACAGCACCAGCCTCTCCACTTCTAATCCAGCTTCCTGCTATGTGCCTGGGAAAGCAGCAGAAGATGCCCCAAATGCTTGGGCCCCTTCACCCACATGGGAGACATAGAAGAAGCTCCTGGCTCCTGGCTTCAGTCTGGGCCCGTCCTGGCAGCCGTTGCCACCAGTTGGGGAGTGAAGCAACAGATGGAAAATTCTCTCTGTCTCTCTCCCTCTCTCTCTGTAACTCAAATAAATAGATCTTTTTAAAGGAAGAAAGTGTTTCTGAGCTTAGAGGAGTTGCTTGTTCTCATCACTTAGCAGGTGTCATTTCTCTGTCTTCCACTTCCATTGTTTTGCTTGAGAAGCCAGTTCTCTGTGAGTGATCACTCTTTTCTCTCTGGACACATTTAGGTCTTTTGTTAAATGTTATTTATTCATTTTATTTATTTGAAAGCTAGAGCAACAGGGGGAGAAAAAGACAGCAAACTTCCATCTGTTGGTTCACGCCCCAGATGCCCACAAGAACCAAGACTGGGCCAGCCTCGAACAGGGAGGCAGGAAGTCCGACTGGGTTTCCCACATGGGTGGCAGGGACCCAAGCATTTGAACCATCGCTCACTGCCTCCCGGGTACAATAGCAGGAGGCTGGATTGGAAGTGGAGCCACCGGGGTTCAAGCCCCAGCACCCATATGGGATGCCAGCATTGCAGGCAGTGGCACAGACACCCTGTGCTGTAACGCTGGTCCTCTGCTGGAATTCCGATTACACGGGCTTCTGTCTCCTCACTCTGTCCTCCATGTCTCTTAACCCTTCTCTCGCGTCGTCTGTCCTTTCTCCTCTCTTGGCAGTCTTTCAGATTGACTTCCCAGTTTCCCATTTCTCTGTTCAGCAGAACAGTCTCTAATCTCCTCTTTAGATGCAAGTCTGTTTTTTTATTTCCAGAAGTCCTGTTTTGTGTTTAATAATCTTTTGTTAGAATTTTACTCATTTCTCATGTTTTGATTTTGTTCCTTTTTTTAAGATTTATTTTTATTTATTTGAAAGACAGAGTTAGATAGAGAGAGAAGGAGAGATAAATAGAAAGGTCTTCTGTCCACTGGTTCACTCCTCAAATGGCCTCAACAGCCAGGGCTGGGCCAGGCGGAAGCCAGGAGCCAGGAGCTTCTTCTGGGTCTCCCAAGAGCCCGAAGACTTGGGCCACCTTTTGCTGCTTTCTCCTGGGTGCAATAGCAGGGAGCTGGATTGGAAGTGGAGCAGCCAGGACTCAAACTAGTACCCCCAAGGGATGCTGGTCTCACAGGCGGTGGCTTTTACCTGCTGTGCCACAACGCCAGCCCCATCATTCTTACTGTAAACATAGTAAACCTACTCATAATCTTTCTCTAATGATTCCACTTTCTTACCATTTTAAGGGCCCTTTCTTCAGGCATTCTTTTCTTGCTGAGGGTGCCTTGTTTCCAGGAGTTTTGTGGCTAAATTACGTGCTGTACTTCCTTCAAGCTTTATCAGTAGGGATACTTTGAGGCCTGTGCTGAGAATATAGTGCTTGCAATAGGACTTGCTTTTCAGTCAGGAGCCTAGAGGGTGTTACTAATCCAGGACCTCTCTATTTTTTTTAAAGATATATTTATTTATTTGAAAGGTAGAGTTACAGAGAGGGAGAGACAGAGATCTCCCATCCTCTGGTTCACTCCCCAGATGGCCTCAACAGTTGGTGGGACTTGAACCTGCACCCACTTGGGATGCTGGAGTCGCAGGTGGAGGCTTAACTCACTCAGCCACTCTGTTTTCAAACTGCTTGTTTTCATTTACTTGAAAGGCAAGCCTTCCTCATCGTTTTGTAACAGAGGTTTGCCTGGAAGCCCAGCTGCTGACAGGGATACGAGATCCCTCATGTAGCTATGAATATCTTTGAAAAATGCCCCACACGCCTTGTCGTTTGACTTTTCAAACTGTTACCCACGTTTCCCTTCTTCTTCAGGGAGAGACCAACAGGATGATAGCCTCACACACCATGAACAAAAACTCGTCCAGGTCACACTGCATCTTCACCATCCACGTGGAGGTAGGCGCGCGCCCTTTGACCCCTGGCAGACGCAGCCGATTCCCCGGGGAACTGCGCATCAGCAGCTTCTCCTTTTCTATGCTTATTTATTTTATTTATTTGAAAGGCAGGCAGACAGATAAACTGAGATCACCTATCCACTGAGTCATTCTCCAAATACCCACAGAGCCAGGAGCCCAGAGCTCCATCCGGGTCTCCCACAGCGGGGGCAGGGACGCACATAGCCGAGCCTCCCAGGGTGTGCACTCGCAGGAGGCTGGGGTCAGGAGTGCAGGCAGAACTCGAACCCAGGCCCTCCAACATGGGGTATGGACCTCGCAAGTCACATCGTAACTGCCAGCTACTTGCCCTGACTGTCTAAACTTTTCTCTGGATGTGCTGTAGGCTCGCTCTTGGACTTTATCCAATGAAAAGTATATCACTTCCAAAATTAACCTGGTGGATCTGGCAGGCTCCGAGAGGCTGGGCAAGTCTGGGGTAAGTGAGGGGAGCCGAGGGTTCCTTCCCAGTGAGCCCTGGGATTGTTTCCAGCCTAGTGCCTGTAGTGCCTGCACACGTGGGCTGCCCCTCCTCGGGTGTCAGCACAGTCCTGGGCCAGGTCACGTGGAGCACATGGGCTTGCTGGAGGAACAGAATCAGCGGAGGCAGCGCCCACCTCACTGGATTTTTGCCGACGTTTAAGTGAGATGCCACCACCTAAATTCTCAGCGAGCACTCAGTGAGTGCCCAGTGGGTGCTCCGCCCTCGTGAGTGCGTCTCCTTCTTAAGTCTTGTGAGCGCTGCATTTCAAATTCCTGTGCTTGCACGCAAAGCCTCAGGAGTGCTCAGATGGGCCCTGTGTGCACGTCCATACGACAGCGTCAGCCTGGGTGTTCGCAGGATGACGCGGTCAGGTACCTGCTGCAGCCTGCCGTGGCGATGACTCCCCGAGCTTTCCCCCGAGTGTTAGCAAGCCCGTGTCTGCACGCCATGGCATGCAGCCCCCCTGATGCGCAGGGCAGACCCTGGGTCTGGGAGGGAGGCCGGGGCTGCCCCCAGCCCTGCGGTGTCAGCCCGAGCAGGAGGGCAGTTTGGAGTGAGCAGAGCCGGCCTTTGGTTTCCAGTCGGACGGCCGCGTTCTGAAGGAAGCCACCTACATCAACAAGTCCCTGTCGTTCCTGGAGCAGGCCATCATCGCCCTGGGTGACCAGAGGCGAGACCACATCCCCTTCCGGCAGTGCAAGCTCACCCACGTCCTGAAGGACTCGCTAGGTGAGGGCGTGGCTGGGTCGGGGAGGGGCAGGCGGCACGTCTCCCCTGGGGTCCACAGGACCACCCCCTCCCAGGGCTGCAGACCCACCTGCAGCCACTCCCGGAGAGGCAGAGCCAGCCCAGGGCCCTCTCCTCACACCCGGGTTGCTCAGTGCTGGTCACTTTCCCTCATCCCAAAACAGCGGGCAGAATCCCGCACAGCCTTGAAGGCCCAGCGGGAGGGCTTCTCCCGTGCTGCCCGCCCTCTGCGTCTTGTCATCCCCGTGTCCCAGGCCTCCGGGCTGGGCCTGACCACACGGCCACTGGGGTCTGACTGTTGACAGAGTGTCCACTCCTGACTCTTCTTTCTCTTTTAGGGCCGTCTGGTGGCCCTGCCCCCACCCCCCTGTCCTCCCAGATTTCCGCACAGTTGGCTGTGTTCTTACCGACCCTATCTTGGCCTTGGCTGCCATCACAAAATACCTCCAACGTGGGGCTTGAACAGCAGGTGTCTCCTAGTTCTAGAGGCTGGGAAGTGTAAGTTGGGGACCCGCAGGTCCCGTTCCTGGCGCAGGTCCTACTCCTGGCTGGCAGGTGGCTGCCTTCTCACTGTAGCCTCGAATGGGCAGAGAGAGGCTCTGGTCTCTCTTCCCCTGTAAGAACACGGACCCCATCACTGGGGCCCGCCCTCATGACTCCATCTACACCCCCTTAGTTTCCAAAGCCCCCGCCCCCAAATACCATCCTCCCTGGGGAGTGGGGCTTCGATGTGTGGATTTTGTGGGGACAAACATTCAAACCATAACAGACCCCGCCATGAGAGGCCCCTGGCAGAAAAGCCGCATGGCTCACGGCCCCTCCGTGTCCCACCCCCTGCAGGAGGAAACTGTAACATGGTCCTGGTGACGAACATCCACGGTGAAGCTGCCCACTTGGAAGAAACGGTGAGGTTACAGCAGCTGTGCCGGGATCCCTCTGGGGGCTGGGGCTGGCCTACACGGGCTGGCTGGGAGGCACACCAGCCTCAGGCACTGTCAGAGTTGGAGGGATCCAGGAAACGAGTCAGAGCCAGAACCATGGAGGGGGTCAGGGTGAGGGTCCGAGGAGCCCAAGCCCAGGTTGTGCGGAGTCAGTGAGCCAGGCAGGAGGCAGGAGGCAGGAGGCAGGAGGCAGGAGGCAGGCTTGGAGCGAGGGCCTGTGTGGGAGGTGGGAGGTGGGAGGTGGGCAGGGATCTTGCACCCCCTCCCCCTGGGGAGGTTGCCCCCGTGACCCAGGATGGAGAGGATGATTGGCTACTCATTCCTCCTGACATCTGGAGGACACCAGATGTCCAGGGCATGGTCATGGCCTGTACTAGGAGACAGGTGTGGAGCACCTGCCGCGTACAAGGTGGTAATGTGGGGGCAGCAGCTCAGGAGACTTGAGTAGCACATGGCCTCGGGTCCCAGAGTCCCCAGCCCAGGAGAAGAGAGAGGGCCAGATGGAAATGACCTTCAGAGGAGACTGGGCAGGGGCTGGGGAGGGGGTCCTGAAGGTGGGTGAGGAAGGGGCGAGAGCACTGGTGGTGGGGTAAGCAGAGGTGTTAACAAGGGACTGAAGGTGTGACCCTGCCAGAACAGCTGGCCGTCCCAGGGAGGGGCTGGGGAAGGAGAGGAAGGAAGGAAACGCAGGGGCTGGATGGGCCGGGTGGTCGGAGCCATCGCAGGGTCTGAGGAAGTCAGAACTGTGGCCAGAGGCAGGCGGGACACAGCGGCCTGGGGAGGGCAGCTCAGGGGACTCAGCGGCGGGAGGAAGGGGCGGACGCAGTGACACAGGTGAGCCCACAGCCGGGAACCCCAGGCTGGGGCTCCCCCTGCCTGGGAAGTGCCCTTGTCCTGCACGAGACAGGCGAGGAGGGCGGTCCTGACACCGTCTGCTTCCCACGTGCGCTGGCTTGCGGCTCGGCCTTCTGCAGAGTGCCCTTCGGGGATCTGCGTCCTTTCCAGGGCCTGCAGGGCCTCCCGGCTCTGTGCCCAAGGACCGTGCCAGCCTCCAGGGCCCTGGGACTCAGGAGGCGGGGGGAGGGGAGTGCCAGCTGACGCTTCGGGGGCCTCCTGGTCTTGGCTCACAGCACAGCAGGAGCTGTGAGACACGTGCACCTCCGGGCTGCCTTGTTTAGGAAGATGCTGGCCCTGGACCTCTGTTTGTCTCCACTCCCTGGATGGTTTTCAGCTGGGCCTGGGAGAGCGTGTGGAACATGGGAAGGCAGACGAGGGGTGGGGAGAGGAAAGGCAGCTGGCCAGGGGAGCCCTGGAGCCAAGGCCCAGACGTGGGTGATGGTCAGATTGGCATGAAGAACCAGACACTGTGTGTCCTTGTCAACGCCCTGCTCTGCTCCCCGTGCGGCCACACTGCCATGAGCCCTCCCGACCGGCAGGTTTACCTGTGGGGAAGTGGACCCTCATGGCATGAAGAGCCTGGAGCGAGCGGGTGGGGAGCCCAAGGAGGTGGCCCCGGGGTCTCCCTGGAGCGGGGTGCCGCGTGACGCCGCCTGCTCCTTTTCAGCTGTCCTCGCTGCGCTTCGCCAGCAGGATGAAGCTGGTCACCACAGAGCCCGCCGTCAACGAGAAGTACGACGCTGAGGTAGGCGGGCTGCCCCGTCCTCTGGAACGTCCCTGTCCTTGAACAGAAGGCACACCCGAGGCCGGCACGGCGTGTGCTCTGGCAGTCCCGGGTTCCGTGGTCTCCAAGCTCTCCGTACCCTGTGTGATGTGTCCTCCCTGAGCTCAGGGCAAGTCCCTGCCTGTGCGGACGTTGGGTCTGGCACCAAGGTCTTTGCTGCCTTGGCTGACCCCAGACAGCCGCGTCCCTGTCGCTCAACGTGAAATGTGTTCATGATCTTTCCCATCAGCACCCTGCCTTACAACCAGGAGGTTTTTGTGTTTTGTTTTTTTTTTTTTTTTAAGATTTATTTATTTATTTGAAAGAGTTGCAGAGAAAGGTGGAGAGAGAGAAGGAGGGGGGGGGGGATCTGAGGGGAGGGTCCCAGAGGAAGACCCACAGGCCCAGACTCTGAGCAGCTTCACCGCCGACAGCTGGTGGCAGAGGCAGGCTGGAGGACATCTGGACACAGATGCCCCAGAAAACCACAATGACCAGGGCTGGGTCAGGCTGAAGCCAGGAGCTTCATCTGGTTCTCCCTCGTGAATGGCAGGTGCCCAAGCACTTGCACCATCTGCTGCTGCTTTTCCCAGGCCACTAGCAGGGAGCTGGATCAGAACCCACATGGGATGCAGGTGGAAGCTTTACTGGCTACACCGGCCCCTATAACCATGAGTTCTCAAGAGAGCTGAAGAGTGCTTTGCCAGACTGCCACTGGTATTCCCAGGTCATCTCCACGCCACCTTTAAGGTGGGTGCCTGTTCTCAAGGGGCTAGATCGCTTCTGCAGATTTGCCCTGGCGGGTGGGGCTGGCAGCTCGCAGGAGATGGTTCCTCCAGCCTGCCTCTGCCACCAGCTGTCAGCGGTGAAGCTGCTCAGAGTCTGGGCCTGTGGGTCTTCCTCTGGGACCCTCCCCTCAGCCTGTGAAGTGGGCGTGGTGGGTCCCACTGTGCCTTGAGAAAACACAGTTGCAGGAAAGTCTCTTTGCCTTGTCCTTCGTACATTTATGACGAAAACACCAACCCAGCAGGGAGCTCCAGTGAGTCGGGGCTGTTTCCAAGGAGTTGCCTATTCCTAGACTGCTCCTGGTTTATAAAGCCATCTCCAGCCAGGAGGGGTTGCCGCCCTGCTCCGTGGGCTCTGCGGCTCCAGCCCCGTGCTTCCAGGCAGCCACTGTGCAGCCAGGAGAAGACGGCAGGTGGAGGCCACTACGTGTGCCAGGCATTGGGAGAAGTGGCTCCCACTCTCTGGGCAGGACTGGGAGGCTGGTGGTCCTTTCCCCCTGTCGCTCTCTGACTGGCCCAGCCATCTAAGTCTGGCTCGCCTGTGCTCCACCGAGCACAGCCACCCACCTGGGGCCCCCTTAGCTCAGGCAGGGACACAGAATCTTCTAGAGATGGGAGAAGGAGGGGATTGGGATGGGTGGGGCCTGCCACTAAGCCCCTCCCCTGATCCACACATAAAGGAGAGACCTTCTTGGGGGCTCTCCAGAGGAGTAGAGCCAAGATGTGGACCCTAGTCAGGTGCCTGGTTTACAGAACCACTAGGATGCCAGGGATCTGTCACCCTTGTAGAAGAGGCCCCGTGGCAAATGGGCCTCTGTGCCCAGATGACCTGGCGAGAATGGGGGAGGGTGGGGGCTGATCACAGCCTTGGTCACTAGACCAGGATGCAGGTGTCAGGGGCAGCCCCGCTGTCCAGTGAGGGCTCTCAGCCTCCAGCCCCGTGTCCTCTATCATGGACGATGCTGGGTTTCCATCAAGTGCAAAGCAGCTTAGTGGTTCTGCTTCCTGAACTGTGTCGCTTGCCTCCCGAAGTCAGATCCAGCGGCATGCTGACCACACCTGGGGCATGTGTTGGGCTTCCAGCCTCCTTAGCAGGGCAGAGAGAAAACAACAAACACAGTAACCAGGCAAGTTCTGGAGCGCCACTGCCCAGTCCAAGGATCACTCCTCACATGCAGCTGCTTCAATCCCTCAGTCACACGAGGCAGATTGCAAGGGCTCAACAGTTACACAGCCAGCTGCCCCCTCCCCCATATTCAAATTAAAGATAACATGGTATTCCAAGTATTTACAGAGCACCTTGCCTTAGGTGTTATAAGAATGATTATAATCTGTTGTATTAAGTATTACAGGTAACCTAGAGGTGACCTAAAGTACCCAGGAGGGTTGTCTAGGTGCCATGCAAACACTGTACCATTTTACATAAGAGACTTGGGCGTCCGTGGACTTTGGTTTCTGCAGGGGTCCTGGAGGAGCCGATCCTCTGTGGACAGCACACACTTGCATCACTGGAACACTTCCATCAGTGCAGAAAGTTCTAGAAGACAGCACCATGCTGGAGGGCATTAGAAGGTGATACACACTGTGGCTGGCGCTGTGGCAGAGTGGGGTTAGGCTGCCACCTGTGGCACCGGCATCTCATATGGGCACCAGTTCAAGTCCCTGCTCCTCTGCTTCCAATCCAGCTGCCTGCTAATGTGCCTGGGAAAGCAGTGGAAGATGGCTCAAGTGCTTGGGCCCCTGCACTCACATGGGAGACGTGGATGAAACTCCTGGTTCCTGCAGCCATTTGGGGAGTGAACCAGCAAATGGAAGACTTCTCTCTCTGCCTCTGCCTCTGCCTCTCTGTAACTCTGCCTTTCAAATAAATAATTTTTTTTAAAAAAAGAAGGTGATACTTGCTAAGAAAAAGATGAGCAAGATTTTTTAAAAAGATGCTGGGTGGGAAGGGGGGAGTCACACTAACTTAGGAGATTTTGAGCAAACATTTTAGGAGGTTTGGGCATGAGCCATGGGAGTGCCTGGGGCACAGGGGACCGGTGGGCAAAGGTGGGGGATGCCCAAGGCCAGTGGGAGAGGGGTGAGCTGGAGAGAGCAGTAGAAAAGAGGTGGAGGGGGCAGACCCCATGGAGGCCTCCTGCAGATGCCTATGGGGACGTCAAGGTCTGAGTGCAGGGCCGTGCTTGCTGCACTGTGGGCAGCCGTAAACGTCAGAGGGGACAGCCGGGATGGTTCTGGGAATGGTGAGCTGTCTACACTGTCGGTGTGCACAGGCAGCCTCCTGGAGTCCACAGGCTGCCCGGAAGGAGCCACTGTCCTGGCAGACTGGACAGAGTCTGGAGTCCTGGGAGTCAGGGTTCAGGGTAGCCCGGGGGCGGGTGTTTCTCGTGTTCTCAGTCTCCCTGCTGGAAGAGGCCAAGGCCGAGGGGCTGCTGAGGCCCTCTCAGACCCTGTACCCACTCCAGCTGGGGAAGGAATGGCCCAGGAGCCAAGGACACAGCCAGTGAGACAGCAGCAATGTCGGGGCACAAGTGTGGAGTGATGCACTTGATGTGGAAGAGGCAGGTGGCCTCTCTGACGACCCTTCCCTTCATCCCCTGCCCCTCCCCCCCTGTTTGCCGGCAGCGAATGGTCAAGAACCTGGAGAAGGAGGTAGAACTGCTGAAGCAAGAGCTGGCCATCCACGACAGCCTGGTGAGATGCCCAGGGCAGGGGGACTACACGATAGCGTGAGGTCCAGGCGGTGGCACAGCAGGGAGCCATGAGGGCAGGGTGGGCTGGAGTCCCCTGGTGGCCTGCCTGGGCTGATGTCCACTGACCAGAGGGGCCTCAAGGCAGAGGCAGGCTGCCCCCGCCGCAGGCCCCGCCTCACCCTGCAGAGTCTGCCGAGACAGGGCCGATGGAGCAGAAGGCCCCATGTCCAGTGGCTTCCTTCCTTTGCTGGTTGTCCTCTGTGGCCCAAGCTCTGGCCTGGGGGTCAGGCCCTCTCCACCAGGACTGGATGGTGTGGATGGAGAAGGAACTGGGCCAGCTTAGGCCGTGCCCAACCTCCCCACTGCAGCCCTCAGGCCCCTGCCGCTCCTGCCTGGGCTCAGGCCCTCGTTGCTTATCCACTTGTTCTTCATCCTCATTCAAGGCCAACCGCACCCTCGTGACCTACGACCCCATGAATGAACTCCAGATCGCTGAGATCAACACCCAGGTGCGGAGGTACCTGGAGGGGACGCTGGATGAGATCGATGTAAGGAGCCCCTCTGTGGGACCACCACGCTCAGCCGGCCTGGGCCTCCCTGTCCTGGGCACTCTTCCCGTGTGTGCACACAGAAGGTGGAGGGCAATGCCGGACCCCTGGGGACAGGGCCCTCAGCCTACCACAGCCTCTCTTCCGTGGTAGGGGTTACAAGGCTGTGGGGCTGGGCAGAGAGGCCAGAGGCCTTGAACACAGGCTGCACAGGAGGTGGTCAGTGTCAAGGGCTCAAGCATGGGCCCTGGGGCCAGACTTCCCAGAGTCACTGCCACCTCAACTCCTGCTGACCGAGCACCCCCAAGCAGGGCGCCCACCTCGCGCCCTGCAGCAGATGGCCGCGCATGGGGAGTGACAGCGAGCGGGGGTTCCTGCTGCTGTGCCTGGCAGCCCGGAGCTGCTGAAGGGTGGCGGCAGCCCTGGCTGTCTGCTGGCCCATGCTGGGGAGGGCCAGGGAGGAGGAAGGACCCTCTGGGAAAGAGCATCCTGATTTTGCAGCGCAGGCCACATGGGCTGCCACTGTGGGCAGCTGCACGAGGCGGGCCTGGGACCCCTGGGGGTGGGCACTTCTGGTCTGCCCGGCGGGATGGGGGTAGAGCCAGGAGGGAGGCTGATGACCTTCTCCATTCACAGTTGTGTGCGGGTCCGCGTCCACACAGAAATGAGCTCTAGATGGCGGGCTGAATGGGAAGCAGGAGAGAGCCAAGGAGATGGATTTTTTTTTTTTTTTTTTTTTTTTTTTTGGACAGGCAGAGTGGACAGAGAGAGAGACAAAGAGAAAGGTTTTGCTTTTGCCGTTGGTTCACCCTCCAATGGCCGCCGCAGCCGGTGCACTGCGGCCGGCGCACGGCGCTGATCCGATGGCAGGAGCCAGTGCTTCTCCTGGTCTCCCATGGGGTGCAGGGCCCAAGCACTTGGGCCATCCTCCACTGCACTCCCGGGCCACAGCAGAGAGCTGGCCTGGAAGAGGGACAACCGGGACAGAATCCGGCTCCCTGACCGGGACTAGAACCCGGTGTGCCGGTGCCGCAAAGCGGAGGATTAGCCTAGTGAGCCGCGGCGCCGGCCTGAGATGGATTTTGTCTGAAACTTTTTTCTCAGAAAGGATGGGGATGGGGGAGGCGTTTGGTGCACTGGTAAGATGCTGCTTGGAATGCCTGCATCCCATCTCAGAGTGCCTGGGTTCGAGTGCTGGTTTTAGTTCCGGTTCCAGCTTCCTGTCAGTGCACGCCCTGGGAGGCAGCAGGCAATGGCTCAGGCACTTGAGTACTCTAGTTCCTTCCACCTGTATGGGAGACCCAGATTGAGTTCTGGGCTCCTGGCTTTAGTCTGGTACAGCCCCAGCTGGTGTGGGCATTTGGGGAGTGAACCAACAGATGGAAGATCTCTCTCTGACTCTGTCTCTCTTTTTCACTGTCTCTCTGCCTCTCAAAGAATAAACAAGTATGTATTTTTTTTTTCATTTATTTGACAGATAGAGTTAGGCAGTGAGAGAGAGACAGAGAGAAAGGTCTCCCTTCCGTTGGTTCGCTCCCCACATGACCATTACAGCCGATGTTGCGCTGATCCAAAGCCAGGAGTCAGGTGCTTCCTCCTGGTCTCCCATGCGGGTGCAGGGCCCAAGCACTTGGGCCATCCTCCACTGCCCTCCCGGGCCACAGCAGAGAGCTGGACTGGAAGAGGAGCAACCGGGACTCGAACCCGGCGCCCCAACTGGGACTAGAACCCAGCGCCATATGGGATGCCAGCGCCACAGGCAGAGGATTAACCAGGTGAGGCACGGCGTCGGCCTCACAAGTATGTATTTTTTAAAAAGAATAGTATTGGAGCCGGTGCTGTGGCTCATTAGGCTAATCCTCCGCCTGCGGCGCCGGCACCCCGGGTTCTAGTCCCGGTGCTAGTCCCACCTGCATCCCATGTCGACATGGCTGGGTTCAGTTTCCGGCTCCAGCTCCTCACTGTAGCTCTCTGCTAATGTGGATTCTGGGAGGCAGCAGTGATGGCTGAAGTGATTGGGTTCCAGCCACCCACATCGAAGACCTGGATGGAGTTCCTGACTCTGGGCTTCAGTCCTGATCCAGCCCTGGCCTTTGCAGGCATTTGAGAAGGGAATGAGCCGATGGAATCAATCAAGCTCCCTCTCCCCCTCTCCCCCTCTCCCCCTCTCCCCCTCTCCCCCTCTCCCCCTCTCCCCCTGTCTCCCTCTCTCCCTCTCTCCCCACCTCTCTGCCTCTCTCCCTCTCTCCCTATCTCCCTGCCTCTCTGCCTCTCTGCCTCCCCGCCTCTCTCCCTCTCTCCCTCTCTCCCTCTCTCCCCACCAATATTTGAAACTTAAGAAAAGTACAAGGGGACTTCAAAAAGTCTGTGGAGGGGAAGATATTTAGCCTAGCAGTTAAGACACCCATGGCCCACGTTAGGACGCCTGGGTTTGATGCCCAACTTCTCCTAATTCCAGCTTTCTGCTAATGCAGCAGTGTTGGTACAAGCCACTGGGTTCTTCCCACCCACTTGGGAGACGGGGACTGAGTTCCCAGCTCCTGTCCTTGGCTCCCTGGCCCAGCCTTGATTTGTTGCAGTCATTTGGGCAGTGAGCAAACAGATGGGAGCTCATTTTGTCTGTCTCTGCCTATCTTAGAAATATTTTTAAAAGTTCATGGAACATTAAAATGAAAAGTTTATTTTGGCACAATTTAAATCCATACAGTTTTTTCATTTTCAATGAAATTTTTTTCAAAAAATTTATTTCATTTTATTTGAAAAACAGGAGACAGATCTCTTCCATCGACTGGTTCACTCCCCAAATACCCACAATAGCCAGGGCTGGGCCGGGTCGAAGCCGGGAGCCCAGAACTCAATTCAGATCTCAATTCAGGTCTTCTGCACTGGCAGGGACCCAAGCACTTGGCCTGCGGCCCACTGCCTCTCAGGGTATGTGCTAGCAGGAAGCTGGACTCGGAACTGGAGTCAGGACTGGCACCCAGGCGCTCTGGCATGGGATCAGGGGCCTGCAGTCTCCACTCTGACACAGACACAGCCTGGTCCCTGGCGCCCAGGGCCTGACGGCCGCCCTGCTCCCTCCCCAGATCATCAACCTCAGACAGATCCAGGAGGTCTTCAACCAGTTCCGGGTGGTCCTGAGGTGAGGGCCCCTGCACACCCCTCCACCCCATGCCACGCTGCCCTTCTCCTTGCCTGTGGTCTGGGTTCTTAGCTCCGAGAGCTCCCCTTCTCGCTGGAGTAAGAGCAGAGTCCTGGGGCCGGGCAGGGGCGGGGGTCCTGGTGGAGGTTTCCTGAGTTTGTTGATTGGACAGGAGGTGTTCGTGGAGCACCAGCCCTGTGCGTGTCCTGCCCCTTGGCCTCAGTGGGCACTGGGGACTTATTTGGGCACAGACACACTCACAACCTGAGAGCATGGAGCATGGGCTGGGGTGTGGAAGGGAGGCAAGGAGAGTCACAGAGGGGGTCACGTGGTTGCCGGGGGCCTGTTAGAGACGGAACCATGGCCAGGGCACGTGGTCCCAAGTCAGGCTTATAGCCCTTGTCACATGTCATCTTGGAGCAGGTGCAGCTGGCGCGTGCAGGTGTGGGGGCCGGGCAGTGGGTGTGTGGGTTGGGGTGGGTGAGAGCCCTCTCGTTGGTTCTCATTTGTCTGGTTCATGATGAGGGTGTGACTCCATCACAAGCAGCCTCGCCTGAACGACTCCTAACACCAGGGCACAGTTCCTGCCCCAGCGGGTTCAGCACGGCCCCCAGACCAAGGTGTTCTCTCACTGTCTCCCCAGCCAACAGGAGCAGGAGGTAGAGTCCGCTCTGCGCAGAAAGTTCACCCTGACAGATAAGAGCGACATTACGAGCATCTCCACCAACCAGAAGGTGAGCACAGTTGCCCTTTGCCCCTCAGAGTTTGCATCCCCAGGCCTCTGCCGAGGCAGCCGCACCATGCATTAAACCAGAGCAAGGATTGTGCAGAGAAAGGTAGCAGCAGGCTGAGCGTGGGGCACTGTGCACGAGTAAGCTCTTTTGAATGAAAATGATTTTCATAAAGTGCAGACCAGCTCCTGGAGCTCGACTGGCACCAAGCTTTAAGATTTTCAGTGTCTGGGGCCGGCGCCGTGGCATAGAGGGTAAAGCCGCTGCCTGTAGTGCCGGCATCCCATATGGGCGCTGGTTCAAGTCCCGGCTGCTCCACTTCCAATCCAGCTCTCTGCTATGGCCTGGGAAAGCAGGAGAAGATGGCCCAAGTCCTTGGGCCCCTGCACCTGTGTGGGAGACCTGGAAGAAACTCCCGACTCCTGGCTTTAGATTGGTCCAGCTCCAGCTGTTGCGGCCATCTGGGGAATGAACCAGTGGATGGAAGACCTCTCTCTGTGTGTCTCTGTCTCTGCCTCTCTGTAATTCTGCCTTTCAAATAAATAAATAAATCTTTAAAAAAAAAAAAAAAAAGATCCTCAGTGTGGAAGGAGGCACCAGAGCTGTGAGGGGGTTGATCTGAGACAGCTCTGTTGGGGACATCCTGAAGCTGCTTTGCTGCAGCCAAATCTTGGTGTGTGGGGTACCCATGCCCACCCTGAGCAATGGGCCATGCGCACCTGGGTCCTCCAAACCCTTATGCTAACCCGTGCCCCTCCAGCTGGTCTCTCTATCCAGCCAGGGCCCGGGGATGCTGACGGCCACCTGGTAGGCGAGCTCGATGGAGAAGGCTTCGGACTTGGGATCGCGCCTCTCTCTGCCAAACCCGGGAAGAGATCCAAGTACAAGAAGATGTTAAAAGCCCAGCCCAAGTGAGCTCGCTCGCTGCTGTCCTGCTCAGCACCTGGCCCTCCTTTGTGCATGAGAGGGAGGTCATGAGCCATCCGCTACCCCACCCCGCCAGTATCCCAGCCACTGAGTGGTCACAGTAGATGTCACTGTTGCCAATAGGGCCAACTCTGCAGAGCCCAGGCTGGGGCTAGTTTGGAACCATGTGGTCTGCTCACTTCACCAGGGTCCTGTGCTGACTGTCGGGTCAGCACCCCAGCTCACTTTCAGCCAGGACTTGTTTGTGCAGGGTGGCCCGCTCGCTGAGCACACCCTCCCTGGGAGCTGCTGTGAGCAGGAGACAGAACACAGGTGACGCCCACACTCACCTCCCTGCTCTGTGCTTCTTGCCTCCAAGGGTTTGCCTTGCACGGGGCGCAGGAGCCTCTGTGAGTGACAAGTGAGTGAAGGCAGCCCCCACCTGTGGCCACAGCAGAGTGTAGAAAACTCTTATACAGGGCAGGAGTCAGGGCATGCGGCTGACCCTGGCTGCCTCCAGCCTCAGTCACTTCCCAGCCCCGTATCCTGGCCACTGGGCCATCAGTGCAGTAACAGAGGGGCTGAGGCCTGGTGGCCCGAGCCGTACTTGTTGGAAGTTGGAGCAAAGTGAAGCAGAGGGCAGAGGCGGGGGCATCCTGCTGCCTGTTCCGTCCTGCTCAGATATACCTCCCCTGCAGGGAAGACACACTGAGCACCCTCACTCGGGGAGGGAGGACAGCTGCTGTCCTGGGAGCTGGGAAGAGGGCACAGGGCGTGGGGCAGCACACAGGTGCCACCCCGGATAGGGCTTCTGGGGATGCCTGTGTGCCTAACCCTCTGGGGAGCCTGGGCTCGCCCGCAGGTCCTGGTGCCTTAAGCCGTGGGGACCGTACCTGTTCTCAGCAGGTGTCTGTTGCTGTGACTGCGGAGGCCTCCTTGCTGTGATGAGATGGAGGGAAAAGCTCTCCTCCAGCCTGCACAGCCCCCTGACCCAGTTCTACGATGCAGATAGAGGAGCTGAGGGGGACGGGCACCCGTGTAGTGAGGGCTGAGAGAGGCGGCTCACCCTACGGTGTCTGGGACCCGCATCCCTGAGCCCTGGGCCTTTCTCCCCTCCTCCCAGGACCTCAGCAAGAAAGAAAGGTGCCAGCAACTCCGTGAGTGGCAGGGACATGGATATTTCCACCTCCAAGACCCAGCTGGTCCCAGGCGATGGCAAAGACACGCTTCTGCGGGACCAGGAAACCCCCAGCATGGAGCAGCTTCCCTCCGACTCCCCGAAGGAGGAGCCACGCCCCCTCAGGTAACCGCCTAACAGGAGCTCCTACGCCGGATCAGCCCAGAGCAGAGTGAAGAGTGGCTGTGGACAGAAGCCAAATACAGCAGAGGGGGACGGGCGGTTCTAAAGGCAGAAGCAGGACAGGTGTGCATGCCATGACCCCGCCGCAGCAGCCACCCAGGCTCACCATGAGGCATGGGGGCGTCTCAGAACCTCCGAACGGCAGTTACTGAAATAATTAAGGTGGGAGTCTTTGGCAAAAGTAACGCATTCCCAAAGGCATAAGAGCCCTCAAGGCCTGGAAGAGTGTGGCTCCTTCCCTCTCCTCCCACTGTTCAGTCCCCTCCATGAGCAGTGAGAACGGGAAATCTTAGGAAACAGAAGGGTGGACAAGACTTATGCAAAAAGATGTGCATTACATCATTAATTCAGGGGCTGGTGTTATGGCATAGTAGGTTGCGGCTCCGCCTTTGGCACCAGTGGTTCATGTCCCAGCTACTCCACTTTTTTTTTTTTTTAAGATTTATTTATTTATTTGAAAGTCAGAGTTACACAGAAAGAGAAGGAGAGGCAGAGAGAGAGGTCTTCCATGCACTTGTTCACTCCTCAATTGGCCGAAACACCTGGGGCTGCACCAGTCCGAAGCAGGAGCCAGTAGCTTCCTCAGGGTCTCCCACACAGGTGCAGGGGCCCAAGGACTTGGGCCATCTTCTACTGCTTCCCCAAGCCATAGCAGAGAGCTGGATGGGAAGTGGAGCAGCCAGGACTTGAACCAACGCCCATCTGGGATGCCTGCACTGCAGGTGGTGGCTTTACCTGCTGCAACACAGCGCTGGTGATGAGACTTTGCTCCACTTCTTCTTCTTTTTTTAAAGATTTATTTATTTATTTGAAAGGCAGAGTTACAGAGAGAGAGAGAGAAGGAGAGGCAGAGAGAGAGAGAGAAGTCTTACATCTGTGGTTCACTCCCCATTTGGCCGCAATGACCAGAGCTGGGCTGATCCGAAGCCGGGAGCCAGGAACTTCTTCCGGGTCTCCCATGTGGGTGCAGGTGCCCAAGGACTTGGGCCATCTTCCACTGCTCTCCCAGGCCACAGCAGAGAGCTGGATCGGAAATGGAGCAGCCAGTACCCGAACCAGCACCCATATGGGATGTGGGCACTGCAGGTGGCGGCTTTACCTGGTATGCCACAGTGCCAGCCCCTGTGCTCCATCAGTTACTTCTCTGGCCTTGACTCACGCAGGGGTACCAGGTCCCGTGAAGAGTTTCTTCCCCAGCCCACGGATATTCCCAAACATGAGGAGAAAGTGAGGACCGCAGAGTAAACACTCCTGCGCTGAACATCTTCTCCATTCCGCAGCTCCTCCGTTAACTTTTCCTGCCACATCCTGTGTCCGTCCTGGCATCTTCTCGTTTTGCTGCGTTTCAGAGCGAGTTGTACCATCATTCCACTTCCCCGACACTCCACCTAATGGCTCAGTAGCTGGCGTTCTCAGCAACAGGAAAGAACGCTTCTGGAGCAGGGGTGCAGACATCAAACCATACGTGCTGCATGGCGTCGGGCGTTTAAAAATACATCAAATAAATTCCGCAAGGAGCTGCACCCAAGTGGGCTTGCCAGGAGGGAGTGAGCGGCTTTTCCCTTGCTTCCCATTTCTCATGCCCCACTTCCATCATTGCCTGCCCTGGACTCAGGCCCTTGGGTGCCCAGTAACACAGTCATGAAGGAATGCGCCCTGCACAGCTCAGCTCCTGCCCACAGAAAGATCGAGGGCATGGCGGCTCCAGTTCTCTCTCCCCCTTGGCCTCCCTCTCCGTCTCCAGACCCAGCACCCCGCCTTCCAAGGCCGTGGCCTTTGAGGAGTTTAAGAAAGAGCGAGGGAGTGTGATCAACCGCATCTTCAAGGAGAACAAATCGATCCTGAATGAGCGGAGCAGGAGAGCCAGTGAGATCACACAGCGCATCAACGCCATCAAACGGGAGATCGACGAGACCAAGGAGGCCCTCGATTTCCAGAAGTCGCTAGGGGAGAAGCAAGGTATATGGGGCGGGAAGACGGCTGGGAGCTATGGGTCTTGGGTCCTCCTGCTCCAAGTGGGCAGCCTTGGGCCCTAGAGGACAGAGATGGCAGAGGTCAGCAGGTGTGCAGCCTTCTTCCCAGGGTTCTGTCACTCAGCTCCAGTCAGCCCCCAGGGGGCCTTAGCATCCTCTCCTCTCAGCCAGCCTCTACCTGAGTCCCTGTGACAGCCTCTTCTCTGACCTGGGTGCTGAGCCTCCCACCCAACATGTGCTGCTGTCCACGCAGAACCAGGGCCTTGGTCCTGCAGAGGCGTCCCTAGGAGAAGGGAAGCTGGTGACCCGTATGAGGTCCCCGGGTCCTGCTGTGGTCTCCTCACTGCCCAGGGTGATCAGGTTGGGATGGGGGTGCTAGGAGGGACCATGGGAAATCAAGGCAGGAAATGAGAATGGTATACCAGGAGGCCTAGGGGCTCACTCTTGGTTAGGCCAGGCCCCATGCTAACGGCCTGACACCTGCGCAGCCTTGGTGGTCTCATCTCCCGCATCAGATGGATGGAGGCACCCCAGGCTTAGAGAGCTGGGGCGCCTGTGTGGAGAGGATGCTCACCCTTTTACTCAGACCTGTGCGCAGAGGGTTCACCTGCGAGGGCCAGTCAGGGCCGGATGCCAGGCCCGCAGGAGGTAGGACCCAGGCCCAGCAACCATACCAACCCTGAGGCAGGATGAGGCCACACTGCTACTTCTGTCCCTGGCTCAGTCTCACTGTCCCAGACGGGGCCCCTGGAGACTGCTCTCACTTTCCCAGACAGGGCCCCTGGAGACTGCCAGGCTGCCCTCGTGGACTCCTGGCCCCGTTGCTCATGAGCGGTGGGGGAGTCCCTTGGTCTCTGCCTGCAGGTGGGCTGGCTCCTGTCCCTCCTGGAGTGTTTTCCTCACTTAGTTCTCAGAGGGCAGCTTTATCCAGATTCCTGGGACCATCCTTCCCGTATGCGAGAGACTGACCAGGACGTTCGGCTTGTCCACGACAGACCGACTGTGACCTGTTCTGCAGGGAAGGCAGAGGAGGCAGTAACGGGGGCTGCAGGCACCACCGCCCTCACCCAGAGCCTGCGGGGAGGGGACATGGTGACGGTCTCACCGCAGCAACAAGCACGTCTTGGTCCCCCTGCCCACACTTCCTTGAACACGTACATATGATGATACATGATTACATATGACAACATATGATTACATATGATTATATACTTAAAATACACTCGTGGGATTCTGACGGATCATGTACTTCTAAAACATTTTTAGCGGATGAGATGAAGAAGAAATACCTCTTTTTTTAAACATTTAAATTTTGTCTGTCAGTGTCCAAAGAACACAGTTTTGCTCTTTCTCCCTCAAAACAGTTGTTTTCCCTCTGGTTATTTATTTTTTTAAGATTTCATTTGTTTACTTGAAAGAGTTACAGAGAAGCAGAGGCAGAAAGAGAGAGCGAGAGAGACAGAGAGAAGTCTTCCATTCGCTGGTTCACTCCCCGGATGGCTGCAATGGCCGGAGCTGTGCCAATCCGAAGCCAGGAGCCAGGAGTTTCTTCCAGGTCTTCCCATATGGGTACAGGGGCCCAAGCACTTGGTCCATCATCTTCTTCTTTCCCAGGCCATAGCAGAGAGCTGGATAGGAAGTGGAGGAGCAGCCGGGACTCAAACTGGCGCCCATATGGGATGAAAGCGCTGCAGGCAGCGGCTTTACCTGCTACTCCACAGTACCAGCCCCATCCTGCTGGTTATTAAAATGCCAAATTAAGCACCTTTCTGTTGAGGACATAGGTCAGGTACCTGCAGGACACCTCGTGATTGACAGCACGTGTCAGCCCTGCAAGATCAGCATTGGGCAGTATTCACCTCCTGTGAAGGAAAATGCAGAAGCGTCTGGGTTTAGTTCTTTCAAGCTCTTCCTTTGCAGACCATCCGCGAGGCCCCGGGCGCCACAAAGGGACCCAGAGCCATGCCCCTCCACAGAGCGCTGCGGAGACGCTGTGAGGGGCCTTGCTCAGGGGCTGGCTCTGCCGGGAAACCGGCGTCCCATACGACAGCGCTGGGCTAGCTCTCTGCTTCCCACCCAGCTCCCTGCTAATGCGCCTGGGAAGGCGGCGGACAATGGCCCAAGTCCCTGGGGCCCTGCACCCACATGGGAAACCTGGATAGAACTCCTGGCTCCTGGCTTCAGCCTGGCCCAGACGCTGCTGTTGTGGCCTTCTGGGGAATGATACAGCAGATGGGAGATTCTCATTCATTCTCTCTCTCTCTCTCTCTCTCTCTCTCTCTCTGCCTTCCAAATAAATAGGAATATAAATCTAAAAACAGCAGGCAGCTCAGGGACGCCCCCACAGCACACAGGCTGCAGAAGCTCACTCCACGTTGAAGCCGAGGTGGAGGGCGGGCCCTGAATCCCCCACCCACCCTGCTCCGATGCCAGATCCCAGAGTTGGAGTTGATGCTGGAGCCAGCCCTACGTCTCCCCAGGAAACACCCGTGGGAGCACCAGTGCTTTCCTGCAGTGGGCCTCAGGTCACAGCAGAACGCGCGTGCCCCAGCCCAGGGTGGGGGTGGACGCCAGGCCTCTGCTGAACTCTCCCAGCCAGGGAGTGGCTATGCAGACCTTATCCACGCTGGCAGACCCTGAGGGGCCCACGCACAGCTCAGCCATAGCCTGACCTGATGCAGACATCTGCTCATCTCTAGCAGGAAGGGGGCTGGGGGACGCTGAAGTCAGCAGAGACCACGTGGAAGGTGGATTTGCATCCTTTGTTATTTTTTTTTTTTAATTTTTTTGACAGGCAGAGTGGACAGTGAGAGAGAGAGAGAGAAAGGTCTTCCTTTGCCGTTGGTTCACCCTCCAATGGCCGCCGCGGCCGGCGCGCTGCGGCCGGCGCACCGCGCTGATCCGATGGCAGGAGCCAGGAGCCAGGTGCTTTTCCTGGTCTCCCATGGGGTGCAGGGCCCAAGCACCTGGGCCATCCTCCACTGCACTCCCTGGCCACAGCAGAGGGCTGGCCTGGAAGAGGGGCAACCGGGACAGAATCCGGAGCCCCAACCGGGACTAGAACCCGGTGTGCCGGCGCCGCTAGGCGGAGGATTAGCCTAGTGAGCCGCGGCGCCGGCCCTGCATCCTTTGTTATTACGAAGGAACCTCACCCAAGGGCCTTGCGGTGCCAGCCGGGGATGGCAGCTGGTGTGGGTAGCTGACAAAAAAACCACGGGTGTTTGCTGAGTATCTTTGGCCGATGGGATTCAGGTTCAAAATAAGCATGGCACCTGGGCTATTTCTACACTTGCTTCCGCCCAACATTCCCGTTTGTCCCAAAGTGCCAGCGTGGTCCCGCCACCCTGAGCCGCTGCTCCAGGCGAGGCAGCCTGGCTGGCCTGTGCCACACCCACTTCCCTACCACACCCCAGCCTGTCACCAGACTTCTGTCCTCCTGATTGGCCAGCACTGGGCCTCCTTCTGGAAGGCCTTCCCTCCCGCACCCCTGGTGGCCACCCCTCCTCCCCACCTCCTCCGGTCTCACCCCACTGCAGGCGAGTTCGAGTTCGAAGCCAAAGGCTTTGTGGTGGTGGACGAGGAGGAGTTCCAGCTGATCCTGAGGCTCAAAGACCTCAAGAAGCAGTACCGTGGCCAGTACAAGGACCTGCTCGACCTGCGGGCTGAGATCCAGTACTGCCAGCGCCTGGTGGACCAGTGTCGCCACCGCCTGCTCACGGGTGCGTCCGCTTCTCTCTGGCAGAGGCAGGGGCTGGGCAAGGACTCCAGGTGTGTGGTTTGCAGAACGGCCAGGGCCAGGACCAGGTGAGACCTTGGAGCCGGAAGCAGACAGGGGTCCCAGACTGGCATACGCTGCCTTCACCTGCATCTCAGGGCCCCCTCACGGCTCACGGTGCTGTCTCCCTACCTCCCTGCAGAATTTGACATCTGGTACAATGAGTCCTTTGTCATCCCCGAGGATGTGATGATGGCGCTGAAGCCGGGCGGCAGCATCCGGCAGGGCGTGGCACCCTCCAGCAGGATCGCGTCTCTGGTGAGCAGCGCGGGCAGCAGCGGGGCCGTGTGGGGGCCCTCCCAGCCTCTGTCACGGCTGCCCAGGAAGGTGCAGGTGTCTCCTCGGTTGTCCGGGGAGGGGGACGCAGTCAGCACCCTGGCATCTCCGGGGTCTCCCAAGGATGCTGACAGTGAGATTCTGTAGGTGTGAAATGTCCCTGTGGGGGCCGCCCTGAGAGCCACCCCGGGGCTCTGCCAGGGTGGCTCCTGACCCTGTGTTGGGTGGATCCTCTCCCAGGAAGAAGACGAGCAGGAGAAGTTCGCCCAGGTGCAGCAGACAGAGCAGAAGGTAACTCGCAGGATTCTCCAGCAGGGTGGGATCTCGGGACGCCAGCATCACGCCTGCTTCCTGCTTCAGAGAGGCGAGGGAGGGATGGGGCCGGCCCAGGCAGGTGCAGAGCCACCCACAGTCAGACGGTGACAGGGCTGGACCCAGAGGGGGCCCACAGACCACGGCCAGGCTTAGACATGGCTGATCAGTGCCAAGCCAGCCTGTGTGTGGGTCACAGCCCCAGAGGAGGCTCAGGGCATCCTGGAGGCCACTGCCTGGTTAAGCAGGGCCTTGCCAACAGGGACTGCCCTGCACAGGTGCCAGGGACAGAGGACCGCATGCAGCAAGGAAGAACCGGCCACTCTGAGCCACAGATTGGCCCGGGACTCCCCTTCCTGAGCAGGCTGGGTGAGAGCAGAGGCTCTGCCCTCCGCCAAGACCCAGCCTGGGGCCAGATCCCAGAGGTCCTGTGTGCTGCGCAACCCCTGGCCCCAGAGGTCATTCTCGGGCTGCAGGTGGTGAACGCCCACGGGGTAACTGCCCAGGGAGCTCGTTTAAAGACATTTTTATAATTACTTGCTTACATTTCTGATAGGCAAAAATAACACACTGGGGATGTTTTAATATATTTTCTTTATTATTTTTGAGATAACACACTTTTAACTTACATTATAGTCAAAGGTTTAATGCTCCATAAAGATTTCAACAAATAAAAAGAAGACCATAGTTCAGCAGGAATATAGACAAGGGCTATAAACAATAATCAAATGTAAAAGTGTTCAGCTTCAGTCTTAAACAGTAAATTTTAAGATGGGCACAGGCCATTGAAACTATAGCGGTACGTAATTCTCAGCAATCTGGTAAAGACTGAAAACAAAGGTTGACGAACACTGCATCTGCAGCCAGACCCGCACACCCAGGCTTTTCTTTCTTGACATTTTTGCTCCCACACACTCGGGTGTTTGCAACATAGGAAAAGCGTAGGGTTCGGTGCTCAGCTCCAGCCGCTGGCTGTAGGGTCCTTCCTGTCAATGCAGACCCGAGAGGCAGCAGTCATGGCTCAGGTGACTGGGTGCCTGCCACTCCGGCGGGAAACTGGGTCCCTGGCTTTGGGCTGAGGTCTGGGCCAGTCCTGGCTACCTGGGGAGTAAATCAGCAGATGGGCGCCCTCTCCTGCTCATGCGCTCTCTCCCTCTCTGTTATTCTGCCTGAGTTGCAAATCAGTTTAAAAAAAAAAAAAAAAAAAACAGTACAAGCACCCTGTCCCATCGACATGGCCCCTTTGTCACTTGCTGGTGTCCCCCTCCCCCACACTGCTCTGCACCCTGATTCATCCACTTGGCAGTGCGTCCTGGAGACCGTCGTGTGCCAGCCCGGAGTGCGTCTTCGGCCTTTCTTACAGTGCTCCCTGGCGAGGGTGCTTCATACCTGACTGAGCGGTCGCAGAGTCCTGGACAGAGGTTCATTTCTCTACCAATGCAAATGCAGCGGTGATAGTTCCCCTTACACACGTGTGAATCCGCGCGATGGGCGATTTTGCAGCAATTCCCTTCTGTGAGGTGCTGAAGCCTGGTGGAGGCTCGAGGGCCGGGGCCGGTGCGCAGGTTCTGAAGGTCCCACGGAGCAGCACCCCTCAGTCTGTGCTGTGCACGCCGTCCCTGGCGTCTTGGTAGAATGCAGGTTCCCACGCAGCAGGTCTGGGGTGGAGCTCGAGTCTGCACTTCTTTCTTCCCTCCCCCACCTTCCTTCCTTTTTAAGATTTATTTATTTGAAAGGCATAATTAGAGGGAGAGACAGAGGTCTTCTATCTACTGATTCACTCCCCCCAAACGGTCGCACCAACCAGGGCTGGGCCAGGAGGAAGCCAGAAGGGAGGAGCTTCATCCGGGTCTCCCACGTGGGTGCAGGGGCCCAAGCACTTGGGCCATCCTCCACTGCCTTCCCAGGTGCATTAGCAGGGAACTGGGTCAGAAGTGAAGCAGCTGGGACTTGAACCGACCTCCATTTGGGATGTCGGTGTTGCAGGCAGCAGTTCCACCCTCTGCCCCACAGTGCTGGTCCCAGCTTCGTCATGTTGATAAAGCTTCCCCTTATCTCCAGAAGCCAGTTAAGCCCTTGTGACGTGTGTGACAAGAGGATCCTGCAGAAGAACAGCAAACATAAAGAGGAAAACATACCGATCGTGTTTAGAAACACAGAAGGCTCTCATTATAAATAAAGTTTCAAGGCAAAAATAAAACTTCCTATTTTTCTGAGTCTCATGTTAGCTTTTACCTTTGTGCATCTGTGTATGCGTGTGGATGTGTGTGTGTGTGTTTGTGTGTATTTTTTTTAAGATTTATTTGAAACTCAGAGTTACACAGAGGAGGAAAGGCAGAGAGAGAGAGAGAGAGAGAGGGAGGGAGGGAGGGAGGGAGAGGTCTTCCATCTGCTGGTTTACTCCCCAATTGGCCGCAAAGGCCAGAGCTGTGCTGGTCCAAAACCAGGAGCCAGGAGCTTCTTCTGGGTCTCCCACGCAAGTGCAGGGGCCCAAGGTCTTGGGCCATCCTCTGCTGCTTTCCCAGGCCACATCAGAGAGCCGGATTGGAAGTGGAGCAGCCAGGACTCGAACAGGTGCCCATATGGGATGCCAGCACTGCAGGTGGCAGCTTTACCCGCTACACCACAGAGCCGGCCCTTATATTTTCTTCATGAATGCATATTTGATTGAACCTAAGCTCTAGGAGTTGTGAGCACGTAAGTTGCAATTACTTTCCTCCTGAAAGGCTTTGACTTGCTTTTTGCATTAACCACGGAGCACTGCTAACGCAGGACTATTTAACTCCCTTCTAGAATTCCAGCGAGGATTCAGAGTTGTGGCGCAGCAGGGTGAAGCTGCTGCTTGCAACACTGACATACCATACAAGAGGGCCAGTTTGAGTCCTGGCTGCGCCACTTCTAATCCAACTCCCTGCTCATGTGCCTAGGAAAGCAACGGAAGATGGCCCAAGTGCCTGGCCCCTGCCACCCATGCAGGAGGCCCAGAGGGAGTTGCTGACTCCCGGCTTCAACCTGGCCCAGACCCAGCTGTTGCAGTCATTTAGGGAGTGAACCTGTGGATGAAAGCTCTTTCTCCCCTCCCCTCCCTTCTCCTCCCCTCCCCTTCTTTTCCTCCCCTCCTTTCCCTCCCCTGCATTTTAGGCATATCTAGATGGAGCTAACGAGTTCCAGGCACCGGGCAGGCGACTCCTCCCTGGCTTCTGCCTCTGGTTCTTACCCAAAATGTCACCTCCTCTCAGGGTTCCCCTGGACTGCCCTGTTCCTCTTTTTTTTTTTTTTTTGTAAGATTTATTTTATTTGTTTGAAAGAGTTACAGAGAGAGGAAAGACAGGTCTTGCATCTGTTTGCTCCCCAATGGCTGCAGCGGCCCGAGCTGAGCTGATCAGGAGCCAGGGTCTCATACATGGGTGCAGGGGCCAAGGGACTAGGGCCAACCTTGGCTGCTTTCCCAGGCCATAGCAGAGAGTTGGATGGGAAGTGGAGCAGCTGGGACTCGAACCACTGCCCATATGGGATGCTGGCACTGCAGGCCGGGGCTTTAACCCACTGTGCCACAGCCTCGGCCCCCTGCCCTGCCCTCTTTCCCTCACAGGAACTTGTTCTTTCCTTTGCCTGCACTTTTTACAGCGTGTAGTGCTCCTTGCACTGGCGTGGCTGTGCGGGGGGCATCCGCTGCCTGTCTACCACCGCGGTCCACTCAGCATCCGGCACAGGGCCCGGTAGGCACTGAACATTGCTCAGGGAATGAGTGATGGCAGCGTTGATGTGAGTTTCTCCAGCATCCCCCTCTCACAGACTGAATAACAAAGCAATCAAATAGCAGTCACACACACACACACACACACCCCACCAGGAAGAACGAGCCTTACCTGGCAGGAGCAGAGCACTGCAAGGGGACAGGCGGCCCGTCCAAGCAGGCTGGAGGCAAGGGGGAGTTTCCAAGGGCAAAGCTAGGGAGGCTCACGTGGGATATTTCAAAACTGTAATCCCCAGCCACCGTGACCAGTATCCGGGGTGATGTTAGGTTGAAATCCATGCAGTTTCTTCATAATGCACACTTTCAGCAACTTTTTGAAGATCCCTTGTGTGTGGACATCAAAGTTTATATGCATGTTTTTTTTTTTTTAAATCTACTTTATTTGAAAGACAAAGTTACAGAGAGATGTAGCGCCAGAGAGAGAGGTTTTCCATCCACTGGTTCACTCCCCAAATGGCTGCAATGGCCAGAGCTGAGCTGGTCCAAAGCCAGGAGCCAGGAGGTTCTTTCAGGTCTCTCAAGTGGGTGCAGGGGTCCAAGGACTTGGGCCATCTTCCACTGCTTTCCCAGGCCATAGCAGAGAGCCGGATCGGAAGTGGAGCAGCCAGGTCTCAAACCGGCGCCCATATGGCATGCTGGCACTGCAAGCAGTGACTTTACCTGCTATGCCACAGCGGCAGCCCCGCATCTTTTTTTTTTTTTTTTTTTTTAATATTTATTTGAAAGAGTTACAGAGAGATGTAGAGTCGAGAGAGAGAGAGAGAGGTCTTCCACTCACTGGTTCACTCCCCAAATGGCTGTAATGGCCAGAGCTGAGCTGGTCCGAAGCCAGGAGCTAGGAGCTGCTTTCAGGTCTCCCATGTGGGTGCAGGAGCCCAAGGACTTGGGCCATCCTCTTCTGCTTTCCCAGGCCATAGCAGAGAGCTGGATCGGAAGTGGAGCAGCCGGGACTTGAACCAGCGCCCATATGGGATGCCAGCACTGCAGGTGGCGGCTTTATCGCTACACCACAGTGCCAGCCCCTGTACGCATCTTTAAAATTCCCTATTTTTGCACAGCTTTTTCTAAGTTCCCCCTTATGCCTCCGTAGTGGAAGGACTATTTTGAGAAACAGCAGACCCAGGAAAGCTCACGGGAGCCTAAGTTTCCCTTTTGGAAGGGAATTTACGTCCATAAAGGGAATTCCCACTTGAAGGATCATTCCCTGCTCTGCACCGGGAAGAAGAGCCTGGTCTTGAGCCACAGAGACCCTCCTTGACTGCAGGCACCAGAGCCTTAGCTTTGGCTGTCACACTTCACTGGGGTCCAGGTGCCTCCTCTGGCCCCTGTGGCCTGAGCTTCTCTAACCCCCGAGACACCTGCAGATAAGAGACGGCCTCACCAGTTTCAGGTGGAGGAGGAGATGCGAGGAAGCTCACGTCACTCCCTCCTCCTTCCCTGGCTCTCTAGGACTCACCCCCACTCCCTTCTCCCAAGGGAAACTCACGAACACCTACGGATCCTCCCATGGGGTGTTTCCTCCATCATCTTCAGACCCTATACCCAGGCAAAGAAATGAAGCCAGAGAAACTCATCTTTTTCTGTAATTCAGTTTGGCCACAGTATAAACTAGAGAATAATAGTCAATGGCCTGAAAATGGAACTGTAACTCCCAAATCCTCCAGAGACTTGGATAGCTTCATGGATCACCATGGAAAATGGCCTGAGGCTCTCTGTGGGCATTTTTCTGCCTCCACGACCATCCCTCACTCCGTCAGTCTTGCATTACGTACCAGATCCTCCTCCTCGGGGAAAAGATGAGCCTTTAATCCCTGAGCCTCTGAAAGGGGACGGCAAACCCGTCCTCTGAACACCTCCAGGATCAGCCTGACAGACGCAGACCACGGCCATCCGCCGGGTCCCCTCTGCCTCGTTGTGTGGCTTCGGCTCCCCCTGTAGAACTCCCTCATCCCCCGAACTCTCGTCCCGGTCTCTTCCTCCTCCTGGCTCCCCACCTTTCTCCCCCTGCACCCACGCACGCACGTTGGAGCAGCCACTCTCAGAGGATTGTCCCCTCCTCCCACCTGTTCCCCTTCCTTCTCTCCTACCACCTGCTTGCACTCACTATGGCTGCGGCTGGCTCCTGCCGCCCACCCCTATCTTGCCCCTCTGTGGGGGTGGTTGGTGTGGATGCCATCAGTGATGTCCACTTGTCCCTCTGATCTGGCTCAAATCAAAAAGCACCTTGGCTCCCACACCATGGACCCTGCCCAGTCTGCCAGAGGGTTCCTCTACCTTACACCATAACCTGGCTTCCCAAGGTGTTTGTTATTATCCCCTCATCAGCTACTCCTGAAGAGAAGGCCTCTGTCTGGGCTGCCACCATGGCTCTTGCTGATTCCTTACACACTGGGACCCACAGAGATACCGCGCTATAGCAGGTGCTGTTCCTTCTAGTTATCCCAAATGGAATTGCCAGTCTGGTTTTGGGGCCCATTTTCTAACCTGTAGTTTACAGGGAAGGAAGGGAAGGAAAAAGGCAGCCCTTAAGGCTGTTAATTATGATAAAATTCAAGAGATCACCCAGAAACCTGAAGAAACGCCCACAGCTTTTATGAGCCAACTCCTGGAGGCCCTCATGTACACCAACTTGGAGCTGGCATCGGGGGCGGGGAGACTCCCTCTCCACACTCTTATTTCCCAGGAAGTCCCGGGGTCAGGAAACAAAAAGCTCCAGGCCTCTCCAATGGACCTCATAAAAGCCATCTTCAAGGTCTTTAGTGGGAGGGAGAAGGGATTTAAAACTCAAAAGAGATCAGGCTGAATACTAGCTACATGCTTCTGCGCTTCAAGGAGGCCAGACAAGAACCTCTGGCCAATGCCCTTGAGAACCTCCTGGGTCTTGTGTCAATGCAACAGTGCTGGACCCTGGGCAAGAGCCTGCCCCAGTCCCTGGGCTGCCCTGGGGCCATTCCCAGCAAGTAAGGTAAGAAGACTCTGGAAGACTAAGTGACCCCACCTCCCTGGAAGCCGTGTCACTCCTTCCAGTCCCAGACCTGAGCCGGGATTGTCCCTTCCTGACCTGTGAGGACTGGATAGGCCCAGAGTCAAGGGCCCCCACCATCACCATCACCATCATCATCATCACCATCGCCAGTGAGGACCCCAAGGTTTGGCTCAAGGTAGCAGGTAAGCTGATTGCCTCTGTCTTAGACACGGGTGCAATATATTTGGTTTTATGAGGACATGCAAGAACTTTAGTTCCTTGATCTCTCTCTCTCTATTATGGGGGTCAGTGTTCAAATTTCACAGCCGCTCAGGGTTCAGCCTCTCATCTGCTCAGCCGGATCTCCCATCTTTACTCACAGCTTCCTTATCCCACCTGCCTGTCTGATTCCTCTTCTTGGACAGCACATGTCGACGAAGCTACTCTCCATCAATACCTTAACAGCCTCCCAACCCTCACCTGCCTCCTCTCCCATTGCTTCCCCCTCTCCTGAAACCACTAATCTTTCACAAGTTCCAAATATCCTTTCCCAGTGAGCAGAACCCTTCATCTGGGGCACTCAACACACCTCAATTGCCCTCCATAATACCCCCATAAAAATCCCTCATTCCCTAAAAAAAAAAATCCTCAATAGCCCCTCATTCCACCGGGCTTGCAAGGTCCTCAACCTATAATCACTGGCCTGCTATCACCTGGGCTACTCAGGCCAGCTAATTCCCCTTGGAGGTCTTCTGTTGTTCCTGTCAAAAAACCTGATGGAAGAGACTGCCAGGTGCAGGTTTTGCCTATCATAAACGAGGTTTCACTCCTCCTAGTCCTGGCTGTCCCTGACCCGTACACCCTGCTGTCCTCTCCTCTCCTCCCCTACCCGCTCACTTCACCACTAAAGATCTTAAAGACACTTTCTGTACTGTTCCTCTTGACTCTGCCGCCCAAGATCTTTTTGCATTTACCTGGGCAGATCCCTCTACTGAGATTTCTCAACAGCTAACCCAGACAGTCCTCCCCCAGGGGTGCAGGGGCAGCCCCCATCTCTGGAAGGGCCTTATCAAAGGACCTCCATTCTTTGTCCTTACAACCCAGCACTCTCCAGGACGTGGACATGTGGCCCTTCCTTAACCAGGTGGTCCAGCTTCTCCACTTCCTAGCTTGCTGGGACTATGGAGTTTCCCCCAGTATGGGTCGGCGTTTTGAGCCGAGGTAACTTAAGGTCACACACAAGGGGGCTTACACAAGAGTGTGTGTCTTTAACCCACTCTGCCACAATTCCAGCAGGATTGTATGTCTTTAATTGTCCAGGTCCCTGTCCCCCGATCAAAATCAGACCTTCTGTCTGAGGGTTGGCAGTTTCTTCTGCATGTGAATACCAGGTTTTGGCCTTGTTACTCAACTGTATATCATGCAGCCTTCGGGGGAGCCCCTTGAGCCCCTAGCCTCTATCAGGACAGCCATCCATCAACCAAAAAGGGCCCTCATCCCAGCCCCAGCCCTGGCTCTCCAGTCCTCTAGACCCTTCCATGTATGTCTAGACACAAAGGGGGCTCCGCACTTGGTCTGCTTACCCAGTTGTCTGGCCCTGACGTGCAACCAGTTGCGTACTCCTCTAAGCAGCTGGGTAACACAGTGCTGGGCTGGCCAGCCTGTCTCCACACTGCTGCTGCAGCTTCACAACTCAAAATTAGTTCTTCCTCAAAGTGTCAACCTACACACCTCACATTCTATCCAGACCCTTCTGTCCCATCAAACACTGTGATTCTGGATTCCTGGTCACAGACCCTCGCTGCCACCCTTCTACAAAACCCCAGCACCCCTCTCCGCAGGTGCTGCTCCGTCAGTCCAGTCACTGTGCCCCCGGCTCCCGCCCTCCCTGACCCTAAGGACCTCCAACATGACTGTGATGTAAGCCCCTTTCCCAACACGTCCAGTCCCCTTTGCCTAAACCCCTTCTTCACTGGTTTATAGTTGGGAGCTTGACTAAAACGAGGGGCTCCTCTGTGCCGTTGGCAGAGTCGGCTCCTTTCAGCCCCAGGCACAACCTCACAGCAGGCAGAGCTTATTACTCTTACCGGAGCCCCCAAGCTGGCCGAAGGCCTACAAGTAAACACATACGCAGATTCCAAATACACCTACCAGGTCCCACGTGCCCATGCCTCCGTTTGGCAAGGAAAAGGATGTATTTCAACTTGGGCCCCCCCAGCATCCATGGCACCCTCATTCGGAAGCCACTCCAGGCTGCAACACTCCCACCCAAGCAGCCATGCTCCACTGCAGAGCACATCAGAGGAGAAAAAAATAAAAACCCTCTTTCGTTGCCATGGGAAACAACAGGGCACTAACCAGGCCGTCCAGACCACTTTCCAGCACCCTCCCTGCTCTCAGCCCTCCCCCTGAGCCTGCCCGGTACCCACCAGGAGAAAATACTGATTTGCCCTTACAGGGAGGAAGTACAGAGAATGGCTGGCTTCTTAAAAAGCGCAAGGTAATACTTCCGATCCAGGGGCTGTTAGGCCTTCTCACCTCCCTGCAAAACCAATCCGGTTTACGACACGGACTCCTTACTCTCCTACTTTCTCACCGGTTACTCTTATCTCCCCCCTGGCCTCTCAGCTGTCTCTTCATCCTGTCCCGTTTGCCAGAAGGCTTCTCCCTGCAACCATCTTCAGTCCCCGGTCCTTCCCACCCCACCAGACCAGAGGGCAGATTCCTGGGCAGGACTGGAAAACACACTTCACCCCTAAGTCTCCGGTTACAAAGATCAAATGTGCGTTTCTCCGGGTGGGTGGAGGCTTACCCTTGCTCATCAGAGAGAGCAGATACCGTGACAACCTTTCTTGTAACAGAAATCATCCCCCCCACCCCGATTCGGCCTCTCTGCCTCCATTCAATCAGATAATGGGCTGGCTTTCATTCCATCCCATTAACTGGCCGCCTCCTTGCCTTCTGTGAACCCTAAAACATCCTAAACCTAACGCAAGCCCGTTGAGCGAGTGTGTGACACCCTTTCTTCCTGGCTTGGGGTTTTCACCCCTGAAGTCCGGGGTGGGGCGCATTTTCTGTTAGCACGGCCCTGATGCCTGCGATTGGCATTTGTGATTGATATCTAGGAGCTGCATACCTCCGGGCTCTCGGCCCATGGGGCTACACACTAGACTTCCCTAGTTGGGCTGGGTTCCCATTTTTATCAGAAATACTTTAAGCGCAGGTTGTTAGGTTTGAGATTTTTTCGGAGTTCTAAGGAGGCAAGGAGCCGGCCAGTTAAAAGCAGAAAAAGACTTTCATCATAGAAAAGACGGCACAGAGAAGCTTGAGGGAGGATTGCAGGATTCTGAGGGTGAGTGTTCAGCCCTCTGGGCAGTGGCCATTGGCGCAAGGTGCACGTCTCAGGGAGGAATCTGTGTGTCTTCAGGAGGGGCACGGTGATGACCCCAGCCGCAGGCAAGCATCGGCATGAGACGGTGCGCGAGGCAAGCTTGCCTCCAGGAAGCAGACACAGGTTGTTTGCTGCTCTCTGAGGCATTTCTGGGAGCTCCGGGTGTGTCTTTTTAGGTCCCCTGAGAAGCAGATACCAACGTGGGATTAGACATACAAGAGATATGTTGGAGAGACCACTAGGGCGGGAGAAGGAGGAGGCTGGGAGAACCTTCAGACTGCTGGGGGGTCTGACCCTCGCAAAGGAGAGAAGGGAGGAAGGAAGGTCTTAGGCTGCTGCTAAGGAAATGCTCGGATCAAAGCCCCCTGTCGGTGGAGCCCCCCAGCACTCAGCAATGGACTGCTGCTAGCACTCCCAGCTGCTCAGCCATGGGGTGCACACACCGAGGGAGGTCTGCCTGCAGCCATCAACATGGTGGTGGGACCAGAGTGCAGCCTCTGGGGCTGTGCAATCACACTCCCCACAGTGGGAGGCTGGGGCGCCCCCCAGAGAGCCCACTGACCCCGCTGCCTTGCTGGCAGTCCGCCTGGGCCCTCTCCAGTGCCAGCCAGCTCCGTTCCCAACAGGCCATTCTCGCCATGGAGAGAGGGTCACCCGGGACAGCCAGCCCCCGAGCAGAGAGAGGGCCGGAGGAGCGGGCAGCTTAACCTCAGTGAAGGCTGCATAACCTCACAGGAAACCAAACCATGAAATCATTTTTAACACAAAAGGCCCATTTATTTTGACAAGGAAAAAACCCGGGGGTTCCAGCCAGCCCTCGGATGTGGTGGGTGTGCTGTGGGTGTTGGCTGTGTCTTGCGGTGAATCCAAAGCTCTTGCAAAGCAAGGAGCAGAAGTCTTGCCACGTCTGTGCTTTTGTCATAGGTTTAGAGGATGGTGAGTATTTTGCAGAAGGATAAAATACCCGAACAACTGCCAGGCTTGCAAAACTTTCGGATGCAGTGTCCCAGCCTCCTGCCCGGAGGTGTGCCCAAGGCAGCAGAAAAAGTTTTAAAAGTCCTGTATTTGGAGCTATGATTGTAGTTAAACCGCCACTGCTGACACCAGCATTCCATATGGGCGCCAGTTTGAGTCCTGGCTGCCCCACTTCCGATCCAGCTCCCTGCTCATGGCCTAGGAAAGCAGGGGAAGATGGCCCAAGTGCTTGAGCCCCTGTACTCTCGTGGGAGACCCAGAAGAAGCTCCTAAGGCCGGTGCTGCGCTGATCCAAAGCCAGAAGCCAAGTGCTTCCTCCTGGTCTCCCATGCGGGTGCAGGGCCCAAGCACTTGGGCCATCCTCCACTGCCCTCCCAGGCCACAGCAGAGAGCTGGACTGGAAGAGGAGCAACCGGGACTAGAACCTGGCACCCATATGGGATGCCGGTGCTGCAGGTGGAGGAGTAACCTAGTGAGCCATGGCACCGGCCCCTGTGCATGTTTCTGACTTGGTCCCATCCTACATGCGAAGACAAGAACGTCCCCTCCCCTAAAATAAGAGACTCTCATAACTGCTCTGGCGTTAGTTCCTCCCTTGTAGGAAACTGCTCCCGATGCATTTCTCAGCACTCGCCAGGAAGGAGGCCTGCCATTTTGGGTGGGTAATCAGTTCATTTTCTAGCATCTTCTAGGTTTTCCTAAGGCTGCCCTCAAGCTGCGAGGAGCCTCTTTTGTAGCTCCCGCCGTAGCCATGTGGGTTAAGAGAAACGACTTCACAGGGACATTTTACTGTTTAATTGTGTTTAATGTAGCCCAAACATCCCCAAGTCTTCCAGCTTTCTAGAGTCCCTCGTGAGTTTACTTCCCAAACAGAACCAACCCAGTCACTACTCCCATGACACTGGGAAGCTTATGTCCCCTCCTCACTGACCCCGGTCCTTTCAAGGTCACCAGGGACCCTCCTGTCACAAAGCCAGCAGGTGCCTTCCAGTTCTCCTCTGCACTCCACTGAGTCTATCCTGTCCCCTTCTCCCACCTTTGGCTGCTGGGCTTGAACTTCGTTTTCTCTCTGAACTCCAGGACTGGGTCCAAGGCCTTGGGTCCTTCTCTGATTCAACCTCTGCGCAGGCAAACTCACTCAGGCCCAAGGCTCCAAATTTCACATCCGGCCAGATCTTGCCTGCGACCACTCCATTGACTTCTCTGCTGTTTGGAGGGCAGCCCCTGGCTAACTTCGTCCCAGTTCTTGTCTCCACTCAAGAAAGAATTCAAGAAAAGGTGAGCAGGAACTTAAGATTTGTTTAGAGCAAAAGTACATACTCAAGGAATAAGAGCGGGCAGCTGAGAGAGAGAGCGAGCGAGCGAGCTACAGTTAACAAGGTTTGGGGCTGTTCTGTTCTAGCGTAGTTTGCATAATCTGAGGTGGTGTCTGGGGTATGGCTTGATTGAATACTCAAAGGAGGTGGGATTTGAGACAAAGAGTTGAGTACCACCCATTTCCATGCCCTTTGTTTGGAAACCTCGAAAGTATCATGGCGTCAGGTGCATTTTGGGAGTGGTTTTGTTGCCCAACAATCCCCTCAAAGTAGTGGGAGGTGTTGCTGTAGAACCCCCAAGCCGGGTCTGCTTGCCCAACGCGGATCATTGACGTCGGACTGGTGGGAGACCATAGGTGTTTACTGCAAAGCTTGGAGAAAGGAACTGGGCGGCCGTGGCTCAATTCCAGGGCTCCCCCAAGGAGTCACGGGTGAAGGTTCTTCAAAGTTGAAATTGAGGCTGAGAGGTGTGTGATCGGCTCAGGTCCAGGACCCTGGTTGGTCGGTGGTGCTGCAGATCTTGCTTTGATTGGCTGGTGATGCTGCACTCGTTAGGGAATTTCTCGTGGCCAGGTGGGCTGCATGCAGTTGGTCTGGGGTTATGTGCAGGAGGCAGATAAATCCCGCCCAGACCTGGAGTTCCCCTAAACAAGCCCCTTTGGACAATACTGGTCACCAGGGTTCTCATCTACTGGAGGAGCAAATGAGTCCACTGATTGCAACATTGTAAAGCCAGTTGGATCACTCCCTCAAGGCAGGGAGTTCCTTTTGATAAAAAAAAAAAAAAAAAAAAAAAAAAAAAAAAAAAAAAAAAAAAAAAGGACAGGCAAGGGAGACAGACTAGAGGGTGGGTTCTGCTTTTACATTATAGGGCCTTGTTTTTGGGTGGTACCCACAGGACTGTGGCACAGGTAGGGCTGCAGCATGGGTGCTGGCACTCCTCGGTTGCTTTTTAAGATTTATTTACTTATTTGAAAGGCAGAGTAAGAGATAGAGGAGAGATGGAGAGACAGAGGCCTTCCATCTGCTGGTTCCCTCCCCAGATGGCCACAATGGCCAGGGCTGGGACAGGTCAAAAGCTGGAGCCTGGAACTCCATCCGGGTCTCCCACATGGGGGCAGGGACCCAGGCACTTGGACCATCTTCTTCTGCTTTCCCAGGTGCATTAGCAGGGAGATGGATCAGAAGTGAAGCGGCTGGGACTGGAACTGGCGCCCATATGGGATGCTGGTGTCACAGGTAGTGGCTTAATCCACTCTGTCACAACACCAGCCCCCTTTGGTTCCTTTTGTGCAAGCCGCCCCCTGCATGCGTCATCCGCTTCTCCCCAGATCTGCCCAGGTTGCTCAGACAGGAAACAGGAATTCTCCTTGCTCTTCCCCTCCGTCAGTGATCTTGTCTGCTCTACCCCCAGTGTGTCTCACCCAGCCTAGTGCTTGAGACTGTCTACACTGCAGTCTACACTCAGTCCGCCCCTGATCTACCCCTGTGCTCTCAGGTGCTCCGCCAGCCTTCTCCCCCTCTCAGCTGCCTCCCCGTGGCGGGTAATAGGAAATTGACTCCCTGGCTCTTTGTCCCCGTTTCTGGCCCAGAGCTCCGAAAACCCTGGAATTCCCTGAGTGCTGGAAGTGCGCTTTGTTATTCATAGTGGAGGTGGGGGGGTTGCCTGGAGATGACTCCCACCCCCAACCTTGCCTTACGCAGTGCCTCCATCTGGCTGTTCCCAGATTGCATCTTTTGTAATAAACAGCTGTAAATGAAGTATTTTCCTGAGTTCCGTGAGTCATTCCAGCCAATTATTCAACCTGAGGAGGAGGCTGTGGGAACCCCTGGCATAGTAGTAGCCAAGTCAGACAGAAAGTCCAGCCTGGGGACCTGGGACTCGGGGCTGGCGTATGAAGTGGCTGCAGTCCTGGGAAACGAGTCACTGACTTGAGGAGTCTGTGCTAACTCTTGACTCTCACACTTGAATTGGGCTGTCGTTCACCCAGTTGTCTGTTGGGGAATTGGAGAAGTGCTTGGTGTGGAAAACCCACACACTTGGCATCATTAGAAAGATTGCACCCAGCTTCCCTCATTGGCAGCCAACCACCTGTCCCCCGTCCCCAAGTCCATTATGTGGTACCCACGTTCATCTTGATAGAGCTCGGGCCAGGTCGTGTTACCTTCTGGCTAATCCTGGATGGCAAACCCAGTAAGGGGCAGTGAGAGCCCACCTGCCCCAGCCCCTGCCCATCTCAACACCCTTGGGTGGGGGTGCCACCCTCCCCGCTGTGGGGACACTGCTCCCGGTGCCTGAGTGCCTGGCATCCCCAAACCTTCACATCTCCCCGGCAGGCTCTCTTGAAGTGCCTGTGACTCTGTGTTATGGAGACCTGTCAGCTCCCACTTTTCTTTATCTCCTCTGTCTAGACTCCGAGCAGCCTGGGCTTGTTTCTGTGTGTGGTGAGGGGTGGGGAGGGCTGACTGTTCCTAACCAAGGCTGATTGCCCCGTGCCATCTGCTTGGGTGCCTTGCTGTCAGCAAGGGCCGGCGTTGTAGCATCGCGGGTAATGCTGCTGTCCGTGATGCTGGATGCACGTGGGCCCCAGTTTAAGACCCAGCTGCTCCACTTCTGATCCAGCTCCCTGCTAATGCACCTGTGAAAGCAGAGGGAGATGGCCCAAGTGCTTAGGCCCCTGCACCCACATGGGAGACCTGGAAGACGCTCCTGGCTTCAACCTGGCACAGCCTTAGCCATTGAGGGCATTGGAGAAGTGAACCAGTGGATGGATGAGCTCTCTCTCTGTCTCTCCTTCATTGTTACTCTTCATTTCAAATAAATATAATTAAACCTGAGAGAGAGAGAGAGAGAGAGAGAGAGAGAGAGAGAGAGAAAGGAAAGAATTTGCTCCTCATAGCTCCTACTGAATTCTTGGGCAGGACACTGGAACACTGTGTTTTCTACATTCCAGAGCCAAATTCCAGGAGATGATCCGCTCCCTGGCTGCAGTGACGACTTGGTATTTGCAGCTCCTGCTCTGACGCAGGGCAGCTCACCCTTGAGCTCAGGGTGATGACCTGCCTGGCCAAGCTGGACCAGTGAGAGTTCCTGCCCTGAGATTTGGAACTGGGGGCAGAAGCACAGGGAGTCACTCTCCCAGGGGGCACTCAGACTGTACCAGGTGGGACCTGGGATGTGTGAAGGTCAGCTGACAGTCTGTGGCGAGCAGAGGAGACGAGGGAGGCAGTGCATCCCACGGAGCATCTTGCTCCGCACACCTGGCGCCAGCTGCATCCCATGTCCTTCCATGTGGGCCCTGTTTCCTTAAGCTAGGTGGAGATGGACCCATCACTTGCAAAAATAAGAGCCATACGTCACACAGAAGGGAAGTATATGAAGACTCAGCCTGTGGGTGATTCAGTCACGGGGACCACCTCTTTCTGAAAAGGATCCCTTCTAGTCAGGCCTCCTGAGTTTGAATGCCATCTTGGACTCTGTATGTCCCTGAACGTGTCAGTTCACTCTCAGACTCAGTGTGTTTGTCAGTAAAATGGGGGTAATAATGCCCAACCGTGCTCTGGTGTTGATAAAGGAATAAAATCATGATAGCACCAAGGCTGTTCTGGGGATCAGGACTTCTTTATCCTCTGACCAAAAGCCACTGTGCCCAGGCAACAGGTATACTAGCGCGGCATCACAAGTCTCAAAGATGAGGCTCACACCTTAATGCAACATTGTTCCTGCAGGAATCTATCCCGAGGGAATTATATTGCACTAATTATATGAAGAACTAATTATATTGATGAACTTGGTTTTCATCATAGCCAAGAAATGGGAACCAACCAACAGTGGGGGTTGCTTTTTCTTAAAAAAAAAAAAAGTTACATTTTATTTTATTTATGTCGGAATTATGGAGAGAGAGGGACAGACAGTTCTTCCATCCGCTAGTTCATTCCCCAAAGTGCCATAATGACACAGGCTGGGCCAGGCCAAAGCCTGGAGCCTCTTCCAGGTCTCCCATGTGGGTGCAGGGACCCAAGCACTTGGGCCACCTTGCACTGCTTCCCTGGGTACATCAGCAGAGCAGCCAGGACTAGAAATGCCACCCATGTGGGATGCTGGTACTGCAGGCGGAGGCTTTGCTGTGCCACAGTTCAGCTTCTTCCAGGTCTCCCATGTGGGTGCAGGGGCCCTAGCACTTGGGCCATCCTCCACTGCTTTCCTAGGCCATTAACAGGGAGATGGATCAGAAATGGAGCAGCCGGGACTGGAACGGCTTCCTCTATGGGATGACAACACCGCAGGCAGGGGCTTAACTTCTACACCACAAAACCAGCCTCCCTTGTGGTGTATTTTATTTATTTTTTAAAATTTATTTATTATTTATTTATTTATTTGAAGGCAGAGTTACAGAGAGGCAGAGAGAGAGAGGGAGAGAGAGGTCTTCCATCCTCTGGTTCACTGCCCAGATGGCTGCAATAGCTGGATCTGTGCCGATCTGAAGCCAGGACCCAGGAGCTTCTTCTGGGTCTCCCACATGGGTGCAGGGGCTCAAGGACTTGGGCCATCCTCTGCTGCTTTCCCAGGCCATAGCAGAGAGCTGGATTGGAAGAGGAGCAGCTAGGACTTGAACCCACGCCCGTAAAGGATGCCAGCACTGCAGGCCGGGGCTTTAATCCACTGTGCCACAGTGCCAGACCCAAACTGGTAGTTTTCTGCAAACAAACTCAAACCCAGCCTTCACATTCATAGCATGATTATAGGATTTGAAAAGTATATGAATTCCTCGTATGCGCTAGGGGCAGCATGGGTCGTGATGGGACACACGGCCTCTTGTCTCAGTGCTGCGGGTGCTTCTCTGTGTTTCTGTTCCCTTGAGCACGCTTGTAAGAAGGAAATGTGGATCCTTCCGTGAGGGCCGGGGCCCCTGGTGCACAGAGACCCCTCCTGGTCCTGGGCAAGCCTCGTGTTTTTCCTAGTTGGATCACTGACTCCCGGGTTTACGTTTCTGCTTGTTTGCTTTTGCTGTCAGTAATGGCCTTGCCCCCTCCCACTCAGCAGCAACTGTGACAAATTTATTCAGAAGGATTTAAGTGATGAGAAATGTATTCTGCATAAATACCTATGTATTCTGCATAAATTAAAATTTGAATTAGGAAAGATTACATACACATAATTATGTAGTATAAATATGTAACTTCGGAAGCATAAGAAAAATCATGCCCATGAGCCTACCTCAGTTTAAGAACTGGAATATTCTCTGTGAAAATTCATGTGTTTCTGTCCCCAGTAACACAGGGAGGTAACCAATACCTGAAATTTAAATTTTTCCCCACTTATATTTCACTGTATTTTTATAAAAAGATTATTTATTTATTTAAGAGGCCAAGTTACAGACAGAGGCATAGGTCTTCCCTTCGCTGGTTCACTGCCCAGATGGCTGCAACAGCTGGGGCTGCGCCAATTGGAAGCCAGGAGCCAGGAGCTTCCTCCAGGTCTCCCATGTGGGTGCAGGGGCCCAGGGACTTGGGCCATCCTCTACTGCTTTCCCAGGAGATAGCAGAGAGCTGGATTGGAAGTGGAGCAGCCAGCACTTGAACCGGCACCGCAATGGGATGCCAGCACTGCAGGTGGAGACTTAGCCCACTATGCCACAGCACCAGCTCCCCCACTTTTTCCCCCTGTACTTTTGCCTGTTTCTGAACTTTATAAAAATAATCTTTCTGTAAGTTGTGGGTTCACTCTCCAGTTGTCCACAATAACTAGTACTAGGCTAGGCCAAAGCCAGGAGCCAGGAGCTCCATCTGGGTCTCCCAGGGTATGAATTAGCAGAGGAACTGGATTGGAAGTGGAGGGAAGAGTTGAACCCAGGCACTCTGACATGGGATGCGAGTGTCCCAAGAGGCATCTTAATTGCTGTGCCACAACTCCTGCCTCGGGAATTAGTCTTCTGGACCACATGATGTATCCACAATAATCCAGAAATTTCTATATATGTATGTGTGTTTTCTTTCTCTCTCTTTCTCTCTCTCTTTCTCTCTCTCTCTCTCTTTTCTAACCCATTCTCCCATTGGTGGGCTTTGAGGCTGTTGGTGGGGTTTTGCTATCATTCGCAGTACTGGGCGTGCGTATTCCTGGGGACTGCCGCAGCACTGGAGTAGCTGGTTGACGTCATCATTTGCTGCTTCCCAGGCACGTTAGCAGGAAGCTGGATGGGTCAGAGTAGCTGGGACTCTGACCGGGATGTGGGCATCCAGGTGGTGGCTTAACTCACTGCGATAATTCCTTGAACCAAAATAAGCTTAATTCTGTTTTCCATGAACATCTTGAAGTACTCTTGTCCATGTTTTATTTTTTAATTTTAAAAATTGTGCATGAGTAGCCAGAGACGAGGGCTAGTGCAGAAGTCAGCCCTTCGGTTCCACGTATCCTGTTAAGCACCTTCGGCGGCCCTGGGAGGGGCTGGGCTGAGGTCAGAGCAGCCTCTCTCCACTGCGGTGTGGGCGAGGCCATGGGACTGCGGCTGGAGCTGCTTGTGGGTCAAGGGCCGGCTCAGCCCTGAGACGGGTGAGAGTGGGCTCCACCGCCAGGCAGGGCCACACACTCAGGGCAGGTCCCGGTCCTAAGATCGGGGCATGGCTCAGGCAATTTTCCAGGGCCGAACACCAGGAAACAAGGGCTCGTTACAAGCATCAGGAAGGGAACTTCATTGCAGCTGCCTCTCTCCATTCATGGGACAATTTCCACAGTGAGACTGGGGCCCAGAGAAGCCAAGGTTCGGGGAACAGAGCCAAGGGGGCTGGGGCTTCCTGGCTGGCTCTGGACGTCAGTGGGATGGAAAGAGCCCAAGGAGACCTTGGTTCTTAATTCACCGTCATCTGCTCAGCTCCAACAGAAGGGTTCTTTTCAGAGCGCTCCCCGAAGCGGCCCTCCAGCTCGGGAACACACACGGCATTGTGCGTGTGCGCGGGGCCATTTCTATAGCCCAGCAAAAGCGACAGAAAGGTCCTTTCAGTTTCCTGCAAAATAAGCAGGGCTCTGTCCTGAGACAGGCGCCCTTTGCCGCAGGGGCTGCCGGGGCCCATTTACTGCCTACAAGCTGCGGGGCTAGGACTTTCCAATGCCCCTTAGCCAGCAATTCTTCATGTAACCTATGTGGAAAACCCAAATGTACGCTTGCAAACAGATATTTGTAAATCCGGTGTCATCTATATGTCCATACACATGCACACGTATCTCTATATATGGTAATACTGTTGACTAAGCGATCATTAATATTCATCAAGTAGGATTGGGATGGAATTTTGGTAACAGTGTAATCAAAATCTATAGAAGGTATACAGGGGCATATAGAGTTACGAGATAGGGCTGGCATTTGGCCTAGCAGGTAAGGCACTGCTCGGGACGCCTGCATCCCCTGTCAGAGTGCCTGGGTTTGAATCCTGGCTCCACGCCTGATTCCAGCTTCCTACTGGGAGGCAGCAGGTGATGAGCCAAGCAGTTGGGTCCATGCCACCCACATGGGAAACTTGGATTGGATTCCCAACTCCCAGCTTCGGTCTGGCCCAGCCCAGCCCAGCCCTGGGTGTTCCAGGTGTTTAGGGGGTGAGGCAATAGATGGAAGCTTTCTGTCTGTTTCTCTCTTTCTCTCTGCCTCTGAAAAATAAAATATGTTTAAAAAAGGGTAAAGAGACATAGCACAGCCCCAGTTCTTTGTTCTAGGTCACCATTAGGCCCAATTGTTTGTTTCCTGTAGATGTCAACACCTGTGCTCCTTTTCCTGCCATGATTCCCTCATTCACCAACCACGCATTGGGGGCGGGGGTGGGGTGGGGTGGGGGTGGGGTGGGGAGGGCTGCTGATAGAGACCAGGCAGGCAGCTAGTTTAGGATCTGCCAGAAGGACCTGCAAGTCGCAAGCCCCGCCCCATGTATAAGCTTGTTCTCCTGCTTGCCAATCAAAATGCCACCTGTCCTGGGATTGGTCTGTTTCATCTGAGACCTGGGGAAAGACATCATGAAAATATGTGTATTAGGATCCACGTGGAATTTTATGGTGGCCTCACGTCTAGAGAGGCACCCCCTCCGACCTCCTAGAAGAAGCCAAAAACTTCGGGAGAGCCCCTTCTGCTCGAGGCCACAACTGGAGGAGAAGCTGTGCTGCTCTCTCTCCCACACCCCTTCCTCTTTCTGGCCACTGCCCACCTATAATGGGTCTGATCTCCCTGGGGCAACCCATGCTCATGTGCGTGTGCGTGTGTGCACACACTTTCTCGCCTTGTAATGTGTACCTTATTTGTATCAGCGCTAAGAATACTTCTCTTTAGGCATGACCAGAGCCTGAAAGAAAAATGAACCCCCCACGCCTCCCATCACTGCCTTGTGCCAGGCACTCTTCTCCGTTCCTAGCGATGCAACAAACAAGCAGCAATCTGTGGCTTTGTGAGGTTTGCATTCTACTGAGAAGACAGACAGATTGCAAACTGGTGCTGCAGCCCAGTTCCCTGAGTGTCAGGAAGGGACAGGGTTGGGGAGACCTGGGGGCGGGAGGGAGCCCATGGACACGCCAGGGAGCGGCGTCCAGGCAGAGGAAATGCGCTCCTTGCCCACTCTAGAGGCATTGCCATTGACTGGCAAAAGCCAGCCCTGGTTAGAGCCAGCTCTCCACCTCCTCCCCGCCCACGGTCCTGAAGCTGAAGCTTGGCTGATCATTCCACAAGGCTGGAGGGCCTCACTGAAGTTCAGGCTGAGGGTGTCAGGTGTGGGTGGGGGCCCTCCTGCCCCCCTGGTGGGCCAATTCCCAGCCAGCCTCGCCCTCAGCTCCCCTCCTCCCTCCTTACTTCCCTGGGGAAAATTAAAGCAACCGGAAGAGCTACCATTGTGGGACCAGCAACCTTTATCGTTATCTCAGGTGGTTGACCCTGTAGGGATCAGAATTCCAAGTGGAGGCAGAATACAGCACACAGGTGAGAGCAGGGTTTATCTGAAAGCGAGAGGGTGGACATACATTCATGTGTGAGTGTGGGTGGCACCATACAGAGAGATACCTGTCATGAGTGGGCGGAGAGCTGCCTGAGAAGGGAAAAAGAGAGAATGGGTGAGTCAGAGATGGATTCCTCCCCTGTTATCAGTCTCTTTTATGAGGTACAGGGTGGCCCCTTAACTTAATAAACAAGCAGAATGGGTCTTAGCAGGTTTGAAGCTTTCTGGGATTTTTGTGTCCATCATGGCATGTCCATCCTTTCTGGTCCTGTTTGAGAGACAAGTACATCCTGGGAAGGTAGGAGTATCAAGCTGACAGGTGAGGGGATAAAGTTAGAATGCAGGGCTGGCAAAAATGCCAGCTCATCTCTTTCTGTCTCACTCCCTGCCGAGTTTCCCTATGTCACTACCACTCAAAGATTCCAACTCCTGAGCTGGGGCTGTGGCGCAGCAGGTTGGGCAAGGCCTGCAGCTCCAGCATCCCATATGGGTGCCAGTTCAAGTGCTGGATGCTCCTCTTCCAATCCAGCTCCCTGCTAGTGTGCCTAAGAAAGCAACAGAGGATGACCCAAGTTAATGGGTCCCTGCACCCAGGTAAGAGACCTGTAAGAAGCTCTTGGCTCTTGGCTTAGGTCTGGCCCAGCCCTGGTCATTGTGGCCATTTGGGGAGTGAACCAGCAGATGGAAGATCTCTCTCTAACTCTATCTTTCAAATAAAAAAATAAATCCTAAGATATCAACACCTTTTGCACTTAGCTCATTCTTGCCTAAATCCTTCCACCTTGTTATTTGGATGAAATCTAAGGGGAGCCCAGCCACTTGCTGCGACTTGAGGATGCCAGTGCAGAAATCCTTCTTCCTCTCTTCCCTCAGTCCCATCAGGAAGAAACCAGCCCTACCAGCGCCCATACTTTCAGTAGATTAAGAAACCCCTCGCTGCTTGATACAAGCAGACTCCCGGCAAGAGCTACTTGGACGTCTCTCTCTTGTTTGTTCCCCAGCCTCTGCTCCGGTCCCTTCCCTGACCTCTGTGTTTAACACTGCACTCCCCTGTGTCATCTGTCTCCCTGTCTCATAAACCCTAAGAGACTTGGGTCTGTTGTGTTTATTTTCCACCCTCTTCACCCACGGGCACTAGAAGGTTAAGTCCAAACAGGACAAGGATGCTCATCTGTTTTTGCCCATTGCCACATCCCCCAGCACCTCGGAAAGAGCCCAGGGTACCGCAGAGGCTCAGTGAGTGAGTGGACGTAGGGGATGGGCAAGCTGGAGTCAGGCGCTGGAGCTAGGACTCAAACACAAGCACGCTGGACATCCCAAGTGCTACCTTGTTTTGTTTTTGTGTGTGTTTATTTATTTGAAAGGCAGAGTTACAGGGGGAGAGAGAGAGAGAGAGAGAGAGAGAGAGAGAGAGAGAGAACCATCCGTTGGTTCACTCCCAAAATGGTCGCAATGGTTGGGACTGGGCTGATCCAAAACCAGGAGCCAGAAGCTTCTTCCAGGTCTCCCACATGGGCAGCAGGGCCCCAAGCACTTGGGCCGTCCTCCACTGCTTTCCCAGGTGCATTAGCAGGGAGCTGGATTGGAAGTGGAGCAGCCGGGACAAGAACCAGGGCCCATATAGGATGCTGGCGCTGCAGACTGAGGCTTACCTGCTACACCACAGTGCCAGCCCCATGCTTTTTTTTTAATTTTTAAAACATTATATCTGAAAGGTTATGGAGTTATAGAGAGAGAGGAGAGATGTCTCCATCTGCTAGTTCAGTCCCCAAATGGTCACAATGACCACGGCTGAGATGGGTGGAAGCCAGGATACTGGAACTCCATCCAGGTCTCCCACACGGTAGCAAGGGCTCAAGTACTTGGGCCATCTTCCATCTTGCATTCAGGGGGAGCTGGATCAGAAGTGGAGCAACCAGGACATGAACAGGTGCTCATATGGGATGCAGCCTTAACGCACTGTGCCACAGTGCCGGTCCCCTAAGTGCTGCTTTGATCACTAGGCCATGCACCCTCCCTGGAGCTTATTCCAAGCAGGGCTCGGGACACTGTAGGAGCAGGGGAGGGACATGATCTGACAGATGTTCCTGAGAGCCTGAGCTCCATGCTTTACTGATTGCTACAGACTTAATGCTTATGCACCGCCTGCCCCTACCCCCGATAAGTTGAAATCCTCCCCCTAAGGTGATGGCATTGGAAGGTGGTGCCTTGGGGCTGGCGTTGTGGCACAGCAGATTAAACCACTGCCTCTGACACTGGCATCCCATATGGTCATGGTTTGTATCCCAGCTGCTCCACTTCCAATCCAGGTGCATTAGCAGGGAGCTCAATTGGAAGTGAGCAACTGAGACTCGAACCAACGTCCATATGAGAAGCTGGCACTGCAGGCAGCAACTTTACCCACTAAACCACAGCGCCAGTCCTGAGAGTCTGCTTTTTGCAGCAAACTTCCTGGTGGTTCTGATCTGTTGGCCCATGAAGAAGCCTTTGGGTTTACTGGCTACAGAGCACCTGCAGGTGTATCGTCTTGTTCCCTGTCACAGCCCTGCAGACAGAGCTTCATTGACACGCTGACTCGGTTATAAGGTAAACCAGGCACTGGGCATATGGATATCGTCTAAAGGGTGTGGGGAACCAATGAACCAAACCCAGAAACACATGTAAACAGATAAATAATTACAGCCAGCCCCCCCAAAGCCACAGCTCCCACATATTTGGATTCAAACAAGAGCATATGGAAAATATTCAGGATACAAGAATGCATCTGTACTGAACACGCAGAGACTTGTTTTCCCTGGCCATTATTCCTTAATGCAAGACAGCAACTTTTGCATTGTATTAGGCAGTGTAAGTTATCTAGAGGTGAACACAGTACTTGGGAGGGTCTGTGTAGGTCAGTTATGTGCAGATGCAATAGATGACTCGAACATCATGGAAATCTGGTATCCAACCGCATCTTCCAATCAAGTCCCCCACCTATACCGCAGTGTGACTAGATAAGGGGACTTCAAAAGGTTTACTGCAAAAGCGAGTTAAAAGAATGAGTTTGTTCTGGTGCAAAAAAAACCCTGTTTTTTCATAACAGGTGGAAAATATGTAGTATGAAGAAACCAGGCTTGGATTTCAACATGGTTTCGAAGCAGAACAAACTCATACTTTTAATTCCATTTTCCACGAGCTTTTTTTTTTTTAGGATTTGTTTATTTGAAAGGCAAAGTGTGTGTGTGTGAGAGAGAGACAGAGAGACACAGAGAGAGAGAGAGAAAGAGAGAGAATCTTCCGTGCTCTGGTTCACTGCCCAATGGCGGCAGCTAGGGCTTGGTTAGGCAAAAGCCAGGAGCCTGGAATTCCACACAGGACTCCCACGTGGGTGCAGGGACCCAAGCACTTGGGGTGTCTTTTGCTGATTTTCCAGGTGCATCAGCAGGGAGCTGGATCAGAAGTGGAGCAGGCAGCCAGGCCTCCAACTTGGCCATCCACATGGGATGCCGGTGCCTCAAGCCGAGGCTTAACCCAGTGTGCCACAATGACGCAGGAACTTTCTGGAAGTCCCGGAATAAGCGGAGATCAGACCTGAGCACGAAATTAAGGGGATGTTGAAACAGAGCGACAGGGCCCGCTGCTGGAGGGCCCAGGGAGGTACCTTCAGCAGAGGCTCTGGGGCTGGCTCTCGGCAGGAAGCCGCCACCTCCGCTCAGGGGACGCAGGGCCCGCCAGGCCGCCGAGGTCCTGGACGGTGGACCCGCGTCAGCATCGCGGGTTTCAGCGGGGAAGTGACCGTGTGGGAAATGAAACCGCGTCATGGTCACCTCGGAGCCGGCGTAGGGAGCGCTGGGCCAGGCGGGGGCGCCCGGGAGTCAGGTTCCCCGTGGGGGCCCTCAGTCTCCCGAAAGTCAGAGGCCCACGACGGCGCTTTCAGAGGACGTGGGCGCCCACGCGCGCTCTGCGGGTCACACTGACACCTTGAGACTCTTCCTCCCTATGCCTCAGTCTCCTTGTCTAATTGGACTCTGGCCCAGCCGCAGGTGGCTCCCCGGATGTCCAGTCCTGCCCCTCGAGGAAGCTGGGGCAGTGGGTAGCCTTCCCTCCGGGGAAACTGAGGCACGGAGGGCCGAGGAGCCCAGTCGACCCTGCCCGCTGGTTCCGGCTCACGCAGACTCCCCAGGCCCGCCGGGGCCCGGCTGTCTCGGCGCGCGGGACCCCGCCCAGCGCTGCCAGGGGCGGGACCGGGCTGGGAGCCCGAGACGGGAAGGGAGGCCGCAGACCCAATCCCGTCCGGGACTCGCGGCCGAGGCAGCGGGGAACTCCCGCTCAGCCCCGGGCCAGGACGCGGGGCGGCCGCGCCGGGCACACCTCGGGGCTCCCCGGCCCCGGCCCGCCCGGGCGCAGGACGCGCGCCACGCTGCCACGGGCCCGGCCTACCCCGGGGCGCCCGCCCGCCCGCGCGACCCCGCCCCTCGGCCGCCCCTCGCCCCCGCCTCCCCGCGGCCGGGGACTTGTGCGACCGGCAGGCGAGCGGCGGGGACTGCTCCGGGCGCACTCACTTCCGCGTCCGCGTCCCGCCGCCCTCCGGCTGGCTCGTGCGCCGGGCCGCCGCCGCCATCGGACAATGGGCCGCCCGCTCCGGCTGTCGTGAACTTCCTGCCGCTGCCCGGGCCTCCGGTGCGCCCGCGCCGCGCCGAGGAAGCCGCGGGAACCCCAGCGCCCGGGACTGCCTGCACCGCCTGCCGCCGCGCCTTGGCCCCGGCTGTGCCTGGGGCCTCTGCGCTCTGCCGGCCGCCCCAGCCTGGCTGCCGCCTTGTTGGCGGTCTCCGGTTGCCTGCGGCGGATGTGATTTCTCTCTTCTTTCTCCTGTTTCTTTAACTTTTTTGATTTGGAAAAAAAGAAAAACTCTGAGCCGGCCGGGAACTGCTCAGCGCCAGCAGCTCCCCCCACGTGGACGACCCCGAAGGGGACAGGAGTTGGGAGCCAACTTGATCCCACTGGCCTGGAGACCTCAACCCCGGCTGGACGCACAGCCCTGGGGTCATGACCCCCACGCTGGGCAGGTGGCAGCCTTCACCTGTCCCGGACAGAACTTGAAGGCCGGCCCTTCCCCCAGCGGCTCTGCTGCGCCACGCACCCACACGGGGCACCTGGGCTAGGCCAGGACACCAGCCTGCGACATGGATAAGTACGGTGACCTGGGCCTGCAGGCCAGCAAGTTCATCGAGGACCTGAATATGTATGAGGCCTCCAAGGACGGGCTCTTCCGAGTGGACAAGGGTGCCAGCAACAACCCTGAGTTTGAGGAGACCCGCAGGGTGTTTGCCACCAAGATGGCCAAAATCCACCTCCAGCAGCAGCAGCAGCAGCAGCAACAGCTTCAGGAGGAGACCCTGCCCAGGGGGGGCAGAGGCCCCGTCAACGGAGCCGCTGTGGGCAGCAGGCTGGTGGGCGATGGTGCTGCCAGGCCCCCCCTGGCTGCCTCCACCGGGGCAGCCACCATGGTTGCCGCCGGGCAGCCCCTGTACAGCCGCCAGGAGCAGAGGACCAGGCCCGGTGTCCAGGGCCCGAAACTGGGCAGCCAAGACTGTGGCTTTAGGGAGGGCCCTGCCAGTTTGGAGAGGTCTGCTCCCCAGCGGCCTGGCATCTGTGAAGATCCTTCCTGCCTCACTCACGGGGACTATTATGACAATCTCTCCCTGGCAAGCACCAAGTGGGCTGATGCTCCACCCGGGTCCTCCAGCATCAGCCTGGGTGCAGGGAGCGGGTGGCCTGGCCCCCAAGGGAGTGACCCGCCACTGCCCAAACCCTGTGGGGACCATCGCCTGTACCAGCCGCAGCCCTCCCTCGGCTCCAGCAGGCCCTTTGAGAGTGCCCTTGGTGGCCAGGATGCTGGCATCGGTAACCGCAGCAGTGAGAAGCCAGCAGGCCTTTGGTCCACGGCTTCCTCCCAGCGGGTGAGCCCTGGCCTGTCTTCTCCAGGCTTGGAGAACGGGGCCCCAGGCCTGGGACCCGCTCAGCCCAGGACCCCTCCTGTGTCAGCACCCCTGGCCCCAAACAGCTCTGGGCCAGGAGCTCTTCCGAGAACAGACTCGCGCCTGGGGAGTGAGATTTCAGGCGTGACGTCCAAACCCGCCATGGACCCTCAGCCCTGGTTCCAGGATGGGCCCAAGTCTTACCTTTCCACTCCTGCCCTGTCTTCCTTGCCAGCCAGCAAGGACAGTGCCCAGCTGGGTACTGTCCCCGGGCTGGGGCCTAAGCTTGGCTGTACAGACCTCGGCACGGCTGCCCAGCTCAGCCCCACCAGCCTTGCCCATCCGATAATGTCCACTCTGCCTGACTCGACTTCCAAAGAGGATCCCCTGGGGTGGTCCCCTGACAGTAGCCTGGGTCCTGAGCTCCCAGAGAGCTCCCCCAGGGTGAGGCTGCCCTGCCAGACCCTGGCCCCGGGACCCGAGCTCGGCCCATCGGCCGCCGAGTTAAAATTGGAAGCCCTCACCCAGCGCCTGGAGCGGGAGATGGATGCTCACCCGAAGGCCGATTACTTTGGTGAGTGAGAGGCTGGCGGAGTTACCAGCCGTGGGGCGATGGGGTTCCTTAACTGGGGGTCATGCTCCCCACCAGTGAGGCTGGAGGTCTCCTGAGTGGCTTGCCTCTTTTTGTTTTCCTCCTCCAGTTACTTTTGATTCAGAAACTTGAAAGCATCCTTGGGGTGAAAGCATGTTGGGGAGAAAGCTGGTCTTGGGGCTGGGGGTTGCCTAGGTGTGAAGAGTGAGGCCATGTGGATTGCTTCTGGCTGTTAATCAGGAAATGGAAACATTGTAACTTTGGATCTCAGGAGTTTCAGCTGTGCAGCTAGTGCCTCTCCCAGTGACAGGCTCATGGGGGAGTTGAGTGGGAGTGGCTTTCTCAGGGCAGATCCGCCCCCCCCCCCCCCCCCCCGCAGGTTGTTTGTGGAGGGCTGGGCAGGTCTGGCTACTTGAGGACCAGTGGTGGGGGTGGGGGCTCCTGACTGCTGTGTGTGTGTGCACATGTGTGTATGTTTGTGCATATCTGTGCACATGCATGTTTGCATGTGTGTGCATTGTGTGTGTGGGTGCATCTGTGTGTGCGTGTCTGTGTGCTCACACATCCGTGTATGCGTGTGTGTGACTGCAGGTACTTGCTTACAGTTACCGTGAAAGATTGTTCTAGAGCAGTGGTTCTTAAAGTGTAGTCTCTGCACCAGCATCCTTTTGCCTGGGAAATGGTTGAAATAGAACCTCTTGGGCCCTTCCTTAGCTCTGGTTCTGCCAGCCAGCCCGGCGCGCGTGGCCGTGATGTGCAGGCTGGTTTGAGCCCAGCTGGAGCAGGCGCCTCCTAACAGCCCACAGCCCCGAGTACCAGGTTGCACCTACAGCTGTGGTTCAAAATGGGCTGGAAGGTGCCTCTTGCTGGCTCCACTCAAACTTGTACATTTTGTTTTATTTTTTAAAAAACGACAAGCTCTTGGAGACTGCTGGCTTCAGCCTTTTTTTCCCCTCTGCTTGGGCTTTGGAGGTGACCAGAATGTCACTGTGTCCTCCTACAGAGTCACGACTTAGCTGTCACACAGAAGTTAGCCAGAAAGACCGCTTGTTCTTAGAAGGGTCTAGAGGTGTCGTTTTTTTGCTTTAGAAAAGTATTAATTAATTTTATTTCATTTATTATTAATTAACTTATGTTGTTTGAAAGGCAGAGTGACAGGGAGAGGGAGCGATCTTCCATCTCCTGGTTCACTTCCCTGTTGGCCACAACTGTCTGATCTGGGCCAGGCTGAAGCTAGGAGCCAGGAAGTCCACCTTGGTCTCCTATGTGGGCGGCAGAAACCCAAGAACTTGGGCCATGGTTTCCTTCCTCGCAGGTACATAGTGGGAACCTGCCTGGCTTGGAGGTGGAGGCTGGCCTCTCTCCTGGGCACTCTGACGGGGGCTGTGGGCATCCCAGGCAGTGACAAGTAGTGACCCACTGTGCCACAGCACCAGCCCCAAAGTGACGTCTAGTGTTTGAGTTCAAGATCACTGAACAACAGAACAGCAGTTTTATTTCTTCAGGGGTGCGGGTTTCTGGTCTGGGTCCGAGCAGCCGCAGCGGTAGCTGGCCCCGTCCGTCACGTCTCTTTCTGAACGCCTGCCTTGGCCCTGCTGTGTTCTTAGGCTGTGGGAGATACACGGTGAACAGCACAGGCGGAACCCCCTGCTTTCCTGGGGCCAACAGTTGAGTAGAGAAGGCAGGAAATAGGCAGTGAGTGAGCAAACAGTGGAGAGAGAAATACAGTGGAGGCGGGACCAGAGGCGCAGGGCTGAGGTGGCCAGGGGACTCTGGGAGGCGTCGTCCCCAAGGCTGACAGCCCAGGAGCAGAGCGTGGAGGGCGAGCTGTGTGTGCTGCCGGGGCAGCATTGCTGGGTTTCCCGCCTGCCTGGGCACGGCTCTCGGAAGGCACTGCCCGGCCTTCTGTGTGTGCCACCGTGTGCCCAGCAGACGGGACCTTGGCCTTTGGTTTATCGTGCCCACCTTTCTCCTCTGTGCTGGACACCTGCTGGGTTTCCTGGATGGTTTGGTGTGCAGGGTGCCCCTGGATCCTCCCCTCTTGCAGGGGTGGAGGGGAAGGAGGGCAGGGGTGGGGGGGAGGCCCAGGAGAGGGCCGCCATGGCCCTGTCTCAGGCAGGTGAGAGCTGTGTTCTGGTAATAGCTGCCAACCATGTGGTGCCTGTGCTGTGCCTGGTGGTTAGGTTTGGTGCTCTGTGGGCATTGTTGTCATGAAACCCACACAGAGGCCTCCGAGATAGGTCCAGGGACATTCTGCTGCTTGTCATTGAGAAACTGAGGCCCAAGAGTGTGAGTGACTTGCTGAGGGTCACCAGCTTCCTCCTACTCCAACCCCGCACTGTGGCGCTGGGGGGTCTCCCCGGTCAGAGTGGCTGCCTTCTTTCTGCCTGATCCTCCAGGTTCAGCACCCCCTTCCCCCGCCCCAGGTGGCTTCAGGGGCCCCCAGCCCTTCTTCCCCCACACTCAGGATCCCGAACTCCTGTGTCCTGTGTGCCCTCTCTGGCTGCTGTCGGTGGGGCTGGGTGGTCACTGCCAAAGCTGCCCCAGCGGAGAGGGGGCTCCTCCAGACCTGTCAGGCCCTGGAGGGGGTAGGGAGGTGAGAATAAGTAAGTGCCAGGGTCTGCTTTGCCCAGTAGGTGGCCGGCTGTGCCCGTTTCCCGCCCACAGCAGGAGAGGAGGTGGTTGGCTGTCTTGCGTCTGCCTGTCTTTGGTGGACCATCCGGGGCTGTAGAAACAGTGGCTGACCTGCCTTAGCCCAGGCACCCGACGACAGGCACGGCTCTCCTGGGAACAGCTCTACCTGGACCAGCGGGCCGCATTTTACTGGCAGGACCCCTGGGAGAGGTGAGCAGTCCGGTGGGACGGGGCAGCGTCCTCCGGGCTCCCTCCCTGCTGACCGTCCTATAGAAGATGCCGCTGCTGGTCCTCATGACCCCTCACACACTGCTCATCTGACTCCATCCTGGAACTGTGTGGGGCTGGGTGGGGAAGTGGAGCATTTTGCACAGCTAAGGAAGCAACCTGGGTGGATCCTCTAACAGAGCGGCCCCTCCCGAGGTCCCGGACAGCTGTCTGTCCGCAGCCCTGAGGTCCCAGCTGACCACACGCCAGGCAGAAGTGGCAGAAGCACCTCCGCCATCTGGCTCTGTCCAGTATCTGTCCAGATTCTGGCAGACCGGATGTGGATTCCACCAAAACGCCTTCTGGAGACCTTGTGCCGTAATCTGGCCTGGTGGAAGACACGCAAGGTGCATTTCTGATCTTTCAGGCAGCTTTTGTGGATGACACCCCAGATGCTGACTCTGCCTGTCCAGCCCTGCAGGTGCACGTGCCCAGCCTGTGTGTGCATTTCCAGGAAGGCATGCGTGTTGAACGTTTTCCCGGCATGTAATGTGTAGATGTTCCACGTCCAGGCGGAACCATCAGCCAGGAAGGCCCCTTGGGCTGCCTTCCATTCGGCCTCACCTCCAGGGTTCTGACCTCTCGCCTGGAACGAGTCCGAGCGACTGTGTGATCAAAGGAACTTTGGAAACTGAGATTTTTGAAAACAACAGGTCTTGGGATGAGTGGTGACCACAGGGTGATCTGAATGAACAAGGCTGGCAAGTCCCGGGCGTCAGGGCAGGGCCAGCTCCCCTGCGGGACCCCCTCCGTGGCAGTGGTAGCTCCCTTGTGGGTGTGGTCAGTGGTCAGGGCTCAGACTGTGCTTGGTCCTCTGTGTTCCCTGAGGGGCTGTGACTTCATCCCATGCTTCAGGCCCTCCCCTGCCACCAGCCCTCTCTACGAGGGGGGAAGGGTGATGAGTCAACCCCCAGCCCTCATTCAGAGAGGTTCATGTCCTCACAGGCGGGTCACGTCCCCGCTGTGCCCTGGACGGTCAGGTCAGGCCCTCACCCTTCTCCCTCCCCGGGCTCCCGGACCATGCCTCTCCCTGCTGTTGGCTGTACCTGTCGAGTCCCTTCCCACATAGGTCCCTGCTGTCCCCAGCCTGGGTCCTTCAGGCCTGTGCAGTGCGGCCCTGTGTGCTGACCCCGCCAGAGTTTCCCACGGTGCCCGCCTGTCCCAGCACGCTCTCTCCCTGGGGTCCCCCTCCTTGGGGTGGGATGTTTCTGCACTGTGCCTCTGTGACCAGGAAAGAACGCCTTGTTTTTTCCATCCTGTCTTCCTGCTCTTTCCACGGAGAAGGCCAGGCAGGCAGCCTTCTGATTGGCCATTCTCGCCAGAGGCTTCAGGAAAGCGCTGTTTCTTTACGTCTGTTGATTTGTGACTTCCATGTAGGGACACACTTGGGTGTCAGGGAGCCAGGTGGCCTGGGCGCCGTCCTGGCCTAAGGGCCTGGGCAGCGGGGGGTGGGCGGTGGCCTAGTGCCCCACCTGCTCCCAGAAACTTTGGTTTTGGTTACATTTTCAATGGCATGTGGCAGTCGGTTTTACTTGAGATAGTCAGGAAATGCTGTTTAAAGAGGACTCCCGACTCTCACATGCCTGCCACCTGCAGAAGTCGTAATCTGTAGCACAGCAGGTTGGGCTGCTGCCTGCAGTGGGGAAATCCCATGTGGGCACCAGTTCGAGTCCTGGCTGCCCCACTTCTGATCCAGCTGCCTCTCAATGCGCCTGGGAAAGCAGCGGAAGGTGGCCCAAATGCTTGGGTCCTGGTCCTCATGCTGGAGACCAAGAAGAAATTCCTGACTCCTGGCTTTGGTCTGGCCCAGCCCCAGCTTTTGAGCCCATTTGAGGGGTGAACCAGTGGATGGAAGGTCTCTCCCTCCTCTCTCTCTCTCTCTCTCTCTCTCTGTAATTCTGCCTTTCAAATAAATCTTTCATTCTTTAAAATCATGATCATCGTTAACATTTTCTATAGAAAGTTTATTGTACAAAGCAGTGGCAGAGCCGATTGGTAATGCAGAGTGTAGCGTGTGCTGAGGTCCTGGGGTCTCTGGCTAAATGCAGATCCATTGTCTGAGCTGGAGGCCCTTGCGCTCTGAAGGTTAGGGTGAGATTAGAAAAGGTGAGCCTGGCATGGCCAGCCGCCGGAGTTGCGTGGTCACCGGCCCGCGGGCCTTTGGAAGCTGTTCTCATTGACCTTGGCATCCTTGACAGGGGCACAGCTTTGTGGTGCTCACTGTCCTTGTTGGCTTTTTATCTGAACTTCAGAGACAGCCATCTCTCATCGCTGGTTCACTCCCCAAATGGTCACAGTGGCCGAGGTTGGCCCAGACTGAAGCCAGGAACCTGAAACTCAAAGTGGATATCCCATGAGGGAAGGCAGGGACCCAGCCACTTGAGCCTTTGCCGTGGCCTCCCAGGGGTGTGCATCGGCAGGAGCTGGAAGTGGGATTGAGCCAGGGCTTCATCCCAGGTGTCCAAAGTGGTGTCTTTATTTCCAGGCCAGATGCCCAACCCCCTCCACGCCCTTGCTTTTGCCAGCATGTCCCTGATCTCCTCCATGGGCTCTGTGCTGCCCTGGGCATTGCTGGGCCTCAGGCTTGCTCCTCTGACACAGGACAGTGGCCCTCATGGCCCAGCGCTGTCTGGACCAGTCTTTTCTGTCTGTGTCCCTGTGCCCCACATCGTGTCGGCTAGTGGGGCAACGAAAGGGAGGGACAAAGTATATATATACATATATATATAAATAAAGCATATAAATATATATAAATATATACTTATATATATACTTTATATATATAATATATATAATCTCTCTCTCTCTCTCTCTCTATATATATATATAAAAACCCACGATTTATTTATTTATTTGGAAGGCAGAGTTACAGAGATCTTCTGCTTACTGGTTCACTCCTCAAATGCCTGCAACACACAGGGCTGGGTCTGGCTGAAGCCAAGAGCCAGGAACTTCATCTGAGTCCCTGACGTGGCTTTCCCAGGCGCTTCAACAGGTTACCTGGATTGGAAGTGGAGCCACCAGGACTTGGCTAGGTGCCCTTATGGGATGCCCGTGTTGCAGGTGGCAGCTTAACCCGCTATGCCACAACCCCAGCCCCAAGGAGAAGGGTTTTTAGCAGGGGTTGTGGCTCCGAGATGGTTTGGCAAGACTTGTCAAGCGTTTAGCAGACTGCCAGATACTTTTCTAAGCACCCTAAGTGTGTTAACTCGTTAAGTCCTCCCAGTAACCCTGTTTCATTATTGCCATCTTACAGACAGGCAAACTGGAGGCACATAGACCCCAACTAACCTGGCCAGTATATTTATGAAATGGCTTTGCTGAGTCCGGCTACTGAGCTGGAGCCCTTGACCACTGTGCTGTGCCGCCTGTTGGCGCCAGGATGTGCTGTGGCTTCTTGACAAAGGGAACTTTAGGGCTCATGAGCTCAGAGCCGAGGCCTCCCCGCTGCCCTGTTGGAGCCAGGGCCCCAGTGGGAACCACAAAGAAGGCAAGGTGTGGGGGTCCCTGGGCTGGCCAGAGGAGCCGGACCCCACTGTGGTAAATCCAGGTGGCATGTGGGTTCCTCTTCTGTGCTGCCCAATGTGCGTTCCTCCCTGTAGGGCACTGATAGGCTGTGGAGGCTGAGCAGGCCAGGTCTGTGGGGTGCTTGTGTGTCACCCCTAGTGCTGTAGACTGGATAGGGTGTCCCAGCGCACACGTCTCTGGAGTGGCGGGGATGCCGCCTTCTGAGCATGGGCAGCAACCCCAGGCCACATGCAGAGGCTCTGATGGGGGTAGGGAACGTCTGAGTCTCGGGAAATTATTTGGTCCGGCCCTGCAACCACAGGTGGAACTGAAAAGTCAGAGCAGTCTACAGCAGGCCGATCGGTAAGCTGATAATTTCGTATGGCCTGCCTGCCAGTGATGGTAAAAATACCCACATGGCCCTCGGCAGATAAAGGGTTCCCCATACCTGCCTTGAAAATGGGGCAGAAGCCTCGCCTGAAGACAAAACGGGTCACCCGAGTCGCCAAAGGTGCGTCAAGGTGGGGCCGTGCCAGCCGGCAGGGGTTTATCTGTGCTCCAGGGTTTGCTTTTCCCTTTCCCCCTCCCAGGGAAGCTCCCGGACACGGGCACTCAGGGTCAGCCTGGAAGGCAGCGGACTTTCTGCTCAAGCCTCTCAAAGGGAGTGGGGATGATCCACAGCCAGGTTATTTTTAAGCTCTGGGAGCTGTGAGTGTAGACTTGGCCAAGTTCCTTCCTCATCTTTCTTGTGTGTGACTCATCTCTGGGTCCCAGGAGAGTGAGGACGGGTTACTCCCGGATACTGGAAGCTGCCAGGGAGGATATCAGAGGCCACGAGTTCCCTCCCCCTAAACATGTATTTATAACACGTAGAAAGTTCTGGAAGCTTCTCTGTCACTCAGAGGGGGGGAATGTCAGTTTAGCGTGGGTTGGCCCTGCCAGCCTGCTCTGGGAGGTGTGATGAGCAAGGTCCTTAGAGGATCTGATGGGCACAGCCCCTCTTAAAATGCAGGCTCTGAGTCAGGGGTGGACACGTGGCCCTGCAGGCCCTGGGCTGGACAGCACATGTAAGTCATTTCAGAAGATAGGTCAGAGGGTGTGTGTCCAGGGTGGTGAGTAAGAGGCTGCGTGGGCTGCCTGCGTCCCACAGCGGGGGGCCCGGGTTTGAGTCCCAGGCTCATTCCTGCTTCCAGCTTCCTGCTCATGTGCACCCAGGGACGTAGCCAGCAATGGTGCAAGCACTTATGTCCCTGCCGCTCAGCGTACGAGACCTGGATTGAGTTTTGGGCTCCTGGCTTCAGCCCAGCTCAGCCCTGGCCGTTGGAGGTATATGGGGAGTGAGCTAGAAAATAGATCTATTTCTCTCTTTCAAAAAAAACCAAAAAAACAAACAAAGAATAATAAAGAAGAAAAGTCAGTAGCAGTTTTGTCCTCTGTTGCCCACAGCCCCCTTCTGGCCATCACAGTGGCTTCCCTGTTCTCCTGAGCTGCTCGTCAGCTGGGTTTTTGGATTTCCTCTTGGCAGGGTGCAACACATTGTGGCCATGTTTGCTCACATGATGGTCAGGGCTGGCCTGAGGTTTTGCATCCGCTGAAATGTCCCGCCTGTCCCGCCTGTCCCCCCTCCTCACCCCACTTCGCACTGCTTCCCGCTGTTTGCTGAAAACTGTCTCTGCATCACAAAATGCGGGCAGCAGGCCTGGTGGTGCTTGATCTGGCTGTGCCGCTTTGGGCCCCTGGCTTCGCTCTTCTGCCCTTGGTTTCCTTCTGAGGACTGGATGTCCTGTGCTTATTTTAATTCTGTTTCCTTTCCCGTGCTGCAAGCCTCAGAGCTAGCTTGGGATTTGGAGCTGTTGGCTGGGAGAAAGCTCTTGGCCCTGAGGCTGATGGTGGCTGGGGCAGCCCCGTGTGTGTGTGTGTGTGTGTGTGTGTGCGCGCGTGTGCATCAGCTGCACTTGGAAGCTTTCCACGTGCTAGCAGCGAAGCCTGGGTGGGGAGGGTGTGAGAAACATGTGTGCAGTAACAAAGTTTGCTCAGAAGCGAGTGAGGTCACCCTGTGAGCGAGCCCACGTTCACTTAGTGTGTGTTTACTGCAGCTTGCCCTGGGCTGGGCTCTGTGTTGGCAGCAGGGGCGCCAGCTGGGTGAGACGGGGCTCCTATTCCTGGAGCACAAGGAGCCGCCCTGACACTTCTGTAGCTCTGCAGGGCTCCCCTTCCGGGGCTGGCGGGACCTAGCAGAGGAGCTCGTCCCTGGCAGTGCTGGCGGACTTGGCAGGAGTTGCACCGTGGAGTTGGAAGGCATGGGGTCTGAGGAGCGGGTCTGGGCTCCAGACTCTGAACTGGCTGCTGGCCACCTGCAGAGCCCTGCGGCTGATCTGAGGCCGGGTTCCTGAAGCCCTGGGGCAGGCAGACAGGGACTGCTGGAGCGAGATATCCCATTTGATGCTTTGCTCATCACTGCCTGCAAAAGCCAGGGCTGGGCCAGGCTGAAGATGGGAGCCCGGAGCTCCACCCGGCTCTCCCATGTGCATGGCCGGGACCCAGATACTTGAACCATCATCTGCTGTTCTCATTAGCAGGACACAGGACAGGGAGCTGAAGAGCTGGGTCTCCACTGGGCTCTCTGATGTAGGATGTGGGCTTCCCAAGCAGCAACATAACTGCTGCCCCAAACGCCCACCCTGCACGTGATTTCTGAAGGATGTGCCCCCGGGGGAGATTGATGAGGGCGTGGGGGGAGCTGGACAGAGGAGTGCAGGCATCACGGAAGATTGAGGGGGTCTCAGGCAAAGTCATGTGGGGCTGGCTCCTGCCTGATCCCATGGAGAGCTCTCGAGGCCCAGGCATCACGTGGCCTAGGCAGGTCGGACGGGAGTGGGAGATACAGTGGGGGTGCAGGTGGTGCTGTCAAGAGACGACATCCCATTGCGCCAAGTCAGGACTGGAGGAGCTGTGTGTGGGAGTGGGCTCTGGATCTGCCAGCCATGGGTCTGGTGTGACCGTGAGAGCCTGGGCAGCCTGTGCCACAGTCTCCCTATCAGTACCGCGTGCACATGGTGGCTCTCTCTCTCTCTCTCTCTCTCTCTCTCTCTCAGATGTATTTATTTGATTTATTTGAAAGGCAAAATGACTCAGAGAGGCAGAGGAAGCGTCTTCCATCTTCTGGTTCACATCCCCAGATGTCCACAGACAGGGTTATGAGCCAGGCTGAAGCCAGGAACCAGGAACTCCATCCAGATCTCCCATGTGGGTAGCAGGGGCCCAAGCACTTAAGCCATCATCTGCTGCTTGCCAGGCATGTTAGCAGGGAGCTGGATCAGAAGCAGAGGAGCCACGACTGGAATGGGCACTCGGATACGGGGTGTGGGCGTCTCGGGCGGCAGCCTCAGTCGCTGTGCCATAGCGCCCGCCCGCCGTGGTGGCTCTGGGGATGGAACCAGCTGATCCATGTCCAGGGAGCTGGTCGCACGCGGCAGCTGTTCAGCGCTTCCAGAGGCGGCTGGTCTGAGCAGAAATGGAGGCTTGGTATGGAAAAAAGAATGTAAGATGACTCATTAATATTTTTGTATCGGTGCTGCGTTGAAATGAGACTATTTGGGTATCTTGGGCTGAGTAAAATGCGGTGGTAAAGTGAGCCCCTCTTGTTCTGACTGTGCGAGCGTGTTGTCTTCCTGCTGGATGGGGTCGTGCCGCAGGAAGTGCCGACAACAGGGCATGGCACACGACGGTCATGGCTGTGCAGGCTTGTGTTGCCCTGTTCTCAGAAACACCAGAGCGCCGTACCGTGCTGCGCCTGAAAGCCTCGTCCCGTGGGCTTCAACGGAGGCTGTCATTTGGGGAAGGGAGATGGATTTCACGATTGTAGCCAATGATGCAGCCCCGTGCCTGCCGTGCTGTTAGGAAGGGGTGAGGCGTCCTGGGAGAGGAGGAAGCCCTCACATCTGCACAGGGGGCAGGGCGGGGCCGGTGGAGAGTGGCGTTGAGCCAGCTTTCCAGTGCCTCAGAAACGCGGTCAGTGTAGCCAGTCGGGGCAGAATATCCCCAGAGACAGCCCAGGCCCTGGAGGCCCTTAGAGAAGTGAAAGACAGCGCTTCCTGCCTGCTTGTTTGGGATTTGCTCATCCGGGGCCTTGGGCTCACAGGGTGCCTGTGCCCCACCCCTCTGTCAGGGTGTGGGCCTCCCTGGGGGCCTGTGGGCAGGGTGGCCCCGTTAGGGTGGTAGCTGCTGGGGAGCTGTTTGTCTGACCTTGCCTGCTCTCCCGGGATCAGCTCACACAGAGGCCCTTTGTCGCCAGCCGTGGAGGTCCATCTTAGAAGCTGGGAATGGACCCCTGCCCTGCCTGTGGCCATAGCTGCCAGCTCTCTGGGTTGCCCATGCCTGACGGTGGGCGGGTGGGCTGTGGGGAGAGGCAGTCCTGCCCGAGCTGACAGCCAGAGCAAGGAGGTGCGGGTGGGGGTGGGCAGGAGGGAAGGGCGATGCTGAGCAGACCTGCAGGCCTCGAACGCTGCGTGGGTGTTCGCGCGATCTGCAGTCTCCGAGCTGCGTGGTCGGGGCAGTCCCAGTGCCTTCGCTTGTTGGGTCTTTCCCCACCCAGCGCTGGGAGCCATGTGGTATCATTTCTACTGCATTCTGTGGCTCTGAGCACCCACAAGCCCTCACACACCCCCACTTCTTGATGGGAGAGTGTCTAGGAATTTGTGGTTGTGTTCTTAAAAGCTCAAGACGCACACAGCATTGTGTGATTTTGACACGTGCACGCACCCGCGTAAGCCTCGATCTTGTGAAGATGCAGAAAATTCCGTCCCCAGGGAGACCACTGCTCTGATGTGTCTGTTGGCTCGTTTTGCCTGTTCTGAAACTGTGTAAACGGCTTCGTACCGTGTTCATACGCGGGTGAGCCTCGTCACCCGTGGGTTCTGTGTCTGTGAGTCTGCCTGCTTGCTACAATCTCGCACCCGTGGGTGCATACTTGGAGCACTGTGGGCATCTTCCGAGGGCATGCAGGAAACAGCCATGAACGTGAGGCCCCCTGCCCCACCCCCTCCGCCCCCGCCCCGGCTGTGGTCAGACCAGGTGAGCCGCTCTGCCGCTCTGTCTCCTTTCAGTCTGGTGCGGTACACAGGTGTGCTCCTTGTGGTGTGTTTGGTGCTCTGCTTTAGGCATTTCTGTGGTTTTGGTTGGTGTTTCACTATTTAATGTGACCTCCAGCCTTTGCGCCGAGGGCTGCGATGGGCCTTACAGAGAATGTGGGTTTGTTGAGGGTTGAGCTCCAGTGCCCTTGGCTGAGGGCTTAATAAATCAAGGACACATGTTAAATAAGCACCTTTAAACAGAAACACATTAAAAAAAAAAGGAAGGGGGTATTTATTGAGGCTGGCGCTATGGTGCTGCAGGTTAAACAGCTTCCCGTAGTACTGGCATCCCATAGGGGCACTGGTTTAAGTTCTGGCTACTGCACTTCCTATCCAGCTCCCTGCTAATGCGCCTGGGAAAGCAGTGAAAGATGGCCCAAGTGCTTGGGTCCCTGCACTCACTTGGGAGCCTGGATGAAGCTCCTGGCTTCAGCCTGGCCCAGCTTTGGCTGATGTGGCCACTGGGGGAGTGAACCAGCAAATGGAAGATCTCTCTCTCTCTCTTTCCCTCTCTATAACTCTGATTTTTAAATAAATAAATAAATCTTCAAAACAAAACAAAAAGGGTATTTATTGATGAGCGATGGAAACCTTGTGGCAGAGGCTCTCAGAAAACCACGCGCGTGTGTCTGCGGGGAGTGAGACGGTTCATCAGGGCCCAGGTCCATGGGTGCTGTGGAGGGAAACACATTCGTCATCAGTGAGAGTTCCGTCAGACAACGCTGCTCTAGATTAGCATTTTTTAAAAAAGATTTTATTTATTTATTTGAGAGGTAGAGTTACAGACACTGAGAGGGAGAGACAGAGAGAAAGGTCTTCCATCCACTGGTTCACTGCTCAAATGGCCACAACAGCTGGAGCTGCGCTGATCCGAGGCCAGGAGCCAGGAGCTTCTTCTGGGTCTCCCATGCAGGTGCAGGGGCCCAAGCACTTGGGCCACCCTCCACTGCTTTCCCAGGCCACAGCAGAGAGCTGGACTGGAAGAGGAGCAGCCGGGACTAGAATTGGCGCCCATATGGGATGCCAGCACCACACCGCAGGTGGGGGATTAACCTACTGCGCCACAGCGCCGGCTGGTAGAATAGGATTTTGGAAAGTGATGCAGTGTTTATTCACCTCTGCATTGGAGTGTTTGTATGGTTTCCAGTTTTCCACATTTCAGCATCTTAATATTTTAATGAGTACCCTTGCACATTCTTTTCTAACATTTATTTATTTGAAAGAGTGACACAGTGAAGAGAGAGAGAGAGAATTCCTGGCTCCTGGCTCCTGGCTTTGGCCTGGCCCAGCTCTCCTGTTGCAGGCAGTAGGGAAGTGAATCAGTGGATGGAAGATCTCTCTCTTTCTTGCTCTCTCTGTCAAATAAATGAAGACAGGTAAACAATGAGAAAGAAAAGTTATCCAGAGTTAGGTTTCTAATTGACGGTGTACGGTGTACGAGAGCCCTTTCTCCTATACCTCAGGGATGCTGTTATTTTTGGTCTTGGCCAGCTGAGTTACCGGCAGGCGGCTTCACCTCTTGGCGTCTGGTGCCCAGGAAGGTGGGGCCTATTTTTGGTGTGCTGGTTGTCCGTGCTGTTCAGGTTAGCGTGGAGAATGCTCAGTGGCCTGTGTGGAGGGTGGGCATGAAGGAGAGCTGCGGCCCAGAGAAGAGCATGCCAGGGGCTGCGAGGGAAGCTGGCTGGGAGCCGAGGTGGGGTGCAGGGCTTGCTTGGGGATACCTTCCTTTCCTTACTTCTCCCGTTTTGGGGTGTGGGAATGCGGTGCTATGTGTGTGTTTGGCCCAGTGGTTAAGATACCACTTGGGACATCCACAACCCCTATCAGAGTGCCTGGGTTTGAGTCCCAGCTGTACTTCCAATTCTAGCTTCTCGCTGATGTACACCCTGGGAGGCAGCAGGCTCAAGTCATTGGGTCCCTGCTGGGCTCCTGGCTTTGGCCTGGACATCTGGGAAATTGAACAATAGATGAAAGATCTTTGTCTGTCTCCCTGTCTGTCTCTCTGTCCATCTGCCTTTCGAATTTTAAGGAAAATGCACCTGCAGGTGGTCTGGGAGGGTACGCTCAAGCCTGCAGTGATTGGGAAATTGTGTGCGAAGGTTCCTTTCCCACTGCAGTGAATGAGGCCCATGGCGGCTTGTGGGGCCGAGTGTGTGTTAGCAGCAGCTTTAGAGTGAAGCAAGTGGACTGGCGCAATGACCCCCACAGCCCAGAATGGCCGCAAGTACTTCCTTTTGTGGCTTGATGACAGCTTCACCCGTGGGCTCGAGATCTGCCGAGTATGTGGGAAGGGACAGGGGAGGAGAGGTCCGAGTGCCAGGGAGGAGGCAGTGTGCTATGTTTTGTCCACCTGCGTCCCTGGGCCGTCGCTGTGAGGGAGGATCGCCCAGGGAGCCGCAGTCTGGCCCCCAGCATGGCTGCTGTCTCCAGGGAGCTGTGCAGCCAGCCTGGAGCAGTGCTGCTGGGCCCTGTGTGGTACTCAGGAGTCCAGTGCCAGCAGCCCCTGGGGAGGTGTTTTTTTTTTTTTTTTTTGGACAGGCAGAGTTAGACAGTGAGAGAGAGACAGAGAGAAAGGTCTTCCTTCTGTTGGTTCATCCCCCAAATGGCAGCTACGGCTGATCCGAAGTCAGGAGCCAGGTGCCCCCTCCTGGTCTCCCATGCAGGTGCAGGGTCCAAGCACCTGGGCCATCCTCCACTGCACTCCTGGGCCACAGCAGAGAGCTGGACTGGAAGAGGAGCAACCAGAATAGAATCCAGCACCCCAACCGGGACTAGAACCCAGTGTGCTGGCGCTGCAGGTGGAGGATTAGCCCAGTAAGCCCAGTAAGCCCAGTTAGCCGTGGCGCTGGCCAAGATTTATTTTATTTATTTGAAAGGCAGAGTGACACAAGAAGAGAGAGAGAGAGATCTTTCAACTAGTGGTTGACTCTCCAGATGGCTACAACAGCCACGGCTGGGCCAGGCTTAAACTAGGAGCTTGGAACTCTATCCAGGTCTCCCACAGGTGTCCCAGCAGCCCAAGGACTTGGGCTGTCTTCTGCCGCTTTCCCAGGTACATTAGCTGGGAGCTGGATTGAAGTGGAGCAGCCAGGACTCCAACTGGTGCTCCGATACGGGATGCCAGCATCGCAGGCAGCGGCTTAATCTGTCACCAGAGAAGTCGTGGGGTTCTTGTCTTCACAAAAGGAAGAATTCAGGCATGAGACAGAGAGCAAAGTAGCAAGGTTTTATTGGGGACAGGGCCTCTGTCAGAACGGAAGGGATAGAGAGAGAGCACCCGGTCACTCAGACTGGGGGAGAGCAGGGTCACGGGGTTGAATGGAGAGAATACACCTGGACAGGCCAAGCCGGCGGCTCAGCGGAGAGCAGAGGGCTGACTCTCTGTCTTTGTGTAGACTGGGGCTTATAAAGGAAGAGGGGTTCAGCCCGTGAGGATTTTGTTGCCCCCTTGGGTCCTGAGGAGAGAATTCTCCTGGGAACTTTCTGGGGGGCAGGGCTGGGACCACGTGGCAGGTTGCCAGGGTCTGGGCAGGACTTCGAGATGCAGATGCTGGGCTTCTGTAGATGTCATTCTGCTCAGGCCCCTCCGCACACACGCAGGCTGATTTCCAGCTTCCTGCCTAACAGAGCCACTGCGCCACAAACCCACCTGCCCCTCCTGGGGCCTTTCTGTTAGCCTGCAGGGTGGCTAGGGAGGGGACTGTTACCCAGCTCTTCACCCCTCTTTCGGAACCTGTTGATGCCCGGAGCTACCCAGTGCCCAGGTCTGCAGGCTGCTACTGTCCGCAAGGAAGAGCCTTGGTCAAGGTGCACCAGGTGTATCTCATGGTGTGCTCCGGGCAGGTCCAGCCCCTGCCAGCACCCCCACAAACCTTTTTTCTTTTAAAGTATTTGGAATTGTTCATTTTTATTTATTTGAAAGGCAGAGGGAGACACACACACACAGAGAAGCCTTCCATTCACTGATTCAGCCTGAAGCCAGGAGCCCAGAACTCCATGTGGGTCTCCAGCACGGTTGGTAGGGACCCAATCACTTGGACCATCACCTGCTGCCTCTCAGGGTGAGCATCCGCAGAGGCTGGGACTGGAACCCAGGCGTGCTGATGCATATGTATTGCGCTGTTCCAAGCAGCATCTGTCTCTCTCTCTCTCTTTTTTTTAAAGATGTATTTATTGGGGCTGGCGCCGTGGCATAGCTGGTAAAGCCACTGCCTGCAGTGTGGGTATCCCATATGGGCACTGATTTGAGTCCTGGCTGCTCCATTTCCTATCCAGCTCTCTGCTATGGCCTGGGAAAACAGTAGAAGATGGCCCAAGTCCTTGGGCCCCTGCATCTGTGTGGGAGACCCGGAGGAAGCTCCTGGCTCCCGGCTTCAGATTGGCCCAGCTTTGGCCGTTGTGGCCATTTGGAGAGTGGACCAGTGGACGGAAGACCTCTCTCCTTCTCTGCCTCTGCCTCTCTGTAACTCTGACTTTCAAATAAATAAATATTTTTAAAAAAGAAAGAGATGTGTTTATTTATTTGAGAGACAGAGTTATAGACAGAGAGAGGGAGAGACAGAGAGAAGTCATTCATCCACTACTTCACTCCTCAAATGGCCACAATAATCAGAGCTGCACTGATCCAAAGCCAGGAGCCAGGAGCTTCCTGGGTCTCCCACGTGGGTGCAGGGGCCCGAGCACTTGGGCCATCTTCTTCTGCTTTCCCAGGCCATAGCAGAGAGCTGGATCTGAAGAGGAGCAGGTGGGATGTCAGTGCTGCAGGCTGAGGCTTAACCTACTAGGCCACAGTGCCACCACCGTAGCAAACTCCTGATCCTGCCCTCAAACCTTGACGAGGTGTCCTGATCCTTGCCTCAACCCCCTGTCCTGGCTGTGTCCCCCGTGGGACATCCAGGTGGGTGGTGGGGAACGGCTGTGTGAGGCCTCCCCCGCCCCCCAGGAGAGAAGCCTTGGCGGGAGCCGGGAAGGGGGATGAGGGCTACACTCGTTGCAGCCTCCTGGAGTCTTTGACTTAGTGCGTCTTCATCACAGCCGGTGCTGCTGTCACGGTCACCGCCAGGGTTAGCTGTGGACTCAGCTGAAGCCTGGGCAGGAAGGGGGCGGGAATTCTATGCTATTTCTCACGCCAAGGTTGCTTTGCTGGCCTGCTTGTCTGTAGAGCCTATGTCTGCACAGGAGGTCGGAAGGTGCTTGGACTTGTTTTTGGGGGTGTGTGGGAGACAGTTTGCAGTAGTGACTTGGAGTCACTTCCTGTGGAGCTCTGTCCTGGCCAGGCTGGGTTGTCTCTGCATTGAATCCATCGTACACTGGGTCTCTGGTTTCCAAAGAATCTTCCTGGAACCACAGGAGAGGGCCAGGACATTCCAGGAAGCAGAGCGGGCTCCATCCCACCCCAAACCATAGTGGTTTCCCTTTTGTCTGTTACATATATTTGAGGTTCCACTGACACTTATTTTTAGAAAAGTATCTGCCCATTTAAACGGTTTGAAAACCACTGTTGTGCACAGAGAGTCAGGCCCGCCCGATTGAAAGTTACTGTGGAGGCAAAATGGCCGTGAGGATGGCGGTGTCGGCAGCCGTGGTAATGAAGCTTGTTCTCTCCCGGAAAGCTCCTGGAGGGGCCTGTGACATTGCATTGACCCCTTAACCCATGTCACATGGGGCCGGCGCTGTGACTCAGCCGGTTAGAGCCCCGGCCTGCAGCCCCAGCGTCCCCTATGGGCACCGGTTTCAGTCCGGCTGCTCCTCTTCTGATCCAGCTCCCTGCTGGTGCTCCCGGGACAGCAGCGGAGGATGGCCCAAGCGCTTCGGCCCCTGCGCCCACATGGGAGACCTGGAAGAAGCTCCTGGCTCCTGGCTTCAGATCAGCCCAGGTCTGGCCGTTGCGGCCATTTGGGGCGTGAAACAGCAGATAGAAGACCTCTCTGTCTTCCCTCTCTCTGTCTATAACTCTGCCTCTTAAATAAATGAATAAATAAATCATTTTAAAAAAGCGTGTCACATTGGAGCAAATCACAATGTTATTTGTTTGCACTTGATGCCTGCTTTTTCTTCTCTGTCACGTGGAGAACTGTAAAGCATCTGACAGGGCCTACGTTGTGGTGTAGTGAGTTAAGCCACTGCCTGCAGTGCTGGCATCCCGCATGGGTGCTGGTTCGAGTCCTGGCTGCTCCACTTCCAGTCTAGCTCCCTGCTAATGTGCCTGGGAAAGCAGTGGAGGATGGCCCAGGTGCTTGGGACCCTGCACCCACATGGGAGACCCGGATGAAGCTCTGGGCTCCTGGCTTCAGTCTAAGCCCAGTCCTGGCCATTGTGGCCATCTGGGGAGTGAACTGATGGAAGATTTCTCTCCCTCCCCCTCCCCTCCTCTCCCTCTCCCTCTTCCTCCTCTTCCCCCCTCTTTCTCTCATTCCTTGTCTCTGTCTCTGTCACTCTGTTATTATTTGAAATAAATACATCAAAGGCAAATAAATAAATAAAAAGTGTTTTTCAGGATGCAGCATGGTACACTCTTGAATAACATTAGTTATTAGAGAGCAATGCGAGTTAAAAGCACCGTGAGATAGAGCTGCAGTGTGTACCTGGCAGAAGTGGTGGTGCTGAGAAGACCCTCCAAACCAAGTGCCGGAGACACTGGCACTCTAATGTACTGTGGTCTGGGATGGCAAGTGCTAGAACTTCATCAGAACACAGTTGAATTCAATTTAAAAAATTAGTCATACACCTACCGTAAGACTGTCATGCCACTCGTAGGTCTTTACTGAAAAGAAAAATATGTCTGCACACTGTATGTAATTGTTGATAGTGGCTTTATTTGTAGTAGCCAAAGCTAGAAACAACTCATGTGTTGACAGGTGCATGGGTAAGCAGTGGAGTGCCCATGGCAATAAAAAAAGAATAAACTCTCGCTGCACGCAAGGACACGGAGGCGTCTCAAAATAATTATACTGAGTGAAAGAAACCAGATCGACACGAGTCCATGCTTCAGATTCCATTTGTATAAATGTTAGAAAACACGCACTAATCTGTGATGACAGAAAGCAGATCGTGGGTGCCTGCCTGGGGCGGGGCGGGAGGAGGGAGGGGGAGGGACTGAGAAGGGCTGGGGGGCGCGGCGTCTCTGGGGGGTGGTGCATTTGTTCTCCAGCTTCCTGTGGCGGTGATTTCCCAGGTGTGTATGCCGGGTCAGAGCCTGGCAGGTTAAGTACGCGCGTGACAGTTACACCTGAGTGCAGCTCCGCTGGGCGCCATCACTCTGGCTGGAGTTCAGAGAATGCATGTCGAGTCGCAGGGAGCAGATCCCTCTTCCCCTCGGGTTTGAGCCTGGACTGTCCTGTGTGCTGACGGCTTCCTGTTTCCTCTGCTGGCACCGTCTCTTCAATCCTGTGGGTGCAGGACTTTTTTTTTTTTTTTTCTCATGGAGCCTATCTCCCTGAGCCCGGTGCACCAGGGGAGACGGGATGGATCACCAGCCTGCAGGTGCAGGGCCAGGGTGCTGCCTGGGCCTGGCTGAGGGACAGAGAAGGGTTTGGGAGAGGGAGTGAATGGGCTCCCTACCCATCTAAGGGTGGTCAGCTGCAGTGGCCTGGCTGAAGGGCAGGGGAACTGAGGGTCGCCTCTTTGTCTGGGAGGGGCCTTGTGGTTGGGCTCCCCGGCAGGAGGGGCTGCTGTGTGTGTGTGTGTGTTGAGGGGGCAGGGCCTAGGTGAGTGCTAGGGGGTCCAGGACAGAGCTGGGTCTAAATCCCTAGCAGGCCATGTGTTTGGGAGCCCCAGGTGGGAGTAGGGGGCCCTGGCGGTGGCAGGAGTATCCCCAGCTGCGAGTCAGGTGCAGATAGCAGAACCTTTCAGACAGAACCGGGGCTCCAATTCTGGTCTCAGACCTTCCAGCTGTGCAACCATCGGCACCTTCCTGGACAGGACCATCCCAGAGCTTGGTGTTAGAGCGGGGACGGCGGCAGCCGGGGTCTGGCCGTGGCAGCCGCCTTAGTCCCTACGTGATGAACTTCACATTGTTTGATTTTTCCCCCTTGCCTTTTCTGTGCACTTACCATGTGTCCCAAGGACGCCTTGTTTTCCTGCCGACTCGGCTTCTTATGGGGCCTTCCGTACCCGGGGACCCCACGGCTTCCAGCACACATGGCTTCCTTCCTCGCTTTGTGTCCACGCTCGCGGGTCCGAGTGGTGAGAAGGGTGTCAGAGGCGGACGGGCTCAGGCTCGGAACAGGGAGCGTGGCAGGGAGGCTAAAGCCCCCCCCACACCCCCCAGGAGGAAGCCAGAGGAGAGCATTGCCGAGCAGGGTCCCGAGAGCCGGGAGGAAGGCCTGCATGGAGAGATAAAGTAGCAGGAAGTACGGGGAAGCCTGGGCCGTGCCGGGCGCGCGCCGGCAGACGCTGGCCATCCTGCAGTGCTTTAGGAGCGGGGTGGGAGGGGCTGTCCAGTTTTCTTTCCCAGACCCTGACCAGCTGGGGCCACGTCTTCACTCAAGCCGGCACCATTGCACCTGTTGGCCTCTGCTTTCTGGCCAGCTGTCTGGAGCCTGTCCTCTTTGCAGGCTTGTCCTGTGCACAGGGCTCCACCCTATACATGGTCTGCACTGCCGGACCTCCTGGCTCCTGGCTTCAGCCTGGCCTGGCCCAGCCCTGGCTCTTCTGGGGATTTGGGGAGTGAACCAGCAGATGGAAGATCTTTCTCTGTCTGGTCTGTCTCTGTCTCTTTGTCTTTTAAATAAAACAAAAAGAAACAAAAATTTGAGTTTTTTGTTTTGTTTTGTTTTGTGAGGAAAGGGTGAGACAGACAGCTGCTGAGCAGTGGCCATGGCGTAACTCAGAAGTGCTGGCCGCAGGGAAAGCTGTCAGGAGGCAGGTGCCGTGGGGTCCCCGGGTACGGAGCCTCATCACTGACGAGGACATCCACGTCCAGACCCCTCTGCTGTCGCTTTTCACAGATGGAGGAGCCCGACACAGAGTCGGAATCATCCATGCTGGTTGCACAGGCACTTTGTAGCCAAGGCAGATGCACCCTTTAGGACTCCCTGGTTGACAAAGCAGCCTCCACACACCCCCTCCCCCGGGGCTCCTGGGAACACGCAGAGCAGGTGGCCCTAACCTCCATGTCCTCATGAAGGTTTGGTGCTGGGAGGTGGCGAGGGGTGGGAGGCTCGAGGGTGGCTCCCTGCTGTTTTCGTTTCTGAGTCACCAGGTTGCCCTCAGAGCCAGATCGGTCAGGGAAAATGCCGTGGAGAAGGCCTGAGGGCTGGCATGGCCGGAAGGGCGGGATAGGGTGTCCCGGGCCGAGGCACAGTGGAGCTGTTGGAGGTGAGCGGCCTGGTTGGGAAGGGGCGGGGAAGGGTACCAGCTTTGCAGCCTGGGCCTCGGGACTTGGTGCTTTTTGTAAAGCGTGAGGATAATAAGCCCTGTTATAATTCTTATAATAATAAGAATTAGAGGGAGCAATTTCTCTGAGACCATGAGATGGACTTACTCGGCATATTAACTATTGTGGTGCAATTTCTTAGACTTTGTCTTATGAACGGGGAGGGTTTAGGGTCTCTGGGTGGGGGAGCAGGTGAGCTCTGGCAGGGCAGGGTGGGGCTGGGTGGTGCAGCCTGGTGGCTCTTTCTGCAGCTGGGGGGACTGCGCCTTGAGAGGCCGCTGGAGGGAGGGCGGGCGGGCAGAAAGACATTGCAAAGGAGTCATCCGCGGGACTTGGCGACAGGCCGATCGTGGGCAGGGAGTTGGGCCAATCGTGGGCAGGGAGTTACCTCGCTTCGTTCTGTTCCGGGGCTCTCTGCTGTCTGTTTCCACACACGGGCTCCCTCCCGACTCACGGTGTGTTCTTGCCTTGCAGGAGCCTGTGTGAAATGCAGCAAAGGGGTGTTTGGGGCCGGCCAGGCCTGCCAGGCCATGGGGAACCTCTACCACGACGCGTGCTTCACCTGTGCGGCCTGCAGTAAGTGTGGGAGCAGGTGTGGGTGTGGGGGAAGGAACACAGGGACCAGGAGCGGGCAGAGGGGGGAGGTCGGCTTTCCTGGAGGCACTTGGCCCACGACTCTCCAGGGACTCACAGAGAGACAGGATTTCTTTTTTTCTTTTCTTTTCTTTTCTTTTCTTTTCTTTTCTTTTCTTTTCTTTTCTTTTCTTTTCTTTTCTTTTCCTTCTTTCTTTCCTTCTTTCTTTCCTTCTTTCTTTCCTTCTTTCCTTCCTTCTTTCTTTCTTTCTTTCTTTCTTTCTTTCTTTCTTTCTTTCTTTCTTTCTTTCTTTCTTTCCTTCCTTCCTTCCTTCCTTCCTTCCTTCCTTCCTTCCTTCCTTCCTTCTTTCCTTCTTTCCTTCTTTCCTTCTTTCCTTCTTTCTTCCTTTCTTTCTTCCTTCCTTTCTTTCTTCCTTCCTTTCTTTCTTCCTTCCTTTCTTCCTTTCTTTCTTCCTTTCTTCCTTCCTTCCTTCCTTCCTTCCTTCCTTCCTTCCTTCCTTCCTTCCGTTCGTTCTTTGACAGAGTGTAGCGCACTGCGCTGATCCGATGGCAGGAGCCAGGTGCTTCTCCTGGTATCCCATGGGGTGCAGGGCCCAAGCACCTGGCCCATCCTCCACTGCACTCCCTGGCCACAGCAGAGAGCTGGCCTGGAAGAGGGGCAACCGGGACAGAATCTGGCGCCTTGACCGGGACTAGAACCTGGTGTGCCAGTGCCGCAAGGCAGAAGATTAGCCTAGTGAGCCGCGGCGCTGGCCGACAGGATTTCTTAACAATAACTCGAGGCCCGGCAGGACGAGGTGGTATATCCTAGAGTACCACAGATCGCCGGGACTGTGCTGGTGCCTTAGCAGCTTCAAAGCCTTCCCTGGTAATGTCAGGTTTGTGATGCATAGCACGGGACCAGAAGAAGGGAGACCAACAGTGCTGGGCTTCGCCAGGGTCTGCCCCGTCGTCCCACCATGGGGACCACCCCAGAGGGGATCCAGCGGTCAGCTCCGCTGGGAACAGTCTTTGATTTGAAGGCTGCAGTGTGAGTGCGTGTGACATGTGTGTGCATGCATGCTTGCACATATGCACCCCACGTGTGCACTGCGCGTGTTGGTGGCTACCGACACACATCTGTGGGCATCCTCATACTGCGACACAGCGACTGTGATTAAAGCAGGAATCAGGAGACTGCACTGAGCTGACAGATGCTGCCCCTGGAGGAAGCCATCACACGGGATGCCCATCGAGTCTGACGAAGTTATCAGCCATGCTTGTTTGCTGGTCTCTACCAGCGGAAAAAGAATGTTGAGGAACATTTCTGGAAAATGTCGCACTTGATGTTCAGCTCTGTACCGAGGCCGGCGGCCCCTGGTGGAGAGGAATGACGCAGTGGAGTCCGAGGGCGGGTGAAAGGGTCTTTCTCACCATCAGATGCCCTGGTTCCTCTTGCTGACTGCTCCTTGGAAGCATGTAGGGAGACTTTAAAAACCCAGCCCCAACCAGCAGAATTCCAAGAGTAGAATTTTTTTTCCTCCCTCCCTCCCTCCCTCCCTCCTTTCCTTCCGTTTATGTGAAAGGGAGGAGAGACAGAGATGGGAGGAGAGACAGAGACAGATCTTCCATCCACGCTTCACTCCCCACAACAGCAGGTGCTGGGCCAGGCTGACGCCAGGAGCCTGGAACTCCATTGGCATCTCCCACGTGGGTGCAGGGGCCCCAGCACTTGGGCCGTCTTCTGCTGCTCTCCCAGGCGTCTTAGCAGGGAGCTGGATTGGAAGTGGAGCGGCAGGGACTTGAAATGGTGGCCATATGAGATGCGGCGTCGCAGGCAGCTTGACCTGCTGCGCCACTGTGCTGGCTTCTGTAAGGCCACTCAATCTGTTCCTAAGGACCGCACTTTGATGGCCCAATCGCTCAGAGGCCCTGCCTCCTCCTGCTGCCACCGTGAAGGCTGGGATAGCTTTCTTTTGTTTGTTTGTTTCTTTTCTCCACTTTTCAAGGTTTTATTTAAACACAAAACGTGCACCCGCGCCATGCCTTTTCTTCACTGTGCAGCCTGGCATTGGGGTGAGGGACTCTGACGGGTGGCTGCGCTGCTCGCTCAGCGATGGCTTTGCGGCTCTCAGAGGAAACACCGTGAGCAGTCTCCCCAGCACTTCCAGCTCCTTGACGTTGTGGACTGGGAACTTCTGGAAGCCACTGGGCACCGTGTGCTTTGCTTTCCTGTTGCTCCCGTAACCCTCATTGGCATCAGGATCTGGCCCTTGAATCGTCACTGCACCCTGCTGCCAACACATCTGGGTTTGGCCAGTTACCCTTAACCTCCACATTGGTCTGACTCGTGTCAGCTGAGCTTCTTGGTCTTCCTTTTGATGATATTGGGCTTCATCTGAGGGCAGCCTCAATGCCAAGTAGAAGGTGCCACCTCCACAGGTAGCGCCAAGGAAGGGCAGGGGTTGGGATTTCAACATAGGAGTTTCAGGGGGTCACAAACGTTCAGTCAATGGGGGCCAGTGTTGTGGCGCAGCCGGTTAAGCCACGGCTTGCAATGCCAGCATTTCATATTGGAGTGCTGGTCCAAGTCTTGGCTACCCCACTTCCAGTCCAGCTTCCTGCTAATGCACCTGGGAAGGCAGTGGAAGGTGGCCCAGGTGTGTGGCCCCCTGCCGCTCACGGGGGAGACCTGGATGGAGTTGCAGTTCCTGGCTTCTGGCTTCAACCTGGACCAGCCCTAACTGTTGTGGCCATTTGGGGAGTGAACCAAAGGATAGAAGGTCAATCTTAGTTTGTCTGTCTGTCTGTCTCTGTCACTCTGCCTTTCAAATAACTAAGTTTAAAAAAAAAAAAAGTCACAGCACGCAGTCCATTGCTGATGAGGGCTGTGTGAATACCCTCTGGTCCTCTGGAGGATTGAGTTTGTTCTGCTTTGCATGGTGACAAGTAGAGACACCTCAGGAGGACAGAGGTGGCTTGCATTTTCGCTTGGTCGATTATTGAAGGGCCAGGTCTGTGGTCTGCCCCAACACATCACGCGCTACCTCCTGCCACAGCTGGACGGAATTTCTCTCCACTCCCATGGCCCCCATCACAGTGTTCCCTAGACACCCCTCTCCTCACTCACTTCATACGTTTACAGTCCATGCAGCCCAAATGCCTCCTCTTCCAGGAAGTCGTCCGTGTTCCCCCTGCAGGAAGGAATCTCTTCTCCATTATAGACTGTGATCTACAGTCTCTGCAGCTCTTGTGCCAGCAAACAGGTGCTAGAACTGAGTTGCTGAAGGAGGGAGGACCAGGGCTCAGTACAAAGTGAGCGCTGTGGCTCTGCTGTTTGCCAAGGGCACTGGCCCCACTCCTGTCGTGTGAGGGCCCCACTTGCTCTTCAGTTGTGGGGCATTTGGGGTGTTGGGGCCCTGGGCGTGTGTGCAGAGGCAGCTCCTGATGAGCGCTGGGCATCCTCTGCTTTGCTGAGTTGCCTCACTGCTGTCCTGGACCTCGATGTTGGACAGGGAGGCAGGCACCCACACGCTGTTCCTGCCCTGCTCTGCAGTCTGTCTTTTTTTTTTTTTTTTTTTTTTTTTTAAGATTTATTTATTTGAAAGGCAGAGATACAGAAGGAGAGGAGGAAAGAGCGAGATTTTCCGCCTGCTGGTTCACTCCCCAAATGGCCACAGTTCCATCTGTGGGTGGCAGGCACCCAGGGACTTGGGCCATCTGCTGCTGCTTTCCCAGGCGCATCAGCAGGGAGCTGGGTCAGAAGTGGATTGGGTAGGGCTCACGTGCTGGTGTCAGCAGCTGCGCCGCAGGCCGGCTCCTCCGCCAGTCCTCGAGCGTCTGTGTGAACCTCAGCACAGACGTGGAAGAGAATTCCTCAGGGTCAACAACCCAGCCAGGGAACTGGTTCCAGAATTCAGGGCTCCCGGGCCTGGGCTCACCTCACACTTCTCCCTCGTTCTCATTCCCCTTCTGCTGATTTGTTTCCCTAGAGAAGCAAGCGAGAAGAAGGGAGTTTGGGATAGGCACTGGGTCCGGTGGTTAAGACACCTGCGTCCCGCATTGACGTGCCTGGGTCCCAGTGCCCGATCGGCTCGTGACTCCAGGTTCCTGCTGCTGATGGCTTCGTGGTCAGCTCCCTGCTACCCACAGGGAGACCTGGATTGAGCCCCAGGTTCCCGGCTTCAGCATGGCCCAGCCCTGGATGTTGCAGGCCTTGGGGAGATGAACCAAAGGATGGGCGAACCCTGTCTCTCTGCCTTTCAGATAAATAACACAGATAAGTAAAAATTAGGAGAAGGGTGTTTTCTTTGTTCATTGTCATATCTTAATTATCTACAGGGAGAGCCTGGTTAGTGTGTCTATTTCTGAGTACATGTGTGTGTTTTCTACTTTTCTGTTTCATTTATAATCTATACCCTAATGTAGTATTTAAAACTAGATTTTATATACATACACACAAATACACACACAAAAAGTCTTCAAAAAGTTCATGGAAATGCAGATTATAGAAAACTGTGAATTTCAAAGTTTTTTTGCACCAAAATCAAGTTATCTTTAATTCCATTTTCCATGAACTTTTTGAAGAACCCTCATTTATCAAGTGATATGTGCATGCATACAGATGGATATCTGTAGGTGTACACGCATCCACTTGTTGGACTTGGTTGTTGCCACGTTGAAACATGACGCTACAAGGCCCAATAGGCCACTGGTAGGTTCTGACAGTTTACTATTTGTTTACCTAGCGCTGTGGTCTGGGTGTTTGACCCTCTAAAACGCATGTTGAAGTGTAACCCCCAAAGCCATGTGTTATGGTATTTGGGGGTGGGGCCTTCGGGGGGTGGGGTAGCGGAGGCTCAGTGACGTTAGTGATGGTACGAGGAGAGGGCAGAGAGTTAGCACACTTGCTCCCTCTGGACTCTGCAGGTGCAAACCCTCGACCCCAGAGCTCCCTACTGTGGCCTGAATAAACCTTTATCCTTTGTATTCAGTTATAGCAGCAGCAAATGGTAACAAAATCAAGAGTGTGCCAGAGGTGCCAGCCTCCTGGGTCCTTGTCCTGACCAGTGACAGTGGGAGAGAGAGAGGGCTGCGTGGCAGAGTGTGAGACGTGGTGTGCCGGGAGGCAACCACAGACGGGGGAGCCGAGAGGCCTGCGCGTTCCCAGCTCGGGTCCGAGCCCCAGGCAGAAAGCTGCACAGGCTGGGTGGCCACCTGCTCCCCGGGAGACGGCCGCACAGCCCTTGTGTGCTGGAAGGCTGCAGGTGCTCCTCTGAGACCCAGACTTCGTCCACGTGGGTGCGCGCCAGCTCACCCAGGCACCACGGCAGGTCCCCCACCCGCTGGCCAGAAGCAGGGTGTTTGGTGCCTTTTGAGCTGTGAGAACAACACGACAACCACAGAGAAAAATTAAAGATAGAGGCGTGTCCTGTTAGCATCTCCACACAGCGAGTTTCTCTTCTTTGTTTTCCCTGTTTGGTTTTTTGGCCCAAATTTAGACACATTTTACAGAGTTGTGGTCATGGTAATAAACAGTATTGTACCCTTTTTGATTTATTGTTAGGTCATAAATTAATATTTTATTTATGGAAATGTTTGAAAGGCATAGAGGGAGAGTGAGAGGTTCCGTCCTCTGGTTTCTCCCCCAAATGGCCAGAAACGGCCGGGGCTGGATCAGACCAGAGCTGAGTCAGGCGCTCCATCCGGGTCCCCCAGCTGGGTGGCTCCTCCCCTGCCACCTCCCAGGTGCCCAGCAGCAGGAAGCTGGAGTTGGAAGTGGAGCCAGGACGTGAACACAGGCACTGTGGTGAGAGAGGCGGGCTCCCCGCCGCTGTGCTTGTGGGCCCCGTGCCAGTGCCAGCAGGGGTCTCTGTGCAAATCTTTTCCTCCCCTCTGCTGAGCCACATCCCTGCTGTTTGTGCCCAGAAGTAAGTGAGCAGTCAGGCATCTGTGTGGTCTGTTAAGTTCTCTGCTCTCTCGGCCTGGCTGTGGATAGGTGTGCCGTGGATATCCCGTCTCGCCCCAGAGGCTCTGCCCACTCGGAGTGGCCATGCCCCAGCCGGGCGCCCCCAGGAGGGAGGGAGGGAAGGAGGTCCATGGAGCTGCTGGTGGGCGGCGGTATGCCCATGTGTGTCAACTGGCTCCTAGGAGAAGCCGGCTCCCATCTATGGCTTGAGAGAGGCAGGAGCAGGAGGCAGGAAGACTTACAGAGTCAAATGGAGTTCCTCCCTTGCGGCTCCCAGTACAGACAGTGGGGCGAGGGGAGGTCAAGGTGCCCATAGCAGGTGTCTGTCCCTGCTGTAAAGACTGAGCTGGTGTCCTGGAGGCCAAGTGACACCTGCTGGCCGTGGCAGTGCTCATGGCTCCGTTCCTTTCCGGCCATGGGAGCTGAGCTGAGGTGTTAGTCCTGGTGGAGGCCTCCCAGGACCCCGCGGCAGTCCTGGAGCTGGGTGCCTGGGCGGCAGCCACTCCCAGTGCGCGTGGACAGCACGGCCAGTGCGGGCTGAGCTCAGAGGAAGGCCCCGGTGCTGGGAGGTGCAAGGCAAGGCCGGTGTTCCCGAATGGGGGCTGGGGGCTGGGCACGGAGCCGCCAGCCCCACCTTGGTGGGAGCAGTGGTGGTGGTGGGGGACTGAGAACCCTTGCTGCGGTCACTTTGCAGACCCCTATGTCCACACCTGGTACGGACAGTGGACGGTGCGTGGGCGTCACAGTGAGGCTGCGCCCACTGGGTCACAGTGCAGGGACGTCACCTGGCCTTCTGTTACTTCCAGGTGAATAAAACAATCAGAACCAGGCGTTCCTAACGACTCAGTAAGGGCTGGGAGGCTGACTCACCAGGAAGGTCCCACGGTCAGGTGGGGGAGGGGTCCTGCCGGCTCCTTTGTTTTCCTTGGGAAGCCGTTTTACAGCCGCCTCTGAAACCCTCACCTTTCTTCCTGACTTTGTAAACAACCCGGTCAGCCCGGCCTCTGAAAGCGCTCAGGCTGTGGGAACTGCTGGCGCCTGGAACCCACGCGCCCACGGGTGTTCCCAGGTGGCTCACTGTGGGCTGCGCCTCTGACGGCAGTGTCTCCCTAGGTGCTCGTCCCTCAGTGCGTGTCTCGGTGCGGGTGGTGAGGGATAAGGCAGGGAGCTAGGTTTTAGGTCCATGTGGAACCGCACCTCCTCCGTCCGCCCTGTGTGATCCTGTCTGCCTACCTGTCAGTCACATAACCTGTTTTGGGCTGTGTGTGTGTATGTGTGTGTGTGTGTGTGTGTGTGTGTGTGTGTTCCTCACCTTTTGAATAAACCGTACCACTTGGTGCACTGTGTTTGTGCCTGTGTTTGGAATGCTTCTCTAGGGAAAAGGCAAGGAGCCGGAACAGGGATTTGCACCCACCTCGCCCACAACACAGGGACTTCTCTGTGATTGGCACCCTCAACAGCCGGAGCTGGGCCAATCCAAAGCCAAGAGCCAAGAGCATCTTCCAGGTCTCCCGTGTGGGTGCAGGGCCAAGCACTTGAACCATCTTCTGCTGCTTGCTGCTTTCCCAGGCGCATTAGCAGGGAGCTGCATCAGAAGTGGAGCAGCTGGAACTTGATCCGGCACCCATATGGGTCGTCAAAGGCTGAGGCTTAACGCTCTGAGCCACAGCACCAACCCCAAGGGGTATTTTCACCCCAGGCTCTTGTCATGCACAAAGATAAAGCATTCTAAGTGGGCACACAAGTAAGGTGCACATAATGATAAAGTTTATTTAAAAGGTGAGGAAGGTGAGCATTCACACACACACACACACACACACACACACACGGGTATGAGTTGCTCCACACAAATAGCTGTCAAGAGTGGGCAGTGGGCCGGAAGATTGGCCTGAAAGAATGGTTCAGGAGGAGGGGAGACAGAAAGAAGACCTGGCAGTCGCTCTAGCCATAGCCTTTCTGTCCCAGTGGTTAGTCTTTTTTTTTTTAGATTTATTTATTTATTTGAAAGGTGGAGTTACAGAGAGAGAAAGAGAGAGAAGAAAGAGAGGTCTTCCATCCGCTGGTTCACTCCCCAAATGACCACAATGGCTGGAACTGTGCTGATCTGAAGCCAGGAGCCTCCTTTAGGTCTCCCACACAGGTGCAGGGCCCAGGCACTCAGGCCGTCCTCCACTGCGTTTCCCGGCCACAGCAGAGAGCTGGATTGGAAGTCGAGTAGCTGGGTCTCAACCCAGAGCCCATATGGGATGCTGGCACTGAAGGCAGTGGCCTTACCTGCTACGCCACAGCGCCGGCCTCTTCCCTGGCCCCTTTTATTTTCTTTGAAAGTTGGAGTCACAGAGAGAGAGAGAGAGGGAGAGACAGGGAGAGAGCGCTCCCATCTGCTGGTTCACTCCCCAGATGGCTGCAGTGGCCAGGGTTAAGCCAGGCTAAAGCCAGGAGCCAGAAGCTTCTTCTAGGTCTCCCATATGGTAGCAGGGGCCCAAGGACCTGAGCCGTCTTCCACTACTTTTCCCAGGCCATTAGCAGGGAGCTGGATGGGAAGTGGAGCAGCCGGGACTCTAACCAGGGCCCATATGGATGCTGGCATCACAGGTGGCAGCTCTACCCACTACACCACAACACCGGCCCCGGTTGTTGGTTTTCTTAATGAGCTCAGGGCTGTGCCTCTCTAGGCGTGAAGACACCTGGGCACTATGTCACCCCCACAAGTTCCACGTGGAGCTCATTATCCATATTTTCATGGCACCTTCTTAGGTCCTGGATGAAGAAGCCGGTGCATCCTGGGAAAGGGGGCTCCTGATTGACAAGGAGGATAGGATTCCACATGGGGGCTTGTGACTTCCAGCTCAGCAGTCCTAAGCTAACTTCCTGCCTGTGTGTCCCACGGCACTTGGATGTTGTGGCCCCACAGAGCTCGCTTAGGTGTGGTGTTAAATTCCCTTTGCTGGCCGGCGCCGCGGCTCACTAGGCTAATCCTCCGCCTTGCGGCGCCGGCACACCGGGTTCTAGTCCCGGTCGGGGCACTGGATTCTGTCCCGGTTGCCCCTCTTCCAGTCCAGCTCTCTGCTGTGGCCCGGGAGTGCAGTGGAGGATGGCCCAAGTGCTTGGGCCCTGCACCCCGTGGGAGACCAGGATAAGTACCTGGCTCCTGCCATCGGATCAGTGCGGTGCACCGGCCGCAGCGCGCCAGCCGTGGCGGCCATTGGAGGTGAACCAACGGCAAAAGGAAGACCTTTGTCTCTGTCTCTCTCTCACTGTCCACTCTGCCTGTCAAAAAAAAAAAAAAAATTCCCTTTGCTGGAAATACATGCAGCGGGAAGGGGCGGGGCTCTCAGGGTGGGATCTCGCCTGGCTTCTGGGGTTGAGCCACCGCCTGACAGCCCAGACTGCGTGTTCAGCCAGCCTGGGGCTGTGAGAGCAGCACAGCTTGGCCTGGGACTTGGAGCCTGGGAGGCAGGAATTGGTAGTGGGAGGCTCCTGGGGGAGGGCGATGGCCCAGGGCTGTGGATGGAGCTGTGTTCCTCAGGGCCTTTGACCCCTGCATTTCTGAGGGGCTGAGTCGTCCCAGTGTCTCTTGGTGACTGTGTGTGAGAAGAAGCTGCAGGTGAAGAATGTGGAAAGGGAAGAGGGGCGAGGGCGGGGGTGGGAAACAACCGAAGTAGGCTGCAGCTGGGCTCCGCTCAGGGCTCTGCTGAGTGCTCAGTGCTCAGTGCTCAGTGAGTGCTGAGTACTCAGTGAGTGCTTAGTGCTCTGCTCAGTGCTCAGTGCCCTGCTGAGTGCTCTGTGCTCAGTGCTCAGTACTCAGTGAGTGCTTAGTGCTTAGTGCTCTGCTCAGTGCCAGCAGTTTGCTGAGTGCCCTGCTCAGTGCTCTGGGCTGTTCTCGGCAGCGTTCTCATCTCTGACACAGAGGATGGCATAGCCTGGGGTAGTGGGGCTGGGAACCAGAAGAGGGTGGGTTGTGAAACTGCAGGACAGGAAAAAAGACCTGCGAGTGTCCCCGGCGGGGACAGAGCTACTCGGCCACTGGGGGCTGGACCACAGGGAGTGTCTGGTGAAGCCCAGACTGTTTAGAGACTGTTTCCAGCTTGGTTGAGTAACTTTGTGTCTGTTGAGTAATTGCTGCAATCAAGGCTTGGATTTGACCTTTCATTTTTCTTCCTTTTTTTTTTTTTTTTTTTTACAGGCAGAGTTAGAGAGAGAGACAGAGAAAGGTCTTCCTTCCGTTGGTTCACCCCCCAAATGGCTGCTATGGCCAGTGTGCTGCGGCCACGCGCTGCGCTGATCCGAAGCCAGGAGCCAGGTGCTTCCTCCTGGTCTCCCATGGGGTGCAGGGCCCAAGCACCTGGGCCATCCTCCACTGCACTCCCGGGCCACAGCAGAGAGCTGGCCTGGAAGAGGGGCAACCGGGACAGAATCTGGCGCCCCAACTGGGACTAGAACCCGGTGTGCCGGCGCCACAAGGCGGAGGATTAGCCTAGTGAGCTGCGGCGCCGGCCTATGTTTCATTTTTCTTCATCATTGGGTTTTTTTTTTTTTTTTTTTTTTTTTTTTTTTGACAGGCAGAGTGGACAGTGAGAGAGAGAGACAGAGAGAAAGGTCTTCCTTTGCCGTTGGTTCACCCTCCAATGGCCGGCGCGGCCGGCGCGCTGCGGCCGGCGCACCGCGCTGATCCGATGGCAGGAGCCAGGAGCCAGGTGCTTTTCCTGGTCTCCCATGGGGTGCAGGGCCCAAGCACCTGGGCCATCCTCCACTGCACTCCCTGGCCACAGCAGAGGGCTGGCCTGGAAGAGGGGCAACCGGGACAGAATCCGGCGCCCCGACCGGGACTAGAACCCGGTGTGCCGGCGCCGCTAGGCGGAGGATTAGCCTAGTGAGCCGCGGCGCCGGCCCATCATTGGGTTTTAAAAGAAAAGAAGTTTGAGGGCTGGGAATCCAGACAAGCTGCAAACCCAGCCCTGTATCACGGGTGAGCTGGGATGGCAATCACCAGCGACAGGAGGGTGTGGATCAGGGACGCAGTGGTGGGCGTGAGTGGACGCCAGATGCCGCAGAGGGGATCCTGGCAACAGGAACTCGTGCCAGATACCTACTTTGAGAGCGCGGTGCTGGGTCCCACCCTGGGTTCCCCAGTTTCGTCCTCGCTGTCCCAAGGACCCCAAAGGCGTCAGGTGAGGGGCGGAGGGCTCCTTCCTGGGAGGCTGCAAAGGCAGGGTTGGCCTGCAAGCCCGGGGCCCCCTCTTCCTGCCCCCTCCCTGCAGAGCCCAGGCTAGAGCCCTGTCACCTGAGCTGGGCCAGTTTGGTTAGGTTTCTTCCTGGTCCTTTGTCATCAGCACACCATTTACGGGAGAGCCGATTCCCGACAAAGCCGTTTGAGGTCGGTCAGGCAGCGTTTCCTGCAAGCATTTGACGTGTACTTGGCTGGGTGCTAGAAATGAATTTTCGTGTTCTTTTAGTTTTATTAATTTAATAGGCGTAACTGGCCCAGGGGGCTGGTAGCCACTGCAGGTAGCACAGGTAGAAGTTACTCGCTGGGGCACTACGATAAAAACACACTCGCACGGTTGCTGAGTGTTGCTTTCTTTTCTTCTTCATTTTTTAAAAAGATTTATTAATTTATTTGAAAGGCATAGTTACAGAGAGAGATGGAGAGATAGAGAGAAAGAGAGATCTTCCATCTGCTGGTTCACTCCCTAATTGGCTACAATGGCAGCGTGGGGCCAGGGGGAAGCCAGGAGCCAGGAACTTCCTCCAGGTCTCCCACGTGGGTGCAGGGGCCCAAGGACTTGGGCCATCTTCTGCTTTCCCAGATGTGTTAGCAGGAGCTGAATCAGAAGAGGAGCAGCCAGGATTTGAACCAACGCCCACATGAGATGCCAGCCCTGGGGCGGGGGCGGGGGGGGCTTAACCAGCTACTCCCCAGTGTTGGCCCCTCCCTTTCTTTTCTGAAGAACTCTCATGGCTGGGAAAGCCATGCACTTTGACTTTTCAGGGAGGTGTCTGAGAGACCTGCTCACTCACTCCCCAGTGCCCACAACACCTGGGCCGGTCCAAAGCCAGGAGCTGGGAACTCCATCCGGGCCTCCCACGTGGATGGCGGGGCCCAACTGCTGGAGCCATCATCCGCTGCCTTTTGGGTGCACGGTGATGGGAAGCGGGAATTGGGGGCGGGGCTGGAACTCAGGCACTCAGACAGGGGGCGTGGGCATCCCAAGCTGTGTGTCAGCCACTGCTCTGGGTGCCCGCTTGGTAGTGAAGACTTGCGTCTGAGGACCAGATACTTCTGCAGGTAGACTCTGGCTCGTTCTCTCTCTGGAGAGAAGGGAGCTTGGTGGGGGCTGCAGAAGTTGGGTTTTCTTTGCCGGAGTCACGGCTGACGTCTTGGTGACATCCCAGCTGCTGTCCCCCTCCCTCAGTTACGCTGGGTGTGCCAGGCCCCCTGCAGGCCCACAGGCAGTCTTCATTGTACCGCACGAAAGGGGTGTTGGGAGGGGATTCAGAGTCTATACGTGCATCAGCTGTGTGTAAACCAGCGTTGTAGCAGGCACATGCAGGGCGGCTCTGGCTGCGGCCCGTCTGGGTGTGTTTAGTGTGCACGGCACCCGCTGCTTCTGGCTGGGGAGGAGTTCTCCCGGAACGTAGAGTTGTGTGTCACACGGACACCTCCAGCCCCGGCATCGTCACTGTCCCGCGCTCGTTGTCCTGGGATGGTCTGGGTCCTCGCTCTGTGGTGGGAGCAGGAAAAAGGGGCATCAGGTGCAGATGTGGGTTCAGAGACAGGCCCGAGGCCCAGTCTCTCTCGGAGGTTCTCAAAGTGTGTCCCCTCCCCCCCAGGAGGCCCGGCACCATGAGCTTATTAGAAATGCGGATTCACAGGCCCCTGTTGAGAAGGAGACCCTCTGGGAATGGGAGCCAGCACTCTGTGGGACAGTGTGGTAAGGTCTGCGAGCCTTGGCCGGCCGGAGAGTCTGGTGCTCACTCCCCCACCACTCCCTTTGTCTCCTGCGCATACACAGCCACAGCTATAGCCACAGCCACAGCCGGACCTCAGCGTCGTGTCTGTGCCGTAAGAGGTGCGTGAGGACAGTGAAATTTGTCCCCGCGCAAGGAAGCAGAGCAGATGTGCGGTGTGATTGGAAACACCGAGAAACACATCTTTGTGTCCCCCACCCCCAGGTGATGGTTTGGAGGCGGGGGCCTGTGACGGGTGACTCGGTCACATGTGCCCCCCCATGAGTGGGGGCTAGCGTCCTGATGACAAGAGGCGGCAGAGCTCTGGTGGAGACACCGCAGGGAGTTGGCTGGGCATAGACTAGGAAAGGGGCCCTTGGCAGCCCTGACCACAACCACCCCGTGACCCCCAGCTGCCAGCCTCCAGGCCCAGGAGGAGTGAGTGTCGGCTAAGCCACCGGGGTGTACTGTTTCCTCCAGCAGCCCACGCTGGCCAAGCTGTCACCCTTGGTCTGGGAGGTCTGAGGACAGGCAAGGAGAGAGAGATGTGATGGAGGGGTTTCAGATCCCAGCTCTCGCACCTGGAGCTCTGTGGCTGAGTTTGACTTCTGTAGCTTTCGTTTCCTGCATCAACAAAGTAGGGAGTAAACCGGCAGCGTGGTTTGCTGAGGGTCAGCCGCCTCCAGTGCAGGCTCAGGTTCCTGGGGGTGAAGCGTCCCAAGCCAGTCCACGGACCTGGTGAGCTCAGCCTGCCCAGCCGCCCTCGTCTGTCCTGGTCTTGGACGTGCATGGGCGCCACCCAGTGGCGGTGAGGACAGCTGCAGCCCGCCCTTAATTTCCAGGACAGCGCGGTGATTCTGGGCACTTCAGGTTAGCTGGTATCTTGTGTTGTCGGTCAGATCTGGAGGGATTCAGCCTGGGCAGCACCTTTTTTCTGCCTCTCTGCTTTTCAAGAGCAGGTTGCTTGCTGTTTCCTGCCTGGCCTCTCCTTCCCCAGGGCGTCCCCTCTCTCCAAAGATCCCCATTTTAGCCAATAAATGCGTGTCTTCCTCAGAGGGTTTCTTACAGAATTGCCCCAGGCTTGCGAGTGAGGTAGGATTTAAGTAAAGCACCTGGTGCAAAAGGAGTGAAAATTTTAAAGAGTGAAAATCCCCGTCTCCGGTGCCCTGGAGGGGAGGAGCTGGGTTCCTCCTGTAGGGGTGTATTCAGCAGGCACTAAATAATGTTCAGTGGCCTCCCGTGCAGTGGACACAGCGAGGATCTCGGAGTCAGATGGGCTGGGTCCCAGGTTTACTGCCTGGGTGAACCCCTGGGCGCCTCACTGTCCTCACTCAGGCAGTGAAGATGGGCGACGGTTACCTCTCAAGGGGCATGCATATATGGGGAGGAAAAGAGCCCTGGGAAGCTGAGTCGCCCGGGGTGTGTGTCCAGGCTGGTTCCCGTGTCCTGGCACCGCCCCCTGGGCCTGACTGTGTCCTGGCACTGCCCCCGGGCCTGACTGTGTCCTGGCACCGCCCCCTGGGCCTGACTGCTATGGTCTCGCCGAGACCTGGTGTGGGGGGTGACCTTGAGGAGGATGTGACTGTGGGCTGCTCTATGGAGGTGCAGGGAGGTGCAGGGGCACCCATGCGATGGTGACATGCGTGGCAATATTTTATCAAGATCTGCAAAATCTAAACCCAGGCCCTGACACGGTCGGCAGGTGTATTTTTTTCTTTTCCTTCCCACTTCTGAGAGAATAGAAACAAATATATTTGAATGTGGTGTTGTTTCTAAATTTGTTCCTTTTTTTTTTTTTTTTTTTGACCGGCAGAGTGGACAGTGAGAGAGAGAGACAGAGAGAAAGGTCTTCCTTTGCCGTTGCTTCACCCTCCAATGGCTGCCGTGGCCGGTGCACCGCGCTGATCCGATGGCAGGAGCCAGGTACTTCTCCTGGTCTCCCATGGGGTGCAGGGCCCAAGTACTTGGGCCATCCTCCACTGCACTCCCTGGCCACAGCAGAGAGCTGGCCTGGAAGAGGGGCAACTGGGACAGAATCTGGCACCCCGACCGGGACTAGAACCCGGTGTGCTGGCGCCGCAGGTGGAGGATTAGCCTAGTGAGCCACAGTGCCGGCATTTTTTTTTTTTAAGATTTATTTTAGGGCCGGCTCTGTGGCATAGTGGGTAAAGCCGCCACTTGCAGTGCCAGCATCATGGGAGCCAGTTCGAATCTCGACCTGCTGCTCCACTTCCCATCCAGCTCTCCGCTATGGCCTGGGAAAGCAGTGGAAGATGGCCCAAGTCCTTGGTCCCTATATCCAGTGTTCCCTCCCCAAATGGCCGGGGTTAGGCTAATCAGGAGCCAGGAGCTAGGAGCCAGGAACTTCCTCTGGGTCTCCCATGCAGTGCGGAGGGCTCAGTATTCCTGTGTGATGCCTGGGGTACAGGTGATCTGGCCCCTTACGGAAACAAAAAACTGGCTTCCTGGGCGAGAGCAGGATCTCCCTCAGCACTCTGGAGGGAGCCCTGTGCCGGGTCCTGTGGACTCTTGGCGCCCTCTAGTGGCCTAGATTAGCTGTAACTGCAGCCTGTGGGAGACCCAGGTGTTTCCACCACCTGGCTGAACCTGGCCTTGGTGTGATGGCAATCGCACAGTGCATGGTGACCAGGTGGGCTGTTGTGTCCTTGTCACCTTAATCCTGGGCAGCAGGTCCCTGTCTCTGTGTCTTTCTCTGTAGCACTGGCTTTCTTCCTTTCCTTTTAATTTTTGAGATGAATTAGTTTATTTGAGAGTCAGAGTTACAGAGAGATAGGTCTTCCATCTGCCCAAATGTCCACAATGGCCAGGGCTGGGCCAGGGCAAAGCCAGGAGCCAGGAGCTTCAGGTCTCCCATGTGGGCAGCAGGGGCCCAAGGACTTCAGCCATCATCTGCTGCTTTCCCGGGAGCATTGGCAGGAAGCTGGCTCAGAAGTGGAGCAGTTGGGACAGGAACAGATGCTCGTATGGCATGAGGCTCTACAGGTGGCAGCTTAACCCACTGAGCTATGGCGCTGGCCCCTTGGCTGTGCCTTTCAAGTAGGTGAAAATAATGTTTAAAAAATAACACTCTCATAATTGAATTATTTGCATGTTAGAGTTCAGCTTTTTTGTCCTATAGTGCAGGTGTTTTTATTCTTTGTTGGTGCCTGTGTAGTGTTTCAGCTAAAAGAGAGACTGTGTGTGTGTGTGTGTGTGCACATTGTAAACATTGTAGGACAGTACCATAGGAAGTAGCCCTATTTTCCTACCACCCAGAATCAGACATTTCCACGTTGTCATTTTGCTTCTGTCTTTTTTCTAAGGGGTATAATTATGGGTAACTTAGAGTTGTCCGGGTTCCCCTCCCACCCCATCCCCTTCTTCCTCAGGACAGCTGCCACAGGCTTGTTCAAAAAGTCTCTGGGAAAATGGAATCTAAAGATAAGTTCATTTTGGTGCAAAGGATTTTTGAAATCCTCACATGGTTTTTTTTTTTTTTAAGATTTATTTTTCATTTATTTGTAAGGCAGAGAGAGGAGGAGAGGTAGAGAGAGAGAGGTCTTCCATCCGCTGGTTCACTCCCCCAACGGCCGAAGCTGTGCCAATCCAAAGCCCAGAGCCAGGAGCTTCTTCTGGGTCTCCCACACGGGTTCAGGGGCCCAAGGACTCGGGCCATCTTCTGCTTTCCCAGACCACAGCAGAGATCTGGATTGGAAGAGGAGCAGCTGGGACTAGAACTGGCGCCCATATGGGGTACCGGCCCTGCAGACAGGCTTAACCGAGTATGCACAGCGCTGGCCGCAGTGTTTTTCTTAAGACGCATTTTCCGTGAGCTTTTTGAGGACCCCTGACATCATGAACTGAGCGTGCTCGCTGCGGTCCCGGTGTTGTTCTCCTGTCCCCACATAGACAACTGGCAGTTAAAGAAAGATCAGTACGGTGGTTATGTGAGTGAGCTGGAGCCCGCGTAAAAGCCGTCACGTCCGTGGGTCTTTGCACAGTTTACTGAAGTCACCTGCCTGTATCCTTAGTTCAGCCAATAAGGATCCGTGTGGGCCTGGTGTGTCCATCCTGGCTGCTGTGGGGGGCTGCATCCGTTAGGCATCATTGCAGCTTCTTCCTCTCCTTGTCTGTCTTGTCTCCCGTGTTGCTGAGCGGTGCAGATGCGTCTGGCCTTCTGTAAGCAGCGTGGCCGTGCAGTGCAGGCCCCCTCGTGCCCATCCGGGAGAGCTCCCCAGGCAGCCTTCCTTGGTGTTGTGTGGATTTTCTTCACGTCCCAGTGCACACTCCTACACGTGTGCACAGCTGCTGTTGTCCTGCGCCTTCACCAAGACCGGCAGGTGTCAGACGTGGTAGTTTTGCCTGTCTGTAGGAGTGAGGCGGAATCTCATTGTGGTTTTCATTTGCGTTACCGTGAGTGCTAGTGGGCCTGAACATTTCTCATTATATCACAGGAATTAGGCTGGTATAACAACCCTGATGACGACTTGAGGTTTAACAGGTTTTCTTTTCTTTTTCAAGATTTAGTTTTATTTATTTGAAAGGTGGTTACGGAGAGAGCAGAGAGACAGAGATGTTCCATCCCAAATGGCCACAATGACTGGACTGGGCTGGGCCAGGCTGAAGCCAGGAACCTAGAACTGCATCTTAGTCTCTCGCATGGGCTGCAGGGTGCCAGGCACTCGGACCACCCTCTGCTGCTTTCCCAGGCGCATTAGCAGGCAGGTGGATCGGAAGTGGAGCAGCCCGAGTCGATCTGGCGCGCGTGCGGTTGCCAGTGTCAGGGGCGATAGCTCAGCCCGCTGCACCGCAGCGCCAGCCCCAGGTGTTCTTTCTTTGTGCTGCGTCTTCCTGCGCTTTGCTTACTTCCTCCCATTTGATTGTAATTGGTCCTTGATAGTTTTTTTTTTTTTTTTTTTTTTGACAGGCAGAGTGCCACAGCAGAGAGCTGGCCTGGAAGAGGGGCAACCAGGACAGAATCTGGCGCCCCGACCGGGACTAGAACCCGGTGTGCCGGCGCCGCAAGGCAGAGGATTAGCCTAGTGAGCCGCGGCGCCAGCCCCTTGATAGTTGTTTTTAAGATTTATGTATTTGAAAGACAGACTTACAGAGAGGCAGAGAGAGAGAAAGGTCTTCCATCCACTGGTTCACTCCCCAAATGGTCGCAAAGGCCAGAGCGGGGCCGATCTTCTACTGCTTTCCCAGGCCATAGCAGAGAGGTGGATTGGAAGTGGAGCAGCCGGGGCTTGAACCGACGCCCATATATGGAATGCTGCCACTGCAGGCGGTGGCATTACCCACTACGCCACAGCGCTGACCCTGGTCCTTGATACTCTTTTTTTTTTTAATTTTTTTTAATTTTTTGACAGGCAGAGTGGACAGTGAGAGAGAGAGAGACAGAGAGAAAGGTCTTCCTTTGCCATTGGTTCACCCTCCAATGGTCACCTCAGCCGGCGCGCTGTGGCCGGCGCACCGCACTGATCTGATGGCAGGAGCCAGGTACTTCTCCTGGTCTCCCATGGGATGCAGGGCCCAAGTACTTGGGCCATCCTCTACTGCACTCCCTGGCCACAGCAGAGAGCTGGCCTGGAAGAGGGGCAACCGGGACAGAATCGGGTGCCCTGACCGGGACTAGAACCCGGTGTGCCGGCGCCGCAAGGCGGAGGTTTAGCCTAGTGAGCCATGGCGCCGGCTGTCCTTGATACTCTTAACTTCCACTTCCACATCCGTGGATTCAACCAGCTGTGGTTCACAAATACTCGGGGAGAAAATGCAGTGTCTGTATGTGCAGACTTTTTTGCCTGGATATTTTTCCCTAAGCAATACAGCATAACAGCTGAGTATGTTTATAATATAACAGCCGAGTACCTTCACGGTGTAACAGCCAAGCACCCTCACGGCCTGACGGCCGGGTGCCCTCACAGTGTGACGGCCGGGTGCCCTCCCAGTATGACGGCTGGGCTCCCTCATGGTGTAACAGCTCGGCACCTATCCATTGCTCCTGGTGTTGGTCGTCTTCTGAGATTTAAAGCAGGGAGGAGGCTGTGGGTGTGCTGCTTGTCAGTCCATTGGCGTCTGATGGGAGGTGTCTGACCACCCATGGGCGTTGATGTCTGCCAGTGCCCCAGATGCTCAGGGAAGAGGGCGCTGGTCTGCTCTTACCGATTTGTTGCCATCCCTGGTGTATAGGGTCCTAAAGCCATGATCTTTGCATCCCGCTCATCCTCTCACCCACGGCTGGCCTTTGCTTTTGATTCTTCAGCCCGACACTGCATTCTTCTAGACATGGCTGAGCCCTCTGCGTGCAAGGCTGACTTCAGATTGCAGGTGTATCCGCAGGAGGTCTCCCAGCTTCCGCCCCGCACCAGCGTGAGCGTTGGGGAGATGGTGGGACGACACTGGGTCAGGCAGCAACAGACGCTGTGACCAGCAAGGGTCTGGCCAGGGCTGGGGAAGGGCAGGGCCTGCAGACCCGTGAAGTGCTTTAGATCCCTTTGGCCTGACTCTGGCCCTTGGGGTCTGCAGCCAGGAGTGGTGCTGCCGCCTCTTCTGTCCCCTGGCACCCTCTCCTGCCTCCCCACTGAGGAGCAGCTGGGCTTTTTAGTTTTGAAAACATATTTATTTATTTGAAGGGAAGTGAAAGAGAGAGAGAAAAGGGGAGAGAGAATGAATCAATCTTCCATCTGCTGATTCACTCTCCAATGGCCATAGCAGCTGAGGCTGAGCCAGGCTGTAGCCAAGAGCCTGGTACTCCACCCAGATCTCCTACCTGGGTGGCAGGGGTCCAAGCACTTGGACCATCCTCCAATGCCTTCCTAGGCCGTTAGCAGGGAGCTGGATGGGAAGTGGAGCAGCCGGGGCTCGAACCGGTGCAGTGTCGCAGGCAGCAGCTAAGCCTGCTGTGCCTCAACGCTGGCCCCAAGATAGAAAATCTGTAGAAGCCGTAATAGTTGCTGTTTTCTCCCCGTCTGGAGGCTTCTGCGGCTGCCACAGAATCTCGGTTTTTCTCGGCTCCCCCTGAGCTCCGCCGCGGCCCCGTGGAGCCTCCCTCCGCCTGCCTCGTGCGCTTTGCCTGCGAGGGCGGTCGGTGTCTGTCCCTGGACTTGCTGGGTCTCTTGGGCACGGCTCGTGTTTGCGGCATTGCTGATTCCCCTCCCAGGGGGTGGACCCTGGCTCCCAGGGGCTTGCAGCATTCCGTGGTGGGCATCCCCTGGAGTATGCTGGGTACGTGTGGGGCCTGGCACTGGAAATGTCCTCAGTTCTGTGACAGCTGCTATCGGGCGGGGCCAGAGCCTTGCGCAGAGGTGCACCTGCTTACCCTGACCTCCCAGCCCACTGAGTTTCCTGCAGGGCACAAAGGGATGATGTGAGTGTGTCCTTAGCCTTATGCAAGGTGACAGTGCATCCAGGAGTCGGTCGGAGTAATTTGAATTTGCCCCACTCCTGCCTGACCCTTGTAGATCAAGTGAAAACCAAAAATAGTATCTTTTCAAGAAGGTATGCTTTCTTTTTTAAACAAAAGATGTATTTATCTGAAAGGGAGGGAGAGAGAGAGAGAGAGAAGAGAGGGAGAGAGGAGAGAGAGCAGAGAGAGAGAGGAGAGAGATGACTTTGATCCACTGGTTCACTCCCCAAATGGCTGCAACAGCCAGAACTGGGCACTGCTGAAGCCAGGCTCCAAGAACTCCATCTGGGTCTCCCACGTTGGGCACCAGTACTTGCTGCTTTTCCAGTGTATTAACTGGAAGCCGGATCAGAAGTGGAGCAGCCGGGACTTGAACCAATGTTCTGATATGGGATGCCGGTGTCACAAGCGGTGGTTTAATCCAGTGCACCATGACACTTGCCATATGGTGGGTGTTTTCTACAGCTCAGATGAAAAACAGGATGGACAAGTAAAGTTAACCTCTTAGAGGACTCTCCCGGTTGGATGTCACAGGCATCCACTGCAGAGCGTGCCAGGGTGACCGTCCCCAGTGCCCCTGAGTGTCCCGCGTAGTCCCGTCACCTGGTGCCTTGCTGCCTGCCTTCTAAGCAGAGAGGAGGTAGGCGGGACGACTCCCCTGTCAGCACCATCTCACCGAATAGCTCCCGGGGGACCCTGCCTCCTGGCCTCAGCCTGCCCGGCCCTGGAGGCCACGACGTGTCCCGGTCACCGGAAGCCGGTGACAGCTGGCTTTTTGTTGTTATCTGCAGGTTTTCTCTGCTGGAAGAAGGTTTTGTTAAACTGTGTGTTGACAGTTTTCTCATTACCCCGCTTTTGTGTTTCTCCCGCAGGCCGGAAGCTGAGAGGAAAAGCCTTTTATTTTGTCAATGGCAAAGTGTTTTGTGAGGAAGACTTTCTGGTGAGTGCGTCACCCGTGCCTGTAGTGCCCATCGTCCCCTGGTATGGCCAGAGAGCTGGGGGGGGGGGGCTTGGAGGGGCCCCGGCCTGCTCCACAGAGGCCCTGTCTCACCTTCTGTGGGTGCGGGCGTGTGTGTGTGTGCATGTGTGCTTGTACATATGCATGTGTGTGTACATATATGTGTGTAGTGTATGTACAACACATGTGTGCATGCATGCACCCTCCCCAGTTGTGCCTCCTCTCCATCTCTTAACCACTGGCTTGGGAGCCCGGCTCGCTCCTCCTCCCCCTCCTCTCCCTCCTCCCCCTTCCTCCTCCTGCCTCCTCCTGCTTCGGATTGTTGTCCCTGGGAGTCCAGCTGTTGCCACTGACATTCTGTGCCAGTGACTCCCAGAGCTGAGCCCCAGCCCTACTGCACCTCTGAGGCCAGCCACTATCGCCCCGCTGCCCACCGGACGTGTCCCCTGGCCCCTCACATGCTGTGTGCCTGAAGCACAAAACAGCACCTTACTGGTGGCAGAACTGCATCCCAGGTCCGCCCTGGACACCCCCTCCCTGCCATGGCTCCCGGCACACAGTTAGCATGGAGCCTTTGTGTGCTCCTTTAGCCTCCGGCCCTCCCACACTGCCTGCACGAGGAGGCCTCACACCGTGCAGCCTTGGCCTGCCTGGTCCCAGCATCCGCAGGGTGTGAAGCATGCTTGCTTGGAAGCTCCCTGAGGGCCAGGCCTTGCCTCTCCACAGTGGCCTGCAGAGCCTCGTACCGGCCTGCCTCGGCGGCTGCCATTGCCTCTGCTTGCCCTGTCTTTCCCACTTCCTCTGCCCAGGGCCCATCAGCAGCCTGTCTGTCTCTCCCCACCACCCAGGCGTGGTACCCCTACTCTGTGCTGCCTGCCTGCAGAGCATGGGGTCCTTGTCCATGTCTGTCTCCCCTGTTGAGTGTAAGCTCCTGGGGAGGGCAGAACGCGCCCTCCACCGTGAGGTCTGCAGACCCCAACAGCATCCGGAGTTGGGGTGTGGTCCACATGGTTGAGGTGACCCCGTTGTCTCGGGGACAGGAATGTGAGACCCAGCTTCTGTGTTCGCCATGGAAGCCCTCTTCTCCCCACCTCCCCTTGGAGAAAAGCTCTACTGGGTTTTCGTGGGAAGAGTTGATTCCTGGAGCAGACGCGCGAAGCCAGAGTGGCTCCAGAAACAAGGCAGTTCATTCCAGCAGTGCCTCCGAACTCCTTGTCTTTGGGTTCTGGCCCTGCCCCTTGCAAGGTTAGCTTCTGGCTTCAGCTTCTGTGTGGCGGCCAGGAGGTGGCGACACTCCAGGGTTTATGGTCGGTTCAGATCTGATGGGCAAGCGTGCCAGTGCAGGGCTGGCATTGTGGAACAGTGGGTTCAGCCGCTGCCTGCGACACCTGCATTCCATATGTGAGTACCTGGAATTGAGCCCTGCCTCTGGTTCCGATCTTTTGCTGTAATCCAGTGCTTTGGGTTCCTGCTACCCACATGGGAAACCTGGGTGGAGCTCCCGGCTCCCGGCTCTGTGCCAGCCCAGCCCCTGCTGTTGCAGGCATCTAGGGAGTGAATGAGCAGATGGAAGAGTTCTCTCGCTCTCCACCATTTTGTGTGTCAAAGAACAGGAAAAAGGGTGGGGTCGCGGGAAGCACCCATCCCTCTTTCAGAAGCCTCCAGATGGTTCTTGGAGTCTCATTGGCTCTCACTGAGTCGTTTGCTGCCTTATGGACAAACTCACTGGTGCTGGGGAAATGCAAGGCTCTGATTGGCCAGACCTGAGCCCAGTGCCCTGCCTTGGTACCCAGCATGGAGTCAGCCCACAGGAATCATGGGAACCAGAGGTGGGGCTGGTGCGGTGAGATCCCCTGTGGAAATAATGAGCTGTGTCCCTTGGAATGGCTGCAGCATCCTCCAGCATATGGTGTAGGGTTGCAAAGTTTCTGTTGTCTTTTCTTTAATTTTTTAAAAAGACTTATTTATTTTACTTGAAAGTCAGAGTTATACAGAGAGAGGAGAGGCAGAGAGAGAAAGAGGTCTTTTATCTGCTGGTACACTCCCCAACTGGCCGCCATAGCTGGAGCTATGCTGATCTGAAGCCAGGAACCAGGAGCTTCTTCCAGGTCTCCCATGTGGGTGCAGGGGCCTAAGCACTTGGACCATCTTCTGCTTTTCCAGGCCATAGCAAAGAGCTGAATTGGAAGTGGAGCTGCTGGGACTCAAACCGGCGTCCATATGGGATGCCGGCACTGCAGGCGGCAGCCCCTTTATTTTCTTTCTATTCCATCTACTTTCTATTCCGTTTCCCTCATTAAGTTATGTTTGTAGTATTCAAGCTTGCAGTGTGTAGTATCTGTTTTCTGAAGACTTCCACACTGAAGACTTCATATATGTTTGTGTTTTGGTAAAGTAAAGTAAGGGTTTATCAAGATTCTTTGAGACTAATGTAAAAAGCATTAGCTTTTTTTTTTTTTTAAAGATTTATTTATTTGAATCAGAGTTAGAGAGAGAGAAAGAGAGAGGGAGGGAGGGAGGGAGGAAAAGAAATCTGCTGGAACCAATCTGCTGGTTCACTCCTCAAATGGTTGCAATGACCAGGCTGGGCCAAAGCCAGGAGCCAGGAGCTTCTTCCAGGTCTCCCATGCAGGTGGCAGGAGCCCAAAGGCTTGGGCCATCTTTTACTGCTTTCCCAGGCCATAGCAGAGAGCTGTATTGGAAGTGGAGCAGCTGGGACTTGAACCAGCACCCATATGGGATGCCGGTACTGCAGGCAGTGGCTTTACCTACTCTGCCATGGCGATGGACCCTTCATTACCTTTTTAAAATAGATTTAATTTATTTCTTGGAGTCCATCTGCCACTGCTTTCCCAGGTGCATGAGAGCAGGGAGCTGGATTGGAAGTGGAGCAGCAGGGACTCAAGCTCCTGTCTGGGACACTTGCATTGCAGGAGGTGGTCTAACCTGCTGCACAACAACACCGACTCCAGCATGAGACGTTTAACCAGAGAAGGACTTGAACTGAGTCTTGTCTTTGTGCCTTATGTGTCGTGTTGCCTTGAGAATGTCCTTAGCCTCTCTAGGCTTCCCTTGGCTTCCATCTAAGAAACTGGGATCATAAAAGGTGTCCGACTGAACTCTTTTAAGGATCAGGGTGGTGGTCAGACCCCTTGCCCTGTTTCCAATTCTGTAGGTCTGGGGTGGGGCCAAAAATTTGCATCTCCTGCAAGTTTTCTAGTGGTGCCAGGGAACCCCTCTTAGAGAACCGCTGTGATTACGGATAAAAGTTTCTCTATGGACAGCCTCCCCATGGAGCCAGGCGCGCTGGGAGTCCCAGACACGGTCATTGTTACAGCGAGTGGTGGTAGTGTCTGCATTGGCTCTCGTGGCTGAAGATGATCCGTGGCTCAGCACAGCATAGTGTTGTCCTCAGGGAAGTAGCAGAGCCCTGCTCAGGGTGACACATCTTTCAGAGAAATTGCCCGTAGCTCTCCAGGTGGCGGGACCACGCTCTGGGTCTAACTTTGTTCTCTCCTCCCTCCACAGTACTCGGGTTTCCAGCAGTCTGCCGACAGGTGCTTTCTCTGTGGACATCTGATCATGGACATGGTGAGTAGAATCCCCTGAGCAAGATTACAACATGTGGAGAGGAGCGGGCATTCAGGGAACACGTAAATATGGAGTTGAGCATGGTGCTTCTTGGCTCGTTAGAGCTGGTCCTGTTAAAAGAAGTCCCTCGGCAATGCAGTTCGCTCGCTTGAATAGAATCCACACTGTTAGCTTTCACTGGCGTTAGCATCTCTCACTGTCCCAACGGTGTGCGGTCCTGTTTCTGGGATGTTCTCACCTCCTCTGGCCCCCCTGTCATTTCCTGTGATCCCTGTGGCATTCCCGGTGAGATGCCACAGTACAGCGAGGTGTTGCCAGGTTTCTGCTTCCTTGGAGTCCAGTGCAGGACGCCAGGCGAACATGGTTGCTTTCCACCCCTGTTCTGCCCAGCTTGGCCATTCTTAGGAAGTTTTGGGGGCTTAGTTCTGAGACAACAGAACAAGACCGATATGTTTCTACCCTTGCTTGTCCACTGGCTCTCCCCCATTGTCTCTTTGGTGGGAATGAGCTTTCCTGGGTGGGCTGGGTTGTGAGGTCATTGAATACATGGACCAAGTTGTCCACCACTGGATCTGGCCTTTAAGGTTTCATGTACTTTTAAAGGAAAGATTTGATAGCATTCATTTAATTGGCAAGAGTTAACTCTGTCCACTGATCCTAAACTCCATTCTGGAGAGAATTGCTAATCGTTGCTAGTTTTTTACTCTTACCTTTTCCCTGAGAAATAACTCCTGGAACAAAGGGTGCAGGTCTTCAGGGTACAGCTGAATGCGTTTCCACCTGTGGGTACACCCACGTAACCAGCACCCGGGTCAGGATGCAGAACGCGTCCCAGAACTGCTGAGGTTGCTTCTTGCCTCTTCCCACTTCCCACGCAAGGCCTCCTACAGAGGCACCCTGCATTCCAGCACCTGTTGCCACAGGTTAGTTTTGCTGGTTCTGGAACTTCATGGAAACAAATCATGGCACAGACTCCTCTGATGTGCCTCTTGTCACTTAGAAATACGTTTCTGAGATCCTTCCGTGTTGTGGCCTATTTTGGCAGTTCATTTATTTATTTTTTTTTAAGATTTATTTTATTTATTTGAAAGTCAGTGTTGGAGAGAGGGAGAGAGAGAGATCAATCTTCCATCTGCTAGTTCACTCCCCAAATGGCTGCAACAGCCGAGGTTGGGCCAGTATGAAGCCAGGAGGCAGGAGCTTCATCCATGTCTCTCATGTGGATGCAGGGTCCCAAGGACTTGGGCCATCCTCTGCTGCCTTCCCAGGCACATCAGTAGGGGGCTGGATCGGAAGTGGAGTAGCTGGGACTCGAACAGGCACCCATGTGGAATGTTAGCATTGCAGGCAGTGGCTCAGCACGTTGCACTACAACGCTGGCTCCTGATTTATTTTCATTGTTAAGTCAAATCCATGGTATGGATGTAGCACTGTGTGTTTTGCCATTTTCCTGTTGATGGAGATCTGGGTGGTGTCTGGGAGCTTTTCACGCATAAAGCTGCTGTGAACACTCTTGTGCGTGACTTTGATGGACATAAACTCTTATCTCTGCTGCTTATGGGCTAACTTTTATGAATCAGAGCCCTCCCCATTCATGAAGGGCACCTGCTGTCATCCAGCTCTGTGAGAGGGGTGTCCTCAGTAGGAACCAAGGCTCAGGGCTGGTGCTGTGGTATGGTGAGTTAAGCCACTGCCTGCAATGCTGGCATCCCGTGTGGGTGCTGGTTCGAGTCCCGGCTGCTCCACTTCTGATCCAGCTCCCTGCTAATGTACCTGGAAAAGCAGCAGAAGATGGCCCAAGTGCTTGGGCCCCTGCACCCACATGGGAGACGCCGATGAAGCTCCTGGCTCCTGGCTTTGGCCTGGCCCGGCCCCAGCCATTGCAGCCATTTGGGGGTGTGAACCAGTGGATGGAAGATATGCAGGATCTCTGTCTCCCTCTCTCTCTGTGTAATTTCCGGTTTTCAAATAAATAAATAAATAAATCTATCCAAGGGGGGGGCAAGGCTCTCTGGGAATGTGGCCCTCTACCCATTCTCCTGGGGAGGCAGGCAAGAGCCCCAGACGCTCACGCTGGCCTTCCCAGTGCCTGCTAGGTTCTGCACAGCTCCATTTCTTTAGCAGGATTTGTCCCGAATTTTAGTGTCCTTCTGGCAAACCCACTGCATGTGAGAGCAACTTTGTCCAAACTTAGGAGATGATTATAGCCTGTCCTTAGTTCTGGTTGTCCTAGGGCTCCTTTGGTCCTCGGGGTATGACATTTAACTATTGCTACTTAACCTACCACCCCAGCTATTGAGGCCATCTGGGGGAATGAACCAGTGCATAGAAGATCTCTCCCTCCCTGTCTTTCTCCCTCTTTGTCACTCTGTCTTTCTAATAAGTCAAGAAATAAAGCTGAAGAAGAAAAACCAAAAGAAAGTCACAGGGCGAGTCCTGATTCAGGGGGAGGGGAGATGTCCGTGTCTTGATGTGCGCGTCCATCCGTGCGGCAGGAAAGGAAGGAGCTGGTTTTTGGAGCACGTCGGCACCGTGTGGGACGATGAGAAGTTGCACCTGCAGTCTCGCAGGTCTTCCCTTGGACTTGGAAACTTTTAGTGAAGGTCTGTCTGGTAGCGATGCCCGCTTTAAAGACAGAACCTTAACTCCTGCCAAGAATTTCAACACTGCACAGAAAGATTCCTTTAGATGCCACTCTCGGGTCTCCCAAAGAACCCAGCTGTGCCTCTCCCCACACCACAGAAATGGCTAACGCTGGGCAGAATGGTATCTGTTTCCAACCTGACTGTAGGTGCTGTGTGGGTTAAAGTAACGTAAGGATCTCTTTCTGCCAGGACAGCAGTCATCGGGGGACAATGAATTCCGACGTGCACACGGCCCAGTGGGCTTGGGCACGCTGGATGATTAGGCTCCTGTGTCGGCATCGCACTGCCGTTGAGCAGGGCCTCAGTGCTTGGGTGAAAACGGAGCTTGCTGAGGGCAGCTGGTGTAGCGCCCAGTCCTGACCTGCGGTGTCTGCAGCACGGCCGCGTCCACCCAAGGCTCCCGGTAGAAGGCGCTGGAGCAGCCATGCCGCCAGCCTCCCGTGCGCTTTCCTCTCTTGCACGTCTCCTTCCTTCAGCCCGTGGAAGGCTTTCTGTGTGGGTCCCAGCGCACAGCTGTTTGTGCACAGGTCATCGCAGAAATGATGTCCTGTCGAATCGGTGAAGGTGCTTCCAGCCACGGATCATATGAGAACACTGGATCATATATATATTTATATATATATTTTTTGACAGGCAGAGTGGACAGTGAGAGACAGAGACAGAGAGAAAGGTCTTCCTTTTGCTGTTGGTTCACCCTCCAATGGCTGCCGTGGCCGGCGCACCGCGCTGATCCGATGGCAGGAGCCAGGTACTTATTCTGGTCTCCCATGGGGTGCAGGGCCCAAGCACCTGGGCCATCCTCCACTGCACTCCCGGGCCACAGCAGAGAGCTGGCTTGGAAGAGGGGCAACCGGGACAGAATCTGGCACCCCGACTGGGACTAGAACCCGGTGTGCCGGCGCCACAGGTGGAGGATTAGCCTATTGAGCCGCAGCGCTGGCCCCGGCTGTTTTTAATCATAAGAGAACCCAGGCTCATTTGTAACTTGAACCAGTGAGTCTCAGACTTGAGCCTGCCCTGGAGTGAGCTTTACTGAAACACAGCTGCCCCAGCTTACCTCCAGGTTCAGGTTGCAGAGGTCGGGATGGGGTCTGGGAATGGGCATGTTTATCGAGTTCCCAGGGGACAGAGGGGGCGTGTTTCTGGTGAGTTAGCTGGTTCCTTGTTGGCATCATCAAGGATGTTCCTTCCGTCTCCTACCCCATGTCTTGCTTCTGCCCAGGTTTCAGGATGGCTGCAGCCGTTCCAGGTGCCACACACAGGGCAGAGGACATGGAGAGGAAAGGGGGCCTGTGGAGGGTTCCATTCATGGTGTTTAAGAGGGAAAGCAGTGGGCTCTGCTTCCTCGTCTGGACTTGGGGTAGTCTTACTCTGCTTACCGTGTTCCGGAGGCAGAGCGGCGAGGAGGGGCTCCCGGGAGGCAGACGCTAAGAGCTTTGTTTCAGGCTCTGCCCTTTGCATCTGCGATTTCCTTTCATTTTCCCAAGAACTTGTTGCTTTCTCATCTGGGATGAGTCCTTTGGTGGCTCTGCTCAGCATCTTGTGAGTCTCCCTGGTGGGTTTTGGCCCCAGGATTTGCTTGGTCCTACCCTAGCATCTATAAAAGGGTTCTGTTTATTTATTTATTTATTTGTGTATGTGTGTGTGTATTTGAAAGGCAGAAAGAGAGAGAGCTTCCTTCTGCTGGTTCACTCCCCAGATGACTGCAGCATCCAGGTTTGGGCCAGGCTGAAGCCAGGAGACAGGAACTCCGTCTGGGTCCTCCATGGGGGTGGCAGGGATCCAAGTACTGGAGCCATCACTGTTGCTTCCCTGGGCGTGTGTTAGCAGGAAGCTGGATCAGAAGCAGAGCAGGGACCCAAAACCTAGGCGCTCTGATGCGGGATGTGGGTGTCCCCGGGGACATCATCAGCACTGTGCCCAACAGCTGGGCCCTGGGGTGGATTACAGGAGAAGGGTCTTGTTTGATCTCCTCCGTTTATGCATCTATACAGGCATACATTTGCCTTTCTCGCCCCACTGTCGATTGCTCATGGTCCAAGGGAAGCTCAGGGGTGCGTGTGTGCTGTGTGACTGCTCACGTGGTGGCTTCTCTTCCCTCCCACCGTCCCTTCCCTACAATCCCTGCTGAGTGCTGGCCTCTCCTGTGTTACACCCCAGATCCTGCAGGCCTTGGGGAAGTCCTACCACCCGGGCTGTTTCCGCTGTGTCGTCTGTAACGAGTGTTTGGACGGGGTGCCCTTCACTGTGGACTCGGAGAACAAGATCTACTGCGTCCGAGATTACCACAAGTAAGAGGGAGGGGAGCGGACAGGAGCTGCGCCCCCGGGCCGTGCTGATCCTGGCAGAGTGACCGCTGGACACCAGGATGCGTGTCTGCTGCTGGCTGCTCGCACCATTAGTGCCCCATCCAGCAAAGTCTCACTGGTTTCGAGGGATATGGCCGGGGCCTTAGGAGGTCAGTGATGCCACTGTGCAGAGAGGAACTGGCCAGGCTCAGGAGGAACCCAGGGCCCAGTAGCTCCAGTTTTACCTGACTTCCCAGGGTACCTGCAGCGTTGGTTTCCGCCATGCTTAGGTGCCTCAGCAGGATGGGAGTAAGCAAACAGGTTAGTCTTCAACCCCTGGAGAGTGGGAGGCAGCCAAGTGTCCTACAGCTGGGGAACCCTCCCGGAGCAATGCTGAGGCGTGTGCCCTGCAGTGAGCCAGGCTCCAGTCTTCATGCCATGGCTGGCGGGATGCAGAGTGATGGGTGGGAGGTGGCCAGCGGGGAAAGCTACGTGCGGGCTCCTGGGTCACATCTTGTTCTGGGCTTTGCCTCCCAGAATCCATGTGCGTTTTCCTCCTCCTTTGCAGGGTTCTGGCCCCCAAGTGTGCAGCCTGCGGGCTCGCTATTCTTCCTCCCGAGGTAAGACGCCTTCTCAGACGTACTCCTGGGGCCTGAGTATCTCCTCGGCGTCCTTTACGAGGTCCGAGTCCTGTCCTTATCCCTCTGTCCTGGCCCAGCCTCCCAGCCCAGTGCCTTCCTGATCTTGAACCAGGTCACAGTCTTGCCTGACGCTCACTCCCAGCTTAGCACACGAGCGAAGACTGCTTCCTGTCCCACTCCCGTCTCATCAGCTAAGTCTGTTGTTTCTCCCACAAGTGTCCATGTTCACCTCTGATTTATGGTCTTCTCCTGAGACCTCCCTTGCTTATTCTAGAACCTTCTTCCCTCCCCACCCCAAGGCCTGTGGTGCCTGAAGTGCCCCCTGACTGGCCTCTTACACCTGTTCTTGTTTTCCTTCGGTGCCAGGGCTCAGATGAGACCATCCGTGTGGTGTCCATGGACAGGGACTACCATGTGGAGTGTTACCACTGCGAGGTAGGTGCTCCCGGCCCAGCCCCCCGAGTCCACCTGGAGCCCAGGAGACAAGTGTGGCAGGCTGACTGGGGCGTGGAATGGCCCACGAGATTCTGGCAAGGGCCTGCCCTCCAGAGCTGCTGCAGGAAGTGCGGGGAGGCAGGGGAAGCTGCAGGGGCTGGAGGCCAGGGGCTGGGGAGGAGTCTTTGTTACTTTCTGCACGTTCATACCTGCAAGTCCTGCAGCTCTCCCTGAAGCTGCAGAGCCGGGCGGTGTCGTGCGAGCCTGGTCCTGGGTCCTATTTAAGGCCCCTTTGTCAGGCAGGTGCGTGAGTTGGGGAAGAGGCGTCCGCCTTCCCCAGCTTGTTGGCTGTTCTGTCTTCCAGGGCAGCCCTGGAAATCAGGAAGAAACTCCTCTTGTAACACACCTTTCGGCAGGGTGGGGTGGAGGCGGGTGGGCACCCACCGTTGAAAGACCCACTAGTGCACATGACTTGGGAGAGCTGGGGTTGCCCCCTTCAGCCCCTGTGCAGGGTGCCTGTGGAGTGTCAGCCACAGTTAAGTAGCTTCACCCACGGAAGGCAATGAGATTCATTTTGTGACCTTGAGGGTGACCTGTAGATGGCTCCCACTGCCAGCACAGAAGAAATAGGCAGGGATTCTTGCCAGTGCTGCCCCAGGGCCTGGGAGTAAAAGGTGGAGCCATTTCCTGAGCAGTGCTCTCCGTGTACCCAGACCAGCACCATCCTGTACAAATAGGAGAGCCACAGACTCAAGCCCTGTGGATTTTCTAATAGCTGCAATTAAAAGTTAAAAGAAATAGGTGCATCTATACATTTCCGCACCTAGTCTGTAGAAAATGCCCCCGAGATCCTTGTCCACCTAGGGTGCGTGTATACTGACGGCACCCGTGAGCGCCTCCCGTGGCGGACGGCCCTCCCTGGGCAGGAGCTGATTTCGGGGCCCTGACCTTCGAGTCAGTCATGTCGTCTTTGTTCTGCAGGACTGTGGTGTGGAGCTCAATGATGAAGACGGGCACCGCTGCTACCCCCTGGAGGACCGCCTGTTCTGTCACTCCTGCCACGTCAAGCGGCTGGAGCCGGGCCCCCCGACCGCAGCCCTCCACCAGCACCACTTCTAGCCAGAGCTGCTCCCGGACCTCACAGCGGGGTTCTCTGCGGGGCTGTGACTTGCAGGGCCCCTGGAGGGGGATTTGGGTAGAGGAGGAAGAGGGCCAGGCAGGCAAGTTCGTGTGTGTGCACTTTCGCCTTCCCTTTAACCAGTGAGGTGGCCACCGTCTATCTGGTACCTGTGCCTTCCTCCACTGCCACACCCTCGTCAGGTCACTCAGGAAGAGGCCCTGACACACTCGGGACGTTGGACCCGAGATCGTGTCTGTGCCACTGGACGGAGCCTGCTGGCACCCTGGGAGCTGTTGATGCTCTCCCGAGAGACAGCTTTGCAGTGTGTGTCCCGCTGCCCCTTGCGGTGACAGCTCGTGGCCGACACCCTCAACCCTTACCCCCCCCTAAGGAAAAACTGCACCCAGACACCACGTCCCACTCATACAATCTCCCCCACACAGAGACACATGTGTGCACGTGCACACGCCTACATATGCACGTGCACTCACACACTCACACACACACACGCTCGCGCCTCCAGGCTCTTGTCCTCCCCAGAGCTTAGCACGTCTGAGAAGGCTGCAGGTTTTAACCCCATTAGGACAAGAAGGAAGTGCTAACTTGGACTCGCATCCCGAGAAGAACCTGCTGAGCAAGCCAAGCCCAGGATTGAAGCAAGTGAGGCGAGTTCCCCTCCTTCTCCACCTGCAGCACTCTGCCTGGGCATGGCCCCCCAGTCCTCGGTCCCCTGCAAGCAGCCGGGGCCCCCATGGAGACTGCCCTGGGAGAAGAACTTGGTGCAGGCACCAGGACTTTCTGCCCGCCTGTTAGCGCTGGTTTTTTTTTTTTTTTTTTTTTTCCTCTTGGAGCTGTGACATTCGGTGACTTTGGAGCTGCTTCTGCAAAGCAAGTCTCAGGACCCCAGGAGGGGACAGCCCTTGCACCTGCTCCAGCTTACTTAACGATGGGGCTTTTGGGAAATGCTGTCCCTGTCACTGAGAAACAGCTCCTGCATAGGCAGGGAGAGGCTTTGTGGGTGAGAGACCCCGAGCCGGCCTGGAAGGAAGGACGAGCCTCGGAAGAACCTGCTGGGTTCCTGGGAGGGCTTTGTCTCTGGCCCAGTTCTCGGCACAGGCACCGTTGTGTGAAGAAGAAACCAGAACCAGGTACACTGCTTTTTGTCTGTCCTGTTTCAGATCCTTTCCTTCCACTTCAGTCTTCCATACACAGAAAATACCTCACAGGTACAGCCTCACCAGGTCGCAGAGAGAGAAGGAATGGGACCATCGCGCTGGACTCTGCTGGCTTCCCAGCGGTCTGACTGCCGCTGGCCCGGTCACGTGATCGGAGCTGCCGGTTGCCTGGGGGTGGATCCAGTTGCCCTTCAGGGCCCTTGCTCTGGAAGCTGCAAGGGCTGGGTTTTAAGACAACCTCTGCCTGGGACAGGCAAAGTGGGCCCTGCAAGCCACACTCCTGAGCCAGAGCTCAAGACTGACGGCTCTGTAATTCAAGCAGGAAGAGGACTAGCTGGCTCCTGTCCTTACAGCCTGTGGGGAGGGCCCCTGGCCTTGTTACAGGAAGGGCCTGGGGGCCTGAGTGAGAGGCCCGGGGGCTGGGCTGCCGGGCTCGGGGAGCGGAGCCCCTGTATGTGGACGCCGGCGTGGTGCTGCACCTGACTCCGCTCACAGGTCATGTTCTGACTTACTGGGAAGCAGCCGTCGCCTGTAACACAGACTCAGCGCTTAGGACGGTTTTCTCCATCTTTGAGGAGCATGTTGTGTTGGAATCCCCTGGCCAGATGTCAGCTGAAGCAGCCATGAGCCTTCCTCACCTCCTCTTCACAGGCCCACGGACCAGGGGGCTGGGGAACTGAATCCTGAGCCAGGGCGTCACCCGGCTCAGCTTTGGCAGGGCCCGGGGGAGATGGAGCCAGCCTGTGTGTCTTCGCCTGCCCCTGCCAGCCCAGAGCACTGGCTATGCCGACACCTTCGCTCCAGAGTGCAGAAAACTGTTGGAGCTGCCGGCCGAAGGAGCAGGAATTCCTATGCAAATTGGGTAATCAGTCTAAATGTATGTGACTGCTTCCTTAAATGACATGTTTTTGATGTGGCCTTGATTGAGGTGATCCAGGTGTGTCTGAACTTGGCCTTTTGTGTTATTTGACAAAAAACCATGAAGGAGAGTCTGTGCATCCTAGAAATCTTGCTGGGGACCTCTCGGGTTCTTAGTCTCCCAGGAGAGCACACGGGTAGGAATCTCAGGTTCCTTCCTCGAACTCGGGCCCCTGCACGGAAGCTATGAGGAGGGGCTCTCCTGTTCTGTAAGTTATTAACCACACAGAACCGTAACATAAGGGGGTCGTGCTTGTGGGCACCTAACAAGAAAATCTAAGAGCCCCGTAGAGCGGGATGAAGTTTTTGTTTTTTTTTAAAGTTAGAGCAAGTAGCCCTTCCTGAGTGTCCTGGGTAACTTGGGTTTCAGAAGAGCGAGGAGGATGACGGCCTGACCCTAAGTCCCAAAGCCAGCCTCCACCCTCCTCCCTGTCCCGTTACCATCGTTTTGGTAAAGAGCAATTTGCTGTCCCTCCCCAGGGCCTGCACAGGACTCTCGGTTGTCTGTGGTTAGTGCTCAGGTGAACAGCCCTCTCACCCGAGTCGCTGTGGCGTCCTGGGCGGCTGGCGGGTAACAGGGCACCCCCAGGCACCCCCATCACCCTGATTCTGTGGACTTGAGTCGCACGTCCACAGTGAAAGCCAGCAGCGTTAGGAGTTGAGAGAGGAAAGGGAGCGGGTGGTGGCTGCCGGCACCCCTGCAGAGGGGGTGTGCTTGACGGACCTGTCCAAAACCCTGCCTGCCGGGACCCACTTCCTTGTCTGGGCTCTCGTTTGTGCCAAGGATCAGTCTCGTTTCCCAGCTAGTATTTGAAGTAACTTTAGAAGAAAAAAAATGAGTAAAGTATATAGAGTGTCTTTCAGATATGGGACGTCGCCGTGTAGTGTATGAAAGTTTAACCATGCAGGGGAGTTATTTTCCTTCATTGTCTCTTTTACCATAAAATTATCCAAAACTGTACTCTTCCTGTAAAATTATGCAAAGTATTGTGACAATAAAACTGCATCAATTGGTAGACTATTAAAGTGCTCTCCAACATAATGATAATGATGTTTCCTGGGCCTTTTGTGTGTGTAGAGAAAGCTTTGTATTGTTTATTGGGAGTTTTATTTTTATCTGTTTGAAAGGTAGAGTGACAGAAAGACTGCTAGACATAGACAGAAGAGATCTTCCCTCCGCTGGTTCATTTCCCCAAATGCTCTCAACAGCCAGGGCTGGGCCAGGCTGAAGCCGGGAGCTTGGAATGGAATCTGGGTCTCCTACGTGGGTGGACAGAGCCATCATCTGCTGCCCTCCAAGATGGGGCATTAGCAGGAAGTGAGAAACTGGAAGGAAGCAGAGGAATTGGGACCCAAACCCAGGCCCTCCAGCATGGGAGGCCCACGGGCACCCTAACGGCTGCGCCACCTGCTCTGTTGTCTTAAAGTAACACTTGGGCGTTGAGCCTGCAGCGGGTCTGAGGTGTTGCCGTATCTGCAGGCTAGTAAAGGAACATTCCCTGCTTTCATGCATCCTGGCGGGAGTTAGGACTCCGAGACCAGCGACAGTTCATGACTCCCAGAAGCGGCAGCAGCCAGATCATCAGAACTTGCAATGGTTCCCTGAGCCCAGCACCTCCGGGGCTCCAGGAAGGAGGCCAGGTGGGAGCTTGTCTTCTATAATGGGCAGTAAGCCCGTCTGGCTTTTCCTCCAGAGACACGTGATCTCTGTCATTCACAGTGTTTTCTACACAGACGCCTTTGAAAAGATAACCTGGAACTGGATCCGGAGGGGCCTGCGCTCACCAGATACACGGAACACTCCGGAGAGGCCTGGAAGAACTGTATTCCAGGAACCAGCAGTTGGCTTAACTGGACGCTGAGTGGTGGTCATTTATCTTTCCCTCTTGTGCAAGTTACTGTTCTGAGGTTACACCGAAGGGTCCCAGAGGCGATGCTGGCAGTGGCCGCACGCACAGAGGCGGGATTTGCCCAGTGCCGTGTTGCGAACCCCGGGGCTGGGTGGGGGGTGTAGTGGCCACTGTCATTCCCTGCCCCCTGGCTTGTGTAAGGCCTTGGGGCTGCCGGGTAGGATGCATACAAGAAAGCTCAGAACGAGGGTGCTGGTTGCAGTGCCTTATGCCACAACAAAACATCTCTCTCTCTCTCTCTTTTTTTTTAGATGACAGACCAGCTGAACTAATTTTACAAATGGGCTCCTGTTTTCTTAGGGTGGAAAACATGGTTGGGGTGGGGGGCGTTTGACACAGTGGTTCAGGTGCTGCCTGTGCCCAACCCCAGAGTACCTGGGTTTCAGTCCTGCTCTGTTCCCAATTCTAGCTTCTTGCTAACGTATACCCTGCAAGGCAGCGGGTGGTGGCTCAAGAAGTCGGGCCTTGCCACCCACCTGGGGGACACGAATTGGGTCCCAGGCTCCTGGGTGAGCCTGGCCCAGCCCTGGTTTCTATGGGCATTTAGGAGTTGAGCCAGGAGACGAGAGATCTCTGGCTCTTCATCTCTCTGCCTTGCAAATAGATAAATACATTTTAAAAATTTGTTTTTAATGTACTCAGGAAAAAGAAAGCCTCTGGTGCGCTGGTAAAGCAGCGTTCTGGGTAACAGCGTAGAAGCCCGACAGGCGCACTTGAAGAGCTCTGTGATGGGAATCCTCCTGCCAGGGCCAGGCTCCCAACCTGGCACCCTGGAGATGACCCCATCAGGAGCAGTCCAGAGTTGACCTCCGGCACAGGAGCCACTGGGGCTGATGCGGTGGACACACCTGGTTTGGCTCTGAGGGCCAGAATGAAGCAGTAGCGAGAGCCACAGCTGAGTCTGGGTGCTTACCCAGGTGTCACCCCTGTTTGTACAAGTGGCCCTGCACACAGGGAGTACTCTGTCCCCAGGGGAGCTAGGATCCCACACCAGGCCCGCCCAGAGCAGGCTGTCTCCACTCACACCCTCTCTGCCTGCCGGGAGACGTGGTGGGGCCCTAACTCGCCTTGCAGTAGATTACGTATTAACCCTACAGTCAAGACGAGAGTCATCTTGAAGCCACGAGGAGTTTACCACCACGCACTGTTGTGTCTGCATTGGTTTCCTGTAGCAGCTCTAGGAAACTGCCACACACTCGGCGCTGGAACAACAATCATCTCGGGGTCCCAGGGAAGGGAGTCCGCGGGCCATCAAGGTTGTCAGCCCAGGCACTAGGGGAACAGCCCCCTTTACCCCTTTCCACAAAGGCGCCGCGCGGCTGTCACATCTCCCATGCTGCCCCCTCTCTGGAATCCTTTGTGCTTTACGCTGGGCTCATCCAGAGAATCCAGAATAATCCCCCGTTCTCATCCTCTAATCCCACCCACAAAGCCCCTTTCTTACAGGGTGAGATGCTCACAGGTCTCAGGGATTAGGACGCGGACGGGTGGGGCACTATTTAGCCTACTGCAGATTCTGACAAACCTTTCTTTTTTGGGTGGAAATGAAAGAATATCCCTGGAGTTTCAGACACCTTTTCTGTTTTAAAGATTTATTTATTTCAAAGTCAGGATTACAGAAAGAGAAGAAGAGAGAAATCCGTCCACTGATTTGCCCAAATACAGGACTTAACCCAGTGCCTGGCATGACCTAACTGCTCGATAAATGTGACAGCTTTTAAGATTTAACTGATCTTTACATCAAATGATCAAAATAAATTACGCATAGAAGAAAGTAAATGGAGAAAACAAAATAATTTGAAAAACTCATATCTAATAGGAGAAAACAAAACATAAGTAAACTGAATATAAAAAAATTACTGTAGGTTTAAAAATGTTAAACAAGGAAAAGTAAATGATAAACTGGAAAAAAACTTCAATGTGTTTACATAGCAAAAGAATTAATATCCTTAATATATTAAGTTAAATTTGTAGAAAAAAGCCGAATACATCAGAAGAAACACATAAAGCAAAAAAAAAAAAGTGAAAGAAAGTTCCGTTATTCAATTATAAAAATTGCAAAGAAGTTATTTATATCTATATTATTTATATATATCTTTGCATATTTCTAGTGTTGTTTACTAGGCGTGGAATCAGTAGGAGTGTGTATTAACCTACTTTTTTGGAGGGCACTTATTTGAAAATAAACACCATAAGTCTTAAAAACGTGCATGAAATGAATCTTTTAAAATGTCCACGTGATCACAGAGATTGATAAGGCAGAAAGAATTCATCACAGCATCATTAAAAAAAAAAAAAAACCCTAGCAACCACCCACATTGCCAACCCAAAGCCGGAGGTGTCCAGTGCACCCCAAGAGGGTCCGAGGCCGGCGGAATTCGGGGGTCAGGTCCGCCCGCTCCGAGCCTCCGCGGACCCCAAAGGAGACGTGTCGTGGCATGCCACCTGAGGACTCCGGGTTCCAGGTGCAACTTAGAAACCCACGCGGTAAAGGACGCTTAATCCTCACATTGTAGTCACGATGGTTTCCCAAGAGGCCCCTAGACACGTCTCAACCCCGAATACGGGTTAAAGGAAAAAAAGCCACGCCGCGAGCCAGCCAGGAGTCGAACCTAGAATCTTCTGATCCGTAGTCAGACGCGTTATCCATTGCGCCACTGGCCCCGTGCTAGATGAGGGCTCACTGCGACGGCTGATCACCCCCTACACAGTTCCGACAGGCTTGCGACACCAACCCGGCCCCTGCGTTCCAGCCCTTGCGCCGGGCGTCATGGCGCAGGCCCACAGCTCCTGGGCGGAGTCCCGTCTCCCGTAAACGCGCCTCACCAATCCGCGGCGGCGACGTCACGGCGCTCTTTAGCGTGCTCCAATCCGCGGCGGCGACAGCGCCTTTCGCATTTCTTAGCAGGCGCACTAGTTTGTCCGCAGCCGCCTCCCGTTCGCTTCCGTTCTTTCTCGCAGGGGGCGGGGAAAGGGGTGGGACGAGGCCCGGCGCTGCGGCCGCCTAGCCCGGGTGACCGGTAGCGCTGTAGCCGAGGTGGCGGCACGGGGCGGGGCGGACAGAGAGAGGAGGAAGGCGGTGGTAGTGCAGGATGGCGGCGACGACCTACGAGCAGCTGAAGCTGTGAGTCCAGAGGGCCAAAGGCGGTTGACAGAAAGGGGTGGCGGGCGGGACGGCAGGTGCGGGGCCGCCGGCCTTGGGGAGGGGTCCCGAGTCCGGAGGCGGCGGGGCGGCTGCGGGAGCTGCTCGCACTCCCCGCCTCGGCTGGCCAGAGGCCCCGCCCGGGTCGCCACAGGGCTTTCTCCGCCCGGCTCGGCCTCGGCGCCCGCGGCAGGCGAGCGAAGCTGCAGGCTGGCCTCCGGCGAGCCGGGTCGGCGTTGTGATGCAGCCCCTTCAGGGCACGCATCTCCCCGGGGGTTTTTAATTTGTTTGCTTTATGCGTACGGTTTGCAGAAAAAAAAACACAAGCTTTCTCGTATTCAATGGGCCTGTCACAGCATTTAGAATCCACACACACGCAACAACAACGACAACAGCAAACCCATTTCTTGCTTCCAGTCTGGACATGGAAGCCTGCCTGACCAGTCTTTACAGGTGCAGAAAAAGTTGGAAGTGCAGTCAGTACTCTCAAGGTCTGGGCGGAATTTCGTTTAAGTTGTATACAGCTGCGCCGCAGAGCAGGTTCTTAAGTCGATGTCGACAGCGAGAGGCTGCTGACCTTTCGCTGAAACCGAGTGCCTGAGGCTTTGAGAGCGAGGCTCCGGTTATTGGAGCGTTGGCTTGTCCTGTTGAAATAGCAACACATTGGTTTCCCTCCGTGTGAACCTTCGCCCAGCAGCTGCACTTGCCTTGAATGCTTTCCCTCTAGCCTGTTGGGAAGTCTGATGGCCTTAGCCCGGGGATGTCTTGGCAGCAGAATCAAATGGAATTTTAAGCACCTTGTTGGTCTCTATAGAAAGTGGAAATACCTTGGTACTGAGGCATAGGGATCCCATTTCCTCTGTGGGAAAATGAGGACAGCAGAATGTGGTCTGGAGCGCTTCCTGATGCTCCCCAGAACCGCAAGCCCGCTAATAACTTTCTGGAAGGTTCGGTGTGACCTGAGGGGACAGAATTGGGAGAGAGGTCACGAAATGGTGACCTCTCTGCCATCCACTGGTTCACCCCCTTTGTCCCTTCTGTTGTCTGCAGTTCTCTGGACACCCCAGCTGTGCACTTGGGCCAGTTGCCTCTGCGCGTGCCTTCCCTCTGCAGTTTGCCTTTGCAAGGTGATTGATCCGTTCCCCTTGTGGCTGGCAGAGTTGGCTACAGCTGGGCCAGTGTTCCCTGGGCTGTGCGCGATAGGCGCTGAAGGGTTGCATGTGATCTTTCAGCGGATCTACGTGTGTTTAAGCGGGCTGGCGCCTCAGGTTACTGCAGAGGAGTGAGTTTTCTGGTTGGAGATGGAATAGGATGGAAAACTTGAGAAGTATGATGGTTGTTTTTGAGCTGCTTAGGTGCTAAAGTTCGCCACATCCCCAAAACAAAACCCTCTGCAGCCGTAAAAGAGAAGGGAATTTAAGTGGTTACAGTGGTGCCTGTGTGTGTGTGTGTGTGTGTGTGATATGGAAACTATAAATTTGAGTGAACACCATTAATCTAGGGTCATGAGAAAGTCATTTGCTGATTTGTCAGTCTGATTTCCCCTGGGGTGAGGGGTGTTGGGGTGGGGGTTAGTGCTTCTGTAGTGTGAAGCTGGAACTTAGTTTTTCTTTACCCACAGGCTTGTAAGTTGGAATCTGTGTTTTCATTCCTTCTTTTGGGCCTTCCTGCTCAGAGGCTGTTTGAGGTTTTAAATCGCCACCTCTGACTTACGAAGTCTCTTTTTTGGTTACATTTGGAAGTGGAGTTGGTTTCTGACCCACTTAAAAGTTGGTAGGACATGGTAACTGTTTAGTTATTCATTAGACGGAGAGACGTAGCTCTCTGATCCGCTGATAACACTCCCGTAATGCCCAGAATGGCTGTGGCTAGACTGGGAGACTGGACAGAGTTCACATTTCCCACATGGGTGGCAGGAACCCAGTCACTGAGCCATCAGCACTGCCTGCAGGGTCTGCAGTAGCAGGAAGCTGGAGCTGGGACCCAGACCCAGGCACTCCCACGTGGGACAGGGATTTCTCAGCTAGGCTAATCGCTTGCCCCAGGAGCCGTTTTAAAAGCCTGCCTGGAGAGACCCAGCCTGTGGTACAGCAGGTTAGGCTGCCCTCATCCCATGTGCTGGGTTCGTGTTACACTTCTGATCCAGCTCCCTGTTAGTGCTCCTGGGAAAGCAGCAGCAGATGACCGAGTACTGGGCCCCCTGCCACCCGTGTGGGAGACCCAGATGGAATCAGGCTCCTGGCTTCTCCGCAAGGCCATTTGGGGAATGAACCTGTGGTTGGAGGATTGCCCCCTCCCCTCCCCTTCCTCTTCCTGTAACTCTGCCTTTCAAATAAATAAGTAAATCTTAAACAGTGCCAGGAGTTGTGTTTCAAGAACCACCGGTGGGAGGAGGTGAGTGGACAGACACGGGGCATCCTGTATCAGTACTGGTTCAAGTCCTGGCTGCTTTGTTTCTGATCCTGCTAATGAGCTGGGAAAGCAATGGAAAATGGCCGAAGTGTGTGCACCTCTGCCATCTACATGGAAGACCCAGATGGAGCTTTGGCCTGGCCCAGCCCCTCCAGTGCAGCCATTTGGGAAGTGAACTAGTGGATGGAAGACCTCTGTTTGTAGTCTTTGAAATAAAAAAAGAGCCATCCATCTGTATACAAGAGGTAGTTTGATTATTTTGTTACAAAAGTATTGCAGAGTGGGCATTTGGTGTAGCATTAAGATTAGGCTTCTTGGAATGCTCGCAGCCCATATCCCAGTGCCTGGATTGGAGTCCTCGCCTTGCTCCCAGATACACCTCCTGCTGCATGTGCATCCGTGTGAGAAATCCGAATCGAGTTTCTGGCTCCTGGCTTTGGCCTGGTTCAGCCCCAGCTGTTTGTCCTTCCATCTAAGTATTGCTGCGGGATTTATTTACAAGTTCGAGTGCTTGGGATTTTAAATAATAGCTCTGCATTTTGCCATATGTTTTCTCTAGTCCATGTCTGTCCTGCTAAAGTTCACCTTTTTTTTTTTTTTTTTTAAGATTTATTTATTTATTTGAAAGGCAGAGTTACACAGAGAGGTCTTCCATCCACTGGTTCACTCCCCAGTTGGCCGCAATGGCCGGAGCTGCACCGATCCAGAGCCAGGAACCAGGAGCTTCCTCCTGGTCTCCCACGTGGGTGCAGGGGCCCAAGGACTTGGGCCATCTTCTGCTTTCCCAGGCCATAGCAGAGAGCTGGTTCGGAAGTGGAGCAGCCAGGACTAGAACTGGTGCACATATGGGATGCCGGCGCTTCAGGCCAGGGCATTAACCCGCTGCGCCACAGCGCCGGCCCCTAAAATTCACCTTCTTAATGTCCTGGTTTCATTCTCTATTTGGCTGCTCATAATTTCCAATTCTGTATTGACCTGTGAGATCAAGACCACATTTCTTAGCCATCCATATTCCAGCATCTTCATAATCTACCCCCCTAACTTCATGTTAAACATATGTTTTATTTCCCAATGTTTTTCCCCTACTGCCATACTTGGCTTACCTTCTTCTAGCTTCAAGCTTGGGTTTATTTTGATCCTTCTGTGAGAGTGCTTTCTTCCTCTTTGCATCTTTATATGCTAATCACATCCGTGGTGGAGCTGTAGAATATCCCCCGTTTTTTTAGTCAGAATAGACTTGGATTTAAATCTTAACCTTGATGCTTTCTTTGAATGGGCATGGTACTTAACCTCTCTAAGTTAGTTTCTCACATGTAAAATGAGAATTATTTGAGGTTTGAATGCATGTAGATGAAGTCCCCAGGACGATTCTCAGAGCCCTTCTCTGCAAAGCCGTTTCTTCCCGTACCTTTCCCCTTGCTGAGCTTCCCTAGCAGTCTTTAACGCCAAACACAAGGAAGTAACTCTCACAGGGATTGGTTACCAAATGTGCGTGTGATCTGCACATCTGTCTCTTAGGATTGCTTTCCCGAGGCTTTGCTGTGCGATGGACAGCAGGAGTGAAGGGGAGAATGAGCAGTGGCCACCTGGAAGGGATGGCATCGTTGTGTCTGTTTTGCGTTCACCAATCAGGTTGCCAAGGTTGAGAATGTGTTAGAAACCCTGTACGGTGATGCCATTCTCCAGTCCTCGGCCCCTGGTGCTCCTCCGTGAACCTTCCCAGTAAATGGAAAGAACTCTTCCCTGCGGACCACTGCCAGCGCTCAACATCAGCGCGATTTGGGGGTCAAAAAAGCAGCAGCTTAAGTAATCTCACGCACATTAGTTGTCTCCCCACTGCTTCTGTGAGGTCCTCGGCCAGTCAGGCCATTGATAGCTGACCTTGGAACACAGTGGAGAGTTTGGTGCTCTTTCCGTTACACTGTGTTATTCAGATTGCTTTTTTCCCCTCTTACCACTTTGCTCTTGCCTTAGTCTTTGGACATGTCATGTGCAAAATTGAGTTACTTACAACTGAAAATAGTTGATGTGTCCATATAGAATTTTTAATATAGGAAACAGATTGTCAATATCAAGGTGTTTACAATTTAAAATCGATAATTTTTGGGGCCGGTGCTGTAGCGCAGTGGGTTAATGCCCTGACCTGAAGCGCCGGCATCCTCTATGGGCACCGGTTCGGGTCCCGGCTGCTCCTTGTCCAATCCAGCTCTCTACTGTGGCCTGGGAGAGCAGAAGATGGCCCAAGTTTTTGGGCCCCTGCACCTATGGGGGAGACTGGAGGAAGCTCCTGGCTTCAGACCAGCACAGCTCTAGCCATTGAGGCCAATTGGGGAGTGAACCATCAGATGGAAGACTCTCTCTTTGCCTCTCCTTTCTCTGTGTGTTTAAAAAAAAAAAAAAACAAAAACTAAAATTGATACTTTTTAAACTTCCAGGCAGTACTTTTTTTTTTTTTTTTAAGATTTATTTATTTACTTGAGAGACAAAGTTACAGACAGAGATACCGTCCATCGGCTGGTTCACTCCCCAAATAGCAGCAACAGCCAGTGCTGTGCTGATTTGAAGCCAGGAGCTTCTTCTGGGTCTGCCAGGAGGGTGCAGGGGCCCAAGCACTTGGGCCATATTCCATTGCTCTCCCAGGCCATCAGCAGGGAGTGGAGCAGCCAGGACTGAAACCGGTGCCTGAATGGGATGCCGGTGCCACAGTTGGATGCTTAACCTACCGTGCCACAGCGTCGGCCCCCATTTCCATGGGCAGTTTCAAATATTCTATGTTGCAACTGCTTTTTGCTTTAAAATGATTTGTGTAAGCATAGACAATGTCAGGCAATGATAAATTTGAAATTGCAAAACAATAAAAATAGAACTGTGTTATTGGAAACATTGAAAGCATTTTTTGGTTCCTTTTTTTCCTTTTTAAAAAGTCAGCTGAAACTAAGCGTGAGGCAGGGAATCCTTTTAGTACTGAATCAGGCTGCAGCTTGCCTCTGAAGAAATAGCATTTCTCTGTCAGGCAGTTGCCTTTCTTAAAGCGTCCCCTAATTGTGAGACCATTTGGGACAGATACAAGTCAGGCTACTTTCTGTTGAAGGCATATGGAATCTGTCCCATACAGTGAACAGAGCTTACCAACACAGGTGTCTGTGGCGGGCACCATGTGGGGCAGCTAAGAGTAGCCTCATGAATATGGGCATAGGTGGTACAAGTGTGTGACTGAAACATTAGTTAGGTGTGCATTCAGCCTAGAGAGGTGGGTTAGTGCCAGGCTAAATGCATATTCCGGGGTACCGCCTTAGGCCACCTGAGTAAAAATCTCTGGACGTGGCGCCTGGGAATCTGCAGATTTGACCAGTAGTTCTGGTAGTTCTTCCATACTCTAAAAGGTACCTTAGGGCCGGGTACAGCTGAGCTAGGACCCACATGTGCTATAGAATGCTGCCTTTGGAGGCCTGGGGCTCTGGACAGTGTGGATTAGAATTGAAGAGTAGGTGGGGGCTAGACAGGGTCCTAGGAAGGAGTCTAGTTGTTGGAGCGGTTTTAGAGTGTGCAGGAAATAGGAAGTACTGGGACATCAGGGTTTTTGGGAAGAAGATGGAGTTGAAGTGAATTGGCTTCCTAGAGATACCAGCTAGTTTTGGGTTTGGGTCGTGCCGCTGATGGACCTAAGCTGTACAAGAGGCACTCAGAGGGGCCCGGTGAGGGAGACGCTGCTGGACCTTGAGGGGAGGATGAGTGAGCATCCTCAGATGTCAGCAGCCCAGAGCTTAGTGTGGGTCTCACGTGGGTGACAGGCAGTGCTGTATCCTGACACTCAGATGTGGCATATGGATTTATCAAACAGTGTTTGAACCGCTGTGCCAAATGCTCCCCATAATTTTTGAGTAAATTATGTTCTTGCTCTTGAAACAGTTTTATTACATGACAATCCCCATGTTCCTATACAAGTGGTAACTTTAAAAAAAAAAAGGTTTATTGGAACTGGCACTGTGGCGCAGTAGGTTAATGCTCCACCTGTGGTGCTGGCATCCCATATGGGACTGGTTCTAGTCCTGGCTGTTCTCTTCTGATCCAGCTCTCTGCTATGGCCTGGGAAAGCAGTGAAAGATGACCCAGGTGCTTGGGCCCCTGCACCCGTGTGGGAAACCCCAAAGAAGCTCCTGACTCTGGATTGGCTCAGCCTCGACTGTTATGGCTGTTTAGAGACTGAACCAGCGAATGGAAAATCTTTCTCTGTCTCTGACTCTCGCTGTCTGTAACTCTACCTCTCAAACAAATAAATAAAATCTTTTTAAGAGCCAGAGAGAGAAAGAGAGATCCTCCATCCGCTGGCTCACTCCCCAGATGGCTGCAACAGCTAGAGCTGGGCCATTCCGAAGCCAGGAACCAGGAGTTTCTTCTGGGTCTACCATGTGGGTGCAGGGGTCCAAGGACTAGAACCATCTTTTGCTGCTTTCCCAGGTGCATTAGCGGGGAGCTGGATCAGAAGTAGAGCAGCCAGAACTTGAACTGGTGTCCATATAGGATGCTGGCACTGCAGGAGGCGGCTTTATCTGGTACACCACAGCACCAGCCTCTTACTACTTTTTTAATTGTGGTAAAATACACCTAACAGGGTCGGGCAGGCAGCCTAGTGGTTGGGACACCTACATTCAACATTCGAATTCCTGGCTTCAATTTCTGGCTCCAGCTCCTGACTCCAGTTTCCTACAGTGCAGACCTTGGAAGGCAGTGCTGATGGCTCAAGTAGTTGGATTCCTGCTACTCGCCTCGGATATCTGGTTTGAATTCCTTGGTCCTGGCTTCAACCCTGGCACTTAATGGCATTTGGGTAGTGAACCAGCAGATAGGAATTCTCTCTCCCTGTCTGCCTCCCTGCCTCCCTCTCTCTCAAATGAACAAATAAATTTTTAACAACACATAAAATTTACTGTTTAACCGTTTTCAGTGGCATTAAGTGCATTCCATTGTGGTAAAGTCATTACTACCTTCCATCTCCCGTATTCTATCTTGCAAAACTAAAATTCTGTACCCAGTAAACAATTCTCGGTTTCTGCATCTCCTCAGTCCCTAGCAACCCCATTTTAATCTCTGTATGAATTTTACTATGTTAGGTGCCTTTATATACCCAGAATAATAGTGTTTTTCTTTTTGTGATGGTTGATGTCACTCAACATATTGTCTTCAGGTTCAACCATGCTGTGGCATGCATGTATTTCATTATATGTACAGTCATGTGTCCTTACTATGGAATAGAGTCCCAGGAATTGCAGTGTTAGAGGACTTCATCACTAGGCAAGCACTATGGAGTGTTCTTACGTAAATCTAGCTGTTACAGCCTACTGCACACCTGTGGTGTATGGCAGAACCCGTCATATATGCGGTCCAAGTGCTGATGTGTGGCCCATGAGGGCATATTCCACATTTTGCTGTTCCATTCATCGTTTAGATGCTAAGGTTGCTTCCATTTCTTGGCTGCTGGGGCTGACGCTCCTGTGAATGTGGGTATACAGCCACCTGAAGCAAGGGCACGGAACCTGTCTTCTGCTGAGGGCCGCTGGGATATTTATAACATCATTCGCAAACCATACAAGATGATCACCTTAAAAAGTTGTCTGCTGTTGCTGTATTGAATTTTGAGTCCTGCTTGTGGTTGCCTTGTCAGGGTCCGACTAAATGACTTCACAGGCCTCAGACCGCCACAGGCCACCCCTGAGCTAAAGAGCTAGATACAACCCTCTAAGGAGACCTTGCTTTAAATGATTTTAAGTATATACTCAGAAGTGGAATTACTGGGTCATTTGGTAATTCTATTTTTAATGTTTGAGGAGTTGCCATGCTGTTTTTCTATAGCAGCTGCACCATTTTACATTCCCACAAGCAGAGCACCAGGGTTCTGATGTTTCCACATCTTTGCCGGTACTTACTGTCATCGTTTTCTTGATGATAGCTATTTTAATGGGTGTGAAGTTGGCAACTAATATTTTTGAGGAGGGTTAATTTGTCTCGTGTTTTGATGGGAGTTTGAACAGGTCAGTTACCTGAAGTATATAAATGTTACTAGGGAAAAAGTTTATTTTGGGACACTATAATAAGGTGACTATAAGAAGAAATGCATTTATAATAGCCAAAATCACCTTTGTTGAATTTACCTTTTAGTCCTGTGATTGCTTTTCTTTTTTATCCCATAGAGGGGCAGTAATCCTTAAAAACAAAATAGTTAACCAAATGAAAATAGTCAAAACACTAAGCAGTCATTATGTAAGTATTGTGTTTCTTTGATATGACATTCTCTTTTTATTTTTAAAGATTTATTTATTGATTTGAAAGTTAGAGTTACAGTGAGAGCTTCCATTCGCTGGTTCACTCCCCAGTTGACTGCAGTGGCTGGGGCTGGGCCAGGCTGAAATCAGGAGCCAGGAGTTAAGTGGAGCAGCTGGGACACGAACCGGGGCCCAGTAGGATGCCGGCATTGCAGATGGCTGCTTTTTCTCCAGGGCACAACTCCAGCCCCAATTCAGCTTTCTGAATATATGTGATTTTAACAGAAACCAGAACTCTAGGTTGATACTGTATCCCTTTGCCTTGAAAGGAACTTAGTAGTATTCTTACTCACTGGGAGTCACTAGCTGGCTGCATTGTGGCCACCTTGCCAGGAGGTGTTTGTAGGACCAGCACCTTTTTCAGTACATGCTATTACTTTGAACTTGAAAGATCTGTTATCAGCAACATAGTTAATGACCAGCGAATCCTCTCCCATGGCATCTTCTTGTCTTCTAAAACCTAGTTCATAAAATAAGCAATATTGACAAAATTTTATGGAAATGAGAGATCTAACAGAAATTGAGGAACTTTTTTTTTTTTCTTTTTTGCAATTGGAGAGGAATTTTGCATAGTTTTTGGTTATCTTTGAGTCTTTTGGTTGTATAAAGCACTTCAGTTTCCATGTGTTTATTGCCTTGAAAACTCAGTATGGCCTGTTGACTTTGATTAATCAAGTTTGGAAAAAACTCCAAGCAGGACATGGCTCAGATGTTTTGCCAACTTTCTAATCAGAACACGCTGCTCTCCTCTCTCTCTTCAAACCCAATTGAAAATTTGACCTGTCAAGATCTTTTCTTAGCTAAGAAAAAGAGAAACAGTGTTAAAAATACTGTTATTCTGTCACTGAGCCAAGGAAAACATTAGCTAAGGACCTTATTAAAAAAAAAAAAACTTAATATAGGTGTTTGCTGACCAAACGTTATTGCCTAAGAAAAGTGATTGAACTTGTGCTGTCTGTCCTCGTGTGAGGAGCACCAAGGAGAATGCAGTAAGCGCAGAGTCCTTGTCTGCAGTCTGGAAAGTTTGGTAAAGAAGTCAAAGCGAAAATAAAGTTAAAAGCATGCGTGCGAAAATCACAACACTGAATATCTACTCGATTGCTTTTATTGTAAAGGTTAGAGAATTAAAGTTAGTTTCACTAGCTTTTGAAATGAACCCCAGAGAGCATAAAATTATGTGAGACAAAAGTGCTTGAGGTCGATGCTGAGGCTATAGTTAAAGGGTGTTGAGAAGTCAGAGGGAGCGGCCAAGGCAGTGTGAGGAGCTGGGATGACTCCCCGCTGTCAGGGTTAGTGGGGTGGGATTCTGAGTCATTATTTAGGATGACTGTCCTTAGATGTGTTGGTTAGCTGAAAGGTCAGGTGAGGGAGAACAGGAGATTGCACCAACCTCTGATATTAAGAGTCAGTGCTGGTGTTCTACAGCAGGTGGGCTGACCATAGTTCCTTATAACCCATTATACTCATGTTTCTTAATAAATAGAAGAGAGGAGCTCAAAGGCTCCAAACAAAGTAAGGAGAAGGAGAGGGACACACTACCCTGATTGGATAGGTATACATTGTATACATTGATTGAAATACCACCCTGTATCCTACAGATATGTATAGCTATTAAGTATTAAGCAGTTTTTAAAATTTTTTTTTAAAGATTTATTTTATCATATTTACTTGAAAGACAGTTACAGAGAGAGAGAGAAAGGGAAAGAGAGGTCCTCCATCCACTCGTTCACTCCCCAGATGACCAGAACAGACAGAGCTGAGCTGATCGGAAGCCATGAGCCAGGAACTTCTTCGAGGCCTCCTATGTAGGTGCGGGGCCCCATGGACTTGGGCCATCTTCCACTGCTCTCCTAGGCCATAGTACAGATCTGGATCGGAAGTGGAGCAACCAGGACTTGAACCGGTGCCCATATAGGATGCGGGCACTGCAGGCTGGGGCTTTAACCTGCTATGCCACAGCACTGGCCCCTAAAATTTTTTTTAAAGATTTATTTATTTATTTGAAAGTGTTACACAGAGGAGAGGCAGAGAGAGCGAGCGAGCGAGCTGGATTGGAAGTGGAGCAGCTGAGACTCAAACCAGCGCGCATATGGGATGCCAGCTCTGCAGGCTGGGGCTTTATGCACTACGCCACAGCGCCAGCTCCATTTCTTAAGCGTTTAAGGAGGTGGAAGTGCTAACTAACCTTGTTTGATCATCACACATTGAATACATGTATTGAATTATCACTGAACATCATAAATATTAAAAAATTAAAAAAGCATTTTGATTAGTTGGTATTCCTTTATATTTTCATTATTCTAATTCTTTGATTTGTTCTTATGTTCTTTCCTTCTTCAAAAGGCAGAGAGGTGAGAGGTAGAGAAATTTGCCTCCCACTGATTACTACCTGAGTGTACACAGCAGTGAGGGCTGGGCCAGCTGGGAACTGGGCGCTGAGAACTCCGGGTCTCTCCCGTGGTGACTGGTGACCCATTACGTGGGCCATCACTTGATGCCTCACAGGGTTTGAATTAACAGAAAAGTAGAGTTGGGAGCGGAAGCATAGCTGGAACTTGAACCTGGGACTCTGTGGAATGCGGACATCCCAAGGGACATCCTAACTCTGCACCAAGTGCCATCTCCTTTTTTGCTCCATTTCGTAAGCTTAGGGATGCTGTTTCCAGTGATATTATCAGAATAGCCTGATGGCAGCACTACCCTGGGGGTCTCATCAAGACCCCAAGCCCTCGGGCTGGAACACTTTAGTAATCCACAATTAATCCTATTTTGTATTCTATTATTTTAATACATTTTAAACTTTGAGACCCATACATATGTATGTATGTGGTTTAAAAGTAGACAGTACACAAAGCTCATAATTGAGTACCTCTGTATTCCCAGTTCCCATTGTCTTGGAGTTGTCTACTTTGAGCTTTTTAAGTAACTTCTGTTACTATAATACATATTTCTTTTTTTTTTTTAAAGATTTATTTTTTTTGGAAGTCAGTTACAGAAAGGGAGAGGCAGAGACAGAAAGAGAGGTCTTCATCCACTGGTTCATTCCTCAAATGGCCTCAACAGGGTTGTGCCAGGCTGAAGCCAGGAGATTCTTCCAGGTCTCCTACATGGGTGCAGGGCCCAAGCACTTGGGCCATCTTCTGCTGCTTTCCCAGGTGCATGAGTAGGGAGCTGGATCAGAAGTGGAGCAGTCGGGACTTGAATCGATACCCATATGGAATGTCAGCGCTGCAGACAGTGGTTTAACAAGCTACACCACAGCACCGGTCCCTTTACCCCATATTTCTTTTTTATTTTTGATTTTTTTTAAAGATTTATTTTATTTATTTGAAAGAGTTACAGAGTGAAGTAGAGACAGAGAGGTCTTCTATCTGCTAGTTTACTCCCCAGATGGCTGCAGCCATTGGAGCTGTGCCGATCCGAAGCCAGGAGCTTCTTCTAGGTTTCACATGGGTGCAGGGTCCCAAGGACTTGGGCCATTTTCTACTGCTTTCCCAGGCCATAGCAGAGAGCTGGATCGGAAGAGGAGCAGCCAGGACTCAAACTAGCGCCTATATGGGATGTCGCAGCTTCAGGCCAGGGCTTTTAACCTGCTGTGCCACAGCGCAGGCCCCACTTCATATTTTTAAACGGCATGTTTTCACTGCTGTTTCCTGATTTTCCTCAGTTCTAGTCATTCCTGATTTCCTACTTGAGAAGATGAGGATTTGGGGGCCAGGATTATGCTGTCTGTGGCTCAGGCATCCCATATGGGCACTGGTTCAAGTCTCAGCTGTTCCACTTCCGAGAACTTGAGCTGTCTTCCACTGCTTTCCCAGGCAGATTATCAGGGAGCTGGGTCAGAAGAGGAGCAGTCAGAACTCGAACTGGCACTCCTATATGGGCTCTGGCATTGGAGACAGATCTTTCTCTTCCCCCTCTGTCACTTCCTCTAATTCTGTCTTTCAAGTAAATCTTTAAAGAAAAAAGTATAAATACTGCTTTTACAGTACTGTATGGACCAAAATATACCTGCTAAGTTATATACCAAAACTTGTACAATGAATGGAAGCAAGTGTCACTTTTCAGTTAATATATTTCATTCAAATAATGTTTTCATTACAGAAGTTTTACAGGTGAGATGTTTAAGTGCATTTATGTAGATGCTGGTAGTCTAAGAAGGGTGAGCTGTTGAGGGTAAGCAGTATGCATTTCTCTATTGGCTACTTAGCTATTTAGATGTAAGCTTTGTGTTTTGTTCACTGTATAAAAGAGTGGAAGAATTTTATTTCTGAGGTTGCATGTTGAATAATCATTTTATTAATAGTAACTTCAGTTACTGAAGAAGTAATATACCATTTATTGGTAGAAATCAGTTGTGGTAACTTTGTCCATGCCAGCGTTGCAGGCATAGTGGGTTTAGCCTGCAATGCCAGCGTCCTATGTGGGCACCTGTTCAAATCTTGCATGCTCCACTTCCAGTCCAGCTCTCTGCTCATGTGCCTGGGAAAGTGGCAGAAGATTGCCCGAGTGCTTGGGCCCCTGTAGTCCTGTGGGCGACTCAGATGAAGCTCTTGGCTTTGGTCTGGCCCATCCCCTGCTGTTGCCATCATTTGGGAAGTGAACCAGCAGATGGAAGATCTCTATCTTTATCTTTCTCTAACTATGCTTTTCAAATAAATACAATAAATCTTAAAAAAAAAAAAAAAAGAATGCAGGCTTCTGAGCAGTGTGAAAAAATTATACAAATGAAATGAAGCCCCTGGACCAGCGTTTAGCCCTCCTCAGAGCTTGCCTGAAGCTTAATGTCAGGTTAAAGTAGCTGACGAGGAGCTGAGCTTGATCGAGAGGCCCAAGCAATGGAAGAGTAAGACTAGTTAACACCTAGCAGTCTGAGGTCATTTAGTAAAGCAGTAATCATAACACTTCCATTTCATGGCTTGCTGCGACTTCTTCTGCCTTTTTTTTTTTTTTTTTTTAATTTTATTTGAGAGGTAGAGTTACAGACAGTAAGAGCGAGAGACAGAGAGAAAGGTCTTCCCTCCATTGGTTCACTCCCCGAATGGCCGCAACAGCCGGAGCTATGCAGATCCAAAGCCAGGAGCCAGGTGCTTCTTCCTGGTCTCCCATGCGGGTGCAGGGCCCAAGGACTTGGGCCATCTTCTACTGCTTTCCCAGGCTGCAGCAGAGAGCTGGATTGGAAGAGTAGCAGGTGGGACTTGAACCGGTGCCCATATGGGATGCCAGTGCCACAGGTGGAGGAATAACCTGTGCCACAGCACTGGCCCCTTGTGGCTTTCTTCTTAGTGGTGATCATTTCACGTGTATTCTTTAATTTACAAGTTCACTAACCTATCAGTGATCTCTTTTCAAGAGCGAAAGCTGAGCCAGGAAGTTCAGGGGGTTGTCCAGGGACTCACTGGTGGTCCGCATCAGACTAGGTTTGTAAGAGTAAAACCTGAGGATTTTCTACCCCAGTTAGAATACTGGAGTTTGAAAATCCCATCCTTTGGTAGGCTGGCACAATTACTATTGAGTTTGAAATAGACGTTGTGAGTCCAGAAACATTGTTACTTAGATGTAGTTTAAGAAATAAGAAAAAGTTTCTCTCTTGTCTCTCTCTTTCTCTCACTGTCCATTCTGCCTGTGGGGAGCAACTGGGAGCAACTCGGACTAGACTAAGTTACTGGAATTAAGACTTATTCTATGCATCTGCTCTCCCACAATATGGCTCTGGGAGAGAAGAAAACAGCTTCTACACAGCTGCCTCCAGTTCAGCCAATAAACTGTAGGACTTGCTCCTGATTGGAGGAGAGCAGCGTACTCGGCGTGTGGGCAGCCGAGTTGGGATTGGCAGAGGAGGACTATAAAGGAGGAGAGAGACGGCATGCACCAGGAACATCTAAGAGGAACATCTATCTGAAGGAACACCTGTGCAGCCCCCGAGAGAGCCGGCCGGCGGTGTGCTGCTCCCCTGCGGAAGTGGGGAAAGTGGCCAGGGGGAACCGCCCTTCCACGGAGGTGGAAGGGACAGTAGCCAACCCGGGAAGAACCAGCAGCAAACCCGGGGAGGGCCGAGCAGACGAAAGAACAGCGCAGGGTCCTGTGTCGTTCCTCCACGAAGAGGGGGAGCGACACTGCCTGTCAAAAAAAAAAAAAAGAAAGAAAGAAAGAAAAAGTGACAGTTGAATAAAATTTAGTGACTTTCTATTAATAATTTTTTTAAGTTTCATCACTTAGAACACTAGGTCTCTAAAAGTTCAGTTGAGCTAACGATCTCATTCCTTGCATCCGTGAAGAGAAGGTGTTTTTGTGTGTGGATGTGTTAAGGGTGTGTTCTTTCATTCTCCAGGGGACTTGAGCACTGTATGTTCTGTTGCCTCCATGCCATATTCCCGTGAATGTAGAGGCATCAAATCATAGTTGTATGAGTCCGAAGTCCAGCATGGCCTCAGCGTGTACTGGCAATTCTGTATGCTGGGCTGGATGCTCTGGGGAGGAATCGCCTTAGAAGCTCTCCCCGGTTGTTGGCCGAGTCTGCTTCCTCTCATCTGTCCTTGCTTATGGTCCCCACATCTCAGGAGCCATGGGCAGTTTGTCAAATCTTCCCCAGCGTTAAAATCTCTTTTCCGCTTTCTGCCTCATCCTTCTGATTTCTTAGTAGTCTTCTGCTTTAGGGGTTCATGTGGTCGCACTGGGCCCACCAGGACCATCCTGGATCGTCTGCCTGGATGGATCGTCTGCCTGTTTTTTTTTGTTTGTTTGTTTTTTGTTTTGTTTTTTTTTTTTTTTTTTTTTTTTGACAGGCAGAGTGGACAGTGAGAGAGACAGACAGAGAGAAAGGTCTTCCTTTGCCGTTGGTTCACCCTCCAATGGCCGCCGCGGCCGGCGCGCTGCGGCCGGCGCACCGCGCTGATCCGATGGCAGGAGCCAGGAGCCAGGTGCTTTTCCTGGTCTCCCATGGGGTGCAGGGCCCAAGCACCTGGGCCCTCCTCCACTGCACTCCCGGGCCACAGCAGAGAGCTGGCCTGGAAGAGGGGCAACCGGGACAGAATCCGGCGCCCCGACCGGGACTAGAACCCGGTGTGCCGGCGCCGCTAGGTGGAGGATTAGCCTAGTGAGCCGCGGCGCCGGCCCGTCTGCCTGTTTTATGGCCTGCTGGTTAGTAACATTGAATCCATCTGCAAGGCAGTAGCTAGACTGGTGGGTGAATCAGGAGATGGGAATTTTGGGACATCTTCAACTCTGCTACCCACAATCACTTCTACAATAAAATTTAATTTTATAGCACATATTTCCCTCAGCCTTTTCACTTTGCAGAGAACAAACGATTCCTCGAGGTAGCAGGTAGTCACTGACATGCTGTCTTTTTTTTTTTTTTAATTTTTTTATTTTTTTGACAGGCAGAGTGGACAGTGAGAGAGAGAGACAGAAAGGTCTTCCTTTGCCGTTGGTTCACCCTCCAATGGCCGCCGCGGCCGGCGCGCTGCGGCCGGCGCACCGCGCTGATCCGATGGCAGGAGCCAGGTACTTTTCCTGGTCTCCCATGGGGTGCAGGGCCCAAGCACTTGGGCCATCCTCCACTGCACTCCCTGGCCACAGCAGAGAAGTGGCCTGGAAGAGGGGCAACCGGGACAGAATCCGGCGCCCCGACCGGGACTAGAACCCGGTGTGCCGGAGCCGCTAGGTGGAGGATTAGCCTAGTGAGCCGCGGCGCCGGCCAGACATGCTGTCTTTTTAAAGCTGATCCTATGTTAATCTTGTCTTTTGTACCAAAGGCTTTTAAAATTTTTGGTAGACTCAAATTTTTACAAATCAAGAAGGACATTCAGTCATAATTTCCTGGTCATTTTTTTTTTTGTTAGTCCAGAGCATTTCTCTTTGATAATTCAGAGCTGTTGGCTGTAGTCTGGATATTTCAGGTTGGTGCTTATGGTAAGAGGGAACTCTTGTGTCTTATTTTAAAGTCCAGCTTTTCCCTTGATCTGTTTATGTCATGCTTTGATTTGAAGAATGTGATATGTAAATGCACATTGGTAGAAAGTCCATACAGATACATCGAAGATAATTGTTTAGGGTTTTTAAGTGTTGAGCTTGTTGTTAAGAAGACAATTTTTGGGCCGGCGCCGCGGCTCACTAGGCTAATCCTCCACCTAGCGGCTCCGGCACACCGGGTTCTAGTCCCGGTTGGGGCGCCGGATTCTGTCCCGGTTGCCCCTCTTCCAGGCCAGCTCTCTGCTGTGGCCCGGGAGTGCAGTGGAGGAGGGCCCAGGTGCTTGGGCCCTGCACCCCATGGGAGACCAGGAAAAGCACCTGGCTCCTGGCTCCTGCCATCGGATCAGCGCGGTGCGCCGGCCGCAGCGCGCCGGCCGCGGCGGCCATTGGAGGGTGAACCAACGGCAAAGGAAGACCTTTCTCTCTGTCTCTCTCTCTCACTGTCCACTCTGCCTGTAAAAAAAAAAAAAAAAAAAGACAATTTTTTTTTTCACTCTGATTCTGGGTCTGAAATGTGAAGCATAGGTATTTTTACTGTTTGAAATAGAAGTTGGAATAATTATATCTAATTAGACATACTTCAAAAATTTTTTTTAAAGATTTATTTATTTATTTATTTGAAAGTCAGAGTTACACAGAGAGGAGGAGTGACAGAGAGAGGTCTTCCATCCGCTGGATCACTCCCCAATTGGCTGCAACGGCCAGCGCTACACCGATCTGAAGCCAGGAGCCAAGAGCTTCTTTGGGGTCTCCCACACAGGTGTAGGACTTGGGCCATCTTCTGCTTTCTTAGGCCATCTCAAAGAGCTGGATCGGAAGTGGAGCAGCTGGGTCTTGAATCCACGCCCATATGGGATGCTGGCACTGCAGGCAGCGGCTTTAACCTGCTACGCCACAGCACTGGCCCCATATACTTCAAAAATTTTGTGGAAAGGGAAATTATATTTTGGTATGAAGTTTTGGATATCCATGTATATGAGGAAAAGTTCATGAAAAAATGTGTATTAGAAGAAAACTGTGCATGGATTTAAAAACTTTTTGCACCAAAATAAGCATATCTTTTCTTTAAAAAATATTTATTTGAAAGGCAGAGTTAGAGACAAGCAGAGAGAAAGAGGGAGAGAATTCTTCCATCTGCCAGTTCACTCCCTAAATAGCCGCAATGGCTGGAGCCGGACAGATCTGAAGCTAGGAGCTTCCTGGTCTCCCACATGAGTACAGGGGCCCAAGGACTTGTGCTATCTTCTACTGCTTCCCCAGGTCATAGCAGAGAGCTAGATTGGAAGTGGAAGAGCTGGGACTTGAACTGGTGCCCATATGGGATGCCAACACTGCAGACCACAGCTTTACCTGCTATGGCACATCGCTGGCCCCAATTAGGTTATCTTTTGATTCCATAGTCAATAAGTTTTTTGAAGTATTCTCATATGTAATAAAATTATATCAGTTTACAACAATATGATATGAATTGAAGAGTTACCAGACACCTGATATGTTTGTGTGTCCTAGTTCTCTGTTCAAATGGTATGTTTAAATTGAGAAATACTGGGACCAGTGCTGTGGCATAGTGGGCTAAACCTTCAGCTGCGATGCTGGCATCCCATATGGGCGCCGGTTCTAGTCCCGGCTGCTCCTCTTCTGATCCAGCTCTCTGCTGTGGCCTGGGAAAGCAGTAGAAGATGGGGCCCTGTACCTGTGTGGGAGAACCTGAAGAAACTCCTGGTTTCTCACTTCAGATCAGCTCAGCTCCAACCGTTACATCCATTTGGGGAGTGAACGAGCAGATGGAAGCCCTCTCTCTCGTTCTTTCCCTCTCACTCTCTGTAACTCTCTCAAATAAATAAATAAAATTAAAAACATTTTAAAAATTGAATACTTTGATTCCAGTATCAACCTGTCAAAATCAGATTGCTCAGGTAACTGTCCAGATGACAAAGACATCAATACCTTCTATATATTTTTTAAGGAATTATTTATTTTATTTGAAAGAATTACATAGAGGAGAAGCAGAGAGAAAGAAGTGGAGTAGCTGGGACTTGAACTGGCACCCATATGGGATGGCAGTGGCTATACCTGCTATGCCACAGCGCCGGCCCCTATATTATTTCTTTAAAGCATTAATTGAAAATCTTTCTGGGCCTGTTAGAAATATTTGCAACTTTTCTCCCTTTTCCTGTGTTAAAGACTGTTGCTTGATTATTGATTAAAAAGTTACCGTACCTATGAGTCAGCCCTTTATGAATGCGTGTTTAGTTCTCACTGTTCTGTGAGGTAGGCAGGGCAAACACTCTCCCTGTTGAATGCACCACAGAAGCCAAGAGCTGCTGTTATTTCATTTAATCCTTAAAATGATTGGTTATTCCTGCCCCACCTTTATTGTCTTCCTAGCATTTTCCGCTGTCTGAAATCGTTGAATGAGTTCCTTGTGGCGTGACTGTCTCTCCCAGTAGAATGTGAGCTCTGTAATCCAGAGACTTTGTGGTGCTGGTACCTGGAGTGTGCCTGGCACAGGGCAGATGCTCACAATGCAGCCAGTGTTACATTACCACAGTCAAGATGAGAGCTCCTATGGGTGGTTTTATCTGCAAATCTCTAGGCCTTTTTAGTATAACTACTTCTGATATAGTATACTTTTATAATTTGCTGAAATAGTGCTTTAGAGGCTTATGATGAGTTGTGTGGGGGCTGGGTTTTGATTTCCCATACAAATAGAACCAGTATGTGTTTGTTGATTGTGGTTCTGGAATATTGCTTTGGCATTGCCAGGAGTGGAACAGACTGTTACTGGTTTATGTAATACTAAAGCAGCATTGGTCATGGGTTGTTTTTTGTCAATGCTATGATTGTTCTTTTAAAACTCATGTGAAGGGGCCAGTGCTGTGTGCAGTAGGTTAAGGCCTTGGCCTGCAGTGCCGGCATCCCATATGGGTGCAAGTTTGAGTCCTGACTGCTCCACTTCCCATCCAACTCCCTGACAAGTCCTTGGGCCTCTGCACCCACATGGGAGACCCAGAAGAAGATCCGATCTCCTGGCTTCAGGTGGCCCAGCTGTGGCTCTTGTGGCCATCTGGGGAGTGAACCAGTGGATGAAAGACTGTCTCTCACACTCTGTTTCTCCCTCTCTCTGTAACTCTTTCAAATAAATTTAAAAAATAAAAATCACGTGAGGAGAAGCTTCTAGTTAATTCATGGATATCTTTTTAAAGAGAACTCAGTTTTGTAGAACACTTGAGGTGGGACAAGATGTTCAGTGGTATTACTGGCCGTTGTGTGAAAGCATTTCAAGTAGCCCTCTTGTGCTTAAGCCCCAGGGCACACAGTGTTACGTGGGCACATACACAGCTTTTGAGAGATTGATGGGTGTTGGCTATCAAAATGACATCTTAATTTGGAGACAGCACTTTCTTCAAAAACCTTTTATAATGAAGTCTCATTTTTCACATCTACTTTTTATTTATTATATTTTAAAAGTTCCTAATAGAATATTTAAGAGGTAGAGAAACAGCCCTGTCTGCTGGTTCACTCCCCAAATGCCCACAACAGCCAGGGCTGGAGTTAGGAGCTAGGTTTCCCACATGGGTGACCAGAATCCAGTTACCTGAGCCATCACTGTTGGCCTCAAGGATCTGTATTAATGAGTCAGGAGCCAGAGCAGGGAATTAAACCCAGGCACTCCCATGTGGGATTCAGATATCTTAACCCTTAGGCTAAACACCTGCTCGTGGTTATTGGAAAGCAGAGTGACTGAGATTTTTCTGTGCACTGGTTCACTCCTCAAACACCTGCAACAACCAAGACTGGGTCAGGCTGAAGTCAGGAGTCTGGAACTCCGTCCGAGTCTCCTACGTGGTGAGCCGTCTTTGCTGCCTTGGCAGTCACTTTAGCAGGAAGCTTTGGATGTGGAGTAACCAGGATTTGAACCTCACCTTGATAAGGATGCGGGTATGTCATGTAGTGGCTTTACTCTAATGCCTGCCCTTACAAATTTTTTTTTTGATATTCTATGTTATATTCATCACTTAGCCTACTCCCTCATGCTTATGTAATACCTAGCATGTGGTAGCTTTTCAGTAAATATATGGATTTAACTTGGAGTGCAGTTCATGCTTGCATCAGACACGGTCTGCAGATGTGCGTTGGAGTGTCCCCCCCACCCCTTTTTAAGGACTTCAGAGGAGAGGTAACCACCCTGTAATGAGAGAGAGAAGTTCTTTATATTTCTTCTGTTTTGTTTCAGGACCTCTCACTTGATTTTCTTTTTATAGCCTTATTGCAATTTAGTCAACATAAACACATATTTAAAGTGTTTAGTTTGATATATTTTCACACATTTTATAGTCAGGAAACAATCATGAATATTAAAATAGAGAGTGGAATCCACATTGCCCTGGAAAATTTTCTTGTCCCTATAATCCCTCCTTTATCTCCATCTCTGCACATAGCTGGGATGCAGCCATTCTTCCTCTAGGTGGTAACTCAAGAGAAGTTAGTGCCTGTATCTGTCGGAAGACTTGCACAAGAATATTCATGTAATTGTATTCACAATAACCCTGAACTGGAAACAACCTGAGTATCTATCAACTAGGGAATGAGTACACAGGTTGCGATATATCTGTGCAATAGAGTACTATTCAGACATGAAAAAGAATGAACCGGGGCCGGCACTGTGGTGTAGTGGGTAAAGCTGCCGCCTGCAGTGCCGGCATCCCATATGGGCACTGGTTCAAGTCCCAGCTGCTCAACTTTTTTTTTTTTTTTTGACAGGCAGAGTTAGAGAGAGAAAGGTCTTCCTTTTTCCGTTGATTCACCCCCAAGTGGCAGCTGCGGCCGGCACGTTGCTGCCGGTGCACTGTGCTGATCCGAGCAAGGAGCCAGGTGCTTCCTCCTGGTCTCTCATGCGGGTGCAGGGCCCAGGGACCTCGGCCATCCTCCACTGCCTTACCGGGCCACAGCAGAGAGCTGGACTGGAAGAGGAGCAACTGGCACAGAATCCAGCGCCCAAACTGGGACTAGAACCCGGGGTGCCGGCGCTGCAGGTGGAGGATTAGCCTAGTGAGCCGCGGTGCCGGCCTCCAGCTGCTCAGCTTCCGATCCAGCTCTGCTGTGGCCTCGGAAAGCAATAGAAGATGGTCCAAGTCCTTGAGCCCCTTTATCCACGTGGGAGACCTGGAAGAAGCTCCTGGCTTCGGATGGGCACAGCTCCAGCCGTTGCAGCCATCTGGGGAGTGAATCAGTGGATAGAAGACTGATTATTTCTCTCTTCCTTTCTGCCTCTGTGCCTTTCAAATAAATAAATAAAATCTAAAAAAATAGAATAAACCATTATATTTAGTTTAACTGGAGATTCCCAGGTCTGAGGCAGATTTGCCTTCTTTGTTGTATGTTGCCTGATGGGATTTTCCTTTCCTTAGCATATTTCCCAAATGAAAGAATCTAGTCTAATGTTAGGAAGTTAGTTTACAGGGGGAGGGCATTGTGGGACAGCAGGTTTAGGTCACTCCAAGCACCCATTCCCCCAGTGATGTCAAATGTAAACCCTACTATAATTTTTATAATAAACAGGTTTTTAGAAGTCTTAGTTTGGCAGTACTTTATACTTTGTGTATCTGTGTGGGTGCACATTGTTGAAATCTTAGTATATACCAAGTTGATCTTCTGTATATAAAGATAATTGAAAATCTTGATGAAGAATGGAATGGGAGAGGAAGTGGGAGATGGGATGGTTGTGGGTGGGAGGGAGGTTATGGAGGGTAAAGCTGCTAAAATCCAAGAGTTGTACTTTCGAAATCTATATTTATTAAATAACAGTTTAAAGAAAAAAACCTTGCCATCACACTGACTCAGGTATTTATAGAGTAAATAAATGTTTACATAAGTCTTTTATTTAGAAAAAAAAGCAAGAAGTCTTGTTTTGGTTTAATTATGTATGCTTTTCGATTTCTTCTTAGGCATATCACACCTGAGAAGTTCTATGTGGAAGCCTGTGATGATGGAGCAGGTGATGTGCTAACCATTGACCGCGTGTCCACAGAAGTTACCCTTGCAGGTATTTCGTAGCCCAGTTTAAAAGTGTCTGAGAGCGAGTTCATACATTGCAGTAATTAAAATGAGAGCTGCTTAGAGGTATGTCAGTAAGTGTGCCTTCTTAGTGAAATTTTAAAGTTTTTGCTACATCATTTAGATTTTATGGATTCATTTAATGCTGTCTCCTGTTTATGAGAAGGTAAAATGATCTTGGAAGTTTTAAGTAGCAGTTTACTGTCTGTAAGGATTTAAAAATGTCATTATTTTATTTGCTCCCTTACTTGTGTCCTGACAAGATTGATTTAGATGTCTAAGCTCCTTTCTGGCTCTTAAAATTGAGGGTATTTGAGTGTGAAAGTTTTTGCTTTGCAGTATACAGAATGTCAACAGCTGTTTTTGTTTTGAAAATGTTAATGACTGTGAGGATAATTTCATAATTGAAAGAATAAAATATGTCATTGACTAAAACCTGTAAGCATTCTAGACAAAGGACATACCTGACTTTTATGCACCTATCCAGTTATCTTTTAGTTTGCCTTTCTAAGGGTGTGAGGTTTTTGTGTATTTGTTTCAACTTATCTGAAGCACTGTTGATTTCTGAGTAGATTAACGTGAAATTAAGATTCCACATGATAGCACTTTTGGAATTTCTTATATCATTTATTAAATTCCAGTTTTCCTCCAAGCTTTTATGTTTGCTTTTCTTAAAGTATAATATTTGAATAACTAGAGTTAGGCATTCACTGAATGTCTTCAGAATAAGTAAAGCAAAACATGAAACTATTTTCAGTGAGTTAGTAAAGTGTAAGGGCAGTATGGCTAGAAACTTGTCATTGCCTTGGTTATCTGATTAGTCTGAGAAGTACCAGCTACAGTTTGCCCTCGATCAGACGGAAGTAGAGCTGTTTCAGTTTGACCATTTGGCCTTTGTTGTTCAGTGGCTGCTCTCCAGATAGTGATTAGCTTTAACAACGTTAGAACACATCTCCAATAGTTTAATCACATTATTTCTTTACACTATATTGATGCACCCTAGTGTTTTGCAAGAACTTTAGTGTGGCTGTGTTGTCCGTTACTTTTCACCTTTCAGTGACACTTAATTGTGGGTGGAGATTGCAGACCCATTGGAATAGACTGGAAAGCTAGAGATTGTAAATAGTTGGACTGTGAAGATAACAGCAGGCAGTCATCGCAAGCACCTGGTACAGTGCTGTGACCCAGAGTCGGTGGTGATGAGGGCCTGGCCTGCTGACAGTATCTTAGCCAATTTTGTTTCTTTTTTTTTTTTTAAGCTTTATTTATTTTATTTGAAAGTCAGAGTTACTCAGAGAGAAGGAAAGGCGGAGAGAGAGAGAGAGAGAGAGAGAGAGGTCTTCCATCCACTCGTTCACTCCCAATTGGCTGCAACGACCGGAGCTGTGCCGATCTGGAGCCAGGAGCCAGGAGCTTCCCCCAGGTCTTCCCACTCAGGTGCAGGGGCCCCAAGGACCTGGGCCATCTCCACTGCTTTCCCAGGCCACAGCAGAGAGCTGGATCTTAAGTGGAGCAGCTGGGACCTGAACCAGTGCCTACATGGGATGCTGGCACTGCAGGTGGCGGCTCCACCTACCCGTTGAGGCCATCTGGAGAGTGAACCAGCAGATGGAAGGCTTCCCTCTCTCTCTCTGCCTCGCCTCTCTCTGTGTAATTCTGACTTTCGAATAAATAAATAAATCTTAAAAAAAAAAAAAAAAAAACAGGGTTAAAGGCCTTTACCAACCAGGCAGTCAACCAAATGCTGCTGCAGGAATATGCTCGGTTCCCCACTCAGGATACAGTGGCTTGAGACATGGCCCCATGCCAGCAGAGTACCTCGTTGCCCCATGTCAGCAGGAACCAGCTCTAAAAGACAGATCATCATCCCTCTACCACTCCTGGACATTTGGGCCCATGTAATCCTACACAGTGCCTCCTTTATACAAAACAAAAGAGGGGAATGTGGGTTAAAAAAAAATGGTTAGATTTACAGCTATATTTCTAAAATAGGCTTCAGGAGGATAATAAGCTGTGACTGAAAGAAAAGTTTTTAGCAGGGCCAGTGCTGTGGCAAAGTGGGTAAAGCCATTGCCTGCAATGCCAGCATCCCATATGGGCGCTGGTTCAAGTCCTGGGTGCTCCACTTCCATCCAGCTCTCTGCTGTGGGCTCCTACACCTGCATGGGATTACCCGGAAGGTGCTCCTGGCTTCGGATCAGCGCAGCTCTGGCCATTGTGGCCAACTGGGGAGTGAACCAGTGGATGGAAGAGCTCTCTCTCTGCCTCTCCTCTCTCTGTGTAACTCTGACTTTCAAATAAATAAATCTTAAAAAAAAAATAGAAAAAGTTTGTAGCTATGTAAATTTGAGAAATCTTGGGTTAAACAGGGGAGCAGCTTTCTTTAGTCTTCCAGAGCCTTTGTTGTAATATGCATTGTGACTCTATGAAAGAGAGAGGTAATTTGGAACACAGCAAAAATAAGGTGATTTGACAGTGGGACTCCCCATTCTCCTTTTGGGCATTATTTTCTAAACTAGATCTCTGCAAAATTTGTTTGTGAAACACATCAGTTTAAAGTTTTGTAATTGTGAAAAGAATCCTGTGATCTGAGGCTCTGTTTTATTAATAAGGGCATCACTGATAAAATCTGGGTTAGTGATGCGTGCCTGCATACCTGGATCAATTTCTGTTAGGCTCAGGAGGAAGCTTTTTCTCCTTCCTGCCTCCTTTCTCTGTCTCCATTTCCTAAATGGTTAAATGTACATAGGCAAGTCTTTGCACTGCGTTCTGTTTGCTAAAATCTTGGAGGCAGCCTTGTGGTTTAGTGGGTAAAGCCACTGCCTGCAATACCAGCATCCCATATGGGCACCGGTTCATGTCCTGGTTGCTCCATTTCCCATCCAATTCCCTTCTAATGGCTTGGGGAAAGCAGCGGAAGATGACCCAAGTGTTTGGGCCCTTGTCAACCATGTGAGAGACCCAGATGAAGCGCCTGGCTCCTTGCCTGGGTCTGGCACAGCCGTGACTGTTGCAGCCATTTGGGGAGCTAACCAGCAGATAGATGGAAGGTCACTCTCTATCTTTCCCTCCCTCTGTAACTCTTTGAAATAAATCTTAAAAAAAAAAAAAAAAAAAAAAAAAAAAAAAAAGAAAGATTAAAACATGTCTCCGACCCCTACTTCTGTTCACTTTCTAATTCTCTTAAAGGATAGGTACTTCATTTCTGACAAAAGGTTGAATAAATTTGGTTGAAAATTTGAAATTAAAAATAACCTACAGTTTACCTGATGAGGAAGCTGAAATATGTTAACTTGACCATATTCGCTTTATTAGAACAAAGCATGCATGTTGATTTTGTTGAAGTGACTATTGAACTTAAACTGAATTTCTGTTTCTGTTGGTGAACTTCTGTGTGACTTTTTTTTCATTTCTTCTTCTATTTGTTTTGTTTTAATTTCAAAGCCAAGAAAGATGTTCCTCCTTCTGCTGTTACAAGACCAATATTTGGTGTACTGGGCACAATTCATCTGGTGGCAGGTGAGAGAAAATGAGTAAAATGGCAAAGAAGGTAGTCAGATTGCCAATGTTAGAGTGTAAGATGAAGGTATAATTCATATCAGACCTTACTGATTAATTTCTAAAATACTCCCCAGGTGACTGCATTTTATTAGCCTACAGTTGTATTTTAAAAGAAAAAAAAGTTTTGCATTTGATTTCGTTTCAACTATAGTTGAAATCCCTAGTCAGGGAGACATTTTCCATAAATTCCATGAGTATTTAAATAAAAATTATAAAGCATTGTTGGACCTTCAACCCTATACTGACAGGACACAGTGCATGTTAGGGAAATAACTTGGTTCTGAGTAATTAAGATAGTGTTTTTTGTTTATCTGAACTTGATTTCATTGGACTTTTAGAAGTTCCTGCTGCCTCAGACACTGTGCTCAGTCTGCTAGAAAAGATGAAAGTCCCTTTGGCCGTTCAGCTCCGTCTGGTGAGGGAGGTAGTAGTACGCTCCCGCATTGCAGTGTGACAGTTCTAGGAGAGGGACGTACATGGAACACTTTCAGGAGAGCGCTGTGGGTAGTGTTGAACCTAAAAATTAATATAGGGGGAGGAGGTGGCCAGGATCAGGGTTGGTGTATTGTGCATGGGTTGTGATGACCCCTGGTTCCTAACCATCCGTCCTTGTGGAACTGCAGAAACCAGCTAGTTGTACTGTCCCACATGTGCTCTGCCAGTAAGTGTGCTAGGAAGGACAGTGGGGTGGTGGGGAGGACATTGCCATGCAGTGGGCAGATCTCACGACCTAGCATGCCTTCAGCTACAGATGGGGAAGTTAGTAGCACAGGGCTGACAGGACAGAGAAAGTATTTTCCATCTGATTTCCATCTGCTGAGATGACTTCTTTGGTTATTAAAACTTTTGTTTTTATCTCTTTGAACAAAAATTTTGACCTTTCAGTAGGAATTTTTCTAAACAGTAAGCTGGTATTTCTGTTCATATATTGTAAAATTGCTTAAAAAAATGGGCTTTTTGAGTAGCACAATCTGCCAGCCTTTAACGCTGACACAATAAGAACTGCTATTTTTAACTTTAGAGTTGCTCTTTTATATTTATGTGTGTGGCTTTGCTTTTTGCAGGTAATTATCTTATTGTCATTACCAAAAAGACAAAAATAGGTGAATTTTTCAATCATGTAATCTGGAAAGCAACAGATTTTGATATCCTTTCTTATAAGAAGACAATGTTGCACTTAACTGATATTCAGGTAAGAACTAGAAGCAGTAAATTACAAAACCCATATGTACCATGGGGTGGAGGGTTGCAATGTACAAAGAATGTTTGATTTCTTTTAAGCTTAATTATTTAAGCAATTTATAGAGCAGAGTTGTTCTATCTACCTTTCCCCCTAGTCATAAAAAATTTGAAAAATTGTCCACATATTTTATTGCTCTTGTTTTTCTTAAGTAACTCAGTTCTTAAATTGGGAAATTTCATATAGAGAGGAAAGGAAAAACATAAAATGCACATGTACTCAACACTGAGGTTTAATTTTGTATCCTTTTTGTAGAAATAAGATACTAGATACCTTTGTGAAGTTCTATTCATATCATTCCATTCCGTCTTTCCCCAGAGAAAAGTTTTCTTCACTTTTACCACATGTGAATGTAAGTGTGTACGTGTATGTCCAGTGTGTATATATATTTTTTTCAGGCGGTCTAACATTTGCACAATTCCTATATGTGCATATTTCAGTTACCATGGGTTGCTTATTACCGCTTGCTCAGTGACACGGTTAGAATTTCAGTTACTGTGTATATTAGCTAAAGAATTAGCCCAGCAAAGATGAAAGTACGAATAAACAGGAAGTGACAACCCTAGCTGTCAAGTTGAAATTGAACATAAATGGAGCATAGAAGCAGCTGACACTCTGACCATTCAAGACACTGTAGACGTGCAGCCAGCAGTCTTGAGAAAGGTGACTTAGTGACAGTTAGGATGATGTGGCTGTGATGGGGAGGATGGAGGTGTCCCAGAGGTGATGATAAGTGCAGCATGCTTCATGTTAAAGTAGAATGGGGAAGAAAAGAGCAGAGCTGGGGCCCTGGTTTCTGCCAAGGGCTGTTTGGATGTTTGTAGCATCACCTGTGGGCCATACAAAGGTATTTATTTGCCAATTAGCCTGGTATGGATGTACTGAATTTCAAGTTCAACTGAAGGGTCAGACGAAATAATTTCACAGGCCAGAAGTCCCCCTGTACCCCACGTACCTACATTTAGAGGAGTCCTTGGAGGAATTTTATAGCATTGATACTGCAAGGGAAAAAATTCAGAAACAGGTTCAGACATAGAAGGACGTGCAGCAGTTTACCAGTGATTGAAGAAATATTCTGTATCCTAAGTTATGTAACCAGAAGAACGCAAATTTTTCTTGATAAATTTTTACAAAGAAATAAGGTATTTTTAATTCTCAGTGTTCCCAATGTTTTAAATTACATTGTTTTAATTTACATAAATGTTTTCCTATTTTTTAATTTCCCTATATGTTTGTAACTTAAAAGGATCATTTATTTTATTTGTGGCAGTTACAGAGAGAGAATCTTGATCTGCTGGTTCACTCCCTAAATGGCCACAGCAACAAAAACTGGCCCAGGCAAAGCTGGGAGCCAAGAACTCCATCTGAGTCTCCTGCATGAGTGTGGGGCCCAAGCTCTTGGGCCATTCTCTGTTGGTTTCCCATGTGCATTAGCAGGGAGTTGCATCAGATATGGAGCAGCCAGGTCTTGAACCAGCAGTCAGTATGGCATGCCAGTGTTGCATGCGCAGCTTAACCTGCTGTGCCACAACACCTGCCTACACAAACAGTTTTTTGAAAGGTCATGGAACAATCCTAGTTTTCTAATTGTTTATTAAGGTAGTTGAAGATTAAGGTATTATTGTCTTTTTTTTCAGTTCCATTGCACCATGTACAGTGTAGACTGCATATTCAAACACTGTTTTTGCTATAAGTATCTGTGGCACTGCCAGGTTCTAGTTCTTGAAATTTAACTTTTTATGAGTATTTCATGTTTACACATTTACCCCTCTTGAGAATGATTGTTTTCCAAATGTAATTTTTTTTTTTAAATTTTTTTTTATTATTTTCCTTGAAAGTCAGAGTTATACAGAGAGAGGAGAAGCAGAGAGAGAGAGAGAGGTCTTCCATCCGCTGGTTCACTCCCCAATTGGCCACAACAGCCACAGCTGCGCCGATCCGAAGCCAGGAACTAGGAGCTTCTTCCAGATCTTTCACATGAGTGCAGGGGCCCAAGGACTTGGGCCACCTTCTACTGCTATCTCAGGCCATAGCAGAGAGCTGGATTGGAAGAGGAGCAGCCGGGACTTGAACCAGCGCCCACCCATACGGGATGCTGGCGCTTCAGGCCAAGGCGTTAACCCACTGTGCCATAGCGCCGGCCCCTTCCAAATGTAATTTTATTTACAGTGTTTGCATTTTAAAAATTTTGAGTTGTGTTTTTATGTTTTCGGTTTTTTTTTTTTTTTTTTTGGACAGGCAAAGTGGACAGTGAGAGAGAGAGAGAGAGGTCTTCCTTTTGCCGTTGGTTCACCCTCCAGTGGCTGCCGCGGCTGGTGCACTGCGGCTGGTGCACCGCACTGATCCGATGGCAGGAGCCAGGTGCTTCTCCTGGTCTCCCATGGGGTGCAGGACCCAGGCACTTGGGCCATCCTCCACTGTACTCCCTGACCACAGCAGAGAGCTGGCCTGGAACAGGGGCAACCGGGACAGAATCTGGCACCCCGACTGGGACTAGAACCCGGTGTGCTGGCGCCGCAAGGCGGAGGATTAGCCTAGTGAGCCGCGGCGCTGGCTGTTTTTATGTTCTTGATTACAAAAATGTTATTGGAAGTTTAAAACATGTAGTTTATGATAAACATTTTAAAAAGTCATAGCACAGTCTTACTAATTAAATTTGTGAGATATACTTTTTATACTTTAGAATTTCTTTTTTGTTATATATCTCAAAGTATTCATTCTCTATAAGGCATGGTATTTTAAATAAAAGTGGTTATATTCATTTAATAGACCACTAATACATTATCTTGGATAGTTTCTCCTTGATTACTATACTTTATTGTCAGGCCATGTAGATAATTTTAGCATTGCCTTTGTTAAAAAACAAAATGTCTGAGACCAATTTAAAAATACTGTAGTATATGAATTTCTAGTATGTAGGTTAGCTTGGTAATCACTAAACACTACCAGACATTAACAGTTATTTTTTAAAACAAGAATAAGAACAGATGTCAGTTTTGGTATTCACTGGAAAAACCAGTTAAAATTATTTAAAAATAAAGAGGAATATTTTTATTGTATTTTTCTTTCAAATCTTTGTTGTAAAGAAAAGAGTTCGATTTTATTTGGATCCAATGCAAACCAGTAAAGTTTCTTGAGAATGTAGATGATGTCCATCTCTTGTTCTTTACTCTCAGTGTTATGGGTCTCTTATGAATTTGTGTTTCACTTGTCAAATAAGGCTAACTGGCATAGCAAGGTTCCCGTGAAGATTAAAGACCTCCACGGGGAAGTGTCTGGCATGCAGTAACCTGAGGCGATGTTTTGTTAGAATAGCTCTTCAGAGTAAAAGTTGTGCAGGCCACCAAAGAGAAGGAGTGCTGCCTAGTCCAGTCACGCTCCAAAGCCTTGTAGGAGTTACTGAGCATCCCCTCTGGGTCCAGAACAGTCCCAGGTCCTGGGCAAATGAGGAGTGTCCTGCTCGGGCCCAGTCCTGGTGCCAGTGGCACTGGCTTCGTTTTCATTCTTTTCTTAGGCTGACAGATCCCTGTTTAACTATGAGATAGTAAATGCTGATTTCCTCCTTTGTTTCCAGTTGCAAGATAATAAAACTTTCCTAGCAATGCTAAACCATGTCTTGAGTGTGGACGGGTTTTACTTTTCAACGACATACGATCTGACCCATACTTTGCAGCGCCTCTCCAACACTAGCCCAGAATTTCAAGAAATGAGTCTCTTGGAACGGGTAAGCTTGATCTTTGGTTATTTCTGTTTATTTTACTTTTCTTAAGGAATATGTCTGTTTCGTCCCTAAAAATTTGTATTGATATTTCTCAATCCTGGCTGAATTGAGGTCATGTATGAATCTTTAAAAACATACCATGGGGTTGGTGTTAGGGTGTAGCGGGTAAAGCCACCACCTGCAATACTAGTATCCCATGTGGGTGCTGGTTTGTATCCTGGCTGCTCCACTTACAATCCAGCTCCTTGCTAATAGCATGGGAAAAGCAGCAGAAGATGGCCTAGGAGTTTGGGCCCCTGCTACTTGTGTGGGAGACCCAGGTGAAGCTCCTGGCTTTTGCCTCGCCCAGGCTGGTTGTTAGCAGCCATCTGGGGAGTGAACTAGCAACAGAAGATCTCTCTGTCTCTCCATCTCGAACTCTGACTTTCAAATAAATAGATCTTTCAGAAAAAGAAAAACATAACATAATTCAGGTGTACATTACAACCCCAAATTGAGGGCCCTGGAATCGATCAATCAATCAATCAATCAATCTGTCTATCTATCTATACACACACATACACAGCCAGGATTGGGAACCACTGTATATAAACATTTAGAAATCTCATGTAAAAACATAGGTACGTAATTAAAAACTTTTCACAATTTGTATTTTTGCATAAACAGTACCACACTGTCAAGTGTTAGCTTTGAGGTATAGAATCTTCAAACTCACCTTGCATTCATTTGTAATTTCTTAGATCCCAGTGCTCTGTAGTAATAGCAGTTCGATTAGTACCATAATTAGGTTTATAAAATTAATGTTTTTATTGATATTGATGATGTTTCTGCACTGATGTTATAATTTTTGTAACTGGAAAGGAATTTATTGACTTAAGAACTGAGACTTGGAGCTGTGGGATGAGTGGCCCGTGGGGTTCAGTTGCTGTATTTTGCAAAGAGAATTGATTGATTACTGACTCACTTAAATAGAGTTGTTGCAGGAGCCCTGCTTCTGTGTTTATAGTGTGGCCAACTCCATCTGGCAGCATTGTGGGGGAATGAGCAGGGAGGGCAAGGCCAAAACTCAAGGCCAGGGAAGCTGTTTCAGTAGTTGGGTTGGACACAAGTGTTGGCCAAGGGTGATGGGAATAGAAATCAGAAAAGAGGATGGGATTTGAAGGAGATTTAGTCCTTGACAACTGATTAAATATAAGGGAGAGAAAGACCCTGAGAGGACTCCCAGGTTTCTGTCTGGCAGGAGGCGGTGAGACAGAAGTACCTGGAAGAGGGACAGAACTGGGTGGAAAATACGGACCTTCAAGCACTGCTGAATGAAGTTTGGGCCAGTGTGGGACTGCGTGTGCGACACTGGTCCCGGTAGCTTGCATCACCTGGTACTGTGGTCGTTGCCTTAGTGTGGGTGAGGAGACCCTGTGATGCTTGCACAGTGACAAACATGCCTAACACGACCGTATTCCGTCTGGAGCACGCCAGGGAAATCTGCTCCTAGCTGCCAGGCAGCCACTGATGGGTGCAGTCTGCTTGCTGGGGAAAGGCAGCTGGCGGGAGATACTTCATTGCCTTCTCCAACTTCTCGCAGGCAGACCAGCGGTTTGTGTGGAACGGACATCTTCTGCGAGAGCTGTCTGCTCAGCCAGAGGTAACGTGCATGGAATCACATCTGCTGTGTCATGAAGACTTAACTGTATAGTGACTTAGCATAAAATGACTATTCACCAGGGATTGGGATAGATAATTCTGATTTCACTCTGTGTGGAACGTACATACTTGGATCAGGTCTACACTCGCTTGGTTGAAGAAGCCTAATTATTTTACTATGAGCTGCTGAAGGCACCTTAAGTAAAAATGTGTTGCTTTCTGTAAGAGAGAGAGAGCTAGAGTGGGTGTTGGTGGATGAGCAATAGAGAAGTGAGGGCCAGGGCTAGGACCCCAGACAACTGGGGCTCTGCATGTGTCTTCCTGGGGCTGTGGCTTCCGTCAGCGACCTGGGAGAGATGTGTGCAGTGTCCCTGCCTCTGTCCTCTCTTTAGCCAAATGAAGGCTGCGGAGGGAGGCCCTGCTAAGGAGATATAGATTAATCAACCAACAGAGGTCGATTTGTGTAATTGGTTTATTTCTTGTCGTTTGCTTTTTTTGGGGTGGGGAGTAGTTTGAGTTGCATACACTCAGCTTGGAATATCTTTTCCCGAGAGGGGTGGAGTTGTTACAGGAGGACTGCTAAGAGGGGGAGTAAGCATTCTGCAGCTTCGTGTAGGTTTATTAGTGTCCCCAGTCTGTGGGTATTCAAGCCTACACACTTGTCATGCATATTAAATGTCACATAACAGAAAGTTCTTTAAAACTAAAATTTACCTGTAGCCTACTGCCTTGTTTATATCTTACTTTCTTATTTAATGATCTATTTATTTACTTATTTTTAAAGTGTATTGATTCTAAGTGTACATCTTTATTTCAGGTCCATCGGTTTGCTCTTCCAGTTTTACATGGCTGTATCCTTATATAACAGTATTCATTAGTTTCTAGCAGTTTCTATTTAAATTTTACTATAAGATTCAGAACAATTTTAAATACTACATAAGAACAATATTTCAGAAAGTTGTTAAGAAAAACAAGCTTATTGACATAAAATGTTAGAATACTGATTTAAATGACCATATTTTTCATAGAGAATGAACTCTTCAGACTAAATTATTCTCTGCTTAAGATTTCTGGTGCTGGTGGTTTAAAGAGAAGGGATGTGTGTACTGTATTTGACTTTCTTTGATGTTATCTTGTATCAGTAAATTAGAATTATTTGAACTTGTCTGTCATGAAATAATCTTTCCTTAGTGATTACAAAAGTTAGACTCAGAAACTACATTGATCAGCAACTTAGGAGAAGTACAATTAAATTTTTTGTTATTTTAAATAGCAGAAAAGTGAAAATAGAGTACAAAAAACAGTGCTTGGGGAAAATCGTAGTGCAAATGCAAAAAAGCATAATATTTGTCTAATTATCAGTTCCTTTAAAAAAATCTCTTTGTCCGAGACAGCGTAATGGAAAGGGAGCAAGGTGAGCTGGTTCTTGAGTGTGCTGGTGCCAGCTGTCATCAGCACTGTGTGCTGCAGCAACCCGGGTGGCATCTTGTTAATCAGGTGCCCCCTCAGTAATCTCCGATGCACAGTTGTGATGTATTCATTTATACGCTTTCATCAAATTATTAACAATAATGGAGGAAATGTTTTCCACACTGGAGGAATAAAAATCAGAAAATAGCACTTATTTAGTCTGTTTTCCTGTTTGCTTTTCTTCCCTCCCTAAAGCTTTCTAAGTTTTCCTAAGGATAAAATAAGAACAGACAGCTGTAGGAGTGCCCCAAGGCATTTGGGCCAACTGTGTGTGTGTGTGTGTGTGTTTGTGTGTTTGTGTGTGTGTGTTTTATAAAGGAGGTTGTAAATGGAGAAATAGAGATTATAGAGCTGCTTTTTTTAAAAAATGTAATTTATTTGAAAGAGTTAGGAGGAGAAAAATTCTGTCTGCTCGTTTACTCCCGGGTGGCTGCAACAGTTGGGCTTCTGTTTGCTGGTGATTTTTAGACACAGTTTGCCTAGTTAGCCTTAAATTTAAAGCCGTAATGAGCTTTTGTTTAATGCATTTTATTGACTAAAAATGCTCTCCCACGTTTCACACACACACACACATGGGCGTACACATAGGGAGAGAGACAGAGAGAGAGAGCGAGTGAGCGAGCAGCAAGTACTAAAGGCCAAGGCAGGAGCTCAGTGACTGGAACAGAGTGTGTGGAAGAGGAAAAATGGGAGCTGTGTTCATAGCAGTAACTGGACCCAGGTTACTCAGGTCCTTATAGGCCACAAGAAGAACTGTAACTTTTACTTTAATGAGAAGCTGTTGGGAGAATTTGCGAAGAGGATTGACTGCATTCTGACTGTAGCGTCGAGAATAGGCCAAAGGCCAGCAAGGATGGATACAAGCAACAGGAGGGGTCACAGTCGTTCAGGTGAGAGATGAGATTTTCTGAGACTGGGGTGGTTGCAGTAACGGTGGTGAGAAATATCCAGGTTCTAGATCCCTTTTGAAGACCAAACTAAGAGGATTTTCTGATTGATTATATGTGGAGTATGAAAGAGCAAAGTTCACTTGAGTGTGACTCTAAGTTTCCTGGCCAGAGTAAGTGGAAGGAAGCTATTCACTGAGATGGGGAAGGAGTCTGGAAGTGGAAGGGAAGCAGAAACATATCTGGAATTTTATTTGGACATGTTAAGCTTGAGATTTTTTGTAGATTTCCAAATAAGGATATCAAAGGCAGTTGGATAAAAGAGACTGGAGTTAGGGAAGAAGTCTGTGCTGGAGACATAAATTTAAGAGGTCTCAAGAGTACAGATGACATTGAAAGCCATGAAGCTAGATGAGGTCATCCAGGAAGTAGTGTTTGTAGATAAGAGAAAAGGTCTGGAGAGAGAGCTCGTGCGATGACCTGAATCTGAGAAAATGGTAGAGCCGTGGACTGCAGGCCTCAGTGAGGGTGCAGGGTTTCTAAAGTGAGGGATCTGAAGTGAGTGAGCCAAAGGGGCAGGTTATAGGGTTATGCCAAGATCTAGAAGATGGAGAAATGAAGATGAACCAGTAAAGGCCAATAAGGAAGGGAAAGACCAACTAAATGAGAGGAATGTTCCAGAAGCAAGTGAAGATCAGGTGTCCAAGAGGCAGGTATGACCAGCTGCCATAATGCTGATTGGTTCAACATGATGACTTTGAGGAAGGAGATGAGGTGCCTGGAAATGCTGAGATAGGTTTTGGAGAAGGGGGAATTGGTGGAGGTTCACGCAGGTGTGATATCCATGAGTGTGAGGGGACCTGGGGATCTGTGCACAGGTAGAGGCCAGGTAAAGCTCTCATCCACCATCATGGGTGGAAAGCAGATGTGTGGGTGTGGGCACTGGTGGCTGTCCATGTGTGCTAGAAGCCTGTGGAGAGCTTAACCTTTGCACAGTGAAATATCAGGAAGTGATGTCTCGGACTGGAAGGGTGGTGAAGTGTTAGAGGTTGAGGACAGTGTGGGAGTGGATTGCCCTGGGAGTGACTCATTGATAGAAGACTAGAAGTAAATACATTCACATTGTTAAGTTATCTCAAAGTGATGTGACTCAGCCTCTGTGTTTTCCTCTTGGTCCCTCTGTGCTTTCTGGGTTGTCTAACACCCCCCCCCCCCTTATAGCCAGAGAAAATGATTCATTAAGCAGTCAGTCATATCCTCTGCTAGATTTAGCTTTAAGAGCAGGCTCATCTCTTACTCATCTTTGTGCTCTGACTCAACATGGGTAATTTGGGTGAGAAAATGAATAAATACTGCCTTGGAATCTTCCCTAGTGATGTGGGTTTCAAAGGAGAGTGTATTGGGAGCACACAGGAGCCATTATTAAGTCGGATAGTGCCAGCTCACAGAGGGTTGAGTCACGCGCAGCTCATCTTGCGTCATTCGTCACTGTTGTGAAGATTACTCAGCATTCCCTTGAGAATTTGCCAGCACTTCTGTACATCAACCAATATTTGCATGGCAGGAGGTATTTATAGAAATATTCACAGCTCCATGTTAGAGCACAGCCATGAACATCACAAGTTCTGTCAACAAAAGAATCAGGGTTTTATTTGTGTAAAATTCTTAGAAGTTGCACACAGCACTGACGGAGGAGTGAACTTGGTCTTCATGCAGTGTAAGGATGAATCTTAGGAACTTTTAGAGGAAAAAAGGTAGTTGCATTTTTATAAAACTTGGAAGCAGTTGGGTGTTTATCAGTCATGGTTCCACATGTTGAAATTGAAAAGGAAAATGGAAATAGTTGGAAAGACAGTTGAATAGACTGAGGAAGGAACAGATAACTAGATTCAGGGTTTGGCATTGTTCTCGAGTTGGGTTGAGGATGCACAGATACTTAATTTATTATGCTGTTATGCTTTATAGTGGATCAAACTGTATTTAAAAATGCTACATGTGGGAAATACCATAGGGAAAATTCAGTAACGGAAAAAGGGGAGGCTATTGAAGGCATACAACAAACCTGTCCTCCTATCATAACCCTCACCAATCTGGTAACACATTAAAAAAGCAGGCAATGTCAAGTGCTAGTAATCCTAATTCAATCTGGCGTTTCCTCGTAAGATCAGAAGATGAGTATATTCTGTCACCCAGCAGTACTGTGCCTTAGAGCCATTTCCATTGGTTCAAACACGGAGACATTTTTTGCAACACTGTTCATCATTCCAAAAACTGGAAACACTGCACATGTTATTGAACAGAATGGATAAGTGAACTATAGGATCTTCATACAGTGGAAAGCTGGATAGTTGAAGTGGATGAGCCTCATGTCTGTGAACAAATAAAATGAGTCAAAAGAATACATACAGAATAATTCCTTTTATGTAAAAGAGTCCAACATTGTTCAGGCCAGTCCGTTACTCTGGCCAGGATGGAAAGGCAAGCAAGGGAATGGTGACCCGAGTGGCTCTTGGTACCTCTTGGAGGGCGGTGATGGAGCCTGGTAGGAAGGACTCCGGATGCTTGGGAGATGCTGGTGGGTGCACGGGGGGTGGGGGGTTGTGCGTGACATAGTTATTATAATCAGGTGTGTTTCACAGAAAACCTGCTGCTGCTTCAGCCATTTTTAAGTGTATAGTTCAGTGGTGTTAATGACATTCACAGTGGTGCAGTCAGCATTGCTACTTTTAAAAGGCTTCCATCACCCCACTCAGAAATTCTGTACCCATCAGGCAGCAACTCTGCATATACAGATGTTTTTGAAAATATTTGTATACGTGATGCATTTTTCTACTTAGGACATCCTAAAGTGAAAGCAGTATTTAGGGTAACGGCTGGTGTGAGTTTCAGAGGCTTCTGCAACCCTTTAAATTGGGAGTGAGGTGGAAAGGTCAGCCCTTAGACTTTCCATGTCTGAAGACCCCATAGGGGCTTCAGGAGTTCATGGAAAATGCATACTGTGAGGAAAACTGCATGGATTTCCCAGATTTTTTTATACCAAAATAAGCTTGACTTCTAATTGAGTTTTTCATCAATTTTTCGGTGTACCCTGGACTGTGACACTGTTACTGAATGGTAATCAGTATCATATAACATATACTGTTACTTGTATTTAAGGAAACTATATTTTAAGAAAAGCTTTTAGGAGATGCCATTTTTCATGTTTAGGTTCATTTTTTTCTAGTTTCAAAGGAAAAGTAGAGCTAAAATTTTAGGTGATTTTTGGTGACTTGACAAAACTTGAGTATCGAAGATGACAGTTCTAAAGGCATATAAATATTCATGAAGGAACAAAAGGATTTGTATATTCTCCATTCTCGTTAAAGATAGTTCATTCCTGTTAGGGTAAATAGAGTCACGTTGAATCTGTAAGTAGCACATATGATTTCTATGTAATATTTTTCTTAATAGTTAAGTTATTACTATGCGTTCGTGTTCTATTAATGGAAAATACTTTGATTGGATTCTCATCTCGAGGAGGAGTTGTTTCAGAGCTGGTGTGCGCTATTATGTGAGAGGTGAGATTAATTTTTTCAGCACGACTCAGTACCGGGCTTTACCTGACAATAACGTTTTGTCTTACAGCAGCGTGAATAATGTGTTTCGTTCTCATTACCGTCTAATAGCTTCACTAAGTAGTTATGTCCTGTTTCGTAGTAGTAATCACGTAGGTCTCCTGTGCTTTATTCCAGCTACTGTAGGCTGCTGCTCACTGCTCTAAGAGGAATGGTGTATTTGTTGAATGCCTGACAGCACAGCTGAACTCTGTAAATTTCAGTAACCTAAACTCATATCAAGAAGTGTTTTCTTTAAATATTGTTGGTTTCGTTGTATGCATAGAGCTAGACCTCAAATTTTATGCCTTCCACCCTTCTAGAAACTGCTCATTCTCTAAGTTCTATACTACGTACATGCTCATTTGTTCAAGCCAAGCTTTGAAAATTTGAAAAGTTGGCTTTCATTTCAAATGGAGTTTCTCCTTTGTTTTTTCTTCTTTAAACCACAATGTATCAGAATAAAGTCCCTGTTGCAGAGTTTATATTGATTTATCTCTCTCATTATAGATGAGAGTAGAGCTAGCACCTTCTTTGTAAGTAGATTTTCTTGAATGGAAACAGATTTTGTAATTAAAAATTTTACATAGGCAATGTATTTGCATATTTCAGATAACAAGAAGAGTAAATAGAAGCACATTTCCTGTTTCCAGCCTCACCTACTTGGTTCTTCCCCTCCCACCAGCGGATCAGATGCTAGTTTCTTGTCCGTCCTTCTGCATAATGTTTGTTAATACAGGTGGACGTGCTTCTCCTTTTGTAGACAAGGTTATATCTTATGCACCTTGGTTTCTTTTTTTTAATTTAGTATAACTTGAAAATCTTTTCATAAATATATTGAGGCCTCCTCGCCCTCAAGTGCATATTGCTCCTTGTGAAGGAAAACAAGCATAGCCCATGACTCTGACAGTAATCTGAAAGAGTGCTGAGAAGTTCTGTCATTGCTGATGTGGCTCGATAATGTTGTCCCCTCCTGGTAATACATTAAGAAAAACAATACACACCTCCACGTGTTATTTTTTTTTTTTTTTTTTTGACAGGCAGAGTGGACAGTGAGAGAGAGAGACAGAGAGAAAGGTCTTCCTTTTGCCGTTGGTTCACCCTCCAATGGCCGCCGCTGCAGCCGGCGCACCGCGCTGATCCTGGCAGGAGCCAGGAGCCAGGTGCTTTTCCTGGTCTCCCATGGGGTGCAGGGCCCAAGCACCTGGGCCATCCTCCACTGCACTCCCTGGCCATCGCAGAGAGCTGGCCTGGAAGAGGGGCGACCGGGACAGAATCCGGCGCCCCAACCGGGACTAGAACCCGGTGTGCCGGCGCCGCAAGGTGGAGGATTAGCCTATTGAGCCACGGCGCCGGCCAACACCTCCACGTGTTATATTTGAGAAACAGGTCAAATGGGAAGGACACTCAGAAATAGAAGGCCCGCATTGTGGCATAGTGGATTAAGCCACCACCTGTGATGACAGAATCTCCTGTGGCTGCTGGTTGAGTCTGCTCCACTTCCAATCCAGCTCCCTGCTAATGTGCCTAGGAAAGCAGCAGAGCATGGCCCAAGTGCTTGGGCCCCTATATCCAGCTGGGAGACCTACAAAATGAACCAGTGAGTGGAAGATCTCTGTCTCTCCCTCTCTCTTTCAAATAAATAAATGAATCTCTTGTTTTTTAAAGTATTTGGGACAGATAGAAATGTTGATTTCTTTTGATTGGATTCAGTGACTAGCTTGAATGTTATATTTACTTTACTTTTCTTATTAAAATAGGTTAAGTTCAGGTATATAATGGAGTTCTTCAGGGTTACGAACAGTTTTTGTTTTGATTTTGATAATGAAAATCAAAATAAGCATCTGCCAGAAACCATTTGCATTATTAAAACTAAATACTGCTAATGGAATGGGCCACATTTGCATTTAATATTGTTAGTACTGAATCTGACCTGCTAAATTGATTGCTTATTTTTAAAGATTGATTTCTTTGAAGGGTAATGTGACAAGAAGAGACAGCTTCCATCCGTTGGTTTACTCCCCACATGCCCACAACAGCTGGGACTAGGCCAGACTGAAGAAAGGAGCCTAGAACTCCATCTGTGTCTCCCATGTGGGTTTCAGGATCTTCGCTGCTTTCCCTGGCACATTTGCAAGGATCTGGATCAGAAGTGAGCAGCCAGAACTTGAACAGACACTCAAATGGGATGCTGGCCAGGCAGGCAGCAGCTTACCCGCTGCGCCATGCCAATCTGAAATTGGTAGTCTTAACTTTGAAAATAGTGTTTTCTTTTAAGGCTGGCTTCTTTTTTTTTTTTTTTTTTTTTTTTTTTGACAGGCAAAGTGGACAGTGAGAGAGAGAGAGAGAGAGAAAAAGGTCTTCCTTTTCCGTTGGTTCACCCCTCAATGGCCGCTGCGGCCAGCGCACTGCGTCCGGCGCTCCGCGCTGATCCGAAGCCAGGACTCAGGTGCTTCTCCTGGTCTCCCATGGGGTGCAGGAACCCAAGCACTTGGACCATCCTCAACTGCCCTCCCGGGCCACAGCAGAGAGCTGGACTGGAAGAGGAGCAACCGGGACAGAATCTGGCACCCCGACTGGGACTAGAACCCGGGGTGCCGGTGCCGCAGGTGGAGGATTAGCCTATTGAGCCGCGGCGCCGGCCTAAAGCTAGCTTTTTAAAAGATTTATTTATTTATTTGAAAGGCAGAGTTAACAGAGAGACAAAGGCAGAGAGAATGACAGAGAGGTCTCCCATCTGCTGGTTCTCTTCCCAAACGGCTGCAAAGGCCGAACTCTCCCACGTGGGTGCAGGGGCCCAAGGACCTGGGCCATCTTTGACTGTTTCCCCAGGCCGTAGCAGAGAGTTGGATTGGAAGTGGAGCAGGCAGCACTTGAACCAGAGCCCATATGGGACGTTGGCACTACAGGCGGCAGCTTCACCCTCTACACCACAGCGCTGGTCTCTGAAATAGTATTTTTTTTTTTTTAATATAATCTGTGGACATGCTCTCAAAGGGTCTTGGAGAGTTTTGTTTTTTTAAAACATAGGTCAAGTTTGAGAAACACTGTTTTTGAGGAATTTTTATGCGTAAGTATATGTTAAATAATAACCAACTTTATCTGTTTATTAATAGGTCTTTACTTCCTTTTAAATGTACTTAGAGTGAGCTTCTATTCATTTTCTGGTGATGGATTGTGCCTTTGTTTGGAGTTTAGTTTTACAAGTACTTTTCTACTACTTTGAACTTGTTTAATTCTTTCCAAGTTAACCTGCAAATGTGTTTTTCTGATGTTTCTTATGTACTCAATATGTTTCCTAATTACTTTTAATTTAGGAATTGATTCTGAAGGCCACGCAGCTAACTTTGTAGAAACAGAACAGATTGTGCACTACAATGGGAGCAGGGCTTCGTTTGTGCAGGCAAGTGAACCTGTCTGTCAAGCAGCTGGCGAGCTGGCCTGTTCTGCTTGGACTGTGATTTTCTGTCCTGTTGGGATTTGCCGCTTCTTCCTTCTCCTTTTTTATAAAAGAGTATTTTTGCCTACAGTGTGGAAAACCTTCACCCAAAAAGAGTGTTTTCTGTTGATCTCATGCTGATCTGCTGACATTTCTTACCCTAAAGCCCTAAAGGAAGAGTGGGTGGGATAGGAGGTGTGGGGGTTAGGGCCTATCTGTTGAGCCCTTTTGACGGAGGGTGTTGGTGGCATGTGATTGACGTTAACCTGCCGTGTTCATTCCTGTGAGAGCATTGCTGCCCTGTTGGCTCCTGGTGGAGCGTGGATCCTTGCTGCTCCAGAGCGTTAGAGCTGAACACATTCGTAACCTTGATAAACATAAGCATTTCAGAATGAATGAAGTAGTTTCCTAATATCTTCATAATGCCAAGTTATATCATAGATGTTAACTTGTTAACTTTTACTTGCGGATAAATTGATTTATTTTAGAATTTAGAGGAGATGTAGAACTGACACACAAGTGCTGTGTTAATTAAACCACAGAATGAAAAGTTCTGAGTGTATTCCCAAAGTAGGAACTTTAGGAGCAGGTACACATGAACTTCTTTCCAAATTGGTAGGTCGCTTTATTTTTTCCTTTGCAAAGTCATGTGTGTATCACCCCAGTAATAATTAAGTTCAGAAAAAGAAGTTCGTGTTTCTTTTCACATTTCTCTTCTTTTTTAGACTCGAGGATCAATACCTGTTTTCTGGTCCCAAAGACCAAACCTGAAGTACAAACCAATTCCACAGATCAACAAAGTAGCAAATCACGTGGGTACCCATGCTTTGTTCACCGAGTGAAAGTGCAAGTGCAGTCGTGTTTTAAATTGCCTGCAGCCCTGGATGCACTTCCCGTAGTCAGACTGGACATCGCTGAGGCCTTTTTCCTTGTTGCTGGTGCACATTGACCCTCTAACGCAGGGGTGGGGAGTGACTGACACAGGGTGGCCCTCTAATGCAGTGGTGGGGAGTGACTGACACAGGGTGACCCTCTAAAGCAGGGGTGGGGAGTGACTGACACAGGGTGACCCTCTAAAGCAGGGGTGGGGAGTGACTGACACAGGGGCTGTGTAAAACCTGCAGAATCGTCTGGTCTGGTCCTGCCAAGATGACTGCAAGCAGGACTTGAAATTCAACACAACTATAGCAGGCTATTTTTTTTTTTTTTTTAAGATTTATTTGAAAGGCAGAGTGACAGACAGAGGTATCTTCCATCCATCTGCTAGTTCACTCTCCAGATGTCCACAACAGCTGGGGCTGGGCAGGGCTGAAGCAAGGAGTTTCACCCTGGTCTCCCATTTGGGTCCAGGGGCCCAAGCACTTGGGCCATCTTCCCCTGCTTTCCCAGGCACAGTAACATGAGTTGGATTGGAAGTGGAACAGTTGGGACTTGAACCAGTGCTTATATGGGATGCCAATGTCACAGGCGTTGGCTTTACCTGCTGTGGTATAACACCAGCCCTAGAAAGCACATTTTTGAGTTTGTGATTTTGTATGGCCACAGATGATGTTATAAATATCCAAGTGGTACTTGGTAGAAGAAAAGTTCCCCACCCCTGCAAGGGTGCATGGATGGCATGTTAGAGATGTGGAAGAACAGCCTGATTGGATAGTATGGCAAACATGGATTTGAGAAATCTCAGTAAGGTTTGAAACTTTGTGCTGCTTAAAGTGCTAATATTCTACTGAGGTTACACTCTTAATTAAATTGGTAGTACATGGGTCGGAGTACAGTGGGTCTAATTATCATGTGGTGTTTAGAATAACTACGAGTCATGATCCCCATCCTGCCATCATTCTCTTGAATATAGAAATAGGGCAGTTAAGGAGGCACTTTAAAGAAATTTTATAAATATTCCTATAATGTGATCAGTATTTATGTTTTTTTGCTCCTCTAGATGGATGGTTTCCAAAGGCATTTTGACTCACAAGTAATTATTTATGGGAAACAAGTCATAATAAATCTGGTATGTTTTCTTCATGTTTCTTGGGAGAAAAATTTTATTTTTCACAAAACCGTATTTTATTTCAGTTATTTTTAAATGTGCAGTTCAGTGGTATTAAGTATTTTCCTAAGGTATCCAAATCGGTACTGTCCAGTTCTACAAATTTTCATATTAAACTGAAACTTTGTATCCATTAAGCAGTGACTTCTCACTCTGTAACCAGTCCCTATTAATTTTTTTCGGTATTTGTTTATTTGAAAAGCAGAGTGACAGAGAGATGATTCATTCCCAAAATGTCCAGAACAGCCAGACCAAGTGATTTTTATTTATATTTGAGCATTCCTGAGTACTTTTTTTTTTTTTTTTTTTTTTTTTTTTTTGGTAAACATTCACTTATTTACTTGAAAGTCCAAGTTAGAGAGAGGGAAGGACAGAAGAGAGATCTTCGACCTACTCGTATACTCTCCAGATGGCTGCAACGGCCAGCACTGGGCCAGGCCAAAGCTAGAGTCAGGAGCTTCATCCAGGTCTCCTACATAGCTGGCAGGGGCCCAAACACTTGGGCCATCTTCTGCTTTTCTCAGGTCATCAGCAGAGAGCCGGATTGGAAGTAGAGCAGCCAGGACTTGAACCAGTGCCCATATGGAATGCCACCGGTGTTGAAGGTGGCAGCTTAATCCACAGTGCCACAACACTAGCCCTTCTTTTTCTTTAATTTTTGTTTGTTTTGTTTAGAAAGGTGGAGTTACAGAAAAGAAGAGACAGAAAAAGATCTTCATCTGCTGGTTCACTCCACAATTGGCCACAGTGGCCAAGGCTAGGCCAGTCGAAAGCTGGGAACCTGGGAGTCTATCTGGGTTTCCCACATGGGAGCACTTGGGCCCTCTTCCACTGCTTTCCAAGGCACATGAGCAGGGAGCTGAATTGAAAGTTGAACAGTCAGCCGGCGCCGCGGCTCACTGGGCTAATCCTTCTCCTGTGGCGCCGACACACCGGGTTCTATTCCCGGTTGGGGTGCCAGATTCTTTCCTGGTTGCCCCTCTTCCAGGCCAGCTCTCTGCTGTGACCTGGGAGTGCAGTGGAGGATGGCCCAAGTGCTTGGGCCCTGCACCCGCATGGGAGACCAGGAGAAGCACCTGGCTCCTGGCTTCGCCGCGGCCATTGGAAGGTGAACCAACGGCAAAAGGAAGACCTTTCTCTCTCTCTGTCTCTCTCTCTCACTGTCTACTCTGCCTGTCAAAAAAAAAAAAAAAATTGAGCAGTCAGCATCTTACAGGATGCTGGCATCGCAGTTGGAAGCTTGATCTGCTGTGCCACAGTGTTGGTCCCCTGAGTATTCCTTGTGGTTTTACTATAATGGAATTGTTTTCCTTTATGAGTTTTCCATTGTTAGCATTTGGAAATGCAGTTGCGTACTATGTGTTGATTTTGTGTGTCGTAAGTGTACTTCACCTATTAGCTCTAACAGCACTTCTGTGGAAATTATAGAGTTTTCTCTATTGAAGACACGTCATTTGTGAACAGGAATAATGTCACTGCTTCTGTTCCAGTGTGGATCCCTCTTATTTCTCCCTCTTCCCTGATCGCTCTAGCTACATCTTCTGATGCTGTGCTGGTTAGAGGTAGTGAAAGGGCACTGCTCTGTAGTCGTCTTGCAGTGTCTAGTTCTGTTAGCAGCTCTTCTTCTCCCCATAGAAGAGAACAGGAAGCGCCCCCTCCTCTTCAGTTTTTTCGGAGAGTTGAGGGAGCAGTGGTGTTTGTCCTTTAAACTTTAGATAAAATTTGTTAGTGAAGCTGTGTGGTCCAGGGCTTTCCATTGCTGATTGAGTCTCCTTCGTAGTTATTGATCTGTTTGGTTTTGCTATTTTTCATAATTGAGTTTTGGTATAGATTTTGTCTTTCTAGGAATTTGTTTTTATCTAGGAAATTCAGTTTGTTGGTGTGCAAGTGTTTCTAGTATTCTCTTAGAATCATTTTTATTTCCCAAAAATTGTTCATAATATCCTCACTATCATTACTGATGCTAGTAATTTGAGTTTTCCTTCTTGGTCGTTCTAGATATCATGTAAGTCCAGTTTTTGGATTTTTTCAAAGGACTGACTTTATTTTCATTGATGTTCTCTGTTGTTCTGTTGTCTATTTTCCTTATCTCTGCTCAATTTTTTTTTCATTTCCTTCCTTCTACTAGCTTTAGCTTGTTTCTTCTTTTTCTAGTTCTTAAGATGTAAAGTTAGGTTATTTGAGATTTTCTTTTTTAATGTATGTTTTAACATAAATTTGCGTCTTAATACTGCTTTACTTTGACATACTATAGTTCATTTGTCTAAAATATTTTCTGATTTTGTGATTTTTTTCCTTTGATTATTTAAGAACATGTTTGATTTCCACATATTTGTGACATTTTTAATTTTTATTTTTGCATCTGTTATTGATACCTAGCTTCTTCCTGTTGTGATCAGAAAATACATTTTAGGCCGGCGCCACGGCTCACTAGGCTAATCCTCCGCCTAGCGGCGCCGGCACACCGGGTTCTAGTCCCGGTCGGGGCGCCGGATTCTGTCCCGGTTGCTCCTCTTCCAGGCCAGCTCTCTGCTGTGGCCAGGGAGTGCAGTGGAGGATGGCCCAGGTGCTTGGGCCCTGCACCCCATGGGAGACCAGGAAAAGCACCTGGCTCCTGGCTCCTGCCATCGGATCAGCGTGGTGCGCCGGCCGCGGCAGCCATTGGAGGGTGAACCAACGGCAAAGGAAGACCTTTCTCTCTGTCTCTCTCTCTCACTGTCCACTCTGCCTGTCAAAAAAAAGAAAATACATTTTAATTTCAGATTTTTTAATGTGTTGAAACTTAGGTTCTAGCCCACAGTATAGTTTGTAGTTTGCTGCTTCTCCCTTCAGTTCTGTCAGTGTTGCTTGATTGTATTTTCAGACTCTGCCAGTTTATTGCATATATGTTGATATTTGTTAAATGTTCTTGGTGATTGGCGCTTTTCTCAATACAATGTTCTTTGTCTCTTATAACATTTTTTTCACCTAGAGTATATTTTATCTGGTACTAGTTTGACTATCCCAGCTCTCTTTATATTACTATTTGCTTAGAATATCTTTTTTCAACCTTTTACTATCAATCTATATGTGTCTATAGGTTCAAAGTGAACATTTTGTAGGTCATACACAGATCATGTCTTTTACCAATCCTTGCAATATTTTTCTCTGGGTTGGAGAGTTAGTCCCTTTACATATAAGCTACTGGTAAGGGAGATTTACTTCTGTTTTGCACTTTGGTCTCTGTGTCTTACAGCATTAATTTCTCGTTTTTTCTTTTCTTTTCTTTCTTTTTTTTTTTTTTTTATGATAGGCAGAGTTAGTGAGAGAGAGACAGAGAGAAAGGTCTTCCTTCCGTTGGTTCACTCTCGGTGTGTGTTGGTTCATAACCTCTTGTAGCTTTTACAAGCAGTGTTCGGTTTTTCCCTTCTGTGTTGGGAGTTACACATGACAGAAATGAGCAGGTTAGGCCTTCAGGTTGGAACAGGTATACACAGTGCAAATAACCAGAGGATCTGCTTCCTCTGGTTCAGTGAGGGGAAAACTGAAAGCCCGGTTACTGACATTTAAGATTTAAGTTTGTTAACACTCTGGGGAGAGGATGGTGAAAAGGTGAGTAAGAATGGCACAGAATTTGCTATGGTTTTGAAGGTGGCGTTTTCTTGCGTGGACACTTGGTTGGTTACTATAAAATTTTGCTATTTTTTCCAGAGCTTCTACAAAGTTCATTCAGATAGCTTCTAGATTTTTTTTTTTAATGTTTCTGTGGAGGAATAACAACTTAAAACTTCTTGTTTTTCCTGCTGTTACTCTCTCACTTAAATAAACTGAAAACTTGGTGTTTTAAATATTTCACAGGTAAACCAGAAGGGCTCAGAGAAGCCGCTTGAGCAAACATTCGCATCGATGGTGTCTTCCTTGGGAAGTGGCATGATCAGGTACCTCTCTAGAAGCCTTTGGCAAGTCTTTCAGGTCAGATGTGCAATTACATGTGTGGGGGGACTTCAAAAAGCTTGTGGAAACATGCAATTAAGAGATAAAAATAAAATGTATAAGCTGTATTTCTTGACATCAGTCAGGTTCAACATACTTTTGTAAGTAATGATGCGAACCTTTTAGTCCATTCCTATCACTTCTGGGCCTTTCGGCTAAGACCAAGTGTAGCCCATTCCTGATGAGCTGAGAGTTCCGGGAATTTAGCCATGTCAATGCAGTCTTCTTGACATTGTTAAATAAAGAATAATGGGTGCTCTTTAAAGATGCTTCAAGATTAGGAAACAAAAAGAAGTCAGAGGGAGCCAAAGCAGGAAGTGGATTTGTACTGAATCCATCAAAACGGTCGCAAAGTGGGCTGCCTTGGCAGGAGACTGTGGTGGAGAAGGGCTCTCAGGGAAGGGTTTCCTGGGAGTCCTGCTAAACCTTGGGCTAGCTTTCTCAAAACACTGGAGTAACAAGCAGATGTCATCATTTTTTAGCCGTCCAGAAAATCAGCAAGCGAACTGCCTTGAACATCTCAGAAAACTGTTGCCATGACCTTGTCCTCGCCCAGTCCTCTTCTGCTTAGCCTGTCGACTTCCAGCTCCTGGTAGCCATGGCTTTGACTTGAGGATCCTACTAGTGAAGCCATGTTTCTTATCTTGATGCAGTTCATCCAAGAAAAGCTTCAGGATCTTACATAAAATTTCCGTGGAGAGCTCTGCTCTTGTCTGCAATGTAGGCCCCCTTGAGCAGCAAATTTGCTTCACTTTTTCAGTCCAAATTGTGTAAATTGAATAAGTTGATCTGTCTAGGTGTTAGCCATTGTTTCTGCTGTTAACTGTCGGTTCTCTTCATTTAGGGCACAAACAAGATTAATTTTTGCCTTGAAAATTCATGTAGATGATTTGCGGTCTCAGGCTTCATCTGCAGCATTGTCTTGTCCCCTCTTAAAATGAGTTACTCATTTGTACTCTGCTTTCTCTGGGGCATTGTCTCCACAAACATTTTGTAAAGCATCACTAATTTCACCATTTTTCTCCTTAAGCCTCACCATAAATTTCATGTATGTTCTTCAGTTTTAGCGGAATTCATGTCTCTCCGATGGGGCTCTCTTTTTTCCCCCTTAATACATATTTATTTGAGAGGCAGAGCGCTCCCTTCTCGTTCACTCCCCAAATGCCTACAGTGGTCCCTGGGGCCAGTGCCGGGAGCAGGAATTCAACCAAGGTCTCCCTGTGGGTAGCAGGGACCCAGCCACAAGAGCCATCCCTGCTGTCTGCATTAGCGGGAGGCTGGAATCGGGCTGGAGGTGGGCTGTGGAACCCAGATTTTCTGATATGGGAAATGAAGTCCTGACTGGCACCTTAACCATTAGGCCAAATGCCTGAGGGGTGCTTTGCAAACTGATGTCTGTCTTAGTGCCTCAAACTCGAGAGTATAACATCAAGTTAGTGGGAGAGTACTTTGGCCCCCAAATTTTTGAAGTGCATACATAATTTCTTATAAATACACATTTTCCATGAACCTTTTGAAGACCAAGTCTTATATACATAACTCACCAGACATACTAAACTTCAACTTGGATTTTTATAGTAGATGAGATTAAAGAATATTTTTTTACTGGCTTGAAATTTTCTCTGACAACATTTTTTTTTAAAGATTTATTTTATTTTAAAGGCAGGGTTACAGAGAAGCAGAGAGAGGGAGGGAGGGAGAGAGGTTTTCCATCCACTGGTTCACTTCCCAAATGGCTGCAATGGCTGGAGCTGTGCCAATCTGGAGCCAGGAGCTTCTTCCCAGTCTCCTGTGTGGTTGCAGGGGCCCAAGGACTTGGGCCATCTTCTACTGCCTTCCCAGGCCATAGCAGAGAGCTGGATCAGAAGTGGAGCAGCTGGGACTTGGACTGGCGCCCATATGGGATGCCAGCACTGCAGGTGGCATCTTTACCTGCTATGCTACAGAACTAGCACCTACACGCAAGTGTTATTTTTTTTATTTTTATTTTTTGACAGGCAGAGTGGACAGTGAGAGAGAGACAGAGAGAGAAAGGTCTTCCTTTGCCGTTGGTTCACCCTCCAATGGCCGCCGCGGCCAGCGCGCTGCAGCCGGCGCACCGCGCTGATCCGATGGCAGGAGCCAGGAGCCGGGGGCTTTTCCTGGTCTCCCATGGGGTGCAGGGCCCAAGCACCTGGGCCATCCTCCACTGCACTCCCGGGCCACAGCAGAGAGCTGGCCTGGAAGAGGGGCAACTGGGACAGAATCCGGCGCCCCAACCGGGACTAGAACCCGGTGTGCCGGCGCCGCTAGGCGGAGGATTAACCTAGTGAGCCGCGGCGCCGGCCCTCAAGTGTTCTTAAAAAATAACTTATTGGGGCTGGCGCTGCGGCTCACTAGGCTAATCCTCCGCCTGCGGCGCCGGCACACCGGGTTCTAGTCCCATTCAGGGCACCGGATTCTGTTCTGGTTGCCCCTCTTCCAGGCCAGCTCTCTGCTGTGGCCCGGGAGGGCAGTGGAGGATGGCCCAAGTGCTTGGGCCCTGCACCCCATGGGAGACCAGGAGAAGCACCTGGCTCCTGCCTTCAGATCAGTGTGGTGTGCCGGCCGCGGCGGCCATTGGAGGGTGAACCAACAGCAAAAGGAAAACCTTTCTCTCTGTCTGTCTGTCTCACTGTCCACTCTGCCTGTCAAAAATAAATAAATAAATAAATAACTTACTGGGGCTGGCTGTGGCGCAGAAGGTTAAAGCCCTGGCCTGAAGTGCTGGCATCCCATATGGGTGCTGGTTCTAGTCCTGGCTGCTCCTCTTCTGATCCAGCTCTGCTGTGGCCTGGGAAAGCAGTGGCAGACGGCTCAAATCCTTGGGCCCCTGCACCCTCATGGGAAGCCTGGAAGAAGCTCCTGGCTCCTAGCTTCAGATCGGCACAACTCTGGCTGTTGCAGCCAGTTGGGGAGTGAACCAGCAGATGGAAGACCTCTCTGTCTGTCTCTACCTCTCTCTGTAACTCTGTCTTTCAAATACATAAGTTAACTTTTTTTTTTTTTTAATTGAGAGGCGATAACCTGATGAGTTGCGGTACTCCTGCTGCCTCCCAGTAGGGGCTGCACCAGCAGGATGCTGGAGTCAGGCATGGAGCCAGGTATGAAAACCAGGCACTGGGCTATGGGATGTGAGTGTCTTAACTGACATCCTACCACTAGGCTGAACACCTGCCTCTGTGGTCTGGGTTGAATTTGTCTGACTGAAATCCTCTTGGCTTTGTGCCCCTGTGAGGCTTGTGAACCTCCAGTCATCAGGTCATGATGGGAGTGTCTCGTGGTTGTGCGCTGTGTGCTCAGTGGTCCTCAGCACAAGAGCTGCAGCGGTTCCGCCCGTGCACTTGCGCTGTCCTGCGAGTCACCAGGCAGCAGCCGCAGACCGTGCAGCCTCGGGGGAAGCTGGGCATCCGCACACGGCGGCTGCCCCACGGGAAGGGGCAGAGTGGTGGCTCTGCCCGTGTGGAGCTCTCCGCCGCAGGCAGCTAGGAGGGCAACCGCTGGCCTAGTAGGTGAAAGTGGTCATGCACATTTGGAGAACATCTTTCCTCGGCCCCCCAAAAGTAGTGCTGTTTTATTTGGAGAGAAATTGTTTTAACCTGTAGAAAATTTGAAGCATGCACCAAGATTAATAATACAGTGAATCTCTGGAGAAGGAATTTTAGTGTCTGGTGCAGTTTGAAAGCTCTAGTGAATATAACAGGCGCTCAGTCTACCCACTCTTGCCTCTTCTGCCTGCGGAATCTGCCCCACACACTCCACATGACACAGAAAAGGGATTCCTAAGCAGGATACGACTGAAAATCCTTTGGGCAATGTTCTCAGCTTATGTGTTCAGACATGAAACATCGGAATCTCTGGGTGTGAGGTCCAGCAGGTATCATGTATGTACTTAAAGTTTGTTGGGGCTGGTGCTGTGGTGTAGCAGGTAAAGCCTATATGGGTAAAGGTTGAGTCCTGGCTGCTCCACTTCAGATCCAGCTGCTTGGTAATGTACCTGGAAAAGCAGTGGAAGATGGCCCAAGTCCCTGGGCCCCTGCACCCAGCAGGAAACCCAGGTGAAGCTCCTGGCTTCAGCCTGGCCATTGTGGCCATCTGGGGAGTGAACCATTAGATGGAAGATCTCTTTCTGCCTCTTCCTCTGCCTCTCCTTCTCTGTAACTCTGACTTTCAAATAAGTAAGTAGATCTTTTAAAAAAAAAAAAAAAAGTTTGTTGGCTCCTGTGTACACTCTGGTTAAGATTATCTGTCTACCAGGGTTTCCACAGAGAGGCTTTTTTTTTTTTTTTTTTTTTTTTTTTTTTTTTTTTTTGACAGGCAGAGTGGACAGTGAGAGAGAGAGACAGAGAGAAAGGTCTTCCTTTTCCGTTGGTTCACCCTCCAATGGCCGTCGCGGCCGGCGCACCACGCTGATCCGATGGCAGGAGCCAGGTGCTTCTCCTGGTCTCCCATGGGGTGCAGGGCCCAAGCACTTGGGCCATCCTCCACTGCTCTCCCTGGCCACAGCAGAGAGCTGGCCTGGAAGAGGGGCAACCGGGACAGAATCCGGCACTCCGACTGGGACTAGAACCCGATGTGCTGGCGCTGCAAGGCGGAGGATTAGCCTGTTGAGCCACGGTGCTGGCCACACAGATAGGCTTTGCCTGCAGAGTTCACTTAAGGAATCTGGATTTTTTGAAGCTAACTTTGAGAATTTGAGACATAAATTAGAGCCCAAAATTATGCTCTTTGTTTGGGGAATTTGGAGGCACCTGCTCCCAGAGTGGGAAACCCAGAGTAGCTATCATTTTCCCTTTAAGAGCTCTGAAGATCATCAGACAGAAGATCATAAGAAGTGTATTTAATTTTTTTTACTTAATATATGTATCTAATGGGAAAAAGTGTGTTGACTTACTGAAGCCAAATAATAGATTTGTTTTCTTTAAAATACCTGTTGTAATAATTTGATTTTTAGTTTAGTTTTTCATTTTTAAGATTTATTTATTTGAAAGGTAGAGTTACAGAGAAGGAGACGCAGAGGCAGAGAGAATTCTTCGATCCACTGGTTCACTCCCCAAATGGCCACAGTGGCCAGGGCTTGGCCAGATCGGAGCCAGGAGCTTCTTCCAGGTCTCCTAAATAGGTGCAGGGGCCCAAGCACTTTGTCCATCTTTGGCTGCTTTCCCAGGTGCATTAGCAGGGAGGTGGATGGAAAGTGGAGCAGCCAGGACTAGAACCGGCGCCCATATGAGATGTTGGCACTGCAGGTGGCGGTTTAACCTGATAATGCCACAGCACCAGCGCCGCCCCCACCCCCAGCTTTTTAGTTTCGTAACCGCTTGTTACTAAGAAAATTAAATTGATGAGTTGGTAAATGGCTACAAAGAGAAAAGTCATATGATTGCACGCTTTAAAAAAAAAAATTATTTGAAAGGCAGAGTCACAGAGAGGCACAGAGAGAGAGAGGGAGGTCTTCCATCTTCTGGTTCACTCCCCAGATGGCCACAGTGGCCGGAGCTACACTGATTCAAAGCCAGGAACTTGGAGCATCATTTGGGACTCCAACGTGGGTGTAGGGGCCCAACGACTTGAGCCGTCTGCCACTGCTTTCCCAGGCCATAGCAGAGAGCTGGATCGGAAGTGGAGCATCCAGGACTCGAACCAGCGCCTATATGCCAGCACTGCAGGTGGCAGTTTTACCCACTACGCCACAGTATCAACCCCATGAATGCACTCTTGAGGAGTGATAAGGGAGTATGTTAGTGATAGAAACTTATTTTTGGGGGAACTGGATGAGAAAAAAATGAAATATACGAGGTCATATGTCTTTAAAGATTGCTTCCTAGAATTTGGAAAGAAATAGAACTGCTTGATTATTGGGTTAAGAATAATATATTTAGGCCGGTGCTGCGGCTCACTAAGCTAATCCTCTGCCTGCAGCACTGGCACCCCGGGTTCTAGTCCCTGTTGGGGCGCCGTTTCTGTCCCGGTTGCCCCTCTTCCAGGCCAGCTCTCTGCTGTGGCCCGGGAGTGCAGCGGAGGATGGGCCAAGTGCTTGGGCCCTGCACCCGCCTGGGAGACCAGGAGGAAGCACCTGGCTCCTGGCTTTGGATTGGTGCAGCGCGCCGGCCGCAACAGCCACTTGGGGAATGAACCAACAGAAAAAGGAAGACCTTGGGCCGGCGCCGTGGCTCAATAGGCTAATCCTCCACCTTGCGGCGCTGGCACACTGGGTTCTAGTCCCGGTCGGGGCGCCGGATTCTGTCCCGGTTGCCCCTCTTCCAGGCCAGCTCTCTGCTATGGCCAGGGAGTGCAGTGGAGGATGTCCCAGGTGCTTGGGCCCTGCACCCCATGGGAGACCAGGAAAAGCACCTGGCTCCTGGCTCCTGCCATCGGATCAGCGCGGTGCGCCGGCTGCAGCGGCGGCCATTGGAGGGTGAACCAACGGCAAAGGAAGACCTTTCTCTCTCTGTCTCTCTCTCTCACTGTCGACTCTGCCTGTCAAAAATTAAAAAAAGAAAAAAAAAAAAAAAGAAAAAGGAAGACCTTTCTCTCAGTCTCTCTCTCTCTAACTCTGCCTGTCCAAAAAATAAAAAATAAAAAAAATTTAAAATCACTTATCAAAATACAGATATGTAATTCATGGTTGGAAAATATAAATGTGATTTAGACCAATAATACATGCTTATGAATCCTTGTGCAGTGGAACTTAAGTTCTTTGGTGGGTTCCACCCCCCTTAATTTCCTTTTACTCTGGTAGGAATGTAGAGATGTACTTCCTGAAACATTTTTAGGTGTACAGTGCAGTACTGGCTGTAGGGTACACTGTTGCCAGTAGACGTCTAGATGGTTGATGTTGCTTAACTGAAACTGAGTACCTGCTTCAGTTCTTCAGACGTCCGGTGCCATTGCTTGGGGCAAGAGCATCACCTAAGTAACTGTCGTAGTGCCACTTTTATCAGAGCTGCCTTTGAAAATGCAGCTCGTTGTCTGCTCCTCCACTCCTTGTCTCCCACAGTCACCAGCCTGTCAGTTGGCTGAGCTCTGTCCTGCACTGATTTCTGAGAATACCATTTTCACCTGGGGTGACCTCTGAAGTGGCATGCTCAGGTTATCTGCCAGTTGCCCACACTCTGGATATCCCTTCTCTCAGCTGGGGAGTTTCACGGGAGCGAGACCTCATCTACACTGTGCAGCTGAGGGCTGATGCTTCTCAGTGCCCCTGCCTTATGACCCGTGCTGATCACTGAGCAGAGAGTTGGGCAGACATGGAATAGATGGGTTCTGCATGTATCCCCATGGTGCTCAGGCTCCTGGCACTCTTTCTTCCTCCCTTGACTTTTAGGAATTGGCTCATTTTTTTTCCCCTCTCAAGGAGCAGCTTAAATAGGGAAACTTTTATGTTAAATATCTTAGAACATTTATAATTGTCTCTTAAATACTATATATAATATCTGTATATATTCTGTATGTATATACATATATAGAATATACATACATTTGGTAGACAAATAAGAAAGTTACCTCTGCCGCAGGTGTATGTGATGTATAAATGGTGATAAAGGGCAGCAGGCTTTGTGCTAGGAAGGCCAGTAACTAACCACAGTGCTGACTGTGCTGTCTCTCTGCTTCTCATAACCCCTGGTACACAGCAGACACCCACCAGTCCTCCATGGACTGAGTTAAGGTTGGCCATTTTGAACATACTGGTCAGTTTGAAAAGTGATAAAAAGGAGCTCTGTTCTTTGCACATGAGAATAGAGAATCAACACGAGCTAGATGTTCAGCTGGCTGTGCTTTCACAGAGCACACCTCATCACTGCACTTGAGCCCGCGGCAGTATTTGCCTGGTCTTCTCCTGAGGCCCCCTGAAGATCGTGTGAAGATACGGGGGGGTGTGTGATGATTGTTGGGGTTGTTTTTCTTCTCTGATAGGAAGATGAGAAGGAGCGGGGGTTGTGTAGTGTGGGAAACCATAGTGAAGGAGGTGCCAGTGTTGCTAAGAAGTATGTATGCTTTGATGGGAAAACCAACTATGAAAATATCACTAATAGGAAAATGAGTCATCTCTGATCAGTTTTAAATGTGTTTTTTTGATAGATACATTGCTTTTGATTTCCATAAGGAATGTAAAAATATGAGATGGGATCGACTGAGTATTCTATTGGACCAGGTAGCAGAAATGCAGGACGAATTAAGGTAAGCTCACTTCCTCGTGGTGGCAGGGAGGGTGTGTGTGTACCAGTCACATTCGTTACACGGTACCTGTCACTGTGTCATCAGTGCTTGTCCACACTGCTTTAGTATTTTTCTTGTTTTACTGAAAAGATGAGATTTGATGGTTTGCAAATGCTTCTATATTTTTAAAAAATGACTCAAAGCCAGATATTTTCATATTACAGGGCATCTTTCATTTATAGATCTTCACATAGTTGAACTTGGTTTCCTGCTGTTTCACATTCAGTTGTTTGCACTAACCATGTTGCAGGCATTTGTCATTAGCCTACTTAGTGTGGATAATGATAGTGTTGAGTGGCTTTTGTATCATAACATAGTTCTTACTAAATGTTTTGCTTCACATTGAGCATCTGGTCCATTTCCTTTTCTGCCTGTCATGCAAGGTTGTGCTGCAGTGAATCATTCTGAGTGTGAGAGTGTGTGTGTGTATTCTTCTGTTAAATTGTTAGTTCCCTTCCCACTCTTCAGAGTAGGATTAGTGAAATAAAAGGTCTGAATATCTTAGTGGTCCTTTCACCATTTGTGTGTTACATATTATTTATCATCCGTTTTCTATGAGGTTTTGTCATGAGCATAGCGGGAGCTTGCCCTCCATCGTTGGCCTGTTAGAGGAAACACTGGCTAGGCCTGGCAGTTGATGGGTTCATGCAGTAGTTGCCATTGTACTGGAATATAAGAAACAAGGGGGACTGGTGCCTCAGTCTGTCTCCATTGCCATATAGTCCTCCACAAGGATGGTAGAACATTCACCAGTGACTTGGAGAAGATCCACTGAGACATTTTTGCCTAGGGGACTTTTGGGAAAAGGGAAAGAAATCTGGGCTTTGGAGTCTGACATATCTTAGTTTGAATGTCAGTTTACCTCTTATTAGCCATGTGCCCCATGGGCCAGTTATCTTCTCCATTTGTAAAGTGGAGACATTAACGACCTCATAGACTTATAGTGTGATTTAAGAAGTAAGATTTATAAATTTTTTTAAGATTTACTTTATTTGAAAGAGTTAGGGAGAGACAGATCTTCCGTCTGTTGGTTCACTCCCCAGAGCTTAGTGAGGACAAAGCTAGGAGCCAGGAACTTCATCGAGGTCTCCCACATGGTTGGCAGGGGCTCAGGTACTTGGGCCATTTTCTGCTGCTTTTCCCAAGCGCATTAGCCAGCTGCTGGATCTGAAGTAGAGCAGCCAGGACTCAAGCCAGTGCCTGGATGGCATGCCAGTGGCACAGACAGCGACTTACCCAGTTGGCCAACCGCCAGCCCACATACATGCACTCATGTGCACATTTGTAAATGCCGGTTGTCAACGAGCCCTGCCAATTGTGCATGAGCCCATGTAGAAAAAAATCAGCCACCTTTTTCTAAGCCTTTATTCCTGAGGTCACATTTAGCTATCAGCAAATATGTTGCATTTCCTTCCTCTGTTTGGCCTCTGGGGAATAATCTCCAGTTCTTATTATCTGACCTTCATCACATGCTGTGTTCCATCCACTCGGTACTTTATGTGCATTATGCCTTATCTTGAACCTTGGAACGGCTTGGTGGTGGCACTGTCACCTCCTTTTTGTGGATGAAAAAACTCAGTCCTTGAAAGTAACTTGAAGTTACTAAGATGCTAAGACTGTGCTGCCAGTCTGTGACAACTCTGTGTTGTCAAATTTTTGAGTTTGTAGCATTATCTCAGGAGGTTGTTAGAAATAAGGCAAGCACAGCAACTGGTAACTAGTTGGCTCAGGGCAGACATGTGGGTGATTAAGAGAAGGGAGGCCAGCACCGCGGCTCACTAGGCTAATCCTTCGCCTGTGGCGCCGGCACACCGGGTTCTAGTCCCGTTCGGGGTGCCGGATTCTGTCCCGGTTGCTCCTCTTCCAGGCCAGCTCTCTGCTGTGGCCCGGGAGGGCAGTGGAGGATGGCCCAAGTGCTTGGGCCCTGCACCCCATGGGAGACCAGGAGAAGCACCTGGCTCCTGCCATCAGATCAGTGCGGTGTGCCAGCCGCGGCGGCCATTGGAGGGTGAACCAACGGCAAAAGGAAGACCTTTCTCTCTGTCTGTCTCTCTCACTGTCCACTCTGCCTGTCAAAATAAAATAGAATAAAATAACTTACTGAGGCCGGCTGTGGCACAGCAGGTTAAAGCCCTGGCCTGAAGTGCTGGCATCCCATATGGGTGCTGGTTCTAGTCCCAGCTGCTCCTCTTCTAATCCAGCTCTCTGCTGTGGCCTCAGTCTCTCTCTCACTAACTCTGCCTTTCCAAAAAAAAAAAAAAAAAAAAAAGAGAGGGAAACATTTTTCAAATAATACCCTATTATACTTTACACATTTTATACTATTGGTGTATATCACTTGTTTGAAGAAATAAGAAATGTTTAAAATGTACAGTATCCACCCTCCTGCTTCAGAGATCCTGATTCAGTTCTCAAGGCCGTGAATCTCCGTTTTCAACAAACTCCACAGGGGAGCCTAATACAGATAGTGTAGGCATCATAAAAGGCTAATACAGAAGGGCAAAGTTGGAATAATTATGTCCAAATAAATCTCTTCTGGCCTTCTCTTCTGTAATACTCCCAAATCCTGGTTTCCCTGTCTCTTGGGTGAATCGACTACTCTACTGTTAGAGCTGTGTTTTGCGTAGGGAGCTGTTCTGCCATGGCCACTTAAACTTGTCTTTGGTCTAGAAGTGAAAGATGCCTGACCATGCATCGTGCGTGACCTTCGGCACATGTTAGTGAGGTCTCTGAAGTGAGAACCCCTGTCCCTCGTGGTTTTGGCCTGCTGTGCTATGTGAGTGTTCATACAGCTGTGTTTCAGTTATTTTCTAGTGGACTCGGCCGGCAGGGTGGTGGCTAACCAGGAAGGCGTGTTCCGGAGCAATTGCATGGATTGTCTGGACAGGACCAACGTGATCCAGAGTTTGTTGGCTCGTCGCTCCCTTCAGGCCCAGCTTCAGGTGTGACGTCATTTTTTCTTATGTGGAAAAACGCAGCAGAAAATGACAGAAACTTGGTCTTTTGGAGCCAGTCGCAGCCCTAACCCGACTCTTTGTATTTTTGTGTTCTGCCATCATGGGTGTGCACGTTTCCCATAACCATGGTCAGTTTGTGTTTGTGTAGTTCTTACTTTTCCATTTTCCCTCAACATTTATGTAATCATAGTTTTTAATGATTACATTTCACTATGATTTACTAAGCCATTTAGGTTGTTCTGTCTTTGGCTTTTAAATAACATTATAGGAAACACATTTGTTTAGATTATTCACATGGATAATTTCCTTTGGATTAATCCCTAGACATGTACTTACTGGGTTAAGAGAATAAATGTTAATTTCCAAGCGAGTCATAGATAACTAGTTTACACTGGTGTCTGCAGTGAGTAAATCCATTTCTTTGAACTCTTGCCAGCAGTAAATATTTCCATTTGAACTTTCTTTTTTTTTTTTTAATCATTTTTTCCTAAGCTTTATTTATTTATTTATTTTTTTATTTTTGGACAGGCAGAGTGGACAGTGAGAGAGAGAGACAGAGAGAAAGGTCTTCCTTTTGCCGTTGGTTCACCCTCTAATGGCCGCCGCGGCCAGCTCACTGTGGCTGGCGCACCGCGCTGATCCGATGGCAGGAGCCAGGTACTTCTCCTGGTCTCCCATGGGGTGCAGGGCCCAAGCACTTGGGCCATCCTCCACTGCACTCCCTGGCCACAGCAGAGAGCTGGCCTGGAAGAGGGGCAACCGGGACAGAATCCGGCGCCCCGACCGGGACTAGAACCCGGTGTGCCGGCGCCGCAAGGCAGAGGATTAGCCTAGTGAGCCACAGCGCTGGCCTGAACTTTCTTTTTAATAGTATAAAGTAGTACCTCAAGATTGTCTTTGTTTGTATCTGTTTTACAACTTCTGGATAGAAGGTTTGTGACACAGCTTGCTTTACTGCTAAATTGTGCTTATGATAAAAATAGAAACAAAAATCATTTTCTGTTGATACTTAGAATTGAAAATATGTAGAACGTAGATTTCTGAATCACATTGGCATCTGCTGTGAGGGCCAAGCAAAATGCGTCCCAGATGGTGTCCTGCCTAGAGAATCAGTAAGCATTTATAAAGCTTTACCTGATGAATTTGAGATACTTAGAAGGAAATTTTGGAGGCCAGATAGCTTCTTCCAGACGGATTACTCTTGAATCTCATAGTCAGTCCCACCAAAGGCATGACTTGGGGCCTGCAGCCTCTGGCTTGTGTTGTAACACATCCTCGCCAGGCTCCTAGACGTACTCGAGAGTGTAGTTTTCAGGAGAAACCGTATTAGAAATGCTGCGCTGGCTTTTGTGACCTACATTTAACTATCTTATGTGCTAAGAAGAATTTTCTGGAATCTTACAAACCTGCAGAGGTTGTTTGGGAGCCTGTCCAGCAGCACTGCCAGCCACTATGGGACTCCAGTGGTACCATTCCCCTCCAGGAGGGCAGAATGTGTACCTAGCCAAGAGTCACCGAGGATGGCTCCTATGCCGTGACAGTGAGCTTTTCTGAGGTGCGGACAGTGAGGGGTCATCGGAGATGAGACTGGATGGTCTGAGACAAAGGCCAAGGCAGGGGCTCCTAACCTGTGGGCAGTGGGCAGGAGGAGTCCATATATAGGGTGCAGGGGTCCAGCAACTCCTGAGATTATTTGCAGAGAGCCTTCATGTTCAGTTTGTGGGGAGGTTGATAGGAGATTCTCAAACATCTCTGGCATGGAGGTTAAGACTGAGGTGACTCCAGGGTGGAGACCTGAGGATGTTGAATGGTGAGGAGGGAGGATTGTGGGTGGGTGGGAAGCAGGAGGGGACAGCTCAGTCCCACAGCAGCTCTCACTGTCCCTCCTGCCCCTCTCCCTGAGTCTACTCCTGCCCTTGTCTCTGCCATGCAGGGCTCAAGGGCAAAGGCGCCTCAACGAGAGGCTGTTCAGTGGGCCCTGGGCCGGAGAGAGCTGTGGCATCCAGCCAGGGCCAGTGGATAGGATGCGGGACTGTGTTGCTTTTCTTCTGAGTCTTGTCTGCTGAAGTCCATGACACACATGTGGTGTGGTTCTTATTCTAGAGACTAGGCGTTTTGCATGTGGGACAAAAGCTTGAAGAACAACATGAATTTGAGAAGATTTACAAAAATGGTATGTATTTTATTTAATAGAGACAAAGCTGCTGGACATTTTATATTTAGAGCTTTGGTTGTCATTTTATCAGCTCTTTATGACTGTTTTTACAGCCTGGGCTGACAACGCAAATGCTTGTGCCAAACAGTATGCAGGAACTGGTGCCTTGAAGACTGACTTTACCAGGCAAGCCACGCTTTGACACAGCGTCCTACGTCAGTGCCCGCAGTCCTGGTGCTCCTTAGAGTCATGTGGCAGCTTCCAGGGAACAGCCACACACCAAACTGCTGGGGCCTCGTCAAGTCAGGATTGCTGGGGGATGAGGCCCAGGGGCTGGAGGGCTGGGAGCCTCCCTGAGGGATGCTGATGCACAGGGAGAGGGGAGCACGCGGTTCCCTGCTGCTTCTCAGACCTTCCTGTCCACCCAAATGGTCGCTCTCCCTGAGCAGGCCGGGCAGGCCTGGGTGCCACACCTCTAAGAGCGCCAGGTGCTGCTGGGTCTGCTCCTGGGGGAGAGGGAGGAGTTCAAAGGCTTTGAAATTGTTAGTAGTGTGACTGGGTCTTTTCCTGCTCTCCTGCGTGAGTTCCCTGAAGAGGAGGAAGGTTTCTAGTCTCTGCTGTTCCGTGTCACTCACCTCGGGCTCTGTGTTTCTCCATAGTTCTTGTCTTTGCAACTGGACCTGAGTGTTGTTCTGTTCTCTGCCTACTTTGGTAACCCAAAAATTGTGCCTGCACTGAATATGTACAGACGGTTCTTTCCTTGTCCCTGAACAACATGGTACAACGATTTACATAGCATTTATGCTGTATTTGGCATTATAAGTAATCCAAGATAATTTGAGGTACAGGAGAGGATGTGTGTAGGTTTTTAAAATGCAAATGCTTTATGTACCATTTTGTATAATGGACTGGAGCACCTGCAGATTTTGTTGTCTCCTTCAGGGTCCCACAACCAAACCCCGTGACACAGCTGTGTGTTTCGTTTTTTCTTGGACTTACTGGTGACTTCCTTTGTGAAGTGTCTCTCTTTTCAGGGATAATTATTAAATCTTTTTTTTTTTCCAAAAATCTTTTTAACTCACCTATTTCCATACTATGTATTTTTGACTATAAAACAGGGTGCGTATTTAGTATGCAAATCTGTATTTAAAACTTAACCTCTTTCAACCAGAACTGGGAAGAGAACTCAGTTGGGACTTATAATGGATGGCTGGAACTCACTCATACGATATTATAAGAACAACTTTTCGGATGGATTTAGACAAGTAAGTTTGCGCGTGGTGCTTTTTTGGCCATTAGATGGTTGTATCTTTGCATTGTTCCTTCAAAATGTGGTTACATCAAGTGTGGGGAATTACTGATTTCCTTCTTTGTGCTCTAGGATTCCATAGACTTATTTCTTGGGAACTATTCAGTGGATGAATTAGAATCTCACAGTCCTCTAAGTGTTCCAAGGGACTGGAAGTTCCTGGCTGTAAGAAACTTTTATTTTTTTCAAGTTACTAAAAGCTTTCCCTGAAAGTATACATGTTACTAACTCTCCTTGATTGGAAATAGGATTTCCTGTTGTAAATAAGCACCTAGGTACCCCCCAAATAGAAGTGGGCAGAGTGGGAGAAAACTCGGAGCCTATGTTTTCTTCTCCTCGCACCCTTCACACATCCCTTCAGTGTGGGAGTGCAGAAACCAAGGACACGTGGACGTGTTCTCACTTCAGAGGGCTCTAGGCCTCTTATGTTCAGGAAGTTACCGAACTGAACAACAACAAAAAAAACAAAACAGTATGTTTTTTACTTGTCTCCTTGTTGACCCCTCTTTTCCCCAGACTGTGCAAGAACCTTCTTGGGCTCCATTCCAGTGGGTAAAGTGCCCTGGGATGGCAGGGAGGCCTGGTGCCAAGGTTCTCATCTGGGCGGCCTCCTCCCACTCCGTACTCCTTGGTTGGCCTGCTTCCTCAGATCTTACACTTAACCCATCTGAGGACTTGGGCATTTGTGATTGAACCCTTAAATGCTGTTTTGTTGAAAAAATACTGAATATATTAGAGCATGCACAGCTGATTTCATAACCATTGGTGATCAATTCCTAAGTGATGGCGTCTCCTCCCATTATATTTTCCAGTTGCCTATTATCATGGTTGTTGCCTTTTCAATGTGCATTATCTGTTTGCTTATGGCTGGTAAGTCTGCTCTTATTTCATGTTCTTATTTATTTCTTAGACAGTTGAGCTTTTTTGTACTTCATTTTAAGTTTTTGAGCCTACTTAGTGCTTAATGTTTCCCTGTGTAATGTAATCAATAAAGTGGAGTGGATGTGACATGAAGAAAAAATACATACAGATTAGGACATTATTTGTCCTTACATAGTAGTTTGATCATTGTTTCTTTTATAATTAACATTTGGAAAGCATTTTTTCTTGTTATGAAAGCAATACACAGTAATTAAAATACCGTTAGACAAAGAGGAAGACAATATTTATCCTGCCTGCTAGAGATAAGCTACCCGCTGTTCATTTTTTTTTTTTTTTTTAAGATTTCTTTACATATTTGGAAGGCAGAATTACAGAGAGGGAGAGGCAGGGGTGGGAGGGTGTCTTCCATCTGCTGATTCATTTCCCAAATGGCTACAACTGCCCGCACTGGGCTGGACTGAAGCCAGGAGTTTTTTCTGGGCCTCCTACATGGGTGCTGGAGCCCAAACACTTGGGCCAATGTCCACTGCTTTCCTGTGTGCAGTAGCAGGGAGCTGGATTGGAAGTGGAGCAGTTGGGACTCAAACTGGCACCCACATAGGATGCTGGCGTCATAGACAGTGGCTTGATCTGCTGTACCACAGTGCCAGCCCCCACTCTAAACATTTTGATGTTTAATTTTTCTAAGTGTGTGTGTGTGTGTGTGTATTTTCAAATGTGAGATACACGTTTTTTAATCAACTTTTTTCATGGAGCAATATGAATATGGTCCCATGGTCTTCATTTTTAATGGCTGCACAATATTCCATCTATGGACTTACCGCTTATTTAACCAGCCTCCTGTTCTTGGACATTACTTACTATGTATTGAGAGGAAAACAACCTACAAACTGGAGCTGACAAGATGCTTCCCATTTTCATTTCTTCTTGATATTTCCCTGTGTTCCTAAGTTAATAAGCATTTAAGACTAAAGTAAGAACACAGTCCCCAGTAAACCGTATCTTGTGCTTTGTGGGTTAGAGTCCGGGACTTGTCGTGTTGAACTTTGAGGTGCAGTCCCCACGCTCTGTCCCGCATCCTCGGGTGGGTCAGCCTTCCTGGGGCTGAATTGCAGCACCTGAGCAGCACTCACAGGCTGCCCGCTCACTGCTCCCACGTTCTCCCTCGCAGAAGCCATCGCCCCTTAGCGGGGCACAGTGCTCTCTGTACCTCCCCCAGCACTTGGCTCTTGGAGCCCCACACACACCAAGGGATGGGTGTTTCGGAGGCAGGTGCCTCCGCTGTGCAGAGTCGGTGTGTGTGTCTGTTGTGTGCTAATGATCGGCCTGCTGGGTTGCCTTTTTCACTTGATCAGCAGCTTTTTGAAGGCAGAGGCTGATGAGTCATTTTACCTTCTGTGGGATACAGTGAGCCCTCAGGTGTGTGTTGAATAAACTCTGGTTCTGCTGCCACCACCATCCCCGTCTCTTCCCCTGTCAGCCTCTTGGCAGGGGGCTGCACCATGCGTGTTCCTCTGTTTCCCCCTCAGTGTTGAGTCAGCACTGTGGATGGTCACTACGTAGTGTGAAGGATGTTGGACTATTGAATGAGGGGATGGAGTCATATTATTTAGTTAGCAATTTTTTTCTGTAAAGAGCCAGATAGTAAATGTTTTTGTCTACAGATTGCTTGTGGTCTGTGTTGTGTACTCTTTTTGTTTTTACAACCCTTTATAAATAGGAAGCCATCCTTGGCGCACCGTGTAAGAACAGGGTGAGAGCACAGGAAGTGTCTGGTGCATGACTGCGGGTCCTGTGTTGACTGGCAGAACAGGACAGAAGCAGCCATGTGTGCTGAATCCTCCGAGATAGCAGCTGGTTTCGCTCATTCCCTAGACCCTGTGGCTTCTGCCTTTAAATACTGCCCAGTGGATAGCTTTTTCTGAGAACCATTGCACTACCAAATTAGGTAGTGTTACTGTTTTCTACTCTGCCCACAGTGACCTAAAGGACTTCTGGAGGGACTGGATAGTTAATGCTCAGAGCTCAGCCTGAGTGACATGGAGATTCTCTTGGGAGTGTCCCACAGAGTGCACTTAGAAGGCGCTGCCTTCCTTCTTTCACTAAGAATTTTAAAACTCAGAACTATGAGGACTAACAGTTGCAGAAATTTGAGTGTGTTTTTGAGTAAAGATGTTGAATGCTGTGGATGGTAACATCTCATGTCAGTTAATTGTAAAATAATGACTTCAGTGGTGTTTGCATATGGTGGTGTCTGATGTCCAGCCCCTATTCATTTTTAGGAGAATGTAAAACAAAATGTGTCTCTGGTAGGAAGCAGTCTAGATGCTGTCTTGCTCTCTGCCTCTGCAGAGGAGGCCAGAACACTTGCAGAAGAGAAGCGACATGAAGCTCAAGCTGTTCAAGGAATGAAAAAATGGGTCTTTGCCTGCTGACTGCTGCCAGCCTTTGGCCACTCTAGGCTTAGACAAATGCTCATTAGCAGGGTTGTGCTAAATGGCACTGGGTTTTATTATATATGTTTGACTACATAACTGTTCTGAAACATGTGTAAAGTATTTGTGTGGATATTTTGATAGTAGCTCGTATCTGTCATAGAATTATGAATTTAACTATGTGTAGTTTCTTATAATACTAAAATATGACATATCAAGTGCAAATTACGATTTGTGTGGTATAAAATGAAATGCTGTAGTCCAGTGGTTCTCCACAGAGAGGTCTCTGGATGAGTTGCAGCAGCAGTATCCAGGGACCCATTGGACTGCTCATCTCCTGGGGCCCGGCAGCCAGCAGTGGTCGCTGTAAGCCACGCAGAGGATTCTGGGCTGGCCAGTGTGGGAACTGCTGGTTGAACCATGGTTAGGAAGTTCTGCTGTTTGTCTTGTGCATGTGCTAAACAGCTGTTGATCCTGCCAGTCGATCTGGCATCAAGGAACCACTTCTATGTACTGACTTTGTTTTTCAATATCAACAGGTGACACTTGGACAGAAACACTGGCCTATGTGCTCTTCTGGGGAGTCGCAAGCATTGGGACATTTTTTATCATCCTTTACAATGGCAAGGATTTTGTTGATGCTCCCAGATTGGTCCAGAAAGAAAAGATAGACTGAATTTGTGTTTGTGGAAAGCGGCTCGGCTTGGAAGATTCCATGATGCAGAACTGGAGTCTTTACTGACCCGCTTTCCACGTCAGCCCGAGGTCTGGCTAAAGCCTTTATCCAGCATCACCTCCTGTGCACTGTGCGGGGTGATCATTTAGAGTTGTTCTGACGTTACTGCCTTGATGATCTCGTTACTTTGGGCGTGGTTATATTTATAATTTGAAGCAATGTTGTAATTAAAATATAACCTGAATTTAGCTCACAGAATGGAAGGAATCTACTCATTGTCAGTTTAATCAACTGTTGCAGAAATAAGTAATATATTTTAAAAATTTAGCTTCTTTCATTATTTAAAATGGCAAAATTATTTTTCTAGCGTAGTTGTCACTGTAGAAGCTGTCACTGTTACCAGGCATACTTTCCCATGTATCTTTGGACTTTGCTTAAAAAGTTTAATAATAAGGTAACTGAGTGTGCTGATAAAATGTAAGCCCCTCACAGCCATCGAGTCACTGGACGTGACAGTCCATGACTTCACGAGGCTGAGGGAAAGAGACAGGGCTGGGCTCTGGACATTTCTGAAGGAGCGCCTCACGGCCACAGTGTGCTCAAGCTGCTGGGGGCACCAGCAGTCCAAGTCCCATGGAAGAGTTCAGATGTACTTTATCTTTTTTAAAAGGTGTAAATGAAATCAAAGAATGTAAAGTCTATCTCTTATGCTAAAGGTCCAAAGCCTTCTCATTGTAAGGATCTGCCCCAGTGTGGAAAATACCCTTGGCCGGTCAGCTGCGTCCTCCTGCGCATTTTGGTTTCTTGGCAGGCATCCGAGAGGGTCTTGTGCTAGATCTGATCCTGCGCTTGGGGGCAGCAGCTGCTTTTCCACGCATGGTACCATCGATGCTTTTCACTCTGTCAGGGTTTTGTTGGCTGTCAATAAGTGTGTCTAAAATTCAGTGCTTCCAGGTAGTTACTCCAATCAAGGACCAACTTCAACTCTTAATTTATGTGCAAAAGCAAACCTGAACAATATGCTTCAGAAGCTGTGCATAGTTCTCAGTGTAAGTCAGAGTGTAGAATCAAATTGTAATTATGAGGTTTAGATACTTAGAGCTGTATGTAAGGTAGTATAATTACCACTATTTTGAAACAATTCAGTGAAACACTGCTGTAATGTTTCAGTGTTGTGCTTGAAAATATTTTTTTCTAATAGTGATGCTTTATGTTGTCCTTAAATATTTCTAAAAGCGCCTTCAACATGTTTTTTTCAACATTATCTTTTATAAACATTAATAAGAGTTGTTGCTTTTAGAAACTGTAAAGGAAATAATAGCTGGGAAAACCCTCTATAGCTTAAAATCAGTCATTAAGACTCACAATAGGGTAAGTCAATAGAGCCACCTATTCTTAACATGTAAATAAGCATAAATGGTTCCAAAGAGGGAATGTTGAAATGTAGTTATGTCTACTGTAATATTACTCAAATGCTACTGGGCATTTTCCATTAGGAACTTATGTAAGGAGCTGCACCCAAGACCAAATCTGAACAGCTGGTGTGGCTGCCCGGCGGGGAGTGCACTCCTGCCGGCGTGGTAGGTGGTGAGCTATGGATTGTAGACTCCGTGTCGATTTTATTTCTTAATTCATGTACTGTACATCCACACGCGAAAAATAAATGTCATTCTTTTCTAACTGTTGTTGTCATTCCTGTACTTCATCTCAAAAGGTAATTTTCAATATTTAAGCACTGTAGAGTGATTATAGAAAAAGTAGTACGAGTCATTCAGTAGTTCTGAAATCCTGTTTTCCAGGTATCAACTCTCGAGATGCGGCATTTGTTAGTTATGGAGAAAACCAGGGAAACAGTAAAGCGTCATGTCTACGAAAAGGTGTCACCCACTTAGAAATTACAGTTTTTTTCTCAAAATGATACAGGCCTCAACCAGTAAGTGGGAAAACCTCGCTTATTAGAAAATGTTCTCTCTAGGCCACAGGGAGGGCTCGGTGAGTGTGAGGAAGAGCTGGTGAAAATACCTGGTGCCCAAGGCCCTGGCTGCTGTGGAGGCAGAATGGAAGTCCTGGCAAATGGCATCTGGACACAGACACACAAGGATATACTTATAGACATACACCTGTTTTAAAGGTATTTTTTTTTTATTTGAAAGGCAGAGTGACCATACTTCCATCTGCTGGCTCGCTCTTCAAGAACATGCTGAGGCCAGGAGTCAAGAACTCTGCCCAGGTCTCCCGCATGGGTGACAGGAACCCAAGCACTTGGACCATCATCTGCTGCCTCCCAGGTGCGTGAGCAGGAAGCCGGCTCAGAAGCAGAGTCAGGACTCGTCCCCAGGCACTCCGATATGGGATACTGGCATCTGAATCAACAGCTGAGCCCCCTGGGACACAACGCCCACTCCAATTATGGTAAATCTTTAGAATACAAACTTTGCTTACTTATTCCAGTTTCTTAGTGAAAGAGTTTCAGCAAAATTTATTGAGAATTAGGTCTACTGTGCTCCCACCTAGGGATGGCAGGGGACGTGAGAGATGTATCAGTTGTCTATCTCTGTGTCACATATTATCCTGAAACTTAGTTGTTGAAAAAAAAATCCGTAAGTATTATTTCAGTTTCTGTACCTCAGCAATTTGGACATGGTTGAAGCTCTGTTCCCCGACCTCAGGGTCTCCCACAAAATTAGTCAAGATTCAACTGGGACAGGGTCCGCTTTTTTTTTTTTTTTTTTTTTTTAAGACTTATTTATTTGAAAGTCAGAGTTAAGCAGAGGAGAGGCAGAGAGCGAGGTTTTCCATCTGCTGTTTCACTCCCCAGTTGACTGCAACGGCCAGAGCTGTGCCGGTCCGGAGCCAGGAGCTTCTTCTGGGTCTCCCACGTGGGTGCAGGGGCCCAAGGACTTGAGCCATCTTCTACTACTTTCCCAGACCATAGCAGAGAGCTGGATTGGAAGAGGAGCAGCTGGGACTTGAACCGGTGCCCATATCAGATGCCAGCACTGTAGGTGGTGGCTTTACCCACTAAGCCACAGTGCCATCCCCAGGGTCCACTTTTTATTTATTTATTTAGTTATTTAGACAGGCAGAGTGGACAGTGAGAGAGACAGAGAGAAAGGTCTTCCTTTGCCGTTGGTTCACCCTCCAACGGCCGCTGCGGCGGTGCACCACGCTGATCCGATGGCAGGAGCCAGGTACTTATCCTGGTCTCCCATGGGGTGCAGGGCCCAAGCACTTGGGCCATCCTCCACTGCCCTCCCGGGCCACAGCAGAGAGCTGGCCTGGAAGAGGAGCAACCGGGACAGAATCCGGCGCCCTGACTGGGACTAGAACCCGGTGTGCCGGCACCACAAGGCAGAGGATTAGCTTAGTGAGCCGTGGCGCTGGCTCAGGGTCCACATTCACGTGCACTCTGCTTGTTGGCAGGGTTTAGTTCCCTCACAGGCTGTAATGTTTCAGTGTTGTGCTTGAAAATATTTTTTTCTAATAGTGATGCTTTATGTTGGACTGATTGTCTGCTGGCTGGAAGCACTTTCAGTTCCTTGCCCCATGGTCCTCTCCAGTATGGCAGTTTGGGTCATCAAAGCCAGTCACAGAGTCTACTGGCCAAATGGGAGTGGCAGTGCTTAACAAGCTGACCTCGGAATGTCGTGCCATCACTAGTGCCTTGCTCTGCTAGAAGAAGTCCCAGGCTCCGGCTCGTTCAAGCAGAGGGGCTGCACAAGGGCCTCAGGGCCAGGTGGTGGAGATCTTTGGGTTTGCCTGCTGTGTTCAGAAGAATGCAAGAGTGAGTATGGAGGCAGTACTGGGGGGAAGTGGTTGGCTTCCTGGAGGAGGTGGGGCTTAGGCCAGGACCAGGGTGTTCTGGTCATGTAGTGCTATCTAACACCTCAGCCGCAAAGGGGAAGACACAGGGCAAGGAAGGCTACAGATAGAGAATTGGGCCATGAATGCCCCATCCATGGCAGCTCCCAGAATCCCCTGTGCCTTTGCACAACTCAGGCTGCTACTGTTTGAGATAGGCAGCCAGGGCTTACAGAGGGATGACCATTAACTTTTTTTTTCCCCTCTCCCACATTTGCATCTTCTTAGCTTAACATAGTACTCAGCCTTGATAACTTTATTATTTCTCTTGGTGGTATTGTGTATCTTCGAGCCTGCTTTTAAACTTCCTGTGGTTAACATTTATCCATGTTGAAGGTTATAGCTGGATCTGTTCTTCCTAACTTTTGTTTACAGATTTATTTGAAAGGCAGAGTTGAGGGTAAGTGGGGGAAAGAGCATCTGCCCACTGGTTCACTCCCTAGGTGGCCACAACAGCTGGGTCAGGCTAACACCTGGAGCCCCATCCCAGGTCTCCCACGTGGATGGCAGGGGCCCAAGCACTTGGACGATCATCTACTGCTTTGCCAGGCATATCAGCAGGAAGCTGGATTGCAAGTGAGCAATACGGTTGTTGCAGGCAGTCTTTTGCCTCCTCCTGTTATATTGTCCTGTTGAGTTACTGAAACTCCTTATATTTGGGAGAGCAGTTTTTTGTTGTGTACCACCAGTATCTTTTCCCACTTGGTACCTTGTCTTCATTTTCTTCTGTTTTTAAGGTTTATTTATTTGAAAGGCAGGGGTAGAAGCAGAGACCAAGAGAAAGATCTTGACTCTCCAGGTGGCCTCAGTGGCTGGAGCTGGACCAGTAGCTTGGATCTCCCTCCTGATTGCCCATTTCAGTTGGAGGGGCCTGAGTACCTAGGCCATCTCCCACTGCTTTCCTGGGTGCACCAGCAGAGAACTGGATTGGAAGTAGAGCAGCTGGGACTCAAATGAAAAATTCTGTAATTTCAGTGATAGTAAATTTGCTAGTGTTTTCTTAGCATGTGTTATGCTTGTATAAGACCATATCAGGGGGCCAGCGCCTGCAGTGCTAGCACTGGTTCGAGTCCTGGCTGCTCCACTTCTCATCCAGCTCTCTGCTGTGGCCTGGCAAAGCAGTAGAAGATGGCCCAAGACCTCGGGCTCCTGGCTTCGGATTGGCACAGCTCTGGCCATTGCAGCCGTCTGGGGAGTGAACCAGTGGATGGAATGCCTCACTCTACCTTTCAAATGAATAAAAATGAGCCTTTTAAAAAAAAAAAAAACACTAAATCTACAATAGGGTAGCAGATGTTAGAAGGAAAAGGTTGTAGTCACAATTAATGGACTTTGGGCTTTGGAGTGAGGTGAGGGTGTGTGTCCGTCTAGAGAGGTCAGATTAGGCTGTGATCTCAAAGGGCAGTGGCTTTTTTTATGCGGTCGTTTGTTGAAGAGTTGGCTGCAGTTTTGTCTGATGGAACGAAGAGGGAGAAGCTTCGACTGCCAAGTGACAACCCCCTGGGCAGGGCTGGTCTCAGCCTGAAGCTCCCGAGGCTGGGAGTGGACCGCTGCCTGCATGGCACGATCGCCCGTGGAAGCCCGGTGTTCCCTCCCCATGAAGGTGAGCCTGTGGCTGAGAAAGTGCTTAGATCTAAAGTGCCATCGCTCTCCTCGTTCTGGGGTGTTTGGGGCTTTCTGTCCTGTTCCACCAACCTGGGTGTTTGCACTGCTGAGAATCACTCCTCAAGAAGCCCTCGGTGCAGGGTGGCCTTGGCCTTGGCCCTGCCCCTGCAGGGGCCCTGCCAAAGTACGTTCTCCTGCGTGTGTGTGGAGATGTGCGAGCTCTCCCCTGTGGCTGTGGTGAGAATTATGGGAAAACGCAGGATTAAACCGAATGCAGAGGACTGGTCCGAGGTTAGCGGACGGACGGCGCCAGCCAGCAGCGCCACACTCCAACCTGCAGAATCTTTTATTCGTAGGTCTTCGTGGAAGAGCAGTCTTCCATGGAATTCATCTGTGAGATGAGTATTGTGGCCTCAGAGATGAAAAGCCTGTTGCGTTGGATGGTCTCCCACATGAGCCAGTGGCAGTTCCCCAAGATCTTTGCATGGACATGTCCCTGTGCCACCTGCTGCAAGACGTGTGGCGTTTATGGCCACAAGTGAATGCCCTTAGAGGACCTGTCTGCTCTCCAGACTTCCCTTTTGAAATTGTTTAGTTTAATCCAAAGGTCCAGGTGCTAATTGTTCTCTCCCAGCCCCATCTTTGTAACTCTGCCTTTCAAATGTGAGTGATGTTTGAGAAGATGAAAATGCTAGTTTTCATTTGTTGGCACATTTGTACTGTACCCCATAAATACATGCAATTATTGTCATTAAGAAATACTCCATTATTGTAATGGTGGCATATAAATCTGATTTCTAACGCGAACATTAACAAAATGTTAAAGATTATATCTACAATATAATCGGCAGCTGAGCAGGGTGTACCTGGGAGCCGGAGCTCTGGGGGGCCCTGATCTCAGGACACGGGGGCTGTGTCTCCTCTCTTGAGGCGGCGCAGGACGAATGTCCCCAGGGCCACCAGGGGGACGCACATGGTGGAGGCGGCCACGAGCAGCCCGATGACAGCCAGAGCGTACGGGGGGTAGTCCCTGGTCACCAGCTGGCCCTGCAAGGGGGAACAGACGTCAGCAGCAGGAAGTGCCCCAGCCCACAGGCACCCACGTAGGGGAGCCTGGGGTGGCGCCCACTGCGAGGCCTGTGCAGCCTGGGAGATGAGTGCCTCCAGCCAGCCAGCGGTGGAGCTGCTGCTCCGACACCCACAGATCAGCGCCTCCCATCAGAGGGACCTCGTAGGACCTCCAAAGGGGGACAGCAGCAGCCCTTGAAGAGAATGTACTTCCTGTGCTGCTGAGCATCTGTCAGATACTCCCGGGCTGTTTGCACGCTGTGATGGGTTCCCAGATTGGGAGAGATCTTGGGGCCTGGCCAGGGAGGGCAGGTACCTGGCTGGCGTCCCAAGCTTGGTACTGCAGGGTCCCCGCGAGGATGTAGTCACTCAGGTAGAAGATAAAGAGGCCAACCATGAGCAGCGGGCTCACGACTGCCCACAAGATCTTCCAGTACCAGCTGAGGGCGCGGCCGGTCATGGCCTGGAGTTCACGTTCAAACCTGGTGCAGAGGGGACAGGAAGTCCGGGTGACTCATGGTGCCGGTGCCAGGGCCGCTAGCCCGGCGTTCTGCTCAGGACGGTTCTGTTCAGCACCTGTGAGGATTGCACAGGGCTACAGGTTCCTCTCTGCCTGATGCCTTCTGCAAGGGCGTTTTGGGGTGGAATAGGGCAGCTGCAGGGATCCGTGGGAACAAGGGGGGACCTGGGTCAGGCCTGCCCTCCGTGCGAGACTGCTGTCCATCAGCAGCGACTGCCTGTGACAGACGCGTTGTCTGCTGGGAACCAGAGCAGGGCTCCCCGGGGCACAGAGCAAGCCCACCTGGGTTACAAAAGGCTGGGGCCCAGCCTGCTGGAGCTGAGCTGGAGGAGCCGGAGCCTACAGCCTCCATCCCCATCCCTATCCCCGCACCCCCACACGCTCCTTCCATTCTTGGCACCAACTGCCACTAGCACAACAGTGCACAACAGCATGGGGCTTCCTGTGGATTCTGTAGATGAATCTCTCATCCTTCCAGTACCCACACGTGTAGTGTGAGAAGCTCTGCAGCTCTTACGGACACACTGGCCCAGAACCAGGATGGGCCTCCTGCCTCCAGGCCAGGGCCTTTGAAACTGCCTGGCAAGAGAGTGACTGTCCAGCTGCAACCACAGCCCCCTCCTAGCCTCGCACCGGGGTCAGGTTCTGAGCCGCCACAGCAATGCAGAGCGCACTGCCTGCTCAGGCCCACTGCCGATAGCACCCACAAAGTCGCGTGAAATTTCATGAACGCCAGGGACGTGCACAAGGATACTGGCTGGATTGCGGGGGGTCCTCTCATCCCTTCACCCCATTCCCACATGCCTGAATATAGCAAGGGGAGGAGCTACAGGAAAGGGGCAGCCCTGGTGCTGTGGGGTCTCCTCACCTCCTCAGCCCGTACACGTAGCACAAGGCGACCGCCTCCACCAGCACTATAAGCAGCAGGGACAACGTGGCTGCGTAGTCGTTGAAGATGTCAAACCAGTAGTTGCCGGACTCCAAGGTGAACACCAGGCCGATGGCACAGTTGATGAGGCACACCAGACCTGGGGGCACAAGACCACCCGCTCACCTGCCGCAGACCGCCTGGCCTCCTCACCCGGTTGACTGCGGGGCGGCAGGAGCAGACTGTTATGGGAACGTTGGCCAGCCATGGCGGGGCTGCCCTGACGGTGCAGGCCTTGGACGGGGTGGGGAGCAGAGGTGTCCCAGGAGTCACTGGTTCCAGTTCATGGCAGTGCCCAGCAGGCATCAAACTCAGCAGAGTGACCAGCAGGGGGTGCTATTCTCATGGGAATGGCGTCAGGCTGTGGGGTGGGGGTTGCTGTTCATCCCAACCCCTCAGCCCCAGGGCTCAGGGGAGCAGACGGGAATAAGGGGACCCCTTGAACTGTTTCCTGAGAGCTCTCGCACCAGCCCAGGAGGGGAAGAGGGAGAAACCAGCGTTTACCAAGAGCCTACTCACCGTCCATTCCACCCTTATCCCTGTGTGCCCCAGGTTGGGGGAGGGGGACTCAGAGGCGTGGAGCCCCTCGCCCCTTCCCCCACAGCACACGCGGCAGACAGGAATCGAGCCCCTCAGCCTCCACTCCGGGCATCGGTGTCCCCCTGACCCCTGGCTGCCGGCGCTGAGCCCCCATGGAATGTCTGTCCTGGCTCCCACCTGCCCTTTCCCCTGTGGCCCTGAGCCCTCTGCACCCTGAGGGGACCCGGCCTGTGTCATGCTGACGACAGAGACCAGACCCCAGAGGAGAGGGGACAGGCCCCAACTGCGTGGTCAGGGTGAGGGGCTGGAACCAGAGCGGGCGGTGGCAGAGAAGTCTCGTCACGGGGACGGGGCTGGCCACGGCAGCCTGGGTGGATGGAGCTGACGGCAGGAGGGAGCCTGGGAGCGGCTTCATTGGCAGCAGCAGTTCCTTTGCTGACAACCCCAGTGCCCGGCAAGACGGATATAGGGACTGGCTTCCATCCTGCCACAGTGATTCTCAGGCAGGCAGCAGAGAGACCGCTCCTCCTCTATAACACATGGAACTCACCTAGACAGTCTGAGTGAACTCAGGAGACAGTAAGCACCACATGGTTTCACGTAGGGAAAGTTCTAGAACAGTACAGACAACCCTAACTGGTAAAGTCGGCATAGGGGTGGCCTCTGGGGTATCTACTGCTTGGGAAGAGATGCAGAGCAGCTCTCTGGGGTATGGGACTGACTCTTGACCCGAGTCAAGATGAAGCCAGTAACTCCTTGTGTTACAGGGCTGGTGCGGTGGTGCAGCGGGTTAAGCCACCATCAGCAGCACAGCATCCCAGAGACACTGGTTCAAGTCCAGGCTGCTCCACTTCTGATCCAGTTCTCTCCTGGGAAAGCAGCAAATGGCCCAAGTGCTTGGGCCCCTGCACCCACATGGGCGACCCAGATGAAGCTCCTGGATTTGGCCTTTCCTAGCCATGGCCATTGTGGCCATTTGGGGAGTGAACCAATGGATGGAAGATCTCTCTCAATTATTTATAACTCAATGGAGAATCACATGCATGGAGCGAGTCATGGGGCCAAGTCCCCTAATGGAGAGGAGCCGATGGCGGTTTCACGGGTGAGGTTGCTGCAGCCCTCGGCAGCCACCCTGCCAAGCACCTGATCCTGGACAAAACTGCACCATCCCCGCCCCACAAGCAGCCCTCCCAGACCCCGCCTCCTGACCTGAGATGACCTCCCTGGGCAGGAGGCTGGAGATGAACTTGCTGTCGGTCAGAGGGGTGATGATGGCCATCGTGTTTCCCAGCATGCTCCCCACGCCCAGCAACAGCATCATCAAGAAGTAGAGCACCGACCACAGCTGTGACACCTCCATGTTCTTGATGGCCTCCGTGTAGACGATGAAAGCCAGGCCTGTGCCCTGGACGGCCTGCGCACAGAGGGAAGACACCGGTTCCATGGCCAGGGATCCATGATGCACAGTCGCCTCACCCACAGCCTGGGCTATGCAGCCTGGGGGACCTCGGGCCAGGCTATGAGATGCCACATTCTCTGGCTGGGCCCACCCTCTGCAGGCCAGGACCCCCAAGCTCAGAACTAAACAGGAAAGGAGGCCGTCGGGAGCTCAGGGAGCAAACTCGGCAGGAACTTGAGTCTGCCTGGAACCAAGTTCCTCTGTCCGGCTCCAGTGTACACAAATAGTGGGTTAAATACAGTTTTTTAAAAGTTGGGACTGGTGCTGTGGTGTGGAGGTTAAGAGCTGCCTCCTGCAGTACAAGCATCTCATATGGGTGCCAGTTCAAGTCCTGGCTGCTCCACTTCCAGTTTGGCTCTCTGCTGTGGC